>NC_054081.1:12890777-13530227 GCF_017562075.2 Anopheles merus | reverse complement strand
CAGTGAAGGCCATAGTATGCACGATTCCAGGTGTTGTTGTTCAAAATAATACCGGTAGTAAGCTAGCATAACACTTCTATCTTCTAGTAGAACCTCGAGATTGTCGCCGTCAACTAATACACTGCCTCCCAGATGGTATGAGTCTCCGGCAAGCAGGTACTTCGTCTTCGCCGCATTGATTCTTAATCCAATTCTTGCTGCTTCGCGTTTAAGTCTAGTGTACCCCTCATACACGCTGTTGTCCTGCCGATGATGTCGATATCATCCGCGAAGCCAAGAAATTGGAGAGACCCGTAGAAGATCGTGCCACAGATGTCGTTGTCTAGCCCCGCGGTTTGAATGACACCTTCCAGGGTGGTTTTGAAAAGCAGCCCGGAGAGTTCGTTACCTTGCCTCAGACCCCTGTCTACAACACACTTGCACACCATATATACTAAATATATAGCCATGATAAACTCCTAGAACTAATGATCAAGTTCATGACCCTTCACATTACACGTTCACTCTAGTAATGGGAAAAATGAAGATTTCGTTGGAATCGGTTTTCGGATAGCTCCAAAGTTTTCTGGTATCGTTCCCGGATAGTACGTTCGGAATCGATTCCGGAATAGGCTTCGGCATTTGAACCAGAATCGGCTTCGGTTTCGAAATCGGCACCGGAATCGGCTTAAGAATTAGAATAGGTTTCAGAATCGAAATCGACTCCGGAATCGGAATCAATCCGCAATAAGAATCGGTTTCGGAATCGGAATTGGTTCCGGAATCGTAATAGTCTCCGAAATCGGTTTCGGGATCGGAATCAGCTCCGGAATTGCCTGCGGAATTAGCTCCGGAATCATAATTGGGTTTCAAATTGGGTCCGGAATCGAAATCGGCTCTGGAATCCTAATAGGCTCCGAAATCAGAATCGGCTTCTAAATCGGAGTTAGTCTCGACATATCCATAAGAATAAGCGTTTGGGTCCAATAATGTTACGTATTGATAGCCGCCAATGTAAACGATCAATTCTCATGGAGATTACCAGACTGATTCTGAAACTTCTTATTTCGATTCAAGAACTGATTCCCATTGCTGACCTAATTCCAAAACTGGTGTCAATTCTGATTCCGTTTTCGGAGCAAATTGCGCTTCCCAGGTCGATTCCGATTCTGATTCCAGCATCGGAATCAGCTCCGGAATTGATTCCGAACACGGAATCAGATTCCAAGCTTCTACCACTAGTTAGCTCACGTGTTAATCACTTTTAAAAGCAAACAATTCGAAAAAAAAAACAAACAAACATTACATTACATTCACAAATTATTAAGAAAGAAAGAAGAAAAACACTCGCTATTCTGTATTTGCAATACATTATATATTTTGTATTATTACAAAATCGGGCAGTTTACAATGTTTCAGATTTTATCCTTCTTTTTTCTTAGTCTTGTTCAGTGCTGTGTTTTCAGTTCGCTAGGCAAGAGATTTAAAAGAGACCTCTCCGAAACCTTACGATAAAAAACAAACAAACAAAAACCAAAAAGACATGAATGTAACGATCGTTTCTGGGGGTGATTTTGGCAAATGAAAGAAACAGATTTGTACAAAAAAAATTACTAAACATGCTCAAAAGCTCGTTGTAAAACAAATTATAAAAGAAACACACATTCGTACCAAACCAAAAAACGAACAGAAAAAAGATGAAAAATTTCCTCACACGATACAACACCCCCCCAAGGGACAAACTTTATTATGGCGCCTGCCGCTCTCCTACCTTGCCTGCACATTCTTACCGCTAAACCTCACTCGCGCGACTCACTTTCGTGTGGACGTTAATTTCTTGTTCGACAACTGCAGCAGGGTACACCATACAGGCGTTATCCCCCCCCTCCCGCTCCCTACCGTCCCCATCACATGTTTCCTCCCCAGTCCGCTAGCTAGTGTTGTGATGGGGGCCCTCCTCCTAACGAGCTGGTTCTCTTATAAAATAATAATATAATAGTAGACGTAGTAGTAGTAGTAGTAGTAGTAGTAGTAGTAGTAATAGTAGTAATAATAATAATAATAGTTTGAACTTGTTTTGACAATCGAATCAATGTGTTATCGGTGGATTAAAGCTCAGAAGTGAACCAAAATAAAAATGAGGGGATGTGGGAGGGAATCTATCCATAAGCACTAAACAAAATCATACAAATCATACACATATACACACATCGTGTGTTTCAAAAGGGTGCGCGTTTAGTACTAAACGTACCAGACAAGCACAAAGCCACGCGCATTAGCAGCCAATCGGCAACCAGTCGGTTTTCCTCTCTTCACTGCTGCTTCTCCCTAACACGTGTTTTACACAGTTTAGTCTAAAACCACCCCAAAAAAAAGTGTTGTTACAGTGTTGTTAATAGTTTGTTAAAATAATGAGCGTAATGGCGTGATTTGCAGCAGACAAGCTGTGTGCTGTGGCAAACACAGAGGTACTTGTTGAAAAGATGTGCGCTGGATCACGCCTTCAAGCGGGAGGGCTAAAAACAAAACAAAAAAACAGATTTTGCAAACGGCGAAAGATTTTCCTCCCGCGTATGCTAGGATGGTTATACTTTAATGTTTGTAAAAAAAAAAATACAAGAACTGTCAGGAAGCTTCGCTTAAATATCCGTTTGCTACAATTGTACCACCATTATTACGTCGTTTGGATGTATGGGTGTATGCGTGTGTATGTGTGTTTATAAAAGGTTGCATTTTTAGAGTAGACATTAACATAATCTGATATGTGCTATCATGCGTTGCACACGTGGTCGTCATCATTCTCCTCCCCTAACTGTTCACATCATATGTACCGCTACACACACACACACACACACACATACATCATTAAGGCTAAAAAAACAATCGTCCTCTGTCCCCATACTCGCAGAAATTCTCTTCAGTCGCTGTGTGTGTGTGTGTGTGTGTGTGTGTGTGTGTGTTTGTGTGTGTATGTTGTGTGTGTGTGTTGTGTGTGTGTGTGTGTGTGTGTGTGTGTGTGTGTGTGTGTGTGTGTGTGTGTGTGTGTGTGTGTGTGTGTGTGTGTGTGTGTGTGTGTGTGTGTGTGTGTGTGGTGTGTGTGGTGTGTGTGTGTGTGTGTGTGTGTGTGTGTGTGCATATTTGTCTCAAAGCATTTCCTTCTAGGCGCCCCCACACAGTCCACCACAAACCAGCTGAAGAGTTGATAAATGTGTAATACAACGCGCGCCTCTCGTTATCGCTTATTATAGTTTTTTGGGCGCAATTGCGATCGCGCTCGTATGCCTGCCGCGGGCGCACGACTCGTGTTAAAGGCTTTCGGTTGCCAGTTTGGCCGGCAGCTCGTTCGTGGTGTTGGTGGCGACAAAGTACTGCCGGGTGGGAAACCGGGCGTACTGGGACAGCCGCTCGAGCACGCAGGAAGACGATAGCCGCGCCTCGGCATCGTGATCCCAGCAGTCTTCCATCGTTTCGCAGATTGCAACCAGTCCCTGCGTGAGTTGGCGTGAGTAGCGCGAATGAAACGAAAAAAAGGTAACAAAAAGACGCAATAATTAAATGGAACAACACATTTGCCGGGGGGTGGGGTGAAGCTCCTACCGGATGATGGCGCCACGGGTCGAATATGCGCGGGCGCAGCTTTTTCGTCACCACATTGTCCTGCATCTCTTCCAGCGTCGGATGGGGACCGAGCTCCGCCTCGAACGGTAGCCGGTACTCGTCGACCGGGCCGCCGTGCACGGTGCAGCGGGACACCAGCTCCCACAGCACCAGCCCGCACGCGTACACGTCGATGCGCAGGAAGGCGTCGCGCGTGAAGTTGATCGCACCCTCCAGCACCTCCGGTGCCATGTAGCGGCGCGTACCGACCTGTCCGTGCGTATCACCGCAAGACTTTCCTGTGCGTGCAAAGGGGGAGAGAATGGGACCAAGTTAGTGGACGGCTTTCGCGCTTGCCGGTGTTGCGGTGTTGCGGTTAGCTTACCGGGCGTGAAGACAAGCGCTAGCCCAAAGTCGGCGATGCAGGCGGTCAGGTCCGCCTTCAGCAGGACGTTCTTGCTCTTGAAGTCCCGGTGGGCGATCGACGGCTTCAGCCCGTCGGTGCGGCTGCTCTGGATCTCCTCGTGCAGGTGCGTCAGGCCGCGCGCCATCGTCGTCGCGATCTTGCACAGCTCGGTCCAGCTGACCGTGTGCGCCTTGAGGAAGTCGCACAGCGAGCCGTTCTCGCAGTACGCCGTGATCAGCCAGAAGTCGGTGCTGGCCATATCGCTTCGCTTCTCGCACCCGATAAACTCCAGTATGTTGGGATGGTTCATCCGGGGAAGCTACAGTGGGATCGTATCGTACACCGTTAGCATTGTGTTGCGGTTGGCGCGATGCATCATCTACCCGCTCCTCCTACCTTGAAAATGTCCTGCTCCGTGATCCACGACTGGCGCTCCTGCATGGGGAAGATCTTCACGGCCACCTCCTGGTTGCCGAGCTGCGCCCTCCACACCACACCGAACCGGCCGCGCGCCTTAATGTCCTTCAGATCGATCGGACGGTGCGATATGTTGGTGGACGAGTTGGAAATATCGGGCTCGACCTGGAGAAAAAAAAACACAGCATTTGATGACTTGATCTCAAGAAGGCGCAGCAGGAAAACAGGTACATACCGTTGGAATTTCGTTAAACATTGCCTGCTTCTTGTGCGTCACGTACACGATCGTGATGGCAACCATCGCGACAAGCGAGGACCCGATCCCGATGATAAAGATCAGCCAGAAGCTCGACTCATGGTCGACCGTGTGCATCATCTCGGGCGCTTTGGTCGCCTCCGGGATCCACTTGTGCTCCCGGTTGCACATGCTGCCCCGGCAGCAACAGTAGTTGAGGTTTTTCTTCGCGTACGTCGTCGTGTCGATGCACTCGGTGTTGTTGCATTCGGTCGGGTTCGTGAAGCATCCTTTCAGCGTTACGTTTACCTCGTCTGGAATGGGTACGAAACGCGGGGATTATTTGGTTGGGGCGGTTGCATTTGAGAAAAGTGTACTCAAAACGAACGACCTCGTATACGGGAATCTTCTTTGAAGAAGGAACCTTTCGATACACCCCTAAGCACTTCTACCTTATCCAAACGTTTGGAGAAGCTGGCAAAAATCTCTCTCTTTCCCGCTGACCGCAAATTGTGTGGGTTGAATATATAGTAATTTTATGTTTAGAGTTTAGATAACTTTAAGATGCGAGAAAGATAAAACTAAGCATTCCCTTTGACCTTGTTTTTGGTGCGAAACTGCCAAGAACTTCAAATGAAAGTCTCCTTTAGATTCGTTTGTATGAAATTCTACCAATTTAACAAACTGTATATGATCACAATTTGTCCTACAGCGATCTCAATTCATGGTTTTGTTTCTCTTTTCTGTTTCAAATTTAGTATGTCAATTCTGCATTCTTTTGGCAACAGATTAAAACAGCTTAAAGGCAAATAATTAAAATAATTCTTGCTGTTTTAGTACCAGGTAGCTCTTTTTCTAGAAGAGAACAGCTATGCAAAATGATTTTGGGGTGAAGTTAGGCTTATTCTATTCTTTTACTCTTCTTCTTCTTCTTCTTCTTCTTCTTCTTCTTCTTTGTGTGAGAGGTTATATCACGGTTCGGTAGGGGAATCCAGTTTCCTGGGCCTTCTCCTTACTATTCCATTCTTGGAATGTGACCGTCCAACCTGAATTGGTTTAGGACCGGCAACTTAGGCCATTTATCCTTATTTGTAGTTGATGCTGATTTGTCTATTTGTAGTTGTTTTGATACTTTTCTTTTTACAACACCTGTTTGTATTCGCTTTTTTGTTTGTTTGTGTTGAGATTGTGCTGTTTACTATTTCGTGTTGGGTTCCTTGTTGTTAGGCTGGCTTTGTTTAAATTGATCGTTTTAGAAAGAGATTCTCTTTTCCTTTCTGAATTTTATAGCTATTATTAGTGTTGTTATCTCCTTTCCATGGAAGCCTGGGTTCTGAAGAACTTTGGTTCGTTTATTTCTGTTTGCTTTTTTTTCTTTCTGCGGAATCTTTCTGGCAGGTAAAAACTCTGTGTGCCCCAGGTGTCAGGTTCGTTGCACGTGCTGCATGTGCCTCTGTCCATTATCTTCATTTTATGTAGCCTGAAATTACTATAATCGTGCCCAGCGATAAGTCGATTTAACATTTTTATACTTCCTGGTGGGATTTTTAGTTTGTGGTTCCACTGTTTTTTGTCCAATGTGGTTTGGAACCTATAGATGTTTTCCCCTTTTGATTGGCTCATTTCTGTGTACCAACGATTAACATCGGTTTGGGCTTTTTGTTGATGTATCGATAGGGCATCACTGACTCTAATTTTGTTCCCTCCTTGGCTAGTTTGTTAGCTATTTCATTCCCGTGTATCCCTACATGACTAGGTATCCATTGAATTTTGCTTTGGGTTAGCTCTAGCTTGTACACTATTGTATTGGTGATTTCATCTACGTACAATTCATCTTTAGCAGCTTGTAGTATCATACATGCCGCTTTGCTGTCTGTGAAAATTATGTAGTCCTTTTTCTTTTTTACTGATTGCTGTTTGTAATGTTGTGCCAATGGGTACATTTCCGTGGTGCAGATGGATATAGGGTGTTTAATTTTCTTTGCTATAGTTCTTGTTTCTATTGGGTTTAGTTCTATATATACTCCACTCCACAGTGGTTTTTAATTCTGCGCCCATCTGTACATATTTTGGTGCCTTGTTGGCTGTTTATGATTTCTGGACTTTTTTGTTGTCGTAATACTTTTGCGTCTTTACTCTTTAAAATATGCTTTTTGTTTTAGAGGTCTGGTAGCGAAAATCAATCGAGACGGGCAGCTGAACTTGCAGTACATTGGCGTCGAATCGAATCAGACCAGCTTTCGCAGATGACTTTATTGATGAGATTATTTTCAAAAATTGGTCATAGGCCTCTGAACTTTCCCATTTTTTGCATAATGTTATTGAAACTAACAAGATTCAGTACGCAAAAATAATGTGCAAAATTCTGGCCATGACTAACGCGTTAGGTCCACTGCAGAGCAGTAAATTTTGTAAAGAAAAGTTGATATTGGTATCATTTTGATGATCAATATTTTTGAGCTGGTAGCTAAGTAGCTAATTCTTACATTTGATGCTGTCTAAAGTAAATTACAACAGGCCGTTCAGTCCAGTTCAGATCTTCTTTTTACAGAGGAGTGCAAGGTGTTATACAAGTACTTAGTACCTGTTATTCCTTTCCTGCCAATCTCCAAAGAAATGTTCATTCTTTATGGCGACCAAAATCAGAATCATAAACCATTCTGTAGTTAATCTAATCAAACTATTCTTGATAGGATGTCTGATGGAAATCTTACAGGTGAAAGAACTCCGCTGGAACCACAGCCTCTCTAAACTGTTTAAACAAACATGATGGAAATCCTGCGATCGTTGCGATTCTATCGTAGGTAACATTTGTTTGTGCTGACATCTGATTTCATCTGATTGCTGAATGTTTTGCAGTTTTTTGTTCCAGAACATTATGCCAAAAAAGTGTGAAAGCCTACGTTTTTAATTCCTGTTGTGTTGAGTAATTTTGTTAATATTTGTACAAGTCTTTTTCTAATAGAAATTGCTTAATTGGTCGCCAAGAGTCTTAAATTATGGCTTAATAAAAAAAATGTTCTAAAACTTCGTACATATGAGTAAGACATTCACGATTTTGTTTGAGATTGAACCTTAACCGTGAGTTGTTTTTTTTTTAAATTGTTCATCAAATATTTGTTGCTAAACTAAAATTGTTGCTAAAATATTTGTTGCTGCTATTGTGCGGAATTGAAAGCTTAGTTTCACCAAAATAACCATGTTTGATTTTCCTTCTATGACTACAACACTTTTTGCATTTTTTTGTCTGTTTTATGCATACATGCATAGAGAGAAGGTAGGAAAAAAACGATCGATGATCTAACAATTCATAGTGAAACCTGCGAAGTTGAAAATCTCTTCATATTTCATAGAGTCCGGAATTGACTGACATGTACTGTAGAAGCAGAAATGCTACTACAAATAAATGTTGGCTCAAGCGGTCGCGGGTTAAACCAAAAGACCTCGCGGGCCATCAAATTAACATCTCTGGGCGTAGAAGCTTTCAAATCGTCTACTTGGCACATTTCTATGGTATGCTTGAAATTCTCAATTTGAAGCGGGATAGTTTCGTTGTACCCTGATTTCCTTAGCAACACTCAACTCGATGTGGAGACTGAATTCAATTGCAAGGGTAGAATAAGCCTGACTATGATAATCGGGCACAGCCCAAGTAGCCCCTCGCATTTAGTGTAGTTTAGTGGAGTGTCACGCGGTTTTACGCTAATCCTTAAGGAATTTCTACGCTTTTTACGTGATTTTCTGCTGACCAAACGGTACGAAACCTCACAGCTAAGCCACCGAATGGTTGGGCAAGGCGCACGCTGTCCCACGCGTTGCGTCAAGTCTTCCGCAAAACTTACTGGTAACGTTGTTCGTCGTCCAGACGACGAAGCAGCCCACGGGCCGGTCGGGCTCGGCCTCCTCGCACACATCGATGCCCTCCTTGCACTCGCCGTCCTTGCACTGGTACGAGACGCACTTCAGGCTGCTCTCGGCCAACCGGGCCCGGCTGAGCGAACCTTTTATTACGATCAGCACTGGAAACGGTGGCGCCCGAGGAAAGACGGAAAAAGGGTAGCATTAGTATCATCGTGAACCATCGGTGGTGTGCAACATCGAAGGCAGGCATACTTACGGGAGAAGTAAAACAAAAAGTGCATTAAACGACGCATTTTGTTGTTTTGTTTTTGCTGCCGCGTCGAAAGCCCTCCGGTGGCACTGCTGGTTTCCCTGCTTCCCCTTCGCTTTTTTCTAAATTACACCTGCTGCGTACTTCTGGGAGTGTGTTTGAGTGTGTGTGTGTATGTATGTGTCAACGTCTGTGTCGATGGAAGTGTTTCGTGCAGCCTGGTACACGCGCAAAAATACTGTGTGTATTAGATTATTGCTGCATCCTTCGTCACGGGTGCACTGTTGGGCTGCCCCTTTACTTCCTCACTGCCACCGCTCGGACCTTCCTTCCCTCTCCTGAAAGCCTCCTCTTCGGGTGGAGGGAGGGGTTCTAATGCGTTTCTAATCCTGTCGCGAGCAGCAGCTGCAGCAGCATTACGCCGAGATGATCGGTAGCAGGGCGTCCAGGGCGTCCGGTGCAGTCGCGGAGTCGCGTTTCAAGCTTCGCGTTGCTTCCCACCAGCTTCCGCCCACCGCCCACCAGACACCAATGGCATCGCTTGGTGAGCCAGCAAGCCAGACGGACCGCTTTTTTTGTTGTTGTTTCACTCGATGCGCATAAAACGAGGTTAAATTGCTGGATCACAGGCCGCACAACCTCTCCGCTGCACGCACAGACACAAGCGCACACTCACACACACACTGACACACACGCACTGCACACTGCACCGTTTTGTTGGGGGCTGCGGCTGCGGGGTAAACAACACGGGGCAGAGCAACGCCAGACTCGACACCCAAACTCGCGGACGGCGACAGATTTTGTAACGCGGCGCTGGGAGAAAGGCAACAACAAACCACAACACCAACAACAGCAAGCAACAAAAAAAACACCACAGCCCTACAAAGATCACCTCTGTTGCACCTCTCTCTCTCTGCGTGTGTGTTATGTGTCCTCGGAAGTGTGTGCTGCAACGCGCGCGCCCCCTGTTTCTGTCTCGCTTTTTCTCACTCTTGGCAGTTTTGGAAGCTTCCTTATTGCCAGACACGACCTACACAGCCAGTTCGCTTTATTATTTTTCTTCGCTTGCTGTCTGCTGCTACCGCTGCTGTTGCTTCTGCTGTCGAGACGGCTCCACTAGGGTGGATCCATCAAGCGGAGCTGTCAGTGTGTTATGACAGCGGGCTGTGCTATAAAATGGAGTTGCGTTTGTTTTTCATTTGCTTCTTTGTGCAAAATTAAACATTTTTCGTATTATCTTACCAGTGCATTTTCCTAGTATGTTTGGTAAGTTTTTTTACATTAACGATCGATCAAAAATAATTTTTAAATCATCACATGGATCTAAAACGAAGCAAAGCATTTGTGAGCAACGGTCAGTTTCAATCGGTCGCATAAATGTGGAGCAATGTTTTTGGTGCACACATCAACACAATCTCGTGTGAAACGAATGAATTTTGACTTTGTTTCTAATATTCATTCCACTCAGAACTAATTAAAATTCTTTATTTTGTTCAATTAAAAAAAGAAAAACCTTTTATTTATTTACAGTGCACATTGATGCTACAGTACTGTACGATTTTATGGCAGCACACAACCATTTGTCACGTTGACACAGCTGTGCCAGCAGTGTGGCCAGATTATTTTGGCGGTTGTCGGTAGGATCACCAAAATTTTCTCGGTAGTTGTCGGTAGGAGCTTCAGCTTTTCTCGGTAGTTTCCGGTAGGTTTACAAATTTGATACTAATTTTAAAAGAAGCGTTATGTGGGGAGGTGGGGGATAAGTGGGGAAAATGTAATATGTATTCCAAGGAGATCAATAAGATCAAGTTCTCATGCCTAGATTATAGCTCGAGTCAAAAAGATCGTTTGAAATTTTGTTTTTTTTGCTATATTTAATTAAATATTACATTTGATTATTTTTTTTAACATGTTTCATTAAATATCCTTTCTTTTGGTGTGCGATAAGTCATATTGTAATTGATATTTAATGAAATATAGCAGAAAAACTTAAAATTACACGTTTCATTTCACGCGAGCTGTAATTCTCGCTTTACCAGTCACACAAATGTAGGCCTTTCGGAAGTGTCGATCAGGAAATTGTACGAAGGATTCGAAGCGATCCTCGGAGTTCCCCGCGGCCGCTTCAGGAGGTGGCAGCGTTCCATAGGATGCGATTTTTACGAACATGCTGTACTAAAGCTGTTTAGATTTATATTGCGATTATGATAATAAAACATATATTTCAGATTCGTTTTACTAATCCTACACAATTATATTAAAAGATAATATCGATTTTTTCCGTCCTACGACGTAATTGCACGTCTGACGTTATTCGTGAAATCCCTTAATGCCTAAAATGATTGTAGAAATGGTTTTAAGATGTCGTGTTCAGTATTTTGAAAAAATATGTGATTTTCGGTAGGTAAAAATTAAAAATCGATAGTTTGAGGGCGCTCATCTGTGAATCGATAGGCAAATAAAAAATCGGCAGGAATGCAGATAAATCGGTATTTCTGGTCACTCTGAGTGTCAGCATAGCACCGATGTAAACAAACCCAAACTGCCGGCATACCTGGTAGCGGATACCAATTTTGGAGCGGTTTTTCGTATTGTCCGCGGCAATGAACTGGCTTCCCAAACGGTCCGGCAACGAGACGAGATGCATACTGGAGATTCTTACTTCGAAGCGGCTGCTGGTGGATCATCTGGAGGTGGCCGAGGTGTGCTTTCGCCTTGCCCCGAGTGCTGACCGGACCACCACCACTACCACCCGAGTGCCCTTGAAAGCGGTTTGTGCGGGATGCATTGGGGCCGTAGCGGCTTCCACGCGGTAATTATTGAATCGATGCAAAGCCCTAGCCACGGGGACGGACGGACAATGAGCTGTGTTTTGTTTACAGATTCGCCCGTTCCCATGCAAGGCCGATTGTGGCAGCCTCTGTCGTGAGCGGCACCGTCCTGCTGCTCGGTGCAGTCGCGTACGAGAAGCTGCATTACTATCGTGACCTCGGCACGATTACCAACCTGCTACGGGCGATCGAACAGTATGATACGGCCGCAAAGCGAATGCTTATATTCATAAACGAGGTAATCTACGGCAACGAACGGATCAGCTCGGTAAGGCGCGGGTAAGCATCTTCTAAGCAAGGCAGTAGAAGAATGAAGAGCAAGATTGAAAGCAAAATTCTATTTTGCCGCTTTTTTTGTTGCAGTACCACCGAAAATGAGCTACTGGAGACGTGCATGGAAAGCTGCACCAAAGCGATCTACGAGCTGTACGACAGTGTGAAAGTGTTGGAAGAGCGAACCGAGCTGCGGGAAGAGTACGGCGATGCGTACGACCCGCTGGAGTCGTTTGAAGAATGCGAAATATTTAAGCAAACGGCCACCAATCATAGCAATGCTAAGGTAGTACAAATTTACTGTGCGATTGTTTGAGAACAAACGTTGCTAATCGGCACATGGTTGCCAATTTCCTTTTTCCTTTTTAGCAATTGTACAATATTTTCCTGTACATGCAGTCACACTGCCTGCTGCGACTGTCGCTGGCAATGGCGAGCGGTACGGCGTTAGCGGAAATACGACCGGAATGCAATCGTCTCACCGTCTGCCTTACACGCCGAGCGGAGGATCTTACGCGACAGCTCAGGCTAAACAGTGTATCACAAGCTGATTGCTTCCGGCAGCTGGGCAAGGCAAAGGAACCGACCGCCAAGGAGCTGGCGGCACTGAAGCACCAATCGCTCGAGCTGACGGTCAAGCTGGCGGCGAACGTAAACCACATGCTGGCGTTGGACAAGGCAGTGCAGTCGGTCGCCAACACCACCTCGACATCCGATCGGCAGCAGCTCGAGGAGGCTGCCTCCCAGCTGGCCACGATGCAATCCTACCTTCTCACCCGCACCGACGAATGCGAACGGTTGCTAATTACGGTCAAGAAGCTGCTCAACAACGCGCCCGAGGAGCAGACGACTGGTGCGTCGGGCGAGGAGGAGCTGGACGCGGTACCCCTTGCGGACACGCTCGGCGAACCGCTTGCCTTGGCGCAAAACCCAGCGCTCGACTGGCAGGATGAATTTTTCGTCAACACCGGTACGGAGGGGGACGAAGAGTTGGGCGAAGCCGGCACAACGCTGGAACAGCTGCAGGCGGAGGACGAGCTGGTCGCGAAGCGGCTGATGCGCAAGCAGTTTCAGCCGATACTGCGCCAGCTGCGCGAACGGCTCGTACCGGTCGAGCAGTCGTTTAGGGAGCGCGAACGGGCGGCTATGAAGCGGAAGGGCATCGTTCTGCCCGAGGCCGATGAGGTGGGCCCGCCCGAACTGGAGGAGAGCATGAGGAAAGCCTTCGCGAACGGTGAAACGGACGACGAGTCGACGGACAGTGACGGTTCCGCGGACACGTTCCGACTCAAGCGCAGGACCCAGACCCGGTACGATGAGGATCGTGATTTTCTCGCCAGCAAACCCCAGTTCAGTTTGCTGTCGATCACGCTGCCGACGGGTGTCCAGATGGAGGAGAGCATTTTGGAGTAACGGTTACGGTGGGGGATGGAGGGTGGTGTGTAGGCTTTAATTATTTATTGTTGGGCAATCGTGATCGAAAGATATTAAGCCGCTAATAAAATCGCTTTTTAATGAACATGGCAGATTGTGGCTTTAGTTTAGAACATACATCCCCAATATTGGTGAGAGCTCGGAATTGGACCTACCCGATTCCGATTCCGTGTTGGCAATCAATTCCGGAACCGATTCGAAAGCTGAATCCGTAGCCAATTTCTGAATCAGATTCTGCTCCGCAATCGGAATCAAACTAGAAATAGCGATTTGCTCCGACAACGGAATAAGAATTGATTCCAGCAATGGAATTAGCTTCGGAATGAGAATCAGTTCTTTAATTGAAATTAGAAGTTTTAGAAGCCAAATTGGTCTGGAAATATCCAAGAGAATGGATTGTTTACGAATAAATTTGGATAAATCATTGGACCCAAAGCCTATTCTTATTGAGATGTCGAAACTGACTCCGATTTCGAAGCCGATTCTGATTTCGGAGCCCATTCTGATTCTGGAGCCGATTTTGATTCCGGAACCGATTCCAATCTCGATTCCGAAACCGATTCTGATTCCGGAGTGCAGAACCATTTCCGGAGCCGATTTCGGAAACCATTCCGAAACCGATTCCGAAGCCAATTCCGATTCTGGAGCCGATTCCCATTCCGAAGCCGATTCTGATTCAGAACCAATACCGGAATCGAAGCCGGAAATTAATTCCGAACCTACTATCTTGAATCGATTTCAGACTACTTCGGAGCTAGCCGAAATCGATTCCGACGAAAACTTCATTATTCCCATCACTAATCCTGAAACGGTTGTACAAAATTGAACGGGTTGATGGTTTTAATTGTGGTTTAATGGGTAAATGCGTTTCATTTCCCATTTATCTTCGATAATATTTAAAAAAAAACTTAAATACCTATCTTACAAGAGGACCAGTACAACCATGCTTTCCAATGTGACAGGATTAGTATCACTTTTTTATAGAATACCATCTGTCCTAGTCCTAGTTTAATACTAAAACGGAATGTGCGTGTATGCACGAACACATACCTCCAGGCAGTGTTTTTCCCGGCGGCGGGTTTATCTCGCAAATTATTGCTGCATGCTGTGCGATAACACTTATACACACACGTAAACAAATCCCCACTACCTATCCCTGTGCCCGCTATGTAGATGAACTTTGCTCAATGAGTTTGTATTTCTTGTACGAGTCAACATAAGGGCCAGTCTGTGTTTTGACTTTGAGTTGTCGCTGTCGTTACCGTCGCTAGCAGAACACGAACATGTCGAGAAATCTAAAATACTACTACGACCTAATGTCGCAGCCTTCGAGGGCGCTTTGGATTTTCCTCGAGAAAACCAAACTGCCCTACGAAAAGTGTTCAATCAATCTGGGCAAAGGTATGGCTGGGCACAAGCCAATGTCGAGTTTGACACACTGGCACATTCAATTGCTTACGTTTTCCCTTGTTTTCGTTTCCCAAACCCACCCAAGGAGAGCATCTGACCGAGGAGTTTAAGGCGATCAATCGCTTCCAAAAGGTGCCCTGCATTACGGACAGCCAGATCAAGCTGGCGGAAAGTGTGGCCATCTTCCGGTACCTGTGCCGGGAGTACCAGGTGCCGGACCACTGGTATCCGGCCGACTCGCGCCGCCAGGCCCTGGTGGACGAGTACCTCGAGTGGCAGCACCACAATACGCGCGCGACCTGCGCGATCTACTTCCAGTACGTGTGGCTGCGGCCGCGCATGTTCGGCACCAAGGTCGACCCGAAGCAGGCGGAAAAGTACCGGGGGCAGATGGAGGGCACGCTGGACTTTATCGAGCACGAGTATCTCGGGTCGGGAGCTCGGTTCATCGCGGGGGACGAGATTACCGTGGCCGATCTGCTTGCGGCCTGCGAAATCGAGCAGCCGAGTAAGAACCGAGCGAAAAAAGAAATTCCTGTTTTTTTATTCTCTTGTGATGTAATTTCCCATTTTCTATTTTTTTAAGGAATGGCTGGCTATGATCCGTGCGAGGGTCGTCCAAACCTAACCCAGTGGATGGCACGAGTCCGCGAATCGACCAATCCGTACTACGACCAGGCGCACAAGTTAGTGAACAGATTTGCCCAGGAGACGGCTAGCAAAGCTAAGCTGTAGCCTTACAACAGAGAGGATTGTTGCAGGAGGAGACGTACAGACTAGTGATGGAATAAGTGATGAATGTTTTCTAGAATCGATTCAGGAATAGGCTCCGAAATCGGAATCGGCTCCGGAATCGAAATCGGTTCGGGAATCAAAATCGACTTCGAAATCGGCGTTAGTTTCGGCATTTCCATAAGAATAGGCGTTTGGGTCCAATGATGTATTAAGAGCTGCAAAGAATCAAAATTTACTTGTAAACGATCCATTCTTATGGAGATTCCCGGACAAATTTCGCTTCTGGAACTTCATATGTCAATTCAAGAACTCGAAGGACCTACCCGATTCCGAGCTCTCACCACCAGTACAGACACAAAGCACAAACTGCACAAACTGCTTACAAATATACACCTTTTACGGAATGTTGCCAAATTTTTTTTAAATGAGTTAAAAGTTCTGCAATACGCAAAAGATTTTTTGAAAAATTCCAGAAACGATCAGGGAAATGGCGTTGAAAATTTCTTCCTAACAAAAAATAATGATTGTAACACGTTTGTTGGGGAAAATCTATCGAGACAGACATCCGAAATCACTATAGGCGTGGCATTGTCAGACTCAACTCTCGGAGATGCATTCAAAATACGTAAACAGAATTTGAATGTAATTTCAATGAACTATCCTTTTTGTACCTTTGGTCCATTACATTGCGTTTCAATGGCGTTTAAATAATTTTCGATAATTATCTCTATCACATATCAGTACTTAATTTTCCATAGTAGGGAACTGGAATATTATACCTCAAAACTGCCAAAACATCTTTTACGACCCATTTCCCGCAAGGTTTTTGATATCGAGAACGACTGGCTTGTTCTTTCGAACCTTCATGGTTAAAACTCGCCTACTTGACACATTTCTATAGAAACCTCGAAACCGTTTAGTTGCAAAGTAGACCTGATTTCCTTAGAATTATTAAACTCGACTTCGAGACATCTCGATTGCACGAATAGAATACGCCTGTAAGCCTAATTTCGACTCGGATTGTTCTTTATAAAATTGGCTCGTTTGATGCCACGTTTTCAAGTGATATCCATACACCATCGGAACATTGTACAAGGTCTGCCTGTGTGATTTTAAATTTTCTATATTTTTCCTACATAATATACAGGTCGCACCTACCTACTAAGCAAGTTCAATGGCTATTAAACCAAACTTAAGCGCACTTCACGAACTGAAAATTGAATTTGAATGTACAACAGCCATTTATTTTCACACCACACGACCGTGGTACACGCTAGGATCCGGACCATTCGACCCGCGGGGCTTACGGATCGTTCCGACAGATGATCGATATTCGTCTCGTCTTGTGGATCAGCGCATCGCGAAACAGCGACTCCTTGCGGGGCAGAATCTCGTGCGTAAACTTGTACCGGGCGGTGTGTCTGCAACGGGAAAGGAAACAAACCCATAACAAACCACCGTTTACTTCTTGTCCATTCTTACCTCATCACGTAAAGCGAGCGGCGGGGCAGCAGTATGTCGGCCCAGTACTTGTTGTGCCGCTCCTGGGAAAAGATTTGCCTATACTCTGCGTTCGTTTGCTCCTCGTCGTTGGTGCGCACCAGCCGCATTACCGAGTCGGACAACAGACTGATGCCGGCGATCGTGTTGCCACAGTACTGGTGGAGGGGTGAAAAGGAAGGGCGGAATTTAAATACCGGTTGGGACGGTCCAAATTAGTGGTGGAAGCTCGGAATCGGACTTACCCGATTACGGAGCAGATTCCGGAATTGGAATAGGTTCCGGAACCGTAATCGGAATTAGTTCCGGAATGAGAATCAGTTCTTGAATTGAAATAGGAAGATTCAGAAGCGAAATTAGTCCGGTAATCTCCCAAACGCCTATTCTTATAGAGATGCCGAAACTGATTCAGATTTCGGAGCCTATTAGGATTCTAGAGCCGATTCCGATTCCGATGTCGATTCCGATTCCGAAGCCGATTCTGATTACGTGTCCAATTCCGATTCCGGAGTTAATTCCGTTTCCCTAGCCGATTTCGATTGCGGAACCAATTCCGGAGCCGACTCCGATTTCAGAATCAATTCCGAAAACTGATCCGGCATCGATTCTAGAAAACTTTGGCGCTAGCCGGAATCGATTCCGACGTAATCTTCGTCTTTCACTTCATCATCACTAGTCCAAATCTCCCCTGCCCACTGTCCCACTTCCTACCCGCACACTGTCGACGTGTGGCTTGATGACGCCCTCCTCCGCCAGATCGAGCACGTGCACGTACGGCATGGCCGCACCGTCGAAGGCAACGGCCACCACCCGGTCGAGGATGGCCCGGTTCGCCGGGTACCAGTGTTTGCGCTCCGTCTCCCGGTACCCGTGGATCGCGTCGTCCCAGTGGTCGAACTCGTAGCGCAGCCGCTTCAGGTACGGTTCGATCTCGGCCAGCAGGGACTGCTCCTCCGGCTCGTCGACGAACCGCTCCAGCACGCGCATATCGGCGAGAAAGGTCGCCCGTTCCGCTGCCGGCCAGTGGCCGAAGAATGTGACGCAGGCCGGCTGGGCCGTCGCCGCCTCGTTGGCGTCTTCGTGGCGCCGCGGTGCGGTCCGGTGCAGGGACCGGACCGAGGGGAGCAGCAACGCTCGCAGTGTCCACCGTGCCGAACGGGCACAACTGTAGCCGGCGAGCATGCTGCTGCTGCGCTGTAAGAGATGTAAACAAACAACTGATTTCGTGCCGTTTGCGTAAATTTGCTTTACCTTTGCGTACCTTTTATCTTTTCTTTTCAAATCAACAACTCACTGCAACGGTTGTTCTGGCCGGCACCTTCAACCATTATATTTGCGTGGGGATGCGAAACAATGCACCCTTCGCTTGTGTTATGAAAGCAACCCGTCATCCCCTTTGCAACGAAAAACCACCGCACACACTTTGACAGCTGCTCCGATAACGATTTGTCAAAACCGGCGTACGAAGTAGCTCAACAAACCCCACACAACAGGTCCTCATGCCGGGAAATGAAACATATTCTGTTCTTTTATTCGTTTAGGCTAGGTTCCGTATTATTTTCTTTACCAGAACGAAAACAAACAAATGCTAATTCAAAAACCTTAATCCGCTAAACACAAGGGTTGACCCGGGGCCCGTCCAGTTCAGCCCAGCTTTTCGTGGCCCGGTTTCAGCTCGTCCGGTTCGGACTGCTGCTGCTGCTGCGTCGACTTCTGGAGCAAATTTTTGCTAAACCAAGACGGGCGCGGCTTCTCCATCTCGACGATCCGCTTGCCCTGCCAAAACTCGGCCGGCTGCTCGTCCCGCTCGCGATCGTACAGCACCACCACGTCCCGGTCGACCGGTTCGAGCCCGAGCTCGGACTGTATTTTCTCCTGCATCAGCTCCGTTTCCGTGCGCACCTTCTTGTAGCACGTGGCTGCGTTGGAGAGCGAAGTGGAAGCAAACGTTAGAGGAAGGCCGGTTACCTTGCAAAGGGAATGGAATGGAATAGAAATGAAGAATGTTTCCACTTACGGCACAGGACGCCCACTTCCTGGTCGCTGCCGCAGGTCGCGCACGTCCGCAGGTGCACCTTTGGCGTCAGTATTTTCAGCTTGTACTCGGGCGAACCGTACTTGCGCTTGAGGCGCTTCTCGACCGTGCGGCGATGCTTCGGCACCGCCCACAGCATGCCATCGCCGAGCAGGTCGCGCAGCGAGAACGGTGCTGCCCGTGGTGCGGCTGGCTGTGGTGAGCCGTCGTGCACGTGCACCAGTGCTAGGGCGCCTGCAAACGGGAAGAAAACAACCCGGCGGTTGGGGTTACGTAAAGGACGGGCGTGTGAAACGGGGCGATGCGGCATACCTGGCGGAAATCCATTGCCACCGAAAAGGTAGCTTTCGAGCGTCCGCAGCGTGTTTGCCAGTCGATTGATTAGCCGAGACATGGTGCTGCCGAACCGAGGTGCCGGGTGGAGTTGTGCCGCGTTCCGATTCCGAAAGGATTCCGCCACTAAACCATGCACAACCAAGCCGCTACCTCGCTGTTTAGAATACGAGCCCGATTTGTTTACCTTTTTTCGTTGGCCCGTTGACAGCTGTACGGTCGCATGGTTGGTCCGGTGAAAAAAGTTCCATATGGGTGGATTTGTGTGGAAATGACCAAACATGTTTTTTTCGCGGGTAGGTTCAGCCCTCTACGTTACGTTAGCGTTACGCGTAACGCCTATTTATCTCAACCCAAGCAGCATTTTTGTCGAACGCCTGATTTAATCATCGTAGATGAGCAATTTGATCGATCTAGCAAATTGTTTACACATATAACTCTTGTGTACAACACTGTTATGGAAACGTCAAATTATCCATTTCGTGTTTTTTTATTTAAAAGAGTATTTAAACAGTTGAAAGGTGTTCGCTGTCTTCCCTTACGCCTTGTGCCGACCCAAGCGCCACAGATTTAGCTCAAACGACAGGAAAATCAAGTATCTATAGAAAAAAAAGAAAGCGCCATAGCTTCATTGGTTTGCTCAATAGATGGCATATTACAACTCATCATTATATTGCTGTCCTTTTCTTGCAATGTGTTTCATTCAATCAGCTTCATTTAATCATGACATATATTGCCTTCTAACTTTCCGAGCAAAAATCTATATGAATGGTCGTGTGGTCAGATACGTGGGTATCAACACCAACGACCATTACTTACAGGCTTTTCGAGGATTATATAGACATGTTCAGCGAGATGTAGATTTGTTCAGGCATATAATAGACTCTTTCAGCGAGATATAGATTTGTTCAGGCATATAATAGACTCTTTCAGCGAGATATAGAATTGTTCGGATGTAGGTGTAGACATGTTCGGTTATACTGTAGAGCTGTCACTTTCGTACCCCTTGGACTGCAGTTTGGATCATTCTCATCAGAAGGTAAACAAACGATTTTCGTAAAAATATGTTTGTTTTAACTAATTCATGCATTAAACAGCTTGGGGAATGATTATTAGCTTCTTTTAGGACTTTTAAGAATGAAAAAATTGAACCCTGCGGCACAGTGTGTAAACAAAACAACTGACAGCTCTACAGAATCGCTTAACATGTCTACGCCTACTTGCGAACAATTCTATATCTCGCTGAAAGAGTCTATTATATGCTCGAACGAATCTATATCTCGCTGAAAGAGTCTATTATATGGCTGAGCAAATCTACATCTCGCTGAACATGTCTATATAATCCTCGAAAACCCTGTAAATCTCACTTGCTTCAGTGCTGGTGGTTTACATTGGAGTTTAGTATTTAAACAATCGTTTCGCTGTTCTAGTTCTAGCGACGCATAATTTCAATGCAAAAGTTCAGAGGGAATGAGAAAGCTCTCCTCCAAGCGAGGAAGCTCCACTGGTTGCGTATCCCACAAACAGCAAAAAGTTGGTGGCACCATCTATTTTTAGAATGCATAAGTCGTTTGCCGTCTGCTAAAAGAAGTATTGTTATGTCAAGTCGTGAAATGTAAATTTGCTCTGATGCACTTTACCTCCTAATATCCATACACTTTAGGCTGGATCAAGTGAAGCGAGACCTCCCAACGAATCGGTCGCGTACACGACAAAAGTGCAATAAAAATGTTGCTTGGGAATATTCTAAGGCATGTAACGCTTCTCCAACGCATGTAACGCTTCTCTGTAACGTAGAGGGTCTGCCCTTACATTTACCTTTTCGTTGCTATAAATATAATATATCAAATTATGCCTTTAGAAAAATGAAAAATATTTTTTTTTAATTTTCAACGAGAAGTTCAGCAAGGTTGTGTCTTCTATTTTGTACAAAATCGTATAATTTTCTCATATAGCCTATATGTAAACAAAGATACTGTTTGACGTGTGCAAACGTCACGGCAGCTGACTGTGGGAAAGGTTTTGTTGTGCCCTATTCTCGCCCTGGGTGAAAGTGTTTGCAGCAACAAATCAGTGCGAAAACAAAAGAAAATCCACAATCAGTGGCAACTATTTCCAAGTGTGTCTTTATTGGAAATCATCCCTCACCCACAGTGCCTGCATGGTGTAATCGTACCTGCCCTTCGCAATCTTCTACATTCGTCCGTCCGTATTGCTTCCTGACGCCCGAACACAATCACGAAAACATCCAACACATTCAACGCACCCAGCCACCATTCAACCCGAAGGCCATCCAAGCTGGTCGAATGTCGAATTAGACCAGTAGCGAAGCTAGCAAGCCATGAGCACAGCGGAGCCGAACGCGGCGACCTCCCAGCAGGCCCTCCAGGCGGCCCTGCAAACACTGAAGGAGCGGTGCCAAACGTTCCAGCGCCGAATCGCCCTGCTGGAGGAGGAGAACGATTCGCTCCGGTCGCTGCAAACCAGAGCGACCGTGGCGGAGCAGCTGCAGCTCGACAGTAGCCGGCCGGCCAACCACACCGAGCTGCGCCAGCTGCGCGAAAGTGTGGCCGAGCTGACGCACCAAAAGATGCAGCTGGCGGAACAGATCGCGATGGTCGACACGGAGAACCGGCAGCTCTGGCGGCGGCTCTCGCTGATCGTGAAGGATCTCGGCGAGGTGACCGTCGGTCCCTCCACCACACTCACGGTCACGGTCAATCAACAGCAGCAGCAGCAGCAGCAGCAGCACCAACGGACATCAACCTCGCAACCTTCCCAGAATCTGATCCGCTCGCGCACGTTCACCAAGCACGCGCCGAATCCGAAGCTGCGGGAGCGGGCCCACCGGGACGGCTCCACCGACGAGGAGCCGCTCAACCTGGAGGACATTTCGCTGCTCAACACGTGCGGCTTTCTGGAGAGCTCGGGCGTGGACGCCGGCCAGGACGACGACGGGGAGCTGCTTCGGGCCGCCCTCGAGGCCAACCCGGACCTGAGCCGCTGCACCGACGGACTGCTGGACATTAAGCGCGAGCTCGCCCGGCAGCAAATGCTCATGCGTGACCTTTACCAACAGTTTGCGCAAGGTAGTAGTGTGCGGATGAGTAGATTGAGCTTTGCGCTTACCACAAATTGCCTTTCTTTGTTTTTCGGACAACCTTCTCTCCCATGCAGAGCTAAACAGCCGTACCCACACGGAAGCGGAAAAGCTGATGAAGGATGTGATGGTGGAGGTGGTGGAGTGTGAGCTGCCGCCCCGGAAGGCGAAGGCGCCCGCCCAGCCCGCCAGGGACGAGCCCAGCCCGTCCGCGCTCATGTTCGGCAAGGTCGGCATGAGCCTGCTGCTGCAGGAGAAGGTGCGGGCGGGCGGGATGAAGCGGACCTGCCCGATGTGCGGCGCGCTGTACGGGCCCGAGACGGCGTTCGACGACTTTCAGGCGCACGTCGAGGCGCACTTCCTGACCGAGGGCGAAACAGCGATGGAGGAGCTCAGCCTGGACCGGTACAACGAGTACAACGCGTCACAGCCGGTCGGAGACTTCTGACCGTCGCCGGGTCCGGGTCCCGCAGCCCGCAGCCGGATCTTTTTCTCCAGCGAACTCTAGCCGCCCCCTCCTCCCTACTCCACCCCTTTTGTTCCTACCAGGCGAGTGGGGTGGGTGTGCATAAAACGCTGGCGGTGCCGCATCGTCCTCCGCTGCCGTGCGCTTTTTGCTGAAGTGTACTTTGATTTCCGCACCTCCCGTATTTAGTAGTAGCAGTGCTGTGAAATCTCACTGTCTCAATATCATAAAAAAATTCTGACTAAAACAAAATCTATGTCAGTGTCACGTACTCAATTGTGATAATCAGAGGTTGGTGTGCTCAATACATGCTTCGTGACATTTTTTGCGACCATCGCTTGGTCAGTCACTACGAGTTTTTCCAAGAGTTCTCATAGCTGTGGGACACTTTATTGACTCCTTCTTGCGTTAAATGAACTTAATCTAGTGGGAATTGGACTCTGCAGCACTCTTGTTGAACAAATGTAATAGGAGTTTCCAAGGAACCTGTCTAAAAAAGATACCATAGAGTCCAATTTCCAACGTATGAAGTTCACTTCTCATAAGAAAGAGACAAAAAAGGTCCCACAACTATGAGAACCCCTGGAAAATCCTGATAGTCATAACTTTTTTAACTGTGATCAGTTCTGCAAAATGTCTCTAACATAGTCATGACAAATTCTGACTGAAACAAAATCATGTCAGCGTCACGAGCTCTACTGTGATGATCAGAAGTGAGACTCAAATAGTTGTTGCGACCATCACATGCCTGGCGTCATTGTGTGGTTCCAGCTCTTGCTCAGTGATTTGGTCGCGACATTTTCTGTCGATGATCATCACGAATATCATGGGAGATATGCGGCGCGTGCCAGTGGTTCCAAGATACAAAATGAGTTCTGTTTGACCCGACAGAGCGAGAAAGAAGGCTTATTTTGTTGCTTTGGACCACGCGCCAAGTATATTTCAACAATGTCGTGATTATCATTGGGAGCAAATGATATGATCAGGTGAGTGACCAAGAGTTGAGTGCTACAAAAAATGTCACCAAGCATGTGATTGGTCCACCAACTCTTTGAATCTCGCCTCTGATCATCACAGTTGTGTACGTGAGCTAAATTGAACTTCGTTTCAGTCATGAGTGTTGGTGACTTAAACCGTGGCATTTGGCAGCACTGTTCACGGCGAGAAAAAAAGACATGATTATGTTTGCAGACAGCATTGAGCTCAGCTTGTCGGTCAATGTATTGCATCGGACTCAAGCATTCGCACGTCGCGTTCGGTATGTCATGACGCACTTTCATTGAGTATTAGCAATGAGCATCAAGCTACCACGGATATGTTCATTGTTATCGGTGGTGATCGTCTCGTGATGGTCAGAACATTTTGCAGCACTAAGTAGTAGTGAGCAATGCAAACACATCAGAACAAAAACCAAGGCAAACAGTGTGTGTGTGTGCTGCCTCACCGTTCTTGCACACCTGTCGGGCTTGTAAAGGGTAATCAGGTTTAAGGAAGGTGCAAGGCGTCTTTACCTAAGTAAATTTTTTCCTAAGTACGATATTAATCAGAATAAAGATCTTGTTACATCTTTGTACCTCTCTTGTACGTATTGAATTGTGGCTTTTGCATCAACAAAAAGGACGACGTGTTGTTACAAATCACCTCGCTCATCGCTTTATTCGAGCCCAGACTAGTAGCGACCCCTTCCCCCGCCTTAATGGTACACGATCGGCCAGACCGTGTTCTTCTCGCAGTTCATGTCCTTCTCGCTCTTGCAGAACGTGTTGAAGGTCAGATCCTTCGGGAAGCCGATGATTTCCCGCTCCTCGTAGATCCGGTAGGTGAACGTCGACTCGTACGTGCCGATGAAATAGCGGGCGTGGGAGCACACGATCTGGTCGACGATCGCGACGCCGCCGTCCTTCAGCTCGGCCCGCTGCTCGTAGCTTTCCGGCACGAACCGCACCACCCGGAAGCGCTTCAGGTAGTTCTTGAGGTTGTAAAACTCCATCCGCGTGCAGTCGGACGCGACGAAGACCGTCTTCAGGCCGAGCTCGAGCAGCTTCGCCCGGATCTGCAGTGCGGCCGACTGGACCGTGGGCGTCGTTTTGTCTCGCCCGTACAGGAAGTCGGCCCGGCGGAGGTGCGCGCACAGGTACTCGCCGCCGCGCGCCTTCCGCGGCCGGCTTCGCTCGTCCGTCCAGCGGGCGGGGCGCACCGTCCGATCAGCTCGGTCCGACGAGTTGAGGTACTCGGCACGGAACCGGGTCGCCACGTCGACCAGCGGCGGCGCGAACCGCATCGAGCGCCGTGCCTCCCAGTAGTCCACGTTGCCCCACAGATCGTGCAGCACGATTTCCGCGTTCAGCACGTGCACGTAGCGGGTGGCGTGCGGGCGCCCCGGCCGGTACCGCTCGAGCAGCCGGTGCAGCAGCATCGCGCTGCCCTGGAAGTGCAGGCAGGTGAACGCGTCCGCCGTAAAGTTGCCGTACCCGAAGTACGCCAGCGCGCCGTCGTGGCCTTTCGGGCAGACGTGCTCCTCGAACTTGTCCACGAACACGCCGTTCTCGAACATCTGCTCGAAGTGCTTCAGCTTGTACACCTCGTCCAGCACGACGGTGGTCGCGCCGGGGCCGTGCAGCCGCCCGTACTCGGCGAAAAACTCGTCCATATCGAGCACGTCCGTGTACAGGCGCATGCTGGGCAGGTCGAAAAAGTTGCCCCACAGCAGCTGCTGCTGGTCGATGTTGCCGCTGCGCCAGTGCACCAGGCTGGACCAGGGCGGCAGCACCAGCCGGGTGCGCCGGTAGCCGCGCTGCGTCCGGAGAAACTGGACAAACACCGCCAGCCGGATGTACACGTCCCGGCGCAGGTTGAACCCCTCGCTCGGGTTGACGTCGTACAGCAGGTAGAGGACGGGGTCGTCCAGCAGGTCCAGGTCGACCAGCTGGCACCGGTACGGCTCGAAGAAGATGTCCCGCTTTTCGCACAGCTCCCGCAGATGGGCGCTGGTGGTGTGGACGATCTGCGAGAATGCCAGCAGCAGGAGCGAGTAGACCGCTGGAGAGCATGGGGGAAAGGAATTTTAGACCGCTTTTTTCCACTAAACACAATCACACACACACACACACACATGCCAGGACGGCTGTACTTACTGCGGTTCATTAGAATTAGCTTAAAACTATGCGGGCGTTGCATTGCAAGCGGTCCCCCGTTTGGTTCGGCACACGGTTTTCGACTAGAATCAATAATTTCGTCCTCCGCAGATGAGACCGAGAGCGACAGCGACAGCGAGAGAGAAGGAGAGAAAGCGCGTGCAGATAGATGCGCAGGCAGCAGGCATGCAGGAGAGTGAGAGAAACGCAGCGCGTCAGGATTGATAACAAATCCTCACACCCACGGCCTGCATGCGCGCTTACTTCCTGTCATTTTTTATTTTTTCGCCGAAAGTTTATTTATTTCCCCAAACTTCAGCATTTGACACTTCCGACCACACACACAATCATGCCACAACGACTAATACACACATACCAACACGCACACAATCGTAGTAGAATTTGTTGCAGTTCTTGAAAACACATCAAGAGCAGCGCTCCAGCTGTGGCATGATGCTGGTGGACTACAGAGGTTGCCCCCTTATCGGACGTTGTGTAAGATTCGTCTCGTTTTAAGAACGGTTGCAGAATAAGCTACAGCCCTTGTGCAGTGGCACGAGTGAATTATTAAACGGTGGTGCCATGCCAACACCCGCCACAGGACACTTCCAGCAGCATTCTAGAGGCCTACTCTCAAACCCACAGAAAACAAAATGAACTCTGCAGATATTTAGGAACCAGCTGTTTAGGTTCGTCTTCCTCTCCCAGTGCCTTTCGGTGTGCAGAACTAAGGTGCAGTGTTTCGCAGTGTGCAAAGTGTTTCCTTGGTTGCTGTTAATACGTATCTGGTGAACGTGTCTGGACAATTTCCCAAATAACTGAAAAAAACACAAAAATCCCCTTCGAAAACCATCGCCATCGGGACAGGTGAGTGAGGAACAGCTAATGGTTCCCGTGACCTCTAAAAGTAGACATCGTCGCGAATTAATTTTAATTCCCATCTGCCCAGCGCAGCCGGAGTATTGGACAGAATCTCCGGGCGCAGCATCCTTTCCAAGAAATCAACCGTCCTCCTACTTCCTCCAATGCCTCCTCCCTCCCTCATTCCCTCGCCTTACCTTCATGAGATAGCATCCAGTCGGGGTCGAACTTTCACTCCACCCTAACCCAGCCACACCGGAACGCAACGCCACAAGGGAAAGAAAGAAAGAAAAGCCTCCCCGTCAATTAAAAGATCGCGCGCCACCAGTGTAATCCGAAGCATTCTTCGCCCCCTCCCCACCTTCGAGCCTTCGGACGGGCACGGGGTGGGGGAGTTTGGTTTGTAGAGATGGGCATGTGTGTTGCTGTAACTGGTCTGAAAGTAGCTGGGAACGGTCAACGGGATCAACACGAAGACGAGTGCTCGGGTCGATGGCAATCAATTCCGACACGTGGATGGTACGAGTACAGTAAAGAATGTACGAATCCGACCCCAACTGCAGTCGCAGGAACTCGTTGCATCCACAGGTCTCCTCTACGGGATATCCACGGTCTCCTCTTCGCTAAACCTGTTGTATCCCTTTTGCACCTACGGAACCTTCTTACAGGGTTTTCCAGGGCAGTTTCAAATGTAAACTTTGTTATTCACCAAGTGCTAAATCCACATCAATCTGATGGCATCATTTCCAACATCTTAATTTTTCACCAAGATGTTTTTAAACAGCTGTCAAATGGTGTATTTGCTTCAACATGAAAGTTGAGTTTTTTCACCATGATTTTCAACACGCCTCCAGCTGGATGGAGTTTGTTATGTGTTGAAAATCATGTGTAAAAACTCAACTTTCATGTTGAAGCAAATACACCATTTGACAGCTGTTTAAAAACATCTTGGAGACGGTGAATAATTATGTGCACATTTAAAAGTGTATTGGAAAACCCTGTATCTACAGCAAGATTTTCAACACTTCAACGTTCTGTTGCCATCATTTTTTCACCGGGCTTTGAAACCGGATCTCATCACCCGTTAACAGATGAAGTGTTGAAAATCATGGTGAAGAAACTAAAGATAAAAATGATGAAAATGAAACATCAGAGTGATGTGGAATAATCTCTTGCACGCGGTGACAAAAAAAAGGTTTACTTTCGAAAGTAACTTGGCAAACCCTTTAATGTCTATTATGCTTTGCTCAACCTACTGGATACTTCTAAGGACCAATTGAACTCGTTTGAAACTATTATTGAAACCTACTGAACTCGTTGGACCTACGCTGGTTTGCACATTCTTTGCTGTGCCTACTCTTTCGGACATTCGCTTTGCTTTCGGGAGGTTTGATCAGCCACACCACTAGTAGTTGCTCTCTATTTGGCAAATCCGTGATTAATCGCACCCAAGGCAGCTAAGCTAATTTGCATTTACGTTTGGATTTTTGTGCTTGACAAAAGTTCGTAATAATACGAGCATATGGAATATAATTACTCAAAAAATAATTTAATTGTCAACTTATTAAAACCATATTAAAACAGAATTTAAAGGGCTAGCAAAATGCTCTATCAGGCTTATTCAAATACTAAAACCGATTCGAGTTGAGTAGAGAAAGTATAGTGGAGTAAATCTATCGTGACGGGCAGTCAAAACTGCACAAATTGCACACAGAAAATTGCACTAATCCACTCACAACATTGTAACGTAAGTTAAACCGATAGGCAATTATCTTGCAGGAGATAGTCAAAAACCCATTTTTTTAAATTTCTATACCATTTTTTTTATATTGGTCTTCTAAAACTGGTCTAAAACGATGCATTGCCTGATAGGGGGTTGAAGTCAAGAAGACCGTCTTCAAACAATTTTCGCCTCGACAAGAAACGTAGACGATTCCATCAATTAATAGATTTTATTCGTGAAAAGCTATTATTTGCATATTATGTGATGAAACTACTTTCTGAAGCGATGTACTTCTATTGCAATGTAAACCTTTATTTCCTTAACAAGTTTAAAGTGGACGTCAAGACAACTTGATGGCAAGAATATAATTAGCTTGAATCACAAAACATTTGTAATTGGCTTTTGACGAAAGCTAACTGCAGCTTCTAAAACACAAACATCACGTGCTGACGGACATTGAATGTACAGTGTATTCTTGCATAACGAATTTAATCCATTCCAGTGACTCACTCGTTCTACGAAAATCTCGTTTTGCGGAAAGTTCCTTACCATATAATTGGTATGAGACGTATAATTATAGATTGCTGGATGAAAATAACTCTACAACATAATGAACAGTGAACTCTTTTATCTTATTCAATATTTCAGCATATCTTTCGTTAAAAAAATGACATATGATTCCTTTTGCCCATGATACTGTTTTATCATTTCTCTTTTCATCTCACCAAATTTAGCGTTGTTGCTAGTAAATTTTGTTACTGGTTAGTGATTCTAAACTTTATGCGTTAAATAAGGTTTCAATCAAGTTTTTTGACTCCTTATGCAAATTACTCCTTAAGAGGAGTATTCGTTGTATGAGGGTGTACTGTATTTTATTGTATCTGGGATAAAGCACTCTTCATTGGAATCCGATCATCTAGTTTTAGTTTTAGAAGTGTCAATGGTGGCGCTTTATGGATCTTTTTGTTGGATATGTTGATGGCATTGGATTAAATCATTCAGTTTTGCCACAGTTGGTGCTATTTACATGCTTGTTTTCAATAATTATTAACTATGATATTACATTGTAGATAAATAATTTGGTACAACCATTTAGTATATCCAAATTGATTTTTTCCAATAAATATAAATATTTTTTTGCTGAGAAATTTTGTTAGCTGGTGTAAACACAAAAAACGAGGTTTCACTACAAATGGAACAAAGAACTAAAAAAGGTACACATTTGTCTAGTGGGTTACGTTTCGCCTTCTATCAAGGCTCAGAACGCATATAACTACATCCACATAATTTATTCTGAGCAAAATTTTAAGCCACAATTAAACGAAAATCGAAAAAGGCTTGTAAAACTACTAAAAGAGCATTAAACATTGCTTACTCCGTTGAACTTAAATAAATTACCTTTTTATGTCTAAATATTTTGTCTACGGTGTAAATTGATATTTTTATTGAAGATACCTAAAATAAAACGTTTGACTTTGTTGTGATGATTAGAATTAATCCAATCTTCGTATCCGGATTAAAATCCTACCTAATCGAGTGTTTTCACATGCAGAAGTCTCTCTTATCCTGGTTTCACTGTATTTTTGTGTTCAGACGATATCGTACCGAAAGGCACCACGAACAGTTGTACTTCCACGTCGTACCGCTCCGACGGCATCTACGGTTACAAGCCACACGTTACTTTTGCTCTGCCTCCGGTCTCCCAAAACTTCCCATCTCTACTCGGCCAAGTTTCTGAATTGCTCTCCGGTCTCCCGAGGGAGGCTATCATACGCGGCTGATCCGGTTTCGTAGTGTCGTCATCGTGACATACGCCACCACCTTCCCCTTACCCTGTGGCCCTTTGTGGCTTGTGTGGCGCCCTTCTGCTGGAGTTGGTACGCGCGCTTTTCCGTAACCAGCCCGCGAAGAAATGTGGACAGAGCCCTGGAAAGTGAGCGAGTGAAAGGGTTGCGGCAGTAAGCGGGAGGAATCAGAAGGAGGGTAGGTGGGTGAGCAAAAACGAAGAACCAACCCCTTCTCCCCCTCTCCCGTCCCCTCCCTTTCCCTGAGCGTAGGTTATAAACATATAAAAATACATAATCAAGCGTTCAGTGTGGTACGATCGGTTCGCCCGAGTGGACGCAAAGCCTCGCAGTGCCTCTTGCGGAGTGCAGTGATTGCGTGTGTGTGTGTGTGCATGTGGAGAACAGAGTAACTAAACTAAGCAAAAAAAAACATAAAAATCTCGCGCGTGAAAAGTGAGCGTGTGTGTGAGCGCCCTCCACCCCAGGCCTTTAAGCGTGAGTTTTCCCAAGCCCACCACAAAAACCCAAAACACCCCATTATGGACTCCACCTTCACCCATCCCATCCCACCGCTTACCAGATACAGTGTGAAAGTGTATCTAGGTCTCCCCGGTGAGAATTGCTAATGTAAACGGCCCCAGGCCTCAGACACCAGTGGAAGGTTGCTGTTTTTGTGATGATTTTTGGTTGGTTGGTTCGTTGGTTTTGTTGCAAATCTAGTGGTTCCGGTGCGCGATGCTGCGTGCTCACAATCCACAAGTGCGTTTTGAAAAAAAGCGCTTATCAGACACGGGCGCTGATTGTGCGGTAGACCTCCACCCCACCTTTGGCCAATGTTTGTGTGTGTGTGTATGTGTGATTGGCCGTTAAACTTCCCGACAGCATCACTGGACTTTAACTGACAAAACACATAAGCAAACATACGAAAAGGCGCAATGGAAAGTTGATGGTGCAATTTCTCTTCTGGTCACCCCACCAGACATTCGCGCCAATTTGCAGTTCCGCGGGACCCAGATGCGAAAGTGGCCCAGTGGCCCAACGGTCGGCTGTGGTTTCTCGCCCTTGACGCTCCGTTGTGCCACTATACACAAACCGTTCCCCCTGACCTTTACCTAGCGCGACCTTTACCGCGCAGGTACACCGAGCACCGCGCCGACCTTAACCGAGACCTTAGCGGACGCCGTGGAGACATTTCAGACAAATTCTGAGGCAACTCCTTCGTAGCGAAAGAAAGCAAACAGGTTGCCATCGGGGCGGTGTCCGAGGCGTTGGATGATCTTAGTAGCAACGAAACTGGTTCCCGCGTAACGTGTTTCGACGGCGAAAAAACCCACAAAAGCCCCAAACCACGTTGCGACACGAAGCCAGATGATACTTCTTCAATCAACATAAACACACAAACATACGCACACACATGTGCCAGAAAGTCGTGCCAGGGTTCAACCGTGTTCAAACGTGCCAGTTCTCGAAGGGAGAAACCGGTAACATCCTCCCTACCCATCGTTCCCATTCTCAAGGTGTGGAATGCAGGGATGAGCAACCTGTGGGACCTAGCATGTGCATGCTCGGTACGCTACCTTTTTGGCGAGCGTCTTCTTTGAGTCCTCTATTAATGGTTGGATCCTGTCATCCTATTCTATCAGTCTGGGCTGTGACAGGTTTGTAGTCCATACTGGAAGTTCAACTCCGGACGTTCATAAGGCTACGTACTGGGGAGCTTATTGTATTCTTCCGCGGATGTAGGGTAGTTTTGAGTTACTAAATCAGAGTGGTCCAAGAAGTTGCCAGGCTCTATCGCATTCGAAATCGTATTCTTCTAGAGAACTTCGCTGGTGGATTCTACTTGATGAAGCTTATTGTCAGTTATGAGTCAGTTTCAGTGTTAGTGACAGTTTTGAAATCACGACTATTCCAAACACACCTGGTAAGATGTAGCCTTGTAGGTAACTAGATATCTGACCACGGGCCATGTTGGTAATTTGAACGAACTCGATGGGCTGGATAGTCTGGACCTATACTGCACAATAGTGAGGCCATCGGAATAGATTCGTATCTTATCCAAATGCAAATTGAGCCTTGTTAGAAGAATTAAAGTCAACTTTGCTTAGCATCTTTTAAGATCATATTGAAGTCAGTCCCATGCCCTAATATGTTATACAACGTAATCATACAAGATAAAAGGTCCTTGGAGTAAACCACAATACAGAATAAGCCAATTACAAGCAATGGACGCAAGTAGTAGCCCTAAGTAGCAGTAATTGTAACGTTTGGGATATGACTACTTCTTCAACTCTCGTGATTATCGCTAGGAGCTTTTCTTCAAACTTGGACAGGGTTTGATGCAGCCCGTTGAGGAACTCTGAAGCTGAATCCAGTTTGTCGTGTAAAGAGATTCTTCTATGGTTTGTGGAGCCTAACATACATCCAGATGTTTTCTAACGCTAAACAAATGCATTAACAAATTGTATCGGGTCGTAGTGTGATCTATACCAAGATTATTCAATATCCATCATGGCGTTCGCAAGGTTGCTCGTCCCTGGTATAGATACATTCCAACAACGCCAAGCATTGGGTGCTTTCAGCTGAAACAAAGCATACTGGCACACAAACAAAACACACTGGTCTGGTCTGGCCGCGACCTGTTTACTACGTGGTGTGATTCACAGGGCCCCATCGGTATGGTGGGATTTTCTGGTTGAATGAAATGCGTGCCAAATTGCCACCCCAGGGGTGGTGCCCTTTGCGCCCACCTCAAACCCCCCGCGTTGGGTTCGATGGAACGAAAGGCAACAACAAGAACAACAGCACAAAAAAAGGGAAGCAGAAGAAGAAAAACCAGTGATGTGCCTTCAGCAAACAACAGTTATACACACACTGGCTGACTTCCTCCTCAAACTTCCAACTCGACTTCGTCGCTTCTACCCTCACACTGGACGGTTCATTGGGAAAGGTTGAATGGAACGAGAAGAGGTGCGAGGAAGGGTGGTGGAATGGAAATGCGTTTCTTGTTTGCTTCGTCGATCTTGTCTTCTGATCGCACCCCCGTCGGCTAGAGGAAAGGTGGTTTGGTTCTGGTAGAAAGATAAAGGAAGGAAGGTACAAACCGTTACCCGGGCTGCAATCGTTAGCCGCCATCTTCCTTTCGCCGGGAGTGTCTGGGGCGGTTGCGGGACAGGGGAGAAGTTTGTCGTTTGTCTGTGTGTTGTTGGTGTTGTTGTTGGTATAGTGGATGAGGTTGCTTGAACGGGTTCACCACTCTTCAGGTAACAGTAATCTTGCCGCAGTGCGTGCCACGGCTGCCCAAGGCGTCCTCCTTTTATCCTTTAGCGGCAGTGGCCAGTGGCCGCTAAAATGGGGACGAAACTGTACGGACGGTTTTGTCTGAGCCGTTGCCAATGCCATTGGCTGATCAGGCGCTCTGTTATTACACTGGAGTACGCAATTTCCTTTTTCTTTCTCTTCGCTTTTCTCACTCGGCAGCACGCGCACGGTAGCGAACCTGTTGGGTGTCCAGCACCATGTCAGGCATATCAATCGGTTTGCTCTACCGTAACGTGTTTTCTAGCGCTTGTGTGCTTTGGGTGTGATTTGAATCTACCCTAAACTTGTGCCCTCGGTGGTTACTCCAATTGTTAGTGTCACGGAAAAAGGGGGCGTCCAATTATTATTAGGAGCATAAAAATGTTTGTTGACCCTTTTTTTGTGAAGTCAACGATTGTCGTTTTTGAATCATTACTTATTCATACCTTTTAACATCAACTGTTCCCTTCTCTTGCTGCTATTCATAATGCTTGGCTCAAACGCACCTAAATATCGTCGGTAGACGACTTCGCTACGATCGTTAAGTGTTAGCACCACTTAGTACATTGCAGCATAATCTCGGCGCCATTCGGATTGGCTGTCGTTGATGAGGCATGTCTAATACGCAGCTCAATGTTTTGGATTTTCGTAATGGACCCAGTTTTTGTCAATAGCCTCAATTTTATGCAAAAACAAACAGGTTTCTTGTTTACCATTGACCTTCTCGATCTTTTCCAGTGCTTTTGGACCTTGGCTAACTCTCCATCCTTTTACTGCATGGGAAATCCGGAGACGATCATTTTTTTATTGCCATGAGTTTGCTTCATAATTCGCCCAAAAGTTGATGAGATTTTGACTGCCTTTTTCATCATACAAACCCTACGGTGCAGTCTGTTCCCAAGTTACGCGGTTCTCGACATACGGAGATACGCGGTTTTCTAAATTTGACACATCAAACGTCAAATTAAAATAATTTATTTCAGGAACTGTCCAATGCCGTTTAACTTAAATTTTTTGTTAATAAATTTAATCCACTTAAAAGCCAAAATTATCAGAATGTTCGGTACGAATCGTATCAAATGAGTGATAATGTGTATAAAAATACTAAATTAAATCAGTCGGGAAGTTATAATCATACTGGATTGTTACGTAATCTGTGGATGCCCTCTTATTCCCGTAAAACAATAAGATTTGGTACAAATCATTGTATTTTTGATCTGGCAGGTTATGAACAAAAATCTTATAAACTATTGGATGCTTTTGTTATCGAAAAAATATGAATTTTGGATTTCTAGCAGTTCCGTTTAGAGCTGTTGGATGGAGTTAACGGTTTGCATTTCCAATTCCCATAAACAACTTCCACATTCTGCAAATCACTTTTCGGAGCTATTTTGGCCAAAGTTTAATCATCATTTTTGTTTTGCTTTCCAATTTCATGCTCGATCGATCGGCCAATAATAACAGCAAATTAGCTTTGTAACGTTGCGATCGTTTTACCCGCGCGCGTCAGAATGCAGCCTGCAGGTCTGGCAGTACTGCTGGTGGCGGTGTGGTGCCACGCCGGGCCTGCCATTGCCGACGTCCAGCCCGAGCAGCGCAACTTTGAGCCGAGCACCGATCCGGCCCTGTTCGCGTTCGACCGTGGTGCCGGCGACGGTGGCCTGTACACGTTCGACAACCTGTCGGTCGCGCAGGACCCGCGCGCCTACCGCCCGGACGTCGGTGCGCTCGACTTCGTGTACCACAACCATGACGAGATGACGCGCTACCTGCGGGCGACGACCGCCCGCTACCCGAACCTGACCGCCCTGTACTCGATCGGCAAATCGGCCCAGGGCCGGGACCTGTGGGTGCTGGTCGTGTCGGCCTCCCCGTACGAGCACATGCTCGGCAAGCCGGACGTCAAGTACATTGGCAACATCCACGGCAACGAGGCGGTCGGGCGGGAGCTGCTCCTGCATCTGATCCAGTATCTGGTGTCGAGCTACGGGTCCGATCCGTACATCAAGTGGCTGCTGGACAACACGCGCATCCACATACTGCCCTCGCTCAACCCGGACGGGTACGCGGCATCGAAGGAGGGCACCTGTGACGGTGGCCAGGGGCGGTACAATTCGCGCGGCTTCGATCTGAACCGCAACTTCCCGGACTACTTCAAGCAGAACAACAAGCGGTCCCAGCCGGAAACGGAAGCGGTCAAGGATTGGATCTCGAAGATACAGTTCGTGCTGAGCGGGTCGCTGCACGGTGGCGCACTGGTGGTGAGCTACCCATACGACAACACGCCGAATGCTAGTAGGTATCCTTGCTGAGTCTTTTGAATCTTTCCATCGGTTTTCCATCGGCTTACCTTAGGATGTGTAAACCTTAATCTTTGCTAATATGCTAACAAACACGTTTCATTTTTTTTTGCCAAATCTTTTGGATATATTCGGCACATACTAACCAACTACTAACATCAGAAATCTGCCGGTCATCGTCAACCTGTGCCGGTGAGATAATATTCGTAGATAATGGGACAGGGGATTTGTTTGAGGTTACTTTAGCCCTCTCTATAACCTTACCTTTCACACACATACACAAAAAAACAGCAAATATTCTAATTTTCCTCTCTGCCTCTTTCATCTACATGACTCCCGTTAAGCTCAGTCTTCCACAGCTACCTGTCGCAACCGTCGTTGACTCCGGACGACGACGTGTTCAAGCATCTGTCGCTAATATACGCGAACAACCACGGTAAGATGTCGCGCGGTGTCGCCTGCAAAACTGCGTCGCCCTCGTTCGAGAACGGCATCACGAACGGGGCGGCCTGGTACCCGCTAACCGGCGGCATGCAGGACTTCAACTACGTCTGGCACGGCTGCATGGAGGTGACGCTCGAGGTGTCCTGCTGCAAGTTTCCGCCCGCGTACGAGCTGCGCAAGTACTGGGACGACAACCAGATGTCGATGATCAAGTTCCTGGCGGAGGCGCACCGGGGCGTACAGGGCTTCATCATGGACTCGACCGGCAATCCGGTCGAGCGGGCGCAGCTCAAGATTAAGGGGCGCGACATCGGCTTCACCACCACCAAGTACGGCGAGTTCTGGCGCATCTTGCTGCCGGGCGTCTACAAGCTGGAGGTGTACGCGGACGGGTTCGTGCCGAAGGATGTGGACTTCATGATCGTCGAGCAGCATCCGACGCTGCTGAACGTGACGCTACAGCCGGCCAAGGTGCGTATATCGTGTAGTTTTCTGTGGGAGTCTTAGAGAGTCATGCGCAGCACGTGCCTCAAGCAGCATATCGGTTCATTTGGGCAGGGCATATTTGGGAAGATCTTGCGACTTATTTGCCTACGATTAGTAACTCGATTCAAGACTTCTGTTCATATAGATCATGTTGTTTTCGATGTGTCCTTATGAAGATGGTTCCAAAATGGCTCGCCTAAGAGTAACTCATAGTTGGCAGATAAGTCAGTCTAAATTTTGTAAATTTGTGTAAAAGAACATTCTATCAACCCTGTTTTGGCTCTCCTTTCATCAAAGCTTACATAACAAAAATCTAATGCTAACACCGTGTACAAAATGGACCCCCATCACTAACCATAACCTAACCTCTATCTTACCTCTAACAGCGTACAGTGCACCTTGCCCTTGCCAAGCAATATGCTGCCAACACTAACAAACGACCTCGAATGAATAATGCGCGTACTAAGGTGGCGACGACCACTACTATTATCCCAACTGCTACTATTACTACTAACACTGCTACCACCGCTTCACCTACCACTACTAACACTAGCCCTACTGTTGCTACCACTACTACTACCGCTAGCACTACTACTGGCTCTTTCTCTTCCACCGTAAAGGAAGCCGTGGAATACAGCGCCAGTCAGCTGCCCGGTGCGTCTTACGACCGGCCGCTAACGCCAACCACACCCATTGCCAACCGTGAGCCCGCCCGACCGAATGCGGCAAACCAGGATCGGCTCATTTTTACCTCCTGAGCGCAGCACGCGAAGCGATTGAGCGAGCGATTTGTTTTGTACATAGAATAGAAGTTTCCTCCGCTTACCATCCTCCGCCAATCTAATCTAAGTTAGTCGTACGGAGGCAGCTACGCAAAAAGCAGTCAAACGACGGTTCAAGATGGCGGCCAGTCCAGATCAGGCTAACTGCTAACATGCACGCGTCCTCTGACGGAAGGCGGTGGCTACTTAAAACCCTCACCGATTGGGGATACGTGTGAAGGCTTGTGCAATACTTTTATCTTTCTTGTTTAATATCTTTTAATGAATTTAACGTCTGGTATTTTCTTCACTTTCCACTTACTGGTTAAATCTGGGACACTAAAAGCACACTCATTCGTGCCTGTTGAAGTTTGCAAAGCTGCTCAACGGTTCTTCAGCGACGTGGCGAGTGATCGTGTGAAGCGTGAACATGTACATACGGTTACGATAAGAGGAATATGGCGTATATGTATCTGTGGAGGTGTTCCGGGATGACCTAACCGCACTTTCTCTACTTCCCATAAACTGTTCAACACTTCGGAGAGGGTTTTTGGTTTGTTTGTTTGCTTTTTTTATAGAACTAATGGGAGCGTTGTTGTTCGTTGCTCCTCGCATCATATACACATGCTCTCGATCCTAGTAATACATCCCAGTATCTTCCCTTCCCATTGCACAAAACACACACACACGCACAGCGCAACGATGGGTCACAGCACTATCGACCGGCTGCGGCCTCGACCCAGTACCGCCCGCAGCAGCAGCTACCGCCGGGCTCGGCCCAAGGTTCCGGCTCCGACGAAGGCATCCTGTCGACGCTGAGCAGCGGCTTCAACAGCTTAGTGAATAACATTTTCGGCTAAGACCCGTTTATCGGTTTGTGTGATAGAAAGAGCGGAAAGAAGAGCGGAAATGGAGCGCGGATTTCCCTACTCCGAAGAAGAAACAGTAAACAGAAAGCAGTAGCTAAAGAAACACTCCAGACTGTGGTCTTCCATCCCTGCTTCCCGATAGTTTTATCTATTTAGGCTTCTTGCCCGTTTGTCGTTTTTAGCTGCACACAACATATTCGTAACCACGCGGGAAGGAAAAGACCTGCAAACAGCCGCTCTTCACCTGCGGAGGAGGCGTAGGAGAAGGGAGGGGGAGAGAGGAAGGGGGCAGGACGTAGTAGAGGTGGGAAAGAGTTGGAAAATCGAGCGTACGTCGAACCAACAACGGGAGAAAGAAACGGAAAATAATGTCAAACAAATGGTACAATGTTCTGTCTGCAAGATGCAACAATAAATTATCTATTTATTTAATAGCAAAAAACAAGTGTTGTGTTTGTGTATGTGTGTGTGTGTGATAACAGGTGTTTGAACTCCAGAACGTACTCAGGATCTCAATGTGGCATGGTGAGTGAATTTGAATGGGAGTTAGTTTCCTTATGTACATGGACTGGGAAAGGGTAGGTTGTTGGTAGGACGATACAAAATACTAGCAACCTCACTCATACAGCAAACAGGGAGCACCAATACTTAGCCAACCTCTAAACACCTCCGGCGCCATCAATGTGCGCATCTAGGCGCGGCTGGAAGTCATCTCCCAAACAAACGAACGGGGTGCACACGATACAGTAAACATTTAACATCGAACAAGCATGGCCTGAACTGCAAAACAGATGGACGCTCCCGGGTGATTTTGGTTGCGAGCAGGGGCGCTGCACGGGGTATCTTCACACGCCACACTTTTCGCAGATCGGTTGCTTCTCCTTGTCGGCCCGGAATTTGGCATCCACTCCGATCGGTTCCTTGCAGAGCTGGAACGAGACAAGCGCGAGTGGGAAGATGGAAGGGTCGATATTAATGTTTGGAAGACGCGGAACGCGTGGCATAGCTCTTGGGACGCTCGTTAGCAGCGCTATTGGAGAAGCGCGGCCGACATTGGCTTCCACAATTACTCCCAAATTGGTGGAGTCCTATTTATAAAGCATCATGTGACATAAATCTTGCACGGAAGCTATGAATAGAATTTAATAACGCACTGCCAACCGAACAGGTCGGCCGCAAACGGTCCGGTGCCTGAAATCCGAAACGCTCCCATTCCCCGCTGTCCGGTGAGATGTTGAAGGACAGCGTGGTACACATCTTGGGACAACTTACCTTGCACTTGAAGCACTCCTTATGCCATTTGCTCTCCAGCGCGGACAGGGCCTTCTCGGCGATCGGTTTCTTGCAGCCGCCACACTTTGGTGCGTACAGCCGCTCGTAGTCGGCGGTGCAGTACGGCTTGCCGTTGCGCTCGAAGAACGTCTTCCCGGACAGCTGCTGCTTGCAGGGTCCGCCGCAGATGAAGTGCTCCAGATGCCATGTCTTGCCCATTGCCTTTACCACCTTCTGGACTTGGTCAAAATGACCGAGCGGGGGGGGGGGGGATACGGTACGGAAAGTAAAAGAAAACATTATCAGAATGATCCTATTTCCAGACCAGAGAACGTCTTGTGCGGTTTGCTAGTAAAGATGCATCAGCTGCAACGCAGTGGAGGTCGTGCGCGTGTTTTCTTAATCGATTCCAACTGTTAGAATCCATCCACATGCCATTGCGATGGCACATACATTGCCACAAAAATGGTTATTATTCCTTCCCCGCCCTGAGCCATTCCAGGGTCCATTTCCGATTTGCTCCGCGCCTAAGTCAGGCGCGTGTGATCTTTGTTTACCTCTGACTCCTCTGACGCTCAGTGGTGCGCTAAATATAGCTACTCCGAGAATGATCTCCAAAAAATAAACCTACGTCCCCTTCCACCCCTGATACTTGGGAAATGGTCCGAGAGAGAGAAAGAGAGAGAGAGGATGTCGGAAATTGTAACCGTGTGCAACTGTGCTTCCTATTCGATTCGATACAGTAGCGCACGGTGTGCAACCTCCAGGGTCGCGATGACGCCACCGGACGACCCCTTCCGTCTCCGTCCAGAAAAAAAACATTAGACGTGTATGCGTACCTCGGTGACCAGCTTGCGGCAGGCGGCACAGATCGCCTGCACCTTCGACTCGAAACACTTGGAGCACACCGGGAGGCCCTCGCTTTCGTGGAACTTGTTTTCCGCGATGCGCTTCTTGCACTCCTTGCAAGCGAAGTGCTCCGGGTGCCAGCTCTTGTCCAGCGCTTCCAGCATCTTGTCCTTGATATCCTCCTTGCAACCGAAACAGACAGCGGCCTGGATACGAGTGACGAGAGAGGGAAAGAGAGAAAGATAGGGGAAGGTTTAGAAACTTACAGGAATGTTTAGATACCTTATCGGGGTTCTTTGAAAAGAGTTCAGTGTGAAGATTCATTTGTCATTTGATTCATGTGTAGGATATGCAACAGTTGCTTGATTTAACGAATAGTTGCAGTCCCGTGGTACACTCGTCAACTCGCACGGCTTAGCAACATGTTCGTCGTGAGATACTCAATAAATCTTGAAAGCCTGTATAGGCCGGCATAATCGCTTAGGTCATTACGCCAATAAGAAGATGTGTTTTTAAAAGATCTTGGTCCTTGATCTTGGCATCTACAGTCGAGGACATCGTGTACGGACATTACCCGCAACTCCAAAACTATTAGACTTCAGAGTTTTAGACCACTACTGGCCAACTTCTGGCATCGATTTATGTTGCATGTTCACCAATTCCATTTATATTTCCTTATTCATCAGGTTCTTTAGTTCCTTAAGCCACACTTAAGCCTCTACTGCTATAAGGCATTGATAAAAAAAGATTCAAAATACTCCTTCAGTGTCTAGTGCAACAATATAAAACTTCAGAAATATTCCCAAAAAAGGTCATCTTCGTTATTTTAAATCTTTGACGCATCATTAGTCTTTAAACAAACTGAATGATTCAAAATATGTTGTTTGCATTTTGGGACGTTAGTTAGACCAACAATATATGGTTCCGTGAAATTTAGGAAACATGTAAGTATTGATAGAAAATCTTGCATGATTGGAGACACAATAACGGAAATAAAAACAGTTGGCTTTGGGGAAGTTGTGCAGCTATAACAACAGAACTGTTGCATGATGGTACGGTTTGATTGAAACACAGCTCAAAAATTGATTGTTGTATTGAAATTAAAAAAGGAAGACAGTTTCGATCTGAGGTCTTTTGATTTGAATTTGAATGGGTTCAAAGAAAGATTTCACAGATCCAAATTCCACTCCTACTATCCTTCACATAACTTCAACACCAACAAATAAAAAAAAAACACGCACCATTTTGTTAACACTCTTCGTTGAAAGCTACAACAGCTGGCGTAGAACGGGTAGTGGCAAGCACGGTGGAGCAAATAATTCCTCGGTAGGCACGCGCTCGGGACGAACTTTCTTCGCACTGAAATCTTAACCCACTTCGCACGGAGATCTGACTGCAACTGGTCTGTGACCACTTGGGGGCCGGCATAGGGCCTGCCACAGCGCAAAAACAAACACAAAGCGCACGTGCACACGACACTATCAGGTAAGCGTGCGCCGCAGTTTTGCGCGCGCGAATCCACTCAAACTCCCCACTCCCCGCCCCTGTTTGAACGTAGCGTGGATGTGAGTGTGGGTGGTTCGGTTCGGAAAATGCTCCCGCGCGGTGTATGGGACACAGATGGTCAATGGTGGGGAAAAAGCAGGGGGGCAACGTTGCTCACATACGTGCCGAAATTTTCCGACCTGCAGCGAGTCGCTCTTGCACGGTGCGGCCATAATTTATGACGCAGCTGAGGAAGAGGGTTCCGAGACATGATAGTGACACCGTTCTGCTTTCTGTTCCACTGTGAACCCTTTTTCTGCTGGACTAGTCGAGCTGGACACCAATTGCCTGGAATGTAGGAAGTGGAGGAAAATATTATTAGCAATCGCATGCCCTTCGCTTGTCCTTCACCCTTGCCTGGTGCACTTTTAATTGCGTGGGGTATTTAAATCCCCACCACCCGGCCCGTCGTCATACGTGGGTGTCACCCAGCGGTTGATACGTGTGCAAATCGTGCAACCGCCACAACCGCCAGCTGTGTGTTCATTTCTTTCCGTCTCGAGGACACGGTGCTGGCACCGTGACGTTCCGGATCGTTACTCTTACTGTGAAGTGTGTGTGTGTGTGTGTGTGTGTGTGTGTGTGTGTGTGTGTGTGTGTGTGTGTGTATGTGTGTGTGTGTGTGTGTGTGTGTGTGTGTGTGTGTGTGTGTGTGTGTGTGTGTGTGTGTGTGTGCGCTAGTGTGTTTGCCTCCCACCTGCCGCCACCGGGAACACTTGATTTACACAAAAACGTGTGACAAAATATTTCCATCCAGTCGCTAGAGGGAAACGGTGAGAGAGAGAGAGTGAGAGGCCAAGAGTTGAGAAAATGGGGGAGGGCGCGCGTTATAATTACCACCTAATGCGGGTCGATAATAAATCTCAAAATAGACGCAGGAGGGGCACGTGCTGTTAGTGCGGTTTTGAGAAGAAAACAGTGTGAACGAATTGCTTCCAACCGATTCATGCTCGTAAAGCAAAGGGAGGCAAAGGCGGATTCATTAACACCGAATAACACCGCTGCAGTGGGCAACAACAACCACAACATTTCTCTCGCTGTGTGAAAAGATGGTGGCTGGCGTTGAGTTTAACTGACTGACATTTATTTCGGCAATGAGACGCTTTAATATTACAATTCTTCTTAAATCAAATTCCATACTGCAAAAAAGGGACGTGATGTGGTGTGTCACGCAATGTAGGCCAGCCGTGCTTCCATTAGGGGATTTGCATCGTACCATTCAGCGCATCGATGTGTGTTTCTGCGTTCGGTCGAATGAATTTGTTTTTTTTATTCGTAAATGTTTCGCTGCAATTCGATTTTACCGCAGTTGAACCTAGCACAACAAATTAACGAGCATGCTGTTTATTTTTGTTTTGTTTTGTTTGAAGCGTCTAAGCGTGTTGTTCATCATACTTTCAATGAGATCATGGTTAGTCAAAAGAAGAAGTAAAAATGGAGGGGTTTCCTTCCAATGCTGTGAGCTGTGTATGTCACGTACAAAAAAAAATATAGAGAAAAGAACGCGCTACGCTACGTTTCCGACTGTTAATGCTTTAAAGCGAAGAAGTGAACCAAAATTCCATGGATGGCATGTTTAAAGCGACCCGTAAAATAGAAACCGTCCTTGAAGTCCAGGCATGCCCCTCTCGCCGAATAGATAATGTGCAAGCTTTCTCGAGCGGCGTTCAGTTTTCCACATCCTAGAACGGGGAATGAAACAAACAGGGCGACAATTAGCAATTAGCGACCGGGATGGAGCCGGTTACGCGCCGAGCCTTACCGTTGGGTCGCAATCGGCACAGTGCCAGGAGTAGCCGCGCCGTTTGGGCGTCTTCTTCAGCGGTGGTTCCAGGCAGCCGAAGTGATAGCTTTTCTGACACTCATCGCACCTGAAGAAGAAATAGAAGAGAGAGAGAGAGAGAGAGAGAGAGAGAGAGAGAGAGAGAAAGAGAGAGGTTGAATACTTTGTTTAGCGCTCTTGTTTATCGCAGGCGCCAACTACACTTACTGCACAATGTTGGCGGACGTGCCCACACCCTGGCAGACGTCGCAGATGCATTCGTCGCTGCCGCTGCTGCCAACGGACGAACCGATCGAGGTGGTGCTGGACGCGTTGTGCCGGCTGCCGACGTCCCGCTTCACCCGGGCCCGGCCCTGCGTGATGGTGGTTGGCTCCGTGCTGCCGTTAAATTGGGCCGCCGGTTGCAACTGCGGCAGCAGTGGATGGCTCATCAGCGGACCCTTTGGGTGGGAGAAATAATGTAACATTATAGGCTTTAAAAACCGGTTTCTTACTATTTTTTATGATGTGTTTGCTTTTGAAAACTTCCGCAGGCGAGTAATGTGTTTGTCCTAAAGTCCGTATTACAGTGCGAGTTTATTTGTTTATTTGAAAATTAGCATTGTCTGCCACCCTGGGTTTTACAATATATAATACTTAATAGCTAGGGAAGGAGGAAGAAAAAATTAAAGATGGGAGAAAACAGATAGGGAGAAGGATTCGGAAAGATTAAAACGGAGGCGGGACAAAGGAACGTGATAGACAAACAACTCGTGCACTCGATTAAAGGAAGCGCAGGCTCTTAAGAAGGGATCATTCTGGACAAAACCTGATCGACGGGACAGGATGTATACGGGAGGTCTGTCACGGAGACGTCGGGGTGGGGCGTACAATGGAAAGGAACTGAGGAGCGAAGGAGCAACAATATCGGAAGAGAGGACTTCACTGGCGATGAAGTAAGACTGCGCATGCGAATGACGAGTTTTGATATCAATCAATCCCAGCATTCGGCAGCGGAGATGATAGGAGGGTACAGTAGTATTAAAACCGAGAAGATATGCGTAAATTTCCTCGGTACCTTCTCTAATCGCTGCATAGCAGTACCTCCATCTTGAGTCCATACAGCGCAATGCCCAGCAACAGTACAATGCCTTCAGACAAAACGGGTCACGAATCTCGGAGCCCATCCGAGCAATGAGGCCCAAATGCTTATTCGCTTTGCTGACTTCATGATCTATCTGGGTTTAAAATGAGACACAATCGTCAGGCCAAACTCCCAGGGCTTTTATAGAGGATTCTTTTATCAATTTGGTACCTTCTAAACATTAATCACACAGAATACGATTAGACGGACGACTATAACAAATGGCACAACATTTAGGGGGACAAAGCAGCAAGCCATTTGACGAGCACCAAGTAAAACATTGATTTAAGTAAAATTGTAGCGATTCGCAGCCAACTGGTGAGGACACAGGTAGACACATTTTTAAATCGTCATCAAAAAAAAAGTGTCCATTAGGTGGTAAAGTATTAGTATTATATCGTGAACTCATCCAAAAACATAATAGGTTGCCACATCCCAATTGTTCCAAATTTGCTATTAACAAACAATGAGGCAGACTGTCAAAAGCCGCTTTGAAATTGGTGTATATTGCGTCATCTTGACGATTACATGCAATGTTAGATATTAATTTGGACGCAAAGCACATCAAGTTGGCCTTGGTGGAGCGCTTAGGCATAAAGCCATGTTGCGAAATATAATTTGTTACACATGGAAGGACTGCAGAATGTACAAGAGATTCAAACACCTTAGAAAGAGCACATAAAATGGAAACACCACGATAATTAAAGGCGACAGAACGGTTTCCTTTTTTTTAAGAATGGGACGAAGCCATGCACTTTTCCAAACAGTTGGAAAAACTTTATCGTGTAAGGATCTTATATAGAGGCAAAGATGGCATTGCAATTTTTTTAAGATAATAGAGAGAATGCTATTGAGTCCTGGTGAACAAGATGAAGTGAAAGTGAACGTGAAATTTTGGGGTTTTATGCTATATTTCATGACTGTCTACCTTTGTATGCAACCTCCGAACGTGTGTAGTTCCTGCTGTGATCTCACTGTCACTATTCAACTATAAAATCAACAATAACGTGCTGCAACGTATCGATTATGTAACTGATTTAGGAATACTGCTTGACAAACCTCCCAGTTTCTCAGGCCCCATATGTAAAGCATTATCTGTCGAGGCAATCGGAAGCTAGGGACTTTTATTGAAGTAACTAGGGAATTTCGTGACCCTGCTAGCATTATTAGGGTTTTTTGTTCAATAGACCGTTCAGGTTTAGAATACGCTAGTATTGTTTGGTGTCCTTCAGCACCATGCTGGATTCAGCGTATTGAGGCTATTCAAAGGAAAGCAACGCGTTATCCCGTTAGGCTCATCCCAAGGAGACTTGGTGACGTACGTCCCAATCCGTCTAGAACTATCTGGCAAAATCAAACAATACGCACATCACATTATCGGAGAGTCAGAACGGATAAACATGATGGGATTCGCCTTCTGTCAAGTTTATAAGCTGCATGAGTTACATATGTTTCAATCTGCATCTCTCTGATGTCTCTCTAAATCTCTCTAAGATGTAGTCTGAATGAATTGTTTCTTTGAGATAAACATTTTGACAATCCCGCCAGATTCCATACATTTTTGTTTCTTCAAGATGAATGTCTCTCTAAGGGGAATATCCTTCAAGCTGCATATACGATTTTCCGTCCAAAATTCTCTAAGATGAATTTTTGGGTTACAGTTCACAACAATATTAGTCAAAGGGTGCCATGCTTTTGCCGTGGTTTCGTGGATACTTCATAGCAACACCTTCATTAGTATTCCTCAACATGAATATCTCTCTAAGGCGAATCTACAAGGGACCGTCAGCTTAGAGAGATTTAACTGTCCTACATACTAAATATTAATTAGATTATGGCTTATCGTACATCAAAAGAAAGGATATTCCATTCCCCAACTATTTAGGCTATAAAAGATGTGAATTAATAAATTAAATGCATTGCCTTGTGATTTCCCGCTGTTCATGGTAAAAAAATAATGCTTAGGGGTCAATCACAAGGAAATTTAATTTATTATATCAACATGTTTTGGTGTACGGTTTTGGTGAATTTCTTTTGTTTTGGTGTACGACAAACCATATTCTGATAAATGTTTAATGAAATATAGCAAAAAAAACCCAAAAAAATACGTTTACTTTTCGCAAGGTCTAAAAAGCGACCTTAAATGCGTATCTTACCGCTTGCGATGAGCTGTCGGCGGCACCGGACGTAAGCTGCGGCTCGGTCGGTTCTTCCTCCTGCGGTTCCGTTCGCACGTAGTATATCTGCGTTGTGTGCGTGTTGGAACCGTCCAGCACCGATTTGATCTGAAGCAAAAATGAAAAATTAATAATAATAAAACGTTGGCCAAACGCACATTTCCAGTGTAAGTCGCGAGGTTGGTGCAATGATGGGAACAAGTTTTCTTCGGAATCGGCTAGCTCCGAAGTTTTCTGAAATCGATTCAGGATAGTAGGTTCGGAAACGATTTCGGAATCGGCTCCCGAATAGGACCTAGAATCAGTTCCATAATCGGAACCGGAACCGGAATTGGAATCGGTTCCGGAATCAAAATCGGCTCCAGAATCTGAATTGGCTCCGAAATCAGAATCTGCTTCAAAATCGGAGTCGGCTCCGAATTGATTCCGAAGACGGCGATTCCGAGCTCCCAGCACTAGTAAAGTTTGCGTACCTTAATTTTAATCCTCGGCCGACTGTCACCGTACTCCGGCAGCGGATATTCGGCGAGCTCGGTCTGGTCGACCGTTTCGTAGTCGTGGTTCTTTCGCTTCCGCTTCCGCTTGTGGTCCTTCGAGATGGGGCGGTCCGCGTTCGGCGACCGGTTCCGGTGCTTTTCCTTTCGCCGCTTGCTGTGCTTGTGGTGCGTGCTGGTGGCGGCACCGTCCTCCACCGACGCCGGCAGTCCTCCCATCGCTCCGGGCGGCTCTCTACCACCACCATCGCACCCGCCGTCTGCTGCTAGTGCTTCCGAGGAACCTTCCGGGGCGGGCGGTTGGGCGTTTGTGTGCGCCGCCGTTGCCTCGGACGAGCCGGCCGTCGGTGCAGGCGGTGGCCCCGGATGGTGGTGCTGGTGGTGATGGTGGTGGTGATGGTGCGTGGTTGACTCAACCTTCGCCATCTTGCTGTTCCCGCCTTCCGAGGCTCGCTGCTCGTCCGACGTGTCCAGCTCGGAGGGGGTTGTGTTGAGCAGCGAGTGCTTACCGCTGTGCTCGTCACTTTGTCGCGCCTCCTCCTCCTCCTCTTCCTCCCCTAGTTCCTCGTCCGCTACGTCCTTTCCATCCGGAAGATTGGGATCGCTCTTCTTCTTCTGCTGCTTCACCTCTTTGGACTGTACAGCGGTGGTCATGTTCGTCGCCGCAGTCGTCGTCTCGCCAACCGCGACGCCCTCGAGGGACTTTTTCTTCCGGCCCCGCTTGCCGGGCGTCTTGACCGGCGACGGATCGACCGCCTCGTTTGTACTTTCCGCCACCGGCTCATCCTTCACCTCGACGGCCGCCGGCCCGGCCCGGCTCGCCCGGCGTCCCACCGCCTCGACCGCCTGCGGCTGGGTGTCGGGCGGGAAGGCGTAGTCGTACGGCACGATGGTGCCGTCCTTCGAGTAGCGGGTGCGCGACTTGCGCGGCGCCTTCGGTATGATGATGCTTTCCGGGTTGGAGTCGTCCGACTGGTCGCACTCCGAGCACTGCCAGCCGTACAGCTTGGACTTTTTCGGATGGCGCGTCAGGGGCGGATTGAGGCAGCCGAGATGGTAGTGCAGGTGGCAGGTGTCGCACTTGGCGAGCAGGTGCTGATCGTGGCACCGCTTGCAGATGCCGCACTCGTTCAGCAGCTCCTCGCTGTTCTGCTTGCACTGCGTGCTGAGTATGCGCCCGGTGTCGTCCCGCTTGCCCGGCACCATGAGATTCTGGAGCGGGAAACCGACCCCCATCTTGAGGGCGGCCGCCGTCGGCACGGACATGGTGCGGGCGGGCGGCGTCGCCCCGAGCGGCCCCGTATTAATTACCACGCTTTGGTGCGGCTTCACGTACGGTGGCGGTGGTGCCGGTGGTGCCGCAGCTGCCGCAGTTGCTGCTTCAGGAGGAGGCACTGGTTGTTGTGCTGGTTGCGCTATTGGTGGTGGTGGAGGTGGTGGGGGTGCCGTTGCTGCTGCCATCGCTGCTGGCACCGGCGCCGGCGGTTTGCCGATCTGCTCCACCGGCACGAGCGCTTTGCTCGGGCAGAGGGCGCCAATGTGCTCGTACAGCCGGGCGATGCTTGCCCGCACCGCATCGTTCGCCTTCTGCGCGGCCTGGCTCTGGGCGACCGCCTGGTCGTACCGGTTGCGCAGGTGCTGCTGCTTCCCGAGCAGCCGCTGGTTGAGCGCCATCTGCTCCTGCAGGTTCTTCTTCATGTCCTCGAGCCGGAGCGCCCGGTCCAGGTAGTAGCCGATGAACTCGACGCTGAACGCGGGCGGTATGTGCCACTTCTTGCGCACGTCCGCGAGCGAGGCCACCTGCGCCTCCTGAAACTCGATCGCCGCCCGGTCCAGCCCCATCAGCTCCGCCTTGTAGAGCAGCTTCTTGCACGCGGTCGCACTGGTGATGAGCAGCCGGGGCATCTTCTGCGTCGGCACCCAGGGCGGGTTCTTCGTCTCCTTGTTCGCGACGTACCGGCGCCGGTGCTTGGTCAGCTTGCGCTCGATCCGCACCTGCTCGGCGGTCGGTTTCAGCTGCCGGCGGCCCTCCTCCTCCACCTGCCGCTGGACCGCCCGCATCCGGATCGTGTTGTAGTTGCGCTTCCGATGCTTGATCAGCGACTTGTCCGAGTGGATCTTGCAGTGCGCGTAGAACGGGTCGGCCTGGTCCGCCTCCTCCGAGTGCGCCTCGGACAGCAGCCCGTAGTACTGGGCGCAGGTCACGTGGAAGTACGTCTTGCACATGCCCGCGTCGCACCCGATGCAGACGCCGGTCCGGGCGAGCTGCGCGTCCTCGCACAGGCAGCACGTCTTCGCGCCCCACTTGTTGTACGGCATCTCGAACAGCGTCACCGACGACAGCTGGTCGACCTCGCCGAACGCGACGCCCGGCACGTACAGCGCGCACACCAGGTGCACCCACCGGCCGACGTCCGTCTCCTTGAAGATACCGCCCTTGTTCGGGCACAGCTCGCAGTCCGGGTTTTCCACGCCCGCCTTGCACGCGTCGCAGAACCACGGCTCGGTCGAGCAGGAGGAGATCGTGCTGGTCACGCTGGTGCACTCGCTCACCCCGTAGCAGCCCTCGTGTACCGTCACGCCGCACCCGTCGCATTCGACGATCTCGTTCTGGTCGTCGCTCCGGTCGCCCAGGCACGCGCAGCAAATCGACTTCATCAGCAGCTTCTGAAGCGCGGCGTCCCGCTCGCTCGTCTGCTTCGCTGCCGGGGCCGGGGGTCGTGCCTTCGCCTGCCCGCCGACGCCGCCCTCGGTCGTACTCTCGTCCTCCTCCTCCTCGTTGCCGCCACCGTTCTGGGCGCCGTGCAGCAGCTGCAACAGTGGATTGCTGCCGGCGCCGGCCTCCCCATTATCCTCACTGTCGTCGCCGCTGTCGTCGCCGCTCTCGTCGTCGTCGTCGTCGTCCTCATCCTCATCGTCGTCGTCATCGTCCCCGTCGTCGTCGCCGTCGTCCTTCGAGCCGAGTGAACAGTCGTCGCTCTCATCGTGGTCCTCGATCCGGAAGTCCGAATCCGACGACGATTCGCCCAAATCAAAATCGAGCAGTGTTTGAGTGGTGAGGCCGCCGCCGCCGCTGCTCGCCCTCCGGCGCTTGACATTGTTTCTCATCTCCGGGCAGGCTGGCGTGTTTTGCTTTTTGATTGTTGTGTGTGCGCTTTGTGTGCTCTTGAGACTGAACGTGCTTGCGTGTGTGTGTGTGTGTTGATCTGTCGACGCGCTACGGGGGAGAAGGAGGGCTCTTCGTTTTTGCGTGTAGCCGGGGGGGACACGCTTACCTAGAATCGGACGAGGAAACAGGGTTCACCATTCACTTCGATTAATAAACAATCTCACAATCCCAAGCGCGGCGAGCGAGTTAGAAAATGGGAAAAGCCATGTAAAAGCGATTCACAACAAATGCTGCACAAACCTGAACATCTTCACAGTGCCTACAACAGACGGACGCCGATCCTGCGAAACTAATGGAAAAGCCGTAGACACACACTCGATACACAGATTCGTATACATACGCACACACGCACACCTGCACATGGCTATTGCGCATGGCAGCTTAACGGGGGAGCGCGTGTATATAGTGCTCGCTGCAACACTCGACCATTTGCTGCGAAAACAAGCGCAGACAATCACAAAACATTTTATTTAAGTTTATTTTTGATTTTAGAAAGACCTTGTCAGTTCATTTTTTTAATGAAAATGATAATTTTATGCAATTAAATGTTCCGCTGGTACGTTGGAGCTATTTGCAGGGTTACGGAGAGAAATTTGGACTTCGTTACAGGGTTTGCCAAGTCACTTTCGAATGTTCACATACCCAAATAGCCAAAATTGCTTAAGCAGCTTATTTTGGCACGCTAAAGATCGCTGCTCTAATTCGCCTTTTGCAGTAGATAAACAGCATCAAAGTTCTATGTGGGTCTTTCAAACAGCGCCTAAGCAGCTTCCTTATGCCACGATGCCAGGGATTATTTTTCTTTGTGTTTTATTTTCAAGCAAGCGTCATCGATGAAATAAACAACAAGATTTGTTTCGTTTAAACACATGTGTATATTTTTAAATCCTTTGTATTGGTGAATTACACAAAATTTTACACAATTTACTGATAATTCACAATCACTTCACTCAATATTCATTCTTCAATTAACGAATCTAACTTGTGCAGCAGCAATGAGATTATTGCCGGCGTCCGTCTTTGACACTTTGACAAGAGCCACCTTGAACCGATGTCATGCATTAAAAAGCTATGAAGTTCCACCAAGTTCAGTACCCTTTCTTAACAAGCCTTCAAGTTCCACCATGAACCCTACATATAGTGCTAATCAGCCGCAAAGTTCCAAAGAGTACCATGTGCCTGTTAAAAAGCTCCATAGTTCCGCAAAGTACCGTCTGTCTCTTAATCAGCCACAAAGTACGACATCGGAACAATTTTTCGTTAAACAGCCCTAAATCAGCTATAAAGTACGAGCTGGCTATTTGGGTAGCTTCACTTCGTTGCTCAGTAGATAGCGTATTGCTGCTGCCCTTTCCTTGCAATGTGTTTCGACAAGTTTCATCTAATCATGACCTATATAGCCTTCTAACTTTCCGAGCAAAAATCTGTATGGTCGTGTGGTCAGGTCAGATACGTGGGTATCAACGCCTACGACCATTACTCAAATCTCACTTGCTTCAGTGTTGGTGGCTTTCATTGGAGTTTAGTATTTCAACAATCGTATCGCCGTTCTATTTATAGCGATGCATAACTTAAATGTGAAACCATACAACAGTACAGAGGAAATGAGAAAGCTCCCCTCCATGCGAGGTAGCTCCACTGGTTGAGTATCCTACCAACAGATGGCGCCACCAGCTTTTTGATATTTGTATAATGCATGAGTCGTTTGCCGTCTACTAAACAAAGTCTTTCTACATTCCGTTTAGCTAGAGAGCTTGAGCCGTTTAGAACCCGTTGTTTAGTGGTCGTTTAATGGATTTGTGGCACTTGGAACCCCTGTATTGTGATACAAATACAACCTTTGGCAGATGTTCGTCTCGCAAACGGCAAACATATCGCGAGCGATGAAAAATATTGTAGAAATTGGAAATAGACGTGCAGCCCCTGTAACGTCAGCAATGTGTCGTTTACACTCCTCCAGTATGTTGCATTGTTGGTCAATTGCACAATAAATGTAATAATTTTGCATTTTTTTTAACACCATCTGTGATGATCATTTGATTGGAGGAAAAACATTTCATTTTTATCAAAAACAATTTTAACAATCCACAAACTCGTGCGCCTAAACGCAATCACTGTATCGGCTGTCATGCAACTGACAATTTATCTACGCACACACACACACATACACACGGCTCGCATTCTCGCAGAGCAGTAAAAAACACACGATCAAAGTGAGACATTGCCCAACGTGTGTGCATACTTTTTTTTTGTTCCCTACCAGGCAGCATTTTCCTCCAGTCGTACCTACTTTACGTCGGTATATAAATATTAGCACTACTTTTTTCTGTGCGATACCGCAAAGGACACGTTGCTCTAACGTTCGGCCCTTCTTCTTCCTTCCGACAGGCATTCCTTCCGGCGTTATGTCTGGGGCCGGTAGTGCTGCTCGCTCGCTGAAAATCTTCGTCGGCAACGTCGCCTGGACCGTGGGGCACCGGGAGTTGCGCAACTACTTCAGCCAGTTCGGCAAGGTTTCCTGGGCGCAGGTAGTGTTCGATCGGAAGACGGGCCTGTCCAAGGGGTACGGGTTCGTATCGTTCCAGAAGCGGGCGTCGATTGAGAACCTGGAGCGCAACCAGAAGCACGTGCTCGACAACACCCCCATCTTCTTCCAGCAAACGGACTAGGGGCGGACGCGGTAGTAGCAGTAGTAGTAGTAGCGGCGGTAGTGGGCTAGGTAGGATTTTGTAGGATATGTGGTAAGGGAGGCGGCACACTTGCTCGCGATGGCGGACCTGAGTGACGAGCTGGAGGAGACGACGGCCAGCCCGCTGGAGGAGAGCTTTGCCCGGGCGACCAAATACATCGAGCGCAGCACGGACCAGTTCAAGCAGGAGCAGCTGCTACAGTTCTACGGTCTGTACAAGCAGGCGACCGTTGGGCCGTGCAACACGCCGAAGCCGGCGATCTACAGCATGGCGGCACGGGCCAAGTGGTACGCTTGGGACAAGGTGCGGCAGCTCGATCCGGCCGACGCCAGGCAGGAGTACGTGCGGCTGCTGGACGAGCTGGCGCCGAGCTGGTGCGAACGCCGCGGCTCGCCCGGCGCACCGGAACCGGCCTGGGTGTCGGTGTCGCGGCCGAAGCGACTGTCGGAGTGCAGCCTGCCGGATGACGGGACGGCCCGGTCACTGGTCGACAGGATCAAGGCGGACGACCTGGACGGTGTGCGGGCCATGCTCGGGGACAACGGCGAGCCGGCGGCACTGGTGAACGGGCTGGACGACGAAGGCATGGCCGCCATACACTGGGCGGCGGACCGGGGGAACGTAGACATTCTGACCCGCCTGCTGGCCGTCGACGGGATCGATATCAATCTGCGCGCGGCGGACGGCCAGACCGCGCTGCATTACGCGTCCAGCTGTGGCAATGTGGAGTGTCTGCAGCTGCTACTGCAGCACGGCGCGGACCGCACAATTAGGGATGAGGAGGGCGAAACGTGTAGCGACGTTGCTTACAATCAGGCAATAAAGGCTTGCCTCGCGTGAGGTTTTTGGAAGGTGTAATTCTAAGCTGGTGTACGCATTTCTTTAATTCCCGTTGAGGGTTTAGACTGGGTTTGGCGAGTGAATTTAGTCGTTGGAAAACAGGTTACCATATCTTCATTATTCGCCCAAGCAACACATCATCATTGCAACGATTTATGACAAAAAATGGGTGGAAAAATACAATTATACTTTAGCAGTTCATATTAACGCAAAATTATCCCAAAATCCACATGACATCATTTGCGTTGTTGTACTCTTTTCCGGTGGATGGTGAACTTTGCCACCGAAGGAGCCTGTGCAATTATGTATAAATTCTCAAAGTGTTCCCCGTGAAGTGCCAAATTGATAAAGCACAAAAATGACCAAATTTCTTCTGAAGTAGATAGATTTCCGAAAAAAGGCACAATATTTTCACAAGTTTCACGCCATCAAATGTTAGTACAGTAGAACCCCTCAAAACGAGTACCCCTTATAACGATTATTTTTCGGATAACGAGATTCGAGTTTCAATACTATGATTCGTTAAAAATCAAGCTATTTCCAAAAGACGCAGGTATAAATGTGGGGGAAAAGTGTCCCGTGGGCGCGTTCGCTCTACGACTAGATAACTCTTTTTAGTTCAGATAGCGGAGCTGACAGTTTTGTTGTGCTTATCGACAGGTGGAGTAATTGAGGTAGTGTATTCAGTTTAATTGCTACATAACTTCCTTTTGAACAATATTTTGGCGATACTAAGAACTGATCAATGGATTACTAGCAACAGACATTAAATATCTTGGAGTAATGGTAGATGACAGATTGCGCTTTAATTATTGATGATGTGATTAAGAAAATGGCCAGCAAATGTAGCGTTCTTACAAGGCTTAGGAATGTTATTAATTTGGAGGGAAACATTGAACTACACAACACATTCGGATCGTACATTACTTACTGCCCTTCTATACTTTTTTCTGGCTTCGGGAACTAAATTATCGCGACTTCAAAAGATTCAGAACAGAGGTATGAGAGCTGTGCTAAACTTTGGTCGTTTTACCGCGTCAGAAATTATGCTCAATATTTTGCAATGGATGTCCATGAGGCAAAGAATAATCTACCTAACCTATGGTGTTCATCTACAAACTACTAAATGGACATGTACCTGTGTACTTGGGGGAAAGGATGATCCGGGGTAACAATATACATGCACATAGAACACGCAGGGCACATGATGAGCCCAGGCTTCCTAGAATGTTATCGGCTAATGTGATGGCTAAAGTGATCTCTAATGTGGGCGTGCGTTCGTTTTCTGAAAATGTATGGAATTTGACACCCGCAGCGGATGACAGTTTGAAACCGCATGCTTTAGAATCAAACAATTTTGATGTAAGATAATCGTTGTATCTCGTTTTGTTTAGTACACTGCATTACCATTACTTGCGTGAGCGATGATGATGAAATTTTCTTATTAATTTTCGTTTGTTTTTTAAAATACTAAAAATATCGCGCTACAATCTATTGAGACACACGCGCGAGGATCGGATCGTTATGGACTCATGTGTTGGGGTTTGAGATGGACAGACCTATTGTGGTCAACTATGTTGTAGGCTGTAAACCGTTTCCACCTATTATGGATGAGACTGTAGCTCTCTGATTTTGTTGAATATCTAATAATCTTCTAAGTTGTAAATTTAATATCCTAATGATAAATTCGTTCCTCTCAATCAATTGTCGAGGTAAGAGGTGGAACTCATCATCATCCCACATAACGTGCTTTTTGCACAACGAGTGAGTCATTGGAACAGATTTAACTCGTTATGAGGGATTCCACTATATATAAGAACCGATTTTGTTAAATAAACGTGAGATTTAATTCAGTACCTTAACGATTTTCTATGTTGGCCTTTCCTAGGATTGGTTTAAGGTCTCATCCGAGTCACTCTGCCCCATTCGAAAAGTGCTATTAATCACCACTTTCGCTGCATAGACTACCACGAGAATGCTAGCGGAAAGTTTAATGCACAATTTGTTACAATATCTCCTTTCGGGCAGAAACCAACCTTTTCCTATGAACCCGTTTTCGATTGGGACTTAGGACGCTGAAGGCCTTTTCTTTCCGCGTGAACTGGCTCGAGTTCCACCTTTAACACGTACATTGCCAATCACTGAGAACTGTCCAATGTAATGAAAGAAAGCCATTCCGCTCGATATAATCGTCTTATTAACAAATGCACGCTGTCTCCCACCCATCACAGCCACTTAATGTCAATTTTATGAATGCAAAAAGGTTGAAAAAATACTTAAACTGGTAATAAAACAAAGGCAAAAGGGTCGATCGGTCGCCTGCCCACTAGGGATCGGTCACCCGGTACACCACCTTCGTGTCGACCGTCTGCAGCCCGGTGCTGAACTGCTTCAGCGCAATCGATTGCGCACCCTCGATCTCGATGCTGGCAATATCTTCCTCGCGGAACTGCTTGATCATGGTCGGGTTGGCCTCGAACACCTCGCCGACCGTGTGCAGCATGATGTCGAAGGTGCAGCGCTGGTCGAGACAGGGCAGAAAGCTGATCGTGGCCACGATCTGCCGCATCACGTCCCGTATCTCCGACTGGATCTTCTTCAGCGCCTTCGGTACGGCCGGCTCCTCGCCCTGCTCCCCGTCGTACGTCGGCTGGATGTTAAAGTCCCAGCGCTCCACCACCTCCTTGCTCTCCACCGTCACGATGCACATCGTCACCTTGGTGATCATCCGCTTCATGATCAAATCTGCAAACGATCCCATTACGGGGGAGGAGGTAGAAATGAGCATCCAGCGACAGCAAACAAAACAAAGCGACGATGGCTTACCGTGGACCTGTTCCATGATCAAGTCGATGTACTCTTTGATGCGCGAGTCGCGCGAAACCATCATCGGCACACCGTTGTACTCTATTGGCAGGAAGTCGCTGGCCGGATAGATGCCCCGCTGAAAGATGATCGAGTGCGAGCTATACTCTGCTCGTAGAGAGTATGTGCGGGGGGAGGGGAAAATATGGCAGATGATCATTAACGACATTCTATGCCGAAATCCGCCGGCTTAACGCAACTTACTCAGATACTCGTGGATGATGGCCGCGGAACCTTGCAGCGTAATGCAGTGATCCTGCGAAGTAGCCATTTTGCCTTGCTGTGCTGCAGTCGGGGCTTTCACACGTAAATATTACAGAGAGGTTCTATTTTCTCGGCACAAAGGAAACCGGGCCGCCGATTTGTGTAAACAGCTCGAAACGTCCGACCGTTTGGGCAAGATGAATTTTTGTACGCGCACAAGTGCTGTCAAATGGTGTTTGCATGTTATGTTTGCGTGTGTGCGTGTGTGCTATGGGAAACATTTCAGTGTCAACGTTCACAATGTGGTGTCGAAATATTTCACAATTTAACAACAACTGAAAGTTTTGTAACAATTCGTTTGAAAAGGTCGTTGCAATTTAAAACGTAACATTGAAATAACGGCCAATCAAATGAAGCAAATAAATGAACCATAAAACCACATCAGTGTCTATTGGAGGGAATGTTTACAGCTCTTTCGTATGCGATTTTGCTGCATTCTTTTGAATAAGATTTGATCTTTATGACAGCCGCTTAGAAGTTTCCATTTTTCAAAATTTAATTAAAAAATAAAATAAATCATATCGCATCATCATAAAAATAATCAAAATTTAAAATAAAACTAGCTGTATAAACAAATTATAGTTATGTTATCTCTATTTGATTTCGGAAGAATTAACTGAAGGCTGAAGAGTTGCGTGTTTTCAGTTCTAGCGCTCAAATCACGAATGACATCTCTATTTGACAGTATTGCCTGAGATACTTAAACCTAGTTGTGATCGCACAAACAAGATGTACATAAAGAAAAGGTGTATGTGTGAGGATGTCAAGGTGTATGTGTGAGGTATAAACAAATTCGAATTTTTAATTTCTACAGTTATGTGGTAATGCACGATCTGGATACTCCTACCTTCTTTGATTGCTGCATTTTTACACTGAATGTTTACGGCGAATCTGTCTAAAAACTGGGGTTAATGGTCCATGGACTAGTATGGCGTTGGAATCAGTTTCTGAATTAGAGTAGGTACAATCTGTTCTAGAGTTACTCGGTTCTCGACTTACGCGGATTCGAAGATACGTGGTTTTCTAAATTTGACTGATCAATTGTCAAATCAGTACAATTTGCTTGAAGATTTGTCCAATGCAGTATAAATTGCATTTTTGTTTAAAACAAATTATTCCGTTTGAAAGCCAGAAATATTAGTATGTTATGTACAAATCGTATCAAATAAAAAAAAAATATTTATAAGGACCTAGTTTCATAAAAAATACCTAGTAATCAAATTAATTTTAGATTCTTGATATTTGAGTTACGTGGATTCCCCGGGAGCAGAGGGGTCAGTTCCTGGTATGACATGGATTCGTGATTCATTTTTTGTATGTGACAGATACAAGTACTGGCGGTCTTCGAGATACACGGTTAATGGGGACCGAAAACGGCCGCAAAAAACCGCGTGTCTCGAATTTCCGCGTAAGTCGAATCTCGTGATTTCTAGCCAAAATATCACTAATTTTCGTGTAAATTTGCAACTAGGGGGTGGTTTTAGCCACTTAATCAATTATTTGATATGATTCTGAATGAAATAACAGTTTCAAACCTTTTGAAATAGTTTTTAACATCCGATCGAAACAGAAATTATTTGGCATTTTACAATAGATGGGTCAAATCAGTACAATTTGCTCAAAGAACTGTCAAATTTAGGAAACCGCGTATCTCTGAATCCGCGTATAAGAGGTACCGTGTATCTCGGGGACCGCCTGTACTTTAATTTGTTCGGAATAAAAAAAAGGTGGCGCTTTCCGGATAGGATGAGTTCCAATAATATGTGTGTTTAAAATAACTTACAGAACTGGTGTGGGCTCTGAATCATTTCCAGGACAGATATAAGCTTAACAATTCTAAGAATAATATGGGTTGGGGATCATTTCTAGGGCAAGTATGAGTTAGGGAATGGTATGTTATTTACAGGAATGGTATGGTTACTGCATTACTTCCAGGACAGCATGGATTTCAGATCAATCGCAGGATCAATATAGATTCAGGACGACGGATCAGTTCCCGTAGTGAAAGGTATGGGTTCAAGTTCCAGATCAGTTCTATGGCGAGTATACGCTGGGGATTAGATCCGGGATAAAAATAGGTTCAGGATCAGCTCTCAGATCAGTAAGCGTTCAGGATCAGTTACTGGACCGATACTGCTGCTGAATCATTTCCAGGACCAATATAGTCTTAGGGTTAGCTTCAGGGCCAGTATGGATTCCGAGCCAGTTCCAGTAACGGTACGGGTTGGAATTGAAATCCAGGACTGAATTGGGTTCAAGCAAAGTTCCAATACCACTATGAGCTCAGAAACAGTCCCAGTACCTGAATAGGTTTAAGTGCAGTTCCACTTCACTTACAGGGTTTTCAATGATATTACTGACATGTTCAGCGAGTTGTTGATTCGTTCGGGCATATAATTGACTCTTTCAGCGAGATATAGTATTGTTCGGGAGTAGAATTCTCCAGGATGCTCGGTCCCTAACTGCAGCCTCCCATCCATGTAGACACTCGATCTCCGATAGGTCTTATTTCACCTGATCCAGTCATCGAGTTTGCTGTGCTCCCCTGCGCCTTATGCTGAACTGGGGTTCGTTGTCGAACACCTTCTTGGTGGGGCCTGAGTCCGGCATCCCCATGACATGCCCCTACCATCACCAGTCTTCGCCACCGTCAGGATGCTCAGTTCGCCGTACAGCTCAGCAAGCTCGTGGTTCATTCTTCTCCTCCACGCTCCATGCAAACACACCGCGAAAGATGCTCCGGACGATGCGTCGCTTAAACATGATCAGAGAGTTTGCATCCGCTCGGATGGTCCAAGAGTCGTGGACCATAGAGGACTACCGGGCGAATCAATGTGCGATATCTCTCACAAGTCTTCTGGATCTCAGCAGTCGGTGAAGCCCATAGTATACACGATTCTCATGCACAATGCGTCTCCGGATTTCGCTGCTGATGTCATTGTCTGAAGTAACGACCGTTTCGAGATAAGAGAACCCCTGTAAAAATGTATGGGATTTGACAAGATCCATTTGTTGATTATCAAATTAAACATGTAAAATCCCATACTTTTTTCTTGTTCGATGTCGTGTTCGATTGGTGCCAGAGCGCCGCTTGAGTCGGGTGTGTGCCTCACAAACCTTCGTTGTTGTCCTGCCGATGTCAATGTCATCAGCGAAGCCAAGAAATAGGAGAGACCGGTAGAGGATCGTGGCACCGATGTCGTCGTCTAGCCCCGCGTTTCGAATGACACCTACCAGGGCAATTTTGTAGAGCAGATAGGAGAGTCCGTCACTTTGCCTCAGACTTTTGTGGGATTCGAACGATTCCGACGTCAAGAGCGATACTCTCATCTTGCACTGCACCCCGTTCATGGTGGCCTCTATCAGCCGGATCAACTTCCCAGGAAAGCGGTACCGCTGCATGAGAAAATCTAAAAGAATAAGAAAACTCATTTCTTGCTGCATGCAGGTGCAGATTAAGCAGAACGCAAACTCAGCGACCGAGTTGGACCCAAAGTCTCAAAGACCCCCCAGGAAAGGAATCCAGGAAGGTCAAAATGAATGGGGAGTAGCTCAAGGTCCATTAGTATGTAACCTCAGTGGGGCCTAATCCAAAGCGATAAACTCTTTCATCTTCTCGTAAGAATCATTCTGAGAGAAATGACACTGTAAGGGAATGTCAAAAACAACAAAATGAACAAAATATCAAAAGGTAGAAGTATATATTATAACATCGAACCACTAAATCGAGTGTAGGAGCTGAAAAGCAAAAAAACAACGACAAAAAGGTTGACAAATAATATATATTTTCAGCACGATGTGCTGTGACCGTAAGTGTGCCCAAGCAAGGCACGACCAGGAACAAATTGTACTCCACAACCAGCAGCACTGGACCGGCACTGTAAAGCCTCCGGCAAAAGCAAAATGCCCCTTTTTATCGCACAACACGCATAACATTGAACTTCTGATATGCACCAGCGGGTTTGATTTGTGCGTTATTCATTTTTATAAACCATCGATTAACGCTATCGTCGAGTGGTGCATTTTTTTCCTCTCCTGCTCGTTCTTTTTTTCTCGCTCGCTCGCGTGTAACGCACACGCTGTTCACGCGCCACCGTTGATTGATAGCGATATCGTGCGTTTGAAATTGATGGCCGTTCGTGCGGAGCAGCAGCAGCAGCAGCAGCGGCAGCAGTTTTACTTTCTTAATTTCTCAATGATCGTGATATCGGAGCCGCAATCGCAATTTTGATAAGTTGATCAACCAGCTTATGAGCTTATGTTGGGTATGGCATTTTAGCATTACAATTGGAGTTTATTGTATTGTTTTCTGTCTGGTTTGATTTTTTTTGTTCGTAACTAAGTCTGTTCATCGCACCATTAATCGGATGCGCATTCCAACATGCAGAGGAGTACCTTCATTAGTGCAGTAATAACTTTGTTCATTTGAGTTGAATAAAAATTGCAATCAGTTTTCAATTTGGAAACATTGTTTTTTTACCCCTTCAACAACAGTTTATCTGCTCTTCTAAGAGGCTTTCGTTGGTAAATTAACCGTTGTGCATAAAAAAATATTACTAATCCACACTCTCAGTCCACAACGTTTGAGCCAGCACGCAAATGTAAGAAGTTGGAGGACATTGAAGTGTGCAAGCAATTAGCGTACTGTACCATGCCTTCCCGTGAGCTTCCTAGATCACAGAAGAACCCAGTGGCAGAGGCTCCAAGATGTCTGTTCCAAAGGGCTTTAGCTGTACAGCTTATGTCCCAATGCTCCAGGGGCTGTGGAGCATTTATTCCAGCCGACCTAGCATGACAAAGGTGTCCGCAACGAACGTTCTGATTTCTGTACTGCCCCTCGGGCACCTCTCCATATGTACTATCTAATCTCAGTGTGCAACCCCGTAGTCTCCCGGAGTGGCGAGTTTCTCCACGCAAACATTGGGAGAGAGGAAACAAAATAAAAAAAAAAACAACAAACTAATAAATACCAAACCGCGTACGATGCGTGGATCATGTTGCAAGCGCTTCAGCTAGATACGTGCAGGAATTGGATGCCTTCGGTGCAATCCGTTTTATCATCACTCGCCCTTCCGCGCCTACCCGGCTGGAACCGTACTGGTTTATGCATAGCCCCAGGGCGGATCGAATTCAAATTCAAAGTCTCTTGCTGCTGCTGCATACCCATTATCAGCTGCTTGCGCAAAGTGCTCCAAAAGTGCGAGAGTGAGTGCGAGACCGTGCTAGTGCAGCCTGGAAGAAGCCAGCGTCAGCTGAGGAGAGTGTGGTGCTGGCTAGTGAAATCCCGCCGGGTAGTGGATAGTAAGCGCGTCCATCCTCTCCTGCTCCGCGGCGTGTTGAAGCGTAGATGACCCATAAACTACGCATGGGCGGGGTGCGGACGGCGGAGTGCGTTCCGGGTGCGATTGCAGGCAGATGCTTCGGATCTTCGGATGGTTCCCCGCGCGCCGGCCTGATTGTCTATATATATAACACGGCACGCGTTCCACCGTTTGCGCGTATTCAGTTCTCAGCCGTTGCCTTGAGCAGTTCGCAAAACCACGCCGGCCGTAAACAACAAACACACTCAGTAGTCTCAGCATTTGCCGCTGCCTGCAATCACTGCCCGTAGTAATTCGCATTTGGTTGTTGTTGTTGTTTATTTCCCGAAGTTTTGTTTGCATTTTACTCTGCGTGCTCCAGTAGCGTCACTACCCACGGTGTACTAATTTCTACCATTTTGTTTATCTTCGCTGTTTGTGTGAATGCTCCAATAAGATTTTTTTTGCAAGTGTGTGTCCGTGGTTGCGTTTTTGTGTGTACAGTGATTTTGACGTTACAGGTGTGCGTGATCCGTGCGTACAGACATCCAGAAAGGACAGTGTACGAGATCCCGTCACGCACGCATCAGAATCGGATCCAGTCCTTTTAAGGCGATCTGGCTTAAACCAAACAAAAAAAAATCAAACCGCGTCGTACCTGCTTACACTTTACCTTCCCCAATTTTCATCCCTCCCAGCAGTGTCGTAGTGCCTATCCAGAGTGTTGCCTGTGAAAGCGAGCAAGGCATTTGTGTGATCGTGTGAAGACGCCGACTACGTGCGGTACAAATTCCCACCTCCAGCTCCTAGCAGGTAGCGAGCCGCTGCTGCTCCATCAATCAACCCGTGCGACAAACAGCTCAGCCACCGAGTGCGAAGCGTTACGCAGAATCGCATCGCACCCTTTTGCGGCAGACTCACACCACTACCGACCAGCCTAATCACCATCATGCCTGGACGTCCACTGTGGCAGGTAGGTTGCACTGGCGAAACTGGTCCAATCGAACGCGTGCTGATTAAAACTCCGCCCTCCGATGCTAGATTGGCCATATTTGGTCACCCGTTAGGCAGGTGACAGTGCAGTCAGCGTCAGTCAGCGGTGGATTGGGGGAGCCAAATTGGTTTAACATTGAGGTGCGGCGAAGCATTTACACCTCCAAACGCTGGACACAGCGAACGGTTTAAGGAGTCTGCTATTTTCACCCCTAGGACAGGTAGTGAAGGTCTTGGGAAGCTAAAAATATCCCCGCGTAGTGGCGAGTTCGGGTCAGCTGTAATTAATAGTTTAGGTCTCGGTTTATACACGGAAAGGTAAACCACCCCCCACCCGGTCGGGAAAAGGACACTTAGGACGCTCGCTCGACCTAAAAATTGAACGATTTGGTTACCTTCGGCCACGTCAACACTCCCGCACATTCCCCCACGTGTCTGTGCGTTTGATTGCGAGCGCGCGCGCGCGCGTTCTGGCCTTGTGCCATTCCAAGCACGCCCCGAGCTGACTCATCAGCATCGCAAGCGCGTCTCCGATCCCTTTTGGCCAAGGCGCTTTGTTTATGCGTCCTCTCAAAACCACCGGTCCCGCCCGTGTTCTAGTCGCCGTCACTGGTCGTACGGCCGGTGGCAAAACTGATGAGCTTGTGGAATGATGGCTGCGGCCCAACCGCCAGCCGTTTACCCATCCGGCTCAGTCCGGGGCGGTTTGGAAAAATCGACGCACCGTCGTGAGTCATGCCGCAGTGCAAAAGCACATGTTTTAGCGCTCCCAACTACCCTCCCCATCCCCTTGAAACTACCCCCTTGTTGGCCGTGGTTGCTAAATTTAAACGATGCAAACAGTTTCCCAAACCCGTAATCCCCACCTTTCGTGCGTCGGCAATTTTTTTGATGAAATATTGCACGCCCGTGATGAAAATCGGATGCGAGATACGGCTCGATGAAAGAGACCCACCAGCTAAAGCGAGGGAAAACGCGAGGGAAAGGAATGGTTGGTACCCAACTAACGGACCCTTCCATCTCATCCCGCAACGCATCTCATTGCACATCGTTTTTCACACCTACCCCGCTCTGGAAATTGTCTTACTACGGCTTACTGCCCGCCGGTTCGCTCGCATGCCCGCGGCCCTATGCAAAGCGCAGTTCCGCACGATTTCGTGCTGTGCCGTGGGCCTTTTTCCTATCCGCCCCTAGCCACTGCCAACGCTCCAAAGAGGGTTTTCCACTCGTCCGTACACGAAACGCATTGGGAAATCGCTCTCAGTTGGGATGCACTGATTGTTTTGAAAACAATTACATCCGTCTTTTCTGCCACTCTTCGCCATCCCAGAGCCTTTACCTGCAACAAAATGAAGAGTGTGAATCTCTCCCCCCCCCTAAGCCTCATGTGTGTGTGTGTGTGTATTTTAACACGTGAAAAAGTGTCGGCAAACACACTCGGTAAAAAGCAAAACGCGCCCTCGGGGCAATCATCGTAGCTCACACCTTTCGCTAGTTTTCCGGCTTACAAACACACACACACACACACACACACGCACACACACACACACACACACACACACACACACACACACACACACACACACACACACACACACACGTCGCTAATGCATCCCTGTTTGCGCATCATCGAATAAGACGACGGGGATCTGCATATAATGGGGGAAGCAACAAAAAAAAAGCAAAACGCAACGGTGCAATGGAGGGCGACAAGTGGGAAAGCTTCCTCCATACCCTTATGTGTGTTTGAGTGTGTCACGGTGGACTTAAGATGGTGTTGTGCATATTCATACATACTTATTTTGTTGCAAAGTATCATCCGTGCGCGCATCATAATTAAAGCATTGGGTTCGTTTTTTAAGTGGCTGCTGGAAGGATTGCATTCATTCATTAGGCGGAAGGTGGGAGGAGATTGGATAGAGGTTCGGTAGCAACACGTATGAGTCATTCAGTGAGAAAAGGGAGGAAAAGTTGCTGTACACAAGCACACATGCACGCACGCTCCAAGCAGTATAATGGAAAGAAAGGAACACAAGCGAATGAGATTTTGATTTGTACTGGCGTCAAGGAAATAGGTATTTGCGTGTTCGAAATAACTCATTTTAGTTTTAAAATGCTCTTCTATCAGATGGCAGTATATATCTCAATTGAGCAGAGACACGTACGTATTCTACCAAGCGCGCGCAGCGTTACACGATGTTTGTTTGGGAACTGAACGCTGTACTAGTGATGTGTGACCGGTCGGCTTACACGCTGGGCTAATCGATCAGTCACTTGAACGAATGTTAAAAGAGAACCAGGTTCAGCACCGAACCAATTATTTGAATCAAATATTATTGACTAATTCAGCAGAAATGCGCATAGGTTCATAATTTGATTCTAGGGTAACTGTACCAGTTTTCGGTAGTGTGCCTACTTTCAACAGGGTAACTAAAAACGTGAAATTCTGCACAAATCTGGTAAAAAATGTCATAAAACACAATTTTGTAGTAAAAGTATACTCATTTGCTATTCATACACGAAGTTTCACACCATTTCTTTGCGTATTTTTCAAAATATCAAAAAATTGTACACAGCTCAAAAATTTTCGGCAGATTTGCTGCCAGGCCAATACTTCGGTAGGTATGGTGATTAACAGAACCAGGAAAATAAAACAATCAAAGTGTGGTGTATATTAAAAATAAATTATGTTCGTTTGATTTATTCTTACTTGTTTGGAATTTTAAAATCACGACGAACAAGTTATTTTTCTCTTAAAATGGTACCGAAAATAGGTACACAGTAAATGTTCATTTTTGACAGCTTAAAGTTGTGGGCTCCTGCCGAAACTCGTAGCAATAACACACCATGGATTTGGCTGAATATTCCTTTAAAATATGTTCAGAACGCTTCAATGCGTATGTCGACATTTACTACGAAATTTCTTCTATCGGATACGATAAATACGGTGCCGTAAGCTATAACCGGCATGCTGTCACTTTTCTTTAATGGCTGCTTTGTTTGTATGTCAAATCAAAAAGGTTATCAAAACGGGCAGCACGATGACCAGAGTGACCAACACAAAATTTATTATTAAAGTGCTTTTTAATATCAACCTCAGGAAAGTAAGAGTGGTAAACTGTTATAAATATTATTTCTACCTATTTAAATTGATAAAAGAATTTCTGATCTAAATTCGCGTTGCTGGAAATAGGAACACAGTCTGCCGAAAATAGGAACAGACTGCCGAAAATTTGGATTTTCACGAATATTTCTAAAAAATGTTTTTGAAACGGCAAATAAAAAATAGCATAAACATATTACCATAGTTTATTAATGAAAATAACATCACTTTCATGAAAAATAATAAAACATGTAATTTTTGTGAGACTGCTGCACTAGCCTGCCGAAAACTGGTACAGTTATCCTATTTATTCTTCTCCCAGTGTAAACTTTATCCTAAACTTGTTGCTTTGGCTGGAAATGCAGGCAACATGCGTAAGATTAGAGTTTACACAACACAATTTCAGATGCATTTATATTTTGTTTACACTTTTCAAAACGTTGGCACCAGCCAGGCAAACTTCCTGCAGGCACTATGATCAATTTATTTCATGCACGTCCCACTCATCTCTGTGGTACCGCTACTGTCATTATTCGTGCCGTTCGTGCCATTATTTCTTTTTCCATTTGCAATGACAAAACAGGAGCAGCTTACAGATGCGTAACGAGCAGCATCGTGCATCGTTCCCTCATTCCCATTCCTCGTTCACACCAGAACAGTTCAAACTCGCATCAAACGGTCGCTGCCCACGGCAGGCACACTTACGCGCCCGCGCAAAAAAAAAGACGAGCGTTTGCTAATTAAGATGCACGCACGGGAAGAGATGGAATGAATTATTCACAATCTAACCATTCACCGTGACACGCTCGACTTGGATGGTGTGCGAACGTATAGAGCATGGGTTTGAAATGATAACGAATTTCTTCGAGCTCACCCACACAAGCTGAATTCGCGTGCGTGCTTTCGAAAGGGAAGCGTTCTCGCTTGTTTGCCCGTTCTAAATTTAACCGCAGACAAACCAAGTTTTCCAGCATTTTCGAACCGGGGGAACGGGGGTGCGCCGATGGGTGTGAAATTTTTGGTTTACTCTTCCCCACCCGAATGGGGTCGCCTTCTCACGGTCGTGCTGTAGGTGTTGGGCGTTGAGGGGGGAGTTGAAACTATTGGCGTTATTTTTAGAACTGTAACCCCAGAAGGAGAAAGGATGCTGCGTACTTGTAAGTCTACCGGATATTTCTTACGTGAGTGAGAAATGGTTATGTGTTCGATCGTTAACCGGCTTGGCGAGGGCGCGTCGTACAGGTACGCCGCGCACATATGCTTCGCATAAAATCGGCACCCCGTACCGTGCAGCGCATTGCCTTGGAACGGATGTGAGAAATAAATTTCACTCTAAACATCATTTCCCTGCCTGCCTGCCTGCCGCCCTCCGTCCCAACCCCGGTGCGTCGTTTCGGTTGGGTGGCGTTTCCACCGACTGAATGCCGAGAGCAATCGTGCAATCTGCGCTGAATAATTACAACGATACCGTTTTGCGGGCCTGCTGCTGAAGGGAAATGCGAAAATGATGGCACTTTGATGGCAATTCGCATGCAGATGGTGGGGGGGGGGGGGATGGGAGGCGACTCGATCGATGGGTCACGGTGATGCACCGCGGTGCATGATAGCAATGATTGCACGATCGATAATGCATGCGCTGGTGCGGATATGAAGTCAGAAGCAATTTCTCTTGGAACCTAATTCAACCTGAAAAACTCTAGATCCGACATGCCCGTGCGCCGATTTCAATCGCATCGGCGCTTCGATCGAATCGCATGCGTACCGAAGAAGTGTTTAAATGGGACGAGCTTCGGTTCCGTTAGTGGCGAGCAAATGGCAAACACGCGTATGCAACAAACTCAACAGAGTTTTGTTTTCTTACAAATCAGTCTAAAATCATTCCATTCCACAAGTGAAAAATGAGGTAACGAAACAATTATAAACATTTGAATCCATCCCGTGTCGACGTAAACGGTTTCGGCCGTTTCAAACGTGAAATCTTTCGAGCGCTTAGTTGCTTGAAAAATCGGCTTAGTCGCTCAATTTGCTTAGCGTGCGGAAAGTTCTCCCAGAATATTTTTGCTGAACAAATACCTCTCTTAACATTTGTTTATTATGATTATCGCTCAGATAAATGAGCTTCGATACCAAGAATTCGTTTAATATAAAACTATTCCCTCGAGAACAGGTACCAAATAATTGTGCACAAGTCCTGTTCATTCAGAATCTAGTCACACAACACTCAATGTACAACGTACCATTTTTAAAGTATACAAATGATCTAAGCAAGAAACGCAAGTTATGTTAATGTTGTTTCAATAAAGAATATTAAACAAATCAAAATGTTGAAGTACGAACGAGTTTTTGTTTTTGGTTTGGTTATGCCACCTATCAGCTTTCCCACAACTGATGTATCGTTTTAAGAAGCTTTTTTCAAGCCAAAGCATTTAGTACATAACATGTATAATTCCGGAATTTGTTATCCATCAACAGAAATAAAAGGCTCGGAAAAGGTAATAGCATTACAGGAATTGGAAATCGAACTGATTGTTCTGTTGTAAATTATAAAAAAAAAACAGTTTATGTTGTAGAAGTTGTACTGTGACGATATTCTCAGATCTGGTTTATGTGTTTCTTTCGCAATAAACTACCATTTCATACTTTTACAGTGGAATTATTCTTCTGTGGGTTCATATTCTTGCCCTTGAAATCTTCAATATTCCTGTATCATTTTGACACAACTCAACTGAAGTGTTGTCAGTTTTTGCTGTACTTTACTCAAGTTCATTGTAATTGTTGATAAAAGGCATAACGTAGCTCTCCAAAAAATGTTCTTTATCATAGTTTGATTTGTTATGATAACCAGTGTTTTGGGTTCTGCCGCAAACGGCTTACCATTCCATCAGTTTGCGGGCGAAGTTTTCAGCAAAAATATATAATAATTTTATTCCTTTTTTCTTTTTATGTTCTCCTGCTGCGGACAAAATAAATTTGTTACTAGCAATCTGTCTGTTATTCATGTTTTGTTGATGTGATTCATTAGAATGCAACTTCCGTACTTCTTTCTGGTGATGCTTTGACACTCCTTAAACCATTTGAAAGCATTTGCAACTGTTGCAGCTGCGATTTAAAAGAAAAAATGACATTTTTCTCCAAGATTCTGTTACCGTGTGGGTGTGCACATTATTTTTCTACACTGTAACTCCTTTGCTAGTAGCAGTTGAAAAGAAGCATGTACATGCACAAACTGCTACAACACTAGAAAGTGTTTCGCAATATCATCAGATAGATGCCAACAAAATCCATTAATTACAAGTCTAGCCGCGTAATTGGTAAAAAAACATCGGGTGACTGGACTGGAAAAATCTAGAATTTCTAAGTTAATATTAGTTGGCAATTAGTAGCTATATTGGTACCGAATGTTGTCTTATTGTATTATTCCTTCCATTCCATGAACAATTACTTCTTGGTAGAGGTAATTAGCAAGCAGATTACCCATAAAAGATATACCGAAATTAGATTACATGTTGTCACTCATCGAGTTGAACAGCTTCGTAGTTAACAGATAAATGCAATATACTTATCTTTCTCTAAGAAGACCAAAGACAATATGTGGTTGAAAAAATAAGCTCCATTAAACTCTATCAACTCAAGGGTTGACTAATCACCCTTCTTTGACCTACCTTCTTAGTCTCTTATGCTGTAGTTATCGGAATGAAGATCAAAACCCAGCGAAACGATGGCGTACGGTCGCGTTTAGCTAACATTTAATACAACTATTTTGTTCAATCCTGCCCCTAAAAGCCTACAAGTACAATGTTCTGTGTCACCATTGCTGTATGTACACGCGGCAGCAACAGGGCCGCATCCGATCCCCTACGAGCTGCCGCTCCGCGGCAGATCCGCCACAAAGTAGTCGGCCGGCAGCTGGTGGAAGATATTCTGCATAATCGCCAGCAGGATGTCCTCGATCGTTTTCGCGATGATCGGCTTGAGCGCTTCCGAAACCGGGCGCCAGTTATCGTTCAGGTACTGGTTGGTGCTGTCCTCCAGCACCTTCACGCCCTCGAACAGGTTGCCCATGTGCAGGCGCAGGCCGGAGATGGTGTAGTCCACCTTCGTGCCGGACACGTTGTAGAACACGTGCCCATTCTTCTGGTACAGGTCGGTGCTGGTGCGCATAATGATGTCCATGCCGCCTGAAGAAAAATTAATACATGTATACATTGAGCGTGTTCTTCACATTGGTGAAGTTCGTTGGTACCGTGCACTTACTCGGCTCAAACCAGCACTTGCCGTGCCCGTTCAGCGGTATCACCAGTATGCGGCCCTGCATGTGATAGTTGCCCTCGAGCCGCATCTTCGGCAGACGGATGTGCGTTTCCCAGCCAAAATCCTTACTGCTGACGCTGTGCGCAAGAATGGAGGGAATTCGTTAGCATTGATTGCAACAAACGGATTGCAAATCGGCCAGTGTTCGCCTATCTTACACATTGCGGAGGACTTTGGTGCTGGCGAAACCGGTGACCACCACCTTGGAGAGTGACGCGTTGACACTGACCGGTCCGTCACCTTGCAGGATCCTTATTTTGCTGATCTTCATCGGGTCGATCGTGCCGACATGCTCGAGCCCTTCGATACCTAGCGCGAGTTAGAAGCGTTTAGAGCGATTAGTGTGGCCTAGTGAGCGTATTGCCTTTTTGCTTCTTAAAGTAGCTGCTGTTAATAGGGTCAGTGGCCGAGGTTCTTGGGCTCGTTCGACAGTCCCAAACATGGGCCACTAGTTTCACTGCATACGGTACGTGTGTGGTATGTTGTGGTCACCGTGTCACGCGCACCGTTTACCCCTACCGTTCGCCAAGCCGGCCAAGTGGGGTGCACCTTTGCATTGACCTCCATTACGGCTGCCAACGCTCCGAACGCAGGTGGACAGCCGTTTTGCACTACTTAGGCGCTCGATCATAGTGGCGTTTTGCAGGCACGACCAGTTTTTCGCGAACCCCACTGAAACGGCTTTACGGACCGTCACGCTAACCGGCCGATAAGTTAACGTGCTGTCAAACTTTATCGTCCAACGCCCGTGGAACAGGAAAATTCGGTCTTTCGATTTTCGTGCTGGGCAGCAAGCCAACCGGTTTCACGCCACGCAATGCAATTCCCGTGTGTGGGTAGCTGGTTTTTTATTTTTTTGGCTTTTGGAAAAACATATCTGACCCTTTGCGCGCATGTGGTGAGATTTAAATTTAAATTAAAAGAGGTAGCGAAAGCGGGTGGGTGGGTTTGCCGTTGTCGAACATGACCCGAGCGAGCGGGATCGTTTGCAGGTGCTGTTCGGCAAATGGATGCTTGCGAAATTCCTACGATCGGCTAAAAGTGGCAGAAGTTTTGGTTCAAGGCCCTGCCGGAGCAAAGAAAAACGTGTCTCACCATCACCTCCCACCCCGTTCGTTGTGTGTGCACTGAATCGCATCGCAAATGCAGTGAGCCGCACGTTTGGAGCCGCGATCTCGGCCGCGGGAAAATAGCGCTCGAAGGTCGAGAAAAGAATCGCTGGCCCTATTTCTCAGTACTGGTTTGCCGCGTTGCGCGCGCTGTCCAGCTCAACCGACTCGAGGAGGGAAATTAATTTAATTACATTGTCTCACACACACTCCCATACCAGTACAAACACTGTTGGTAGGCATAATTCTAGATCAAAATCATTTACCGGTAACGAGCTTGTCAAACAGTCCCTGGACGGACTCGGTGGAACAGTCGACAAAGTCTGGCTGATCGAACCGGCATGTCTTGATGAATTCCGCTGTGGATCGATGTCGTAGGAAGAAGAAATACAAAAAAAAACAATGATTTGCAGTTAGAAATGGCAATGCCGGATGGTTTGGTACGAAGCGATGCGTACGTTTCGTTTCGAAGCTGGCCGAGGCGGCCGGTAGGGAGAGCGCGAGCAGGCTGACCACCCAGAACATGCGCACCAACTGCGGGACGGTGCTCCAGACATTCCAGCACGCGGCAGACATCGGTGTGTTGGTTGAGGACGAATTCGGGATGAAGAATATCTCAGATATGGGATAGGTTCCACACACGGTTGAGAGTTGAGAGGGTTGTAGTTGGTGCTGCAAAGACGCGATGCCCGATTATTGTAGGGCAACTCACATACACACGCAGGCATACAAAAACTCTTGCAAACTCACTAGAACTTAATGCAAAAAGTCACAAATTTCCTGTGAAAAACACTTACGAGGAAGTAACACTGTTTCACTTTGTAGCCTAACGACACTGCACGTGCACTGTCGAGTACCGCACACAGAACCGTTCTACTGCACCGAAGGCACGTCTTCTTAGATACAGCCTAGAGCAGCAACCTAAACCGCGGGCACTAGCGACGTCTGAAAGCCCAGCACCATTGGAGGCACGATTTATATAAGCGTGCACATATATATATACCTTGGGGTGAGCGATCCGGTGTGAGCGTGGAAACACTGCAATCAGGCCCGAACGGCACTGCTCATGCAAGTCTCCACACACACACACAACCTCCCGCGCCATCCCACCGCCCGGGGAGGCTGGTCAGAACAACCTGCCCGTCATTAGAAATCCATCCCTTCCCTTCGCGCTGGTGTTTGCGGTGACGGTCCGACCTGAGCTGTGCCTCATGTGTGGTTAGTTACCAACGGTAGCGGTTGCCACTCCACTCCAATCCGTTAGAACCGTTTACCGCTGCTGCTGGAAGTTGGATGCTACGATGATGTCGCGTTTTGCGCGTAATCTTAACCGTGTCAATGTTTGTGAAATATCCCACCCAGGTCTCCCAAGCTCGTTCCGTCCCGGGGTAGAGGGCGGGGGTGCTAATCCGCATATCATCATGCCTGCCGCGTTTAATTGGCCGCGTTTTTTTCCTGCTTCTCCCCGGAGCACCCCGGGTTTGGGGTCATCACCCATCGATTGCACATTCGGCATCCGGATCGTATGACTCTGACGGCATGACGGCCCGAAAGGTCAACGGCTTTCGTACCGCTGCCAAACTTCCAACCAGCATAGAGGTGTCATCGATGGTCGAAGGGAGCCAGGAGGTGGGCTTGCAAGAAGTTTCCAATTTCCGTTGCTACCCGCCTGCTGGTTTGAGTAAAAAAAAGGGGGAGCACGAAGAGGCAGGGATTTGCTAAATTTTGATTTCATCATGCACCACCGAGGGGGTGTGCCAGCGGAAAGCGGGCAAACCGCTCGGCTACTGCTGATCATGATGAGTAGCACCGTACCGGCGAAGGTTATTACCCGTAGTGATGCCCGAAACAATTATGCAACACACGATGTTCGCATCTTATGACAATGTTGGGGAGCATGTTGCTGTTGTTACTGTCGCCGCCAGGGTTAGGTGCGCTTCGTGCCAAGAGGGGTTTGCCAGGCATCGGCTGCCTGGCGGGGATTAGATCGCTAACGGGGCGATCAATAGTGCGTGACAAGTGGGGTTTGTCAGTGTGTTCAGGTGGTTCGTTCTGCTGAGAACCGATGTTGTGTGCTGGTTGCTCTAAGGCTATATTATTTTGTTTCTTTTAGTCGGAACTGGCTCTATGGAAGCTTGGAGCAATGCGGGCATGCAAGGGACATTAATTTAGAAGAATTCAAAATAATTGGTAATCATTCGTATGTCTTTTGGATAACCTTAGAGTTAAACATGTTCTTTCATAAAACATAAACATAAAAGATAGATATATTAATCTTCCAAGAAACACTGATCTAAGAATAGAACAATACGGTCGCTACAAGAAATATGCACCAATGAAAAAGGAGATATATCACAATTTTTTTCGAGTTCTGTATTGCTACTAAGTTATTTCACAGTTTTCAAACCTTGCCGAAGTTCATCTTTACACAATTCCATTTCAAGTTCATTTTTAGACTCTATCCAAATTCCCGCCAAAAATTTGCCAACCTGATTCAGCAAGATTACGCTTAGCAACAACAATGAACCAAAACTATCCCAGAGCACATAAATGTATGTGCTATTTTTATAGTCATCAAACATACTGTTGACTTTGTGGAAAATACTCCAAGCTCTAGACATAATTGTTAAGCATTCTTACTCTGTCTTACGTACAACCAAACGTACTATAACGAGAAGACATAATACTATTTATCGTGGGAATGTTTCATTTAAAACTTTAACGAAATTTTTCGATAATATCGACGCTGCCTATGATACTGCAAACCTTCGATTTCGGGTATCTCTCAATATTAATTGAAAATGGGGTTTTATGCTAAGTATTAAACATAAGACACCTAGACATTTCAGGTATGGTCAAATATCATCTAGTACAAGAAACCAACTTGATCACACTCAGTACTGTAATTTGGTACACTCATAGATGTAGTCAATGTTTTAATACTTGGTTGAGCTATTTTTATTTTCAAAGGCTTATAAGAGCCCGAGTATAGAATATAGAATAATTTGTCAAGAAAAAGGTTAGACAAAGACATACGTAGCGTTATCATTGAAGATCTTTTTAATGAGAACTAGTATCGATTAACATTGGAAATAGTTTTTTTGTATTGGTACAACTTCTCTGCGTTTATTTTGTGAGACGGTTAGGGATCTTACACTTGATCCACTAATTAGAGCCACCTGTCATGATAATAGACGTTCTGCATGCAATTTCCGTATACCTCAGGATCAACAAATTTCCTAGGGTTTTGGTGAACGGCTGTCACATTGCTGAAACCCACAATCATATGACAAGTCTAATCGAATCAACCAATAACTCATCGAAAGCATTAAATGTTGAACGTATTGTTTAAGATTTTTATTTTTAAAATAAATTAGTAAAATTTACACCGCATTCAGGAAACATTCCTGTGCGTGTTCATACATGTGTGGTAAAGCCGGGGAAATGCGAAAAGCTTTGACTAAAATAGGTGTATTTAGTTTCTAGAGCCATTTTGAGGATCTTGCTGATGAAATTAAAGAGGATCTACTTTCCTAGATCCCAAACCTATTTGAAAATTATTTTTAAATATACTCTCGCATCCTGTAAATAGATGCATATTTATTATTATAACTTTTGTAATATTTAAATCTTATAAAGTTTATGATTTTTTTCTTAATCGATTAACCAAAATGATGGATAATTCAATTTATGGATCCCTTTAAAAGGTATCCATACTCCTTCACGTTGAATTCACGTTGAAGAAGCGCGCGCACAATAATTAATCCCGCGATTATTGGAGCGCAACGCGCTAACCCGCTATCGATTAAAATATGAACCATTCGAAGCAGCTGGCTCAAACACGGTCCGAACCCAAACCTTGGCGAGCAACCTTGGCCAATGGTGGTGAAGAAATTCGGGACCCCGGGATGTGTTCGAGCTATGTTTATCTTTCCGAAAGGCCGCACGCTCAACCTTGACATGGAGAGCGTGGCAACCGTAGGACCACCCGGCCTAGTATACGGCACATCACACATCGGCAGCTGTACACATATCTTATCATGATGATCGTTTCGGTCGTCCGGATTTATAGATCTGTTTGTTTGGAGTGACCTTACCCCGGCTGGCTCCACGAGTGCGCCAATCGGAATCGGTTTCTAGAGATTTCTATCGCTTGATACGTTGTACTCCGACGTGCGTAATACTCCACCCTGCTCCCACCGGGCGGTTCCGTAATCAGGCTTTATATTGTCAAGTACACACAAGCATGGACACACACTCACACGCACAAGTTGCAATTAGTATTTTTTTCAATCAGAAAACTGAACCCACGATTGGCAAAGGAGAGCGGTACGAGGAGAGCCGAGAACTGGCGGAAGCAACTACTCTGCCCCTCCATAAGGGAGGAGGTCATGAGTTCGCGCAATTCCAATGCAGGCCGTGTGTGGTACATGTGGGCACACGGGTTGGCGAACGACAGGTGATAATAGTGCGGCGCGAGAAGGGAGTTTAACTATCTACTAGGACTGATAACTGATAATTAAGTGACGGTAGTTTGTAAAGAGTTCAGCGGCAACACCCATCAACGTCGGATGCGTACAGTTAGCACAGGTCGTGGAGGTGGGAGTACTAATGATGCTAGTAGCTTCAGTCACCGTCTGGTGATGCAACCGGTCTCTGAGACTGCTCAATGTTATTGCCGATGCTGAAAAGGTTTCTTCCTACTTGAGCTTTGCCGGAATCATGCCGGAGGAGTGATAGAACGCGAAACAAGACCGGTGACTTAGTTGTCACAGAGTATAATTTATTTGTTTATAGTCCGTACGTCCATTTATAATACGAATGCAGAATAGAGCTACCAGCAAGCAAGGGAACGTACGAGATGCTTTACCGTAAAAAAGAAAGCGCACAAGATAAAACACATTTACAACACACGCGCGCCCAAACCCTTCACCGAATATCTCCCACGAATCTTCAACGTACTGTCACCGTCAGCCGATCAGTCACGTTCAGCTGGCTACCGATGCATTCTCGCATTGCCCGCTTCGTCGGGAGTGAGTGAAGTGTTGGACGTGAGTGGCGCGATGAAATATGACCGCGGGATCGTTTGTTTTTCGTAAAGAATAAATAATGGATTCGCCCTCCAAGACCGCGATAGACATCCTCGCCGCGGCCGCGTCCTTAGCGATGAAGGTTTCTGTGGTGCTCTCGCGTAGGCCGCGTAGGTGTCGTAGGCTGGGGTCGCACCGCAATCGGGAACAACACGCCGGCGGGCGAAGGGCGAGGGCGTACGTATGCATGGGCGATGGTGAGGGTTGTCGGTTTTCTGTAAACTCCTAAAAATAGCCAATGATGCACAAACGATGACGGATCCTCCGAAGATGTGGTTGGGTCGGAGATTGCCCGATGAGCAAAACGATATTTAAAAAAAAAATTGACTCTCTTTGAAGCGATGAGTGATGGAAATAGAAGAGTACGATGAGGGTGCTGTTGTTGTTGTTTTGGTTCGAGTTGTTTTTGTACATAAAGAAAACACCAAACACACTTCCCGCGGGAATACAGCTAATAGATAGGCAATAAAGGACCGTGCCCTGGAAGCTGGGCGGCAGCCTTTACATGTGGCGGGTGTTGCCGAACGAGCCCTGGCCGGCCTGGGAGGCACCCTTGTTGAAGCCCATCTGCAGGTTCAGCTCGCCGTGATGGGCACGCAGCTGCTCCTCGCTGAAGTTGCGCTCGTTCTTGTCCGCCATCTTCGGCCCAAGGGTAGGTCCGTTGTATTCTGGGTGCTTCTGGGTCTGTTGGGACGAAGGCGAAGGATCAGTACAAACTGGGAAACGTCTGCAAAACGTTACCACAAGCACACTTACGATTCGTCCCAGCGAGTACAGGCAGAGCGTCACCTGCGGGATGTTGCGCCTCTCGAACAGATCCGCCGTCTGGAAGATTTCCTCCTCCGGCACGCCGTACTTCTTGATCGCCGCCTGGAAGCGCTGGATGTTCTCCATCAGCTGGAAGTTGGTGCCACGCTCCTGGATCTTCTTCACCGAGCCGGGGGCCATCTTGTTGATCAGCTTGCACAGCACGACACCGTCCTTGAGGACGTCCTCGTACGGGCCGGGCGGCAGCTTCTCACCGAGCACGTCGCTGATCCACTGCAGCACCTCGGCTTCCTGTTCCTTGTTGCGGGGCTGTGGAGTGCGGGAGGAGCACAGAAAGCAGACGAAAAAAGGTCATAAAACCCAGTAAAGCTATAAACACGCGAATCCATTCGCGAATTTCCAACCGCAGTGCAGCGTGTGTCTGGCTGCTTTTTTTTGTATGCCCACCCTCCGATCGGTGAATGGGAATTTTCCAACAGCTTGATGGCAATGTTATTCTCCATCACACGGAGAGTTTATGGATGTGCCGGGTTTCCAAAAATAGAACCGCACATCGCGGAACGGATGTGTTTGCACTACCGGACGGAACGGAGAGATTTCCTCAGAATTCGCCCGCATCCATGTGATGGCGGTTCGTCGCAAATCGCTCTTTCCGGACCTGGAGCGTTTGGAGAAAGGTTTAATGCTTTGCCCTCGCCCCCCCCCTCCCTTCCACGTTGGTCTTGGGGGTGAAAAATCGTTTCTAAAAGTGGTACGCATTAGCCTTACCGCTGGCATCTACAACGGCCAGGGCCATTTTGATATCCTCTCAACGGTACATTGATTTCCAACGGCGTATCGCCAGCGTACGCTTTGCCCAATCGCACTGACGTCATCGTATTGTTATTAAAATCCTGCTCTAGCGGCTGTTGCAAAAGGCGCAACAACGCGCGGACACCAAATGAACGCCTACGACTTCCGTCGGGGCTGAAAATGAAAAAAAAAAAAAACAGACTCGGTCGGCTAATTTTATTTCTTCTCGGACCATTGACCGATACTGCCTGATGGGGACAGCAAAAGGGGAAACGTGACATCCCTCCCGCAAGCGTGGGACGAGTGGGGCCAAACCTGTCCAATGCATTTGTTTCGACAGAAGCCATTAGCTCAAACTTGGATTGCAAATTCGCATGCGCACCAAGCTATTGGCATTCAAAGTTGTTGGCCGTTGGAGAAGGGGATTTGGCATCGGAAAAACTTACGCTTGAAAAGTGAAGAAAGAAAGCTACAAAAAACAAGTCGTTCGTTTAGACATAAACCCACATGACCACCGTTCTCTGATGTTGTTCCTTCCAAGAAAATGAGATATCCCAAGATGACTTCACAAAATGCGTTGACTAGGGCATAGAGTTTTGGAGGGAATTTGGGTGATGATGGGTTTGGGCATGAGGTTATAGGAGGTGGTTGAAGAAAGCAACGATCTTTTCCACAGATCACAAATCCGCGAGAGGATCTCAAAATCTTCACATAATATCTTCCAAAACACCGCCCAGTGCACGTACCGCCATTTTTTGAAGATTTGATTGATACGGTTGATTGCTCGCAGGTAAACAACTAAAGATGCTAGGCCCCGGAAAACACACCGGACTACGCAAACAAATCACACTTTGCTCGAACAAAGCACTACCGACAACACACGCGCAAACTAACACAAGCACACACAGAGACAGTCGTGCCGAAAAACTCGTGGAAAACTGTGCACCGAATTAGTCCGAACAAGATGTTTGCCGTACGCCGACCTGCGCTAGACTGTGCCGGATCGTCCGAGGGTGGGCGAATTTTGTGTCGGGCTGGCAGAATTTTCGGCGCCCGGGTCGACGGGGTGGGCCCCGTGGGGAAGGTGAGCGCGTGTGATCCAGGGCGCGTGTCGTTTCGGGATGTGTTTTTACCCACCCGGACCCTCGTCGCGCGCGGCTCATGCCCAAACGATCATTTAGGCCAGGTCGAGTATGTTGTTGTGCGCATCCTCGCACCCCATCTTCCCCACAGACACATACACACACACTTACCATCGTGCGGGCTTCACGGTTGTGAGGTTTCGCTGGGGAGTGGCGTATTGGAAGCCCTCGAACACGGACAGGCGAAGATATGGTACAACAAATGGGAGGGGGGAAAAACAACAATAAAAAAACAGCAAACAGCAAGATCGCAAGAGATCGCGCGCGGATTATTCTCGCAAAGCATGGATGCGTCGCGCGCGGCCGCGCTTGCGCAAGGTGGTTTTCCTCGGTGGTAAGCGGGCATGGACCGCGATCTCCCCGGCGAACAGTTGTTTCGACCATCCATAATTCCAAAACGGAAAAACAACACCCACCTGGAAAGCGGAAAGGGGCCCAGAGATCGGATGTGGGGAAAAGCAGTAGAGTGGATGGAATTGGAAACCGTTGCAGTGCCTTGCGGAGAATGCGCTCGCGGTGTGCGTGGAAACTGGTTGGAATGGGAAAAGAGGCCCAAACCTTTTCCAAAGTCAAAAGCCAACCATATGGACAATTTTTCAAAAAATCATGACACTTCTGATGTTGGGCACATGTTTGGGGATTTTAAATTTCCGTACAAGCTCACATGAGTTCATATTTAGTAATTCCTTGGTGTTAAAGGAACAACTTGATCGCTCGCGATCGCTTTGAATTTGAATGTTAAAAAAAAACAACCCGTAAAAATTGATCTGACATTGATGTGTTCTGAGCTCGTAAAGATCTGAACACTGCCAAACATCTCCAAAACCAACAAAAAAATAATCAACTAAAGCAGACGGAAGGAAATGGACAGTGGATTTTCCCAACGATCACTCGGCGAGTGACGTCAACACGCCTGGACCTGCACGATTGACCTTATTGGAGCTGCCACCCGGCCGCATGTGGATGATGGTGATGAACCGCGATCGTATACTAAATTTAATCGTCAGCACACACGCACGAGATCCTGTGTGGTGGTGGTCCATCACGGCGCTAATCGGAACTATCTGTCACGCTCGTGTGTGTGTTTGTGAACGATATTATCCTCAATGACATCATCCAGAATTGGCGGCAACATGCCCCCTGTCCACTCAGGACAGGGACGGAGATGTTGCAACAAGTTAATTTCCCAGCTTGCATATTTGTTTATATCCGTTGGCCGTTCATTTGCCAATGGTAGCAGTTTCCCAGGCATGCTTCTAACGAATACTGAGGTGTGACATCAATGCATCAATCTGGTTCCTCTAGGTCCCCTTGACGGGGGGACCGTGAGGTTTCGAGATGTCCTAGAAATTTTGATTAATTTTAAGCAATGTTACGCCCGCTGTAACGCTGTTCTAACACAAGCAGAACAGCAAAACAACACTGGCATAAGTAATCAATTTTTGGAGCATTTTGAAGTATTGCTTTGTCCAAGGGGAGTGTCTTTTCGCAAGCGTGGAGATTTATAATATTGGATTTTTTAATGCATTGTTCCAGATATTTTATAGTGTTAGTGTTCTTAATGGCTATAGTACAACTTCTTTCAGTTTGGAGAAATGTTAGTCCCACTAAACTAAAATTGAGTTAGATTGCAGATGTTGAGCAGATACACCCCTTCATAACATCGATTCTACGAACCGTCCTTGTAGTCTACCGCAGGGTTCTTCGAACTACGGCCCGCGCAAGGTGAATTAAAGAAATCAGGTGATGGAATCTAGAGCATTTTAAAAACGCCACTTGACATAAGGTCCCCAGGATTCAATCTGATGTTTACGGTTTTCTAACTTGATCATCTATTTTATCTACAACATTTATTCAGTTAAATTTACATAATAAACAAATCTCGGGCTTTGCGAGTTCTTATTTCGCATTAATTCATAGATTGAGCATGATAATTCGAGAGTTACTTCATGAATTTATTGAACGATTTATTGTGTTTCCATATTTAAGGATTAAGGTGGGCGATTTAACAGAAGGAGGAAATCTAAAAATAAGTAAGTTAGACTAAAAAAGTCTAGCTTACAGACTAAAAAAATCAATACTTGTTTCGTCAATATGACTCATGTTTCAATTTCAAAATCAATAAACATTCAAGAATGTACTTAATAACCTAGAATTCGCTATGTTTTGTGTGGGGAATCCAATGGTTAACTGTTTTAAAATGACATAAGGTCCCTCACATATAGGGGTGACCTCCGAAAGGCTTTTTTCCACCAGCTGGTTTCTTTAATACAACTTGGAGCCGCGAACCGCATGCGGTCCTCAAGAGCCTTTAATGCGGCCCACAATGACTTTGTAAAGGTTAGAATAAAATGCTTATAATTTTTAACTAAACTAAATAACACTTATTTTTTTACTTTTGAAAGACAAAATCAAGATTCTATAAAAGAAAGCTGTAGAAATTTGATATAGTTAAGTTAGTATTTTCTAATCAAAACAAGATTTGAACTTTCATTCATTCTAAAGGTAATGTTAAAATGGCCCTCAACAAAATTATTTGTAAATCAGTACGGCCCGCGAACTGACAAGTTTGGAGACCCCTGGTCTACGGCATTGATGTGCAGGCCCAGGCAAGGAAGTTTAGTATGGATTCCCAACTGGATACTACTGCTCATAGCAATTATATGTCAGCTCGTAACAATTATATTTAAAAGGATGTTTAGAATATAAAAAAGGAACATATGTGTAGGATTTTAAATAATCTTAATAACAAGAAAAAGTCGTATCGGCAGAAAGTTTTTCTTTTGAAAAGTTAACTATAATTTAATTTTTATTTATTTAGGATTTCCCAGAGAGGTCTTCGAACGTTAAGTTACGTAGGAGTTTTCTTGCCCCAGACAAGTAGCGCAAAAATGAGGCACAGTTTTACAAACAAGCCGTCCACGCACGATGACGTGAAAATAAAATCGATTGAACCGAGCGTCCCACGCCTGTCACCTTAATTTCCCTTTTGCCACCGAAAGACGCGCAACAGTTAACCGTCGGATGATCGTTAGCCTTCAGAGGATTAGTGCTGTTTTGCTGGGGGTGATGGAGGTGGGTTGTAAGCCGTAAGGGCATAACCTCCGGCTGAGGGTGTGCGGTGAAAGTTGCGCGTGGGATGTGAAGAACAAAACGGAACCCATCGTCCACCCTCTACCCCGGCCTCCCATTCTACTGTCCGACCGCACGGGCGTTGCCTGGTTGGGAAACGATTGGAACCGTACACCACCGCCCGTGATGGATCTTAAAATAACGAACCGTGAACATGGAACGTGTTCGGGCGTAGTACTAGCGAGCTGCTTTGTATTATTATTTATTTACGTGCTATTTTTCTTCCACTCCCTCTCACACAAAAACACACACACTCTAGGCGTACTACAAAAGTGATCACAACACGGTGTATTTGTGTGTGTGTTTTTTGTAGTTTTGGGAAGGATTCAAATGGAACCCATATTTAATAGCAAACACTTTGCACTGCCCCCTTTCCACCCCGGTTCGTTTGGGAGAAATTAACGAAAATGAGCGCGAAAACCCCGCGGTCCAGCGAACCCCGGTCACTACCCGGGAGCGGCCGCTGAACTCATCACAAGAGTGTGTGCGGGAAAAACCACGCATGGTTGCCGCTCTCCAGAAGTAAAAAAAAAAATAAAAAAACACACTGTTACCGCTCGTTAAAGAAAATGGAGAAAAATGCCTCTTCTTGCCCCGAACGGAAAATTATTCGAAACTAACGATTTATTTTGGCGCACCGAAATTTTGAAAACGATCGTCGACGGCCGCCCGGGGGACCCTAGTGTCAAACAGCTAAAGCTGCGTGTCTGTCCCAAGCTGCCACCAGTTGTACCGGGACGGCATGCAGACGAAGAGGTAGCACTGCTATAAATCCCGAGTGGCGCTGCTGGCATGCCGGTGGTGTAAACAGTGCACGCCTCTGCCGGTAGCTCGTGAGACCTCTTGCTGTAATTTGTGGTGGTATTTATTTTCAATTTGGCGCAATTTGAATATTAGTTAGTTCCTTTCTCGCAATTAATCGCTCAATCGCACGTTTGGGCTGTTAGAAGTCGTGCAGTATTCACCACAACAGCCGCTCGGCCAAACGTGTAAACGTGCCACACGGGAAACGGCTAAAGGCCCGGGTCTACGAAAATGAAGCGGCACAACATTTATCGTACATTTCTTTTTACTTCGCAAAACTGTAGGCATTTTTGTGCTAAAAGAAAAGCAGAAATCAATTCACTTTGTTTTTTTGTATTCGTTTTGGTGTGTAAATGCGCAAATTGGGAAGCGAGTGTTCCAGCAACGAAGCTCGGTTTAAACCACAAACCGCGACACATTTCCATGAAACCTTTGCGGCGGACGACGACCACGAACCGGTTCCGCGTGTAGTCAAACAATTGCCAATCACGCTGGATGCATTTTAACCAGGGTCGCATGCGCGCACCGATGTTCGGCCCACTTCCAGACAGGTCTACTAAGGAAGTGGCAGGGATGGCAGGCTTTTGAGAAACAAAAACAGGAATTTTGCAGCAAACTGTTAATAAATAAAAACATTGTTTGTACGTTGTTTATATCCATGGCGGTAGAAACGTGGTGTGAAATAATTTAAAGATATAAAATTATTTAAAAATATATATATATATCACTGTGAGGTTCTCGGGCAACGCGGACAATGTAAACGGCGCTTACCGAGAACACCGGAGATGGCCGTCGTGTCTCCACGAGGCACGAACCTGAGCTGAGTACATTTGGAACCCGGGTAACAGGCGTGCGAGCAGGTAGCGCGCAGGGAATTAATTGGGAATTATTGCACTTAGATGGGGTAATTAATTTTGCATAATTTTGCTACTATTATTGTACGTCAGCGCTACAGTAGATAGCATTATTTTTATTCATTTCCCACACTTGGAGTGTTATGCATGTTTTAATTATAGAAATAATATTTTTTGCGAATTATCTGTTGTCGACAAACAAGATAAAAAATCCTTTTTAAATCGTAAATTATTGTTTACTAAATTTGGTTGCCAACCGAAACGATTTATTAGAAACAAATTCTACTCAAACTTCATATTCCCATAGCACAAATATTGTTGATGCACCATTTATTTTTTTTCTATGCTTATCCGACATTTCAAATTCCCAATTACTGCGCTCTCCCAACGGACACACGCTAATACATTTGAATTTGCTGTATATTTCCTTCCCAGGTCGCCGGCAAGCGGGATCGCGACCAGGAGCGCGAAGCGCAGCACTGGATCGAAACTGTGATCGGGGAAAAGTTCCCGGCCGGCCACGTCTACGAGGACTGCCTGCGGGATGGCATTCTGCTCTGCCGGCTGATGAACCGGCTGTCGCCGGGCATTGTGCCGAAAATCAACACCACCGGGGGCGACTACAAGATGATGGACAACATTAATCAGTGAGTAGCGTTTCCATATACGGCGCTTTCCGACTGCAGCCAGTTGAAAAAAAGGCGCACAAAACAAATCCATCGTGACCACGCAGCCGCGCGTTTGTCAGCTGTCATTTTGCACGAATCGGTAAATTCTGGGTACCCGCGGGTGATTTTGCTACATGGATCCGGTTGAATCGCGGTAACATTTGTGCCGGGAGCGCATGCCGAGCGAAGGCTGTCGCTTCGCCCAGTCTGTCCGGCAAGCAGCGCCGTCGTCGATGGCGGGAATATTTGAAGAACACCGCCGGTCCGTTTCCGCTGAAAAGAGCGTTTGACAGGTGGCGGCGGGCTGCGTTCGGCGAAACTGGTCGGTTTTTACATCGAACAATGCAAAGAAAGGAGGAGGCGGGGGCGCATGTGCGAAAAAAACAACAACAACAAACCGGCTCTGAAAACAGGAAATAGCCGACATGGTGCGCATTTGTACGCGGGCAGCATGCGATGCGGGAGCTGCTCTCGCCGCAGACGGTTCGCTCGGGGTTGCCTGGTACAGTGCGTGACCGAATTGTGGACGCAGGGAATGATGTACCGTATTTCCTTGTTATCTTCTCATATGGGGGCTTTTGCGAGTATGTCGGTTGGGGCTGAAATCATTTCAACGCTGCATACTAAACCACATGCCATACGAAGTATGCTCATTCACGATTGATTTTTTTTGCTGCATTATGAATATTTCGTCTAGAAATGTTGATAATAGGTTGACTCATGCACGAAAATAGTTAAACCTCGTTTGATGTATTTAATTCAAAAAATAAAAAATAAAACGATGTTAAGATAATAGATTCCACTGTAATTTCTACAAAGATGTGTTAAGGTAAAACGTGAGGCAAGACTGCACTGGTTCGCTTGAGAATTATAAGTGTTTATTCGTATCTACAATACTTATCTACAAAGTTTATATACTATCTACAAAGTCAATATACTTAAGGGCTTAACGTTCTACAGTGGGAATAATATTGTTCTTGCTTTTCACGCATTCTGGTCGTTGAAAATATCATTTTTGACGTGCGTACGGGGAGAACGTTGGAATGTATCTGTTTAATGCTTTCGTTGCAGTAGCAATTTTTTGTTAAACTATACCTAATTTGTATGATTCTCCTAGTACATATTTCGAAAGTACCATTGCATCTTCAAGTGTATAAAATCAATCAGTTGGTCTGGGGCTGTTTGAGCTGTTCATCTAATACTCCCAAATAACCAAATCGGCCTTTACCCACTGTGAAGTCACTTCAAACCTACGTGAGTTTTAATTTATCAAAATTTAGAACAATTGGAGTTGTTAGTTATGATAAGATGTATTGACCTTGCCCACCCAATATGCTGAACAGGATTTTAACAATCCGATTACTTTTACTCATTCTTTCCAGTGAAATGGTGCTTAAATAAAGGGTACCCATTTTGCCCCGCTTTCCCGCTCTCTTTCCAGTTCCCCGAACGCGCACTGCATAACTTGGGCAATATTATTAGTCTATAAATTATGCACTGACCAGTAAAATTAAAGAGTCCATTTGCAAGAAAAAAAAGACGCACATACACATTACACAAAGATGTTTCACAACAAACCAATATAAACACACACGTTTAATTGCTTCCTTTGTATAATTAAACACATTTGATGAGGCATATTACATGTTTTTTTATTGAAGTATGCAAATGTTTGTCTATGTAACTGTAATGGTCGTCACATCGCCGTGTTTTTCGATCCATGTTCGAATCGATTTTCGAATGATCCAAGTAACCAAGTTCAGAAAACCATGAATGTTACAATGTCATAGACGGAAAAAGTCTTGTGATAGGTGTAGCAGGATGAATGAGGCTGATGATTCAAATATCAAACGTAATTATAAAATGGATTCCAAAAAAAAAAAAATACAAAAAATACACTTTTTAATCCACTAAAACCAAAATACAATTTCAAAATACAAAACACGTTTGTAAAGTATTTAACCGTAGAGTTGGCAACCAGATTTACACACTCAAGCTGGCAACCGGCATACTCGGGTATTCCATACGTTTTGATGCAAAAAATTAACGATTTTCATAGGTAAACAATGCTTTCTACATTTTAATGCTGTAAGCAAGTAATGACGACCATATATTCTCTTCTATTTAATTTATTCATTAAGTTTTTCTCATATTTTTTTAAAACGGTCAATTTGAAATTTGGAATCGCTTGAATTTGACTCGAAAATAAGCACAATACGAAAAGTGGAAGAAGAGAAACGTCATTCTCCATACAAAATGAATGGAATACCCGGGGTCCATACAAAATGAATGGAATATGCTGGTTGCCAACTTACGTGGTAAAGTTAAAAAAAATCAAAATAAAATACTTACAGGCTGTTGAAAATTACAACTTATGCACCAAAAAATCATAAATTAAAAGTTGGGAGGCTCGGAAAATTTCAACTTAATAAAAGCAATGAATCAAAAGTTATTGCAGTTCGATGTTGAAAAAATACCCGGGTATCCGGTTGCCAACTTAAAGGTTAAATATTTATTTATTTTATTTTTTCCCAATGATAGGCTAAATTTTTTTTTCTAAATTAAATTAGAAAGTCTAAAACTGCCTTCTATGATTCGATTTTATACAATTAGGATGCATGAAAAAATGAAAAAAATAATCAAATTATAGATTTTCAACGATGATAAGAATCTCTTCTCGCAACATCTTAATGAGTTTGCATTGAATGTTGTATAATTCTTCGCATCAAAAAGCTCCAAAGCCAAAGTCTTAAGATTATTTATATTTTTTATTAAATATTGGTACATATCAGCCACAGTTTTTATGTCACGCACTGTACGTTGTGCGCCTGGTACCAGCGGTTGGCCGTCGCCTTTGCTTCACCGTAGCTCCGCCCCCATTGCGGCAGTCCGCTGCCGCTCATGCGCTCTTGGTAGAATTCAGCGATTGCGTGCTACAACTTGTTCAAACGTGTCGCAACAGAACCGGTTTTTGGTACAAACACAGCAGCGTTGTTGTTTGGCCGTGGGCGCGAACCGTCGGTCTGCGTTGGACGAACCGGGCGCGCGCGTGTTTAGACCAACGGTGCTGACTGCTGGCGCTGCTGCGGCCCTGGCAAAAGCCGTGGTAAAACTACAACTTGCTACGCGCGTCGTCAGTGCGCCAAAAAGCGGTCGACGTGGACGGGTGTTGCCCACAATGCACACTTTCCTGGCTGCTGCAGTGTCGGTTGCCACGCGTGCGAGGTGATGCCGGGCCGGTTCGGCAGCAGCACACACGCGATTTGTGTGCTCTCCGTGTGTGCCGGGGTGTGCGGGCCCTTTAGCGCACGGGAACAACCAGCGCGAGCGTTTCGAGAAATCCGGTCGAAACGAGTACCATTTTCACCCGGGCCGCATGCGACCCGGCAGCGTACCGTCCCGCACTGCAAGAACCGTTTCGACGCTCGACCCGGGTCCGGATTGCAACAATTCAGCCGAATAAGGTACCACTTGTACCGGGCGCGCAGGCACGCCGGCAGTGCGACTGCTCTACCCGGCCGCTTGGCGCGTTCGCGCTCGAGCACTCTCTGACCGGCAGCACCATCGTTCTGGTTAGGCGACGGTAACAACACCACCGACGCCAACCGGTTGCAGTTTTCCTACACGACTTGCTACAAATGTGAGCTTTTCACACCGCCTTTGCACGAGTGCGCACTGGGGTAGCGGAAAGTCGTGCACTTAAAGACACGCTCGGTTTAGTGAAATCGCTTCCTGCAGCGGGACGGACCCTGCCAGTTTGCGGTGCTCGCCCGTTCGCAACGTCAAATGCGACTATTTTTGAAAGTGCGCCCCTCGGTGTTGAAATTGAAACAGGTCGCGCTGAGTAGCATCCGTACCAGGAGCGCATGCTGCGCGAGAGGTGGACGCTGTTCGCGCTAGTCGCATTCGAGGCAGCGCCACCGCGCGTTCGGGGAACTGGAAAGAGAACGGGAAAGCGGGGCAAAATGGGTACCCTTTATTTAAGCACCATTTCACAGGAAAACATCCATAACTCAAAATGTACTCGTTGGAGTGTTTTATGAAAAACTAATAAAAAAAAAAAACAAAACAAAAAATTCTTCGTATGGGGCAAAATGGGCAGCTAAGATCCATTTTCGGCGATTGAAACGTGTAAAATGGTTTGATTTTAGAAAAAATATTTTTTGGATTCAAAGGAATTTTAAAGGCTTTCCTGAACAGCTCATCGACAGGGAAAACATTTGAAGACGCGTGCACACAAGTTTGACCATTGCCTGAGCGCCGTTGCTTTGGCCCATATTTCCCTAGTGTTTTGACGTTTCACGTTGTGGATTTCAACATGCTCGGATTATCGTGAGGCCATGTGGTAATTTTTATCCTTTTACAAATCGTAGACACATAGATAAATGTAAGCATAATTGTGTTTCGTAGAAAATTAGAATGCATATTCATTAAACTGCTTAACATGTCCATTTTTCCCCGCGTTCTCTTAGTGGGTTTCTTTAGTTATTGTTGTCCCATAAACATAGCAAATTGTTTATAGCAAAAAATACATCTTTCCCATATTTAGTGTGTCCATGATTTCATGTTTTTGTTCGTAACTTGTTCGTTAATTATTACGAAAAATTAGTTGTTAGTATTTCTTTGACGAAGCATGTGCTTTTTTGGATTTTGCTCGCACCCGCTACCAAGAAGATGCTGTTCGGTGTGCGTGTGCTTTTGTGTTGGGAAAGCGGGGCAAAATGGACCAGTTAAGGATTTTGGTCTGTATCTTATTGGATAACCACTTTACACTGTTATTTATACGGCAATGGATACTTCATCGTCTTATTCATGATAAACAATCAGAAATATATATGTAGAATAAACATATATTTGTTTAAAATGAATGTTAAAAGTCAACGTCATACGTCGTGAAAATGTATTTTGCGGGGTAAAATGGTCTTGCTATTGGGCAAAATCAAGGACAGTGTAGGAACGAGGTCAGGTGTTAGCCAATATCTGTTTTGGCATCTTGGATACCATTTGACAGAAGAATGCCCTGGAAAACTCCTCAAACCCTTAAACCATTATTATTAAAAGAGAAATCAATACATTTGGCAAAACATTCAAAAACCGATTTACAATTTTCCTGTGATGGTAAGACCGATTTATCAATATTATCACAATTGTAACAAACTTTTGGCTACTTGTTAAATCGTTCTATATTACTTGACTTCGTTCCTACTGAGTCCTTGAGACAAAATGGTCTTACACGAAATGTCAGAACAAATCAAAACAAAGGGGAAAAATGGACCACAACATTGGACTTTAGGCTTTGGTTTAAGCTCTTGCATCTTGGCTGAATTTTAAGAGTAGAATATTGCTGGAATATTCTAAAAATTCACGTGTTGTTAATAATTTTTCGTATCGATGCATACAAAACAGTTTTATGTTGTAAACTTAATATATTTTAGCGACCTTAGCGTACACCACGGCTTCATTATGTTGCTCCTGTCAAAACATACCGACCATTTTGCCCCAAGCTGGAACGACCATTTTGCCTCAAGTGAAACATTTTACAAACGTTAACTTTGAAAACTTTACATTAAACTAAAATGGTATTTTTTAACGTAAATCATAGATAAATATCATGTGCCTGGGTGCACATTCTTGTTTTGCTCTAATTGAATGTAAAATTCTTACGAAAGCTTTTTTTCGAGGCGGAGAAAATTACATCGTGTTTAGCAAATATTTTATTTGCCAATATATACACTTCTCATGAAATCTTAGGTTATGAAACGTTGATGGTGAGATTTAAACATTGTATTTGATGTTTTTGGTGACCATTTCGCCCCACCTAATCATTTTGCCCCAGGTTTCCCTATGTGTGTGTGTACCGTGTTGATGTCAACCCCTCCCCCTTCCCCAACGTGTGTACCGATGTCCGAGAGCGCCCCGTTATCGCCGCCAATCCTTGCGCTGAGAGATGTGCAGCCCCCGACAAGCGTGCATGCGCTCCCGTTCCATTGCTTATCGATTGCTCTCACCGATGATTGTGGCGAGAACGTGCGCGAGATCCTCCCGGGGTTGCTGTGTACAACAAAAAAAAAGGCAAACAAAACGGGTTTTTGCTGCGTACAGCACGGTTTACATCAATTTTACATCGTTTAGGTGTCGCTAGTGAAGTTTTCGTCGGAGCTAGGAGGCATTGATGGAATCAATATTTTGAATTTGCTTTCGTTTTTTTCACTTTAGTTTTTAACGAATAATTTAATCATTTTCCTCAAACTAGTTTAAACATTCTGCGAGTAGTTACATAGCATACATTAAGGGGGATTAACGTTTGTATTAAACAAATGGACTTTTTTCGTTTGCCTGTAGAAGAAAATAAAATAAAAAACTAAGCGCGATGATTTCTTTCCATGAACATCCTATTAAAGGGAATTATTTAAGCTTACTTCCAAAAATAAACCTACGACCTTGCGAGTTGCCTGTCATCAGTAATTCAGAATTTACGCCATGTCGGACGAAGACCTACATGTAGGCATGTTTTGAACATCTAACTTCAATTTTTATCAATTCCTTTTCAATTTTCGCGACAAAATTGTTCGAGTACAGGCTTTGCATCATGTTGGTCCAGAAAAAATCGATAGGACGCAACTGGGGGATGTTGGACATTGCTTGCCGCTGTGAAGCCATTGAACGCAATTTCTGGTTCCTGATATGTTTGTTCATGTTGCACAGCTACTATTTCACTTTTTGACCAGTTGCATAGAGCTCCCGGCTAACGCAGCAATGTAGCCACTTGTCACTAGGTCTTCATTTTCAGCTTCCTTTGGAGCTTCCAGGTCTCAGGGTCATTTGTAATTCGGAACTAGGCTTTCTTTCCATGCTTTGATTGTTGTCTAATAGCTCCAGGATGCTGTAGATGCCGTAAAAAGCATCACTTTTTTGTCCATCGCGGTTGGAGATCGACTGATGAAGGTGTCAAATAGTGTCTGTTGGGAAACTATTATTGAAAGCGCAATTTACGCAACGTTTGTGCAGGTGCGAAATGAATGTGCCTAAACTGAATTGCTTCGAGCAGTTCATTTGATGGATCTTTCATTAAATCCAATCATCTTGCGCCTGCACTTCCGGACAGGCTTAGCTGTCTATTGCAAAAATTTACCAGTAGACATACTAATTCAAGCCCTTTAACAAAACAATAATGTCCCTAAAACTGTGTACTGCTGCTTCGCAGGTTCCAGAAGGCGTGCATCAAGTACGGCGTGGCCGACGTCGACCTCTTCCAGACGACCGATCTGTGGGATCGCAAAAACGTTGCCCTCGTCACGACGACCATCTTTGCCGTTGGCCGAGCGGTAAGTGTTTAACCGTCGCTTAGTATAGACACTAGAATGACGCTCTTCTCTTCCTCTTCTTTTCATCACATCGCTAGTGCTACAAGCATCCGGAGTTCCGCGGCCCGTACCTGGGACCCCGGCCGGCCGAGGAGAATCGGCGCGAGTTCACCGAGGAGCAGCTGCGGGCCGGCGAGGGCCTAATCGGGCTGCAGGCCGGATCGAACAAGGGCGCTACCCAGGCCGGGCTCAACTTTGGCGCCACCAGGAAGATCCTGCTCGGCAAGTAGGGCCACGGCGAAGGTGCAGCAGACGGAGCAGAAGAAGGGGGGAAAAACATTGCAACAAACAAACAAACAAAACATGAAAAGAAAATTTGCCCCGGAGTGCTAGCTTTTCCACCGCGAGCAGTTCGTCGCTTGCCGAAAGGCGTGACATTTTTTTTCTTTTATCATGGCTCATATGTTGCACACTAAAATTCTAACTGCATTGTATTTACATATATGCTATTTGTCCCTGAAGCCTTCGGTACGTTGTTCTCTGTTTTTGTCCGTCAATGGGGAGTAAGCAAGCAATCGCATCGCACAACATCAACTTAAATTATTAACTTATTTATTGAAAAGAGAAGCGTTGGCTCTTGCTCTGGGCATTTTATAACATCACGATAACATAACTAATACCCCCGATGATGTCGCAAGTATTAATGCACAAGAGAAAACAAAAAAAACCTGTATGAAGAGGACCAGGGACAAAATTCAAAACAAATTTTGGGTAGGCTTCTTTCGGCGCGTAGAACAAATCCAAAAAATCAAGAATACACACAATTTATACACTACACTAACACCACTAACTAAGTAATGTGCGTGTGTGAGTTAAAAAAAATCTAATCTATTTTGACCTTACGCCAGAACAAGTATTACTACTCCCCCTACACGCTTTTCTCACGCGACTACTTTGATACCAATCTGGACAAAATGGGGGTTTTTGCTTTACCGATGTTGTTTCTTGTTGATTTTTTTTTCTGACCAAAACAATAAAGTACAATATATCGCCTTTCAAAAAGAAGTACGCGACGACTGTTTTTTTGCCCCGAATGCACTTATATCACAACGATTTTCAGGTTTTTTTCGTGCCTTTATTTATCGAATCAATGTTACTTACAATATCAGCAATTTCTTCTTTGTGTTTTTTTTTTTACTTTCATCAACATGCGCACGTGTGCGGAACTATCACACCAAGCGGGAAAAGAACATTGTGGGGAGGGGAAAAATTGTGTTTTGCAACACACATCCAAATACAAACACCAGGCGCATATTCCTTATGCGCAATGCCCCTAAAACCCCACGCGCTATTGGCATTAATGCTTCTAGGGGAGTTGGTTGAGTGTGTGTGTTTTCTTCTTCTTCTTTCCATCACTGTTGAGGATCCTTCTTCTTCTTCTTTGTGCGCGCATTTTATTGGCCCCCGAAACGGACCACCACTGAGTGGTTTTGCTGTAACTGATTATTCTCTAATAACTGTGTTATGATTGTTTTGTAAGCTTCGGTTGGCTTTCGATGGCTTCCAAATCGATATGGCTGCGACTCGGCACGACAGATTCGTCTGCTGCTGCTGCTGTTGCTGCTGCTAGGAGCAGCGGTCGATCGCGTGATTGTTTCGAGCAGCGTGTGTTTTGCATCACAGGTTGTTGCACGGTGTAAAGAGGAGTGGTCTCTCCTGCTCTGCCGACCGAGTGGATCGACTTTCAAGGACACTTGATACTTGAGTTTGCTCCTGCCGGAGCTGCACACACGTCGGCTGGAGGGAGGTGTGAGTGCGCAAAAGGCAAATTCGGTGCGCGTGTTTGTCTATCGCGTATTGAGGCCGGCGGTATGATGGTCGTTCAAGCAGTTGTTGTTGATGTTGTGGACCGAATGGCCGAATGGCTGCATGGGCGTTTGGGCGTCGCAGTCGGCGGACGGTCGCTTTGGTGGATGCAGTCGGCGGTGACGCTTGAGCGCGTTCCAGATTCGTAGCTCTTCCCCGATCCTGCAATGGGAAGGCGAGCAAAGACTTGCATTAGCAAATGGGAAGAAACACATATTATGGATTATATCACACGTGCAAACAAGTTTAAAGGCACTATCGACCCGACAAGCAACGAGCTGCCTGCTTGGAATATGTTCCAAATTTAAATTCTGCTCCTCGAAATTGACTATTTCTCATATGATGACTCCCGAGTCATACAACATCACTAAATGTAATCTCAACTCCATTCTCAATGTGAAGCAAGTGATTGTTCAATACTCAGTAGGCTCAACAATTTCGAAACATGGGTACAAACTTGGGCTGAACATAATTCTACACTATAACCTAATACATTTCTAAAACACAAGCGATTTCTTATTATTAAGCGTAAAAGGGCTCAATAATCGCATCATTTGATTGTATCTTCAGACATACGGTGGAGAAAATAATGAACTTCATAATCTATCGGGTTTGTTCTATGCTCGTAATCCTACTCTCCGTAATCGACACGTCTCGACGGCAGCCGCTGAAAATATGTTCAGGGCGTATAGGTTTACTTTTCAATAATAATAATAATAATAATAAAAATAACTTACTACGAGAAACAAAAAATTGCTTTCCCCAATATTAACGTACGTTTATATTACCCGAGTTCGTTTTTTTATGTTCATTTTGTTAAAATTAAACTGTTTGAAGCTTCATTTCAATTGATGTTGTACTAATTTAATAGCCACGTATTAAATTGGAAGATATCGGGATAAATAATTGGTAAATGAATTTAAAATATTTTTGCAAATAAAGGCACAACATAAATTCTAAACTCCATACAGCAAATGGATCAACTTCGGGGTTTCACTTGTTTAGTTACGATTGAAAGAAGATCAGATAAGCATCAGTATTTTTTAAGTTGGACGTCTAATGTTTACTTGTAGGGTAGGTGCATCAACAATGGACGAGTTTCTACAGCGTTTGGACTGCAGAATTGTCGCGAAACTACTGATTAAAAATCATAAACAAGGGTGATGTAGATAGACACATATACATCTTAGCCACATTATTGCTTTTACGTATTGAACCAATTAGCACCAAATGTGATAATAATTATTGTGATTGCTTGATTAAATGACTTCGAATTTTTTTGAAACTTATAAGAAAATACGATACATTCATTATGCGATGCAAGAATGCGTTATACGATGTAAGAAATATGATAAAATATACGAATTTATTGATATGAAACCGCAAATAATCAAATTATTTTCTTCATTTTGATTTTTGTATCGATAGCACAAAAATTGGAGCCAGCCCAGCAATTGGTACACCTATCCTAGTTGAACAATGCTCAAAAGCAGCTTATTTGTGCTCGAAAAGGGTGTAAATCAATCGAGAAGGGTAGTTGAAATCGCAGTAAGCGTCAGACCAACTCTCGGAAATGATTTTTAAAATACACTCACAAAGATGAACCGTAAGCCAAAAAATAAAAGGTTCATAATACAATAATCATCAGAAATCGTCCCTTTTTCAGCTAATTTCGTTGAATTACTTCTTTTGACCATGTTGGTCCATCAAAATTTGAGCTAATGGCTTTTGAATGATTCGCTTTAATTGATAGTAAAATATATCAGTATTTGGTTTACACACGCAACAGTTACGCAAAACTACCAAAAGATCACTTTCGATGCATAGTTCCCGCTAGGGTTTTCATATCGAAAGAACACGCAGAAGTATGCCATGTCTAAAACTCAACTACATGATATATTTCGATGGAAACCAACCCAAATCCAAAGCGGTTATTAGAAGCGATGTAGTTAAGGTACAAAGTAAGCTTGTTTTCATTAGAAATATTAATGTCTACGTGAACACTTTTTTTTGCTACCTAATCGTGAGAATTAACTATATTTCTTTGATTTCAATCAAAATATACAGTTGCTGAACCACTTCTCACAGGGCGAAATGAAACTTATTTTGTGATGCACAATTCTTAGCGGTTTTGCTAAGTAGTCCATTCGTTTTGATCGAAAGCAGTCGAAATATTTTCATTTGTGCTCTTTTAACAAGCGGCAGAAATGCTCAATATTTGAGGAAAAATGCTAACTTTCTTCTTCTTCTTCTTTTGGCTCAACAACCGTTGTCGGTCAAGGCCTGCCTGTACCACTTGTGGGGTTGGCTTTCAGTGACTTTTGGATTACCCCCCCATAGCAGGATAGTCAGTCCCACGTATGGCAGCAGGGTCTAGTTGGGGCTTGAACCCATGACGGGCATGTTGTTAAGTCGTACGAGTTGACGACTGTACAATGAGAACGGCTAACTTTCATAAATGTTTTTTAAACATTTGGAAAAACAACAATTTATACGCTGTGTTCAAGAATTGGGTAATGTGCAACAATTGGAAATTTACCCTAATTAAAATTACAAAAATGCCATTAAAACCACGGATTGACTAACGGTTAAATTTAACGTTCATTTTTCTCCTGCCAGGTAAATCCTTATCATGTTGGCTTCCAATCTTGTGTACTGAAATTTCGACAACCCGTCTCGATCGAGTTTCTGTACTCTACTAAAACAACAAATTACAGTTTTCAGGCTTAGGCTTCAGGCTCAGTTTAAACTATTTTTGTTTTTGAAGTTGACTAAACAAATCGATTAACCCTACCGTTACTTACTTCAGTCCCAAACGGCGCAGATCGTCCCGCTCCAGATCGTAGAGGAAGTCGTCGCACAGGAAGCCCTCGCGCAGTATCCGCCGCTGGCACTCCGGGCGCTTGATGCCCTGCGCCTGCAGCCACTCTGCCAGCCGCAGATCGCCCATCTCCTCGTCTTCATCCACCTCCTCCGCTCCCTGCTTCTCCACGTGCTGCCCATCCTCCGTTGCAACGGCCCGGTCCGATGCGCACTGTTTCGGTCGATCCGTCGCCGTCTGCCCGACCGGTGGCATCCGGTTCCAGGGCTGCGCCGTACGCCTTACCCTACCACCACCACCACCATCCCCGAACGTCTCCTCGCCATCGCCAAGCTCGGGGCCGGTGCCGTGCTCGTGCAGGCAGCGCTCCATCAGTGCGACCAGCTGGTCGGTAAGGCAGCGGGCGAACGCCCCGCTCTGCAGCACCGCGCGGAACGCACCGTGGTAGGATTGTTGAGATTCCAGCAGGTACTCCTTCAGTCTTTGATTTTCCGCCCTCAGTGCCTCGACCTGTTCGCGCCACGTTTTCCAGCGCGTTTTCTTCTGCAGCGGCGTGCCCGGCCCGACGTCCGTGCCGTGGCTGCGGGCCCGCGGCTTCATGCCCCGCAGCGTACCGTGCCCGCTGGACGTACCGGTGAGCGGATCGTCCAGCTCGTCCATCGGGTCCTCGTCGCCGGCGACCCCGCCCTCCGCCATGAGATCGTACATATCGTACTCGCAGTCGTACGCCGAGCCGTCCCGCTCGTCCCGCGCCGCTGCTGGCGCGAACCGCCCGTTCACCAGGGGCGCACGGGCGGCCGGCGGCGCCGGGCCCGCCTGCCCGCCCAGCTCGTTGCTTTCCTCGTCGTACTCGTCGTCGTTCGGCGCGTTGCCGGCCAGGTTGGCGCCGAGCTTCGGCGACAGGATGGTGATGCCCGCGTGCACCGCACTCTTCACCAGATTCTCCAGCGCGAACATCCAGTGCGGCTTGATGTTGTGCGAGCGCAGCACCGTGATGACCGTGTTCTGGAACGCGTACAGCGCGAGATGCAGCTGCACGATCGCGATGTCGTTGAAGTTCGGCTGCTCCTTCAGCTGCGCGATCGCCTGCTCGAGCGTGTCGGTGCGCTGCTCCGCAATGTACTTGCGCAGCCCGTTCAGCAGCATCACGAGGTGGTCGCGCGTGATCGCCAGCTCCTGGTTCGCGTCCGGCTCGATCTTGGTCAGCCACAGCTCGCAGATCTTGGTGACGTCGTGGCACAGCACCTTGTCGAGCGTTTGGCGCCGCTGCGAGTCCTTCTTCAGCAGGTAGAAGCCGTCGCTCTCGTTCGCTTCGCCCGCCAGCGGCAGCTTGCTCGCGGTCGACGTCGTAATATCAATCTAGTAAAATAGGAATAAATATATTTTTCAAAATAAAATTCCCAAAAAAGCAAACTAAAGGAGGAAAATGTCTCTCACCTCCGGTGACAGCAAACCTCCGGAGGAGCTGCGCCGATTGAGCTGGAACACGGTCGACGTCTGTTCGGCGGAATCCATCTCCAGTGAGGGCGTTTCCGCGAGATTTCTGCAAATGCAAACGGCGAACCTCACGATTAGCTATTGAGTGCCCACGACGTACCCACACAGCTACCGAATAAATGTCCACGAGTCAGTCCAACTTTGTCCCGCGTGCGGTGCGGAATCTCAACCACCTCCACCCCGCCCCCCTCCCCTTCCACGACTTACCCGATGCTGCTGATGCCGTGCTTGGGCATCTTGATCGGCGTCAGCTGGAACGAATGTTTGTTTTTCCGCTCGGTCACCGACCGGCTTGCCGTCTGGACGCCGATCGTAGCGTTCAGCGGCGGTATCGATGACGCTCTGATAAAGGGCACCCGCATGGGAGAGCCCGATAACACGCGCGAGAACACGTTTTCGAAACACGTTATCGACAAATTGGTTTATTTTTATTTGTTATGCGACCAGGCGGAGGGCCGTGTTCGATATTGAACGCGTTTTTATTAAACCCCGGAGGATGAATTTTGAGCAAGCGACAAATACAAAAGGGTGGGAGAAAAATAATAGCAAAAGGCAAATACCAAACACGCGCAAAAAACACACATACATGAAACGGTAAATATTTGTACGGAAGGGAACGATGTTTGGGCAAAACAAAGAAAACAATGAAATTGTTGTTGTATGTGTAGTTGTTGTGTGCATGAGCAAAAATTAAACCAATTAAACATGGAGCAACATCAACACGACAGTAGTATCGCGTGGTAAATGTATAATTTGTAAATAAACATTGTTTGATAAGAGTACAACACGAAGAAGAAGAAGAAGACAAAAAAAAACACGTGTAGTGGCCGCGTGAGAATGAAAGAAAAAAAGAGAGAAAGAAAAAAACAAGAAAAGCAGAGATTATTAACGACGAACGCAAATAGGTAAAATACAAACACACAAACGGGTGTGAGTTGAGGCTTAGATCATTTAGAAATGGGGCACTTTGCATTGATCCAACTGAAAAATGGTGGTTTGGATGAATCATAGGCAGTGCTGCAAAATGTCACTGCCAATTTCATAAAAAAAATCTTACAAAAACAAAATCCATGTCAGCGTCACGTACTCAATTGTGATAATCAGAGGTGATACTCAAAGCGATTGGTGTGATCAATGCATGCTTCGTGACATTTTTGCGACCAACGCTTGGTCAGTCGCTATGTCATGACTTTTTTTTACTGTGTCATGACAAATTTCGGCAAAAAAAGTCAGCGTCATGAGCTGCACTTGGTCGCGACATGACCAGTCAGTGATCATCCCGATAGTCATCGGAGATATGCAGTGCATGCGAGAGGTTCCAAGAAACAAAATGTGCATGGTTTCTCGCTCTGCTGCTCAGTTTTACTGCTTAGAACCACACGCCAAGTATATTCCAAGAATGCCGTGATTATCACCGACACAAAATGTCGTGACCAAGTGAGTAATCAAGAGTTGGGTGCTAAACAAAATGTCACTAAGCCCGGGATTTGTTTGAAATCGACCTTCACGTAGGCTTCATCATCCATCAAAATGCAGCCACGCGGATTGGTCAGCACCTGATCGTACAGCTTCCGAGCCCGGTTTCTGGTGATTGTTAGTCGTTTCAAGATGCGATTTAGATGTTTACTGGCTCGAAAACACTTAAAACCTTCTCGGAGTCGGAATCGCCGTACAGTAGAGCGGCGTTAAGATGTTTGACCAAATCGTAGTCCGAGATGTTTGGGTTAGGCTGAATTTTACAAATCGTATTTTATGATTCACATTTCCACTACGTCGCTTAGTTTGCAGCTCACGACAGTCGTCCGTGTCTTCTTTTACTTTCAAATCACTCGTGCATCAGTCGACTTGACTTGGGCAACCTCACCATTTTGCCAGCTCCCAAGATGACACTAATGGCTTAGACAAATAGTTGTGCACAACCAGATTTCGCTTCTCCTTTTGCATGTCGAATATATTGGAGCGGAAATTACTAAATTGCATGCAAATTTGACAAAGTGTAGTGTTTTCTCTTGTGAACAAAACACTGTTCAAAAGATTCCATTTTTGCCCATTGGGAGCACCACTATAATTCAAACAAAGTGCCCCATTTCTAAATGAACCAATCTTTAATGGGGGAAATGGCGCATTAAACAATAATCAAATCATCGAAAGCGATGGAAAAATTAGAGAATATGGAAAAATAAATAACAGAAAGCAAGTAATACAACATAAAAAAACAACTAATTTAGAAAGAAAGACGAAAGCACTACACTACTACAAGCAAAAGGGGAGCAAGCTTGCTGGGAGGGTGAAGAGAGAAAAAAAAACTGAACGGCTGCGTCACTTACTCGGTTTCGGAGCTGAAGGTGGGTGTGTTGCAGCTGGCCGAGCTTTCCTGCGTGGTGAGCGTTTTCGAGTTGTGCCGGTCGGCGGGCATGCTGACGCTGCGGGAGAACTCGCTAGCGCCCGGATGGGGCAGTCCGCTGATCGTGCTGCTGCTGCTGAACGAGGGGCGCATCTTTTTGTGTTTCCTATTGGGGAAAAGCAAAACAGTGACGTTATTTAAAATAATAGTAATAATAAAAACCCCCTCTATGCCACTCGGGTCACTCACTCGCAGAGGAACGGATCCTCCAGCAGCTCGGTGGCGGTCGCCCGCTTGTCCACGTTCACCTCGAAGCAGCGCAGGATGAAGTTTTTCGCCATGCCGGACAGCTCCTCCGGGATGGTCGGGTGCGTCTTGTAGAAGCCGACCTTAAACATGGCCGCCTGCGGGCAGCCGAGCTCGACGAACGGCGGCTTGCCGGTGGCCATCTCGACCACGGTGCACCCGAACGACCAGATGTCGGCGGCCGGGCCGTACCCCCGCACGCCCTGGTCGATCACCTCCGGCGCCATGTACTGGAGCGTGCCGGTGAACGTTTCCGTCGCCGGGTTGATGCCGGCCAGCCGCTTGGACGTGCCGAAGTCGGATATCTTCACCACGCCGCTGTACGTGTTGACCAGCACGTTGCCGCCCTTGATGTCGCGGTGCACGATCTTCTGGTCGTGCAGGTACTTGAGCCCCTCCAGTATCTGGCGCGAGTAGAACGCGATCGTCGTCTCGCTGTCCTTGAGCGGGCCCCACTTGGAGCTGAGCAGGGCGGACAGCGACCCGCCCGGCACCTGCTCCATGAAAATTTTGAAGTACTGGTTCTCCGACTTGGAGCCCCAGTACTGGACGATGTTCCGGTGGCGCAGCTGCGAGTGCAGCTTGATCTCCTCGTGCAGCGGCTGGACGTCGTGCGTGTTGCGCTCGTACACCTCCTTCACCGCGATCTTGACCTGCGTGGTGAGGTCGCGGGCCGCGTACACCGCGCCGTACGTGCCCTTGCCGAGCAGGATGCGCTGGCCCTCGTCGTCCAGGTCGTACTCGTACTTCAGCTCGTCCGCCGTCGTCTCGGCCGCGGACAGATCGATAAAGCCCGAGCCCTGGTCGGCCGTCATCTGCAGGATCAGGTCGTAGAACGTCTGCCGGCACTGGACCGACGGGAAGAACATCTGGAAGTCGTCCGAGTTGTGGTGCACGTACAGGTAGGCGCACCGCTCGTCCCGCTTGTACAGGCTGACCGATTTGATTTGGCTCGCGAGAAAGTTGAAATCGTGCAGCTTCAGGCAGGTGCCCTTCGCGTGCTGCTGGCACACGTTGCTGATGTCGATCGACTTCTGCTCCGCGTCCATGTGGATCGACACGTAGCTCGGCATGTAGATCTTCTGCGGCTCGAGGATCAGTATCGGGAAGCGCACCATGCTGGACGGTTCGCGCGCCGTCGCCTCGAGGAAAAACTCCATCCAGAACTGGAAGATCTGCTGCTCGATGCTGATGCCCGCCGGCTCCTCCGTGCGCTTGCGGGCCCGATCGATCAGCGTGATGTTGCCGATGGTCGACTTCAGGTACCATTTCGGCGGCCGCAGCTTGAACATGCACTCCGCCGCCTGGATCGCCTTCGCGTAGTTCTCCGCCAGCACCGAGATCTCGAAGTACGTCGCCACGTTCCAGTAGTCCTTGATCTGCGCGAGCGAACCCTTCTTCCCGATCAGGTTGTTCAGCTTCATGCCGATGTGCTGCAGCTCGCTGTCGGTAAAGTCCTTCCCGTCGATCACGAGCAGCGTGGCGAGATTGATGCCGGCGAACTCGTTCGGCTGCACCTCGAACGACTTCCGGTACCAGATGATCGCGTTCTTCAGGCTCTCCCGGTCGGTGTGGTTCGACTCGACGAAGATGTCCTTGTAGATGCGCCCGTACAGGCACAGCATGTCCGGGAAGTGGTTCTCCTTCTTCTCCAGCGCCTTGGTGCAGGTGCGCAGCGCCCGCTCCCGGTCACCCTCGTGGTTGCGCCGGTTCAGCGCAAACGCGTACAGGTAGTGCATGTGGCCGGTGTTGATGTAGCTCTGCTTGTTCGGTATCGTTTGCAGATCGTCCACCAGCTGCACCATCGCGTCGTAATCCTGCACGTCGCGCAGCGCGAGCATGTACGTCTGCAGGATGTCTTTGGACAGGACCTGCGGATCGTCCAGCCGCTTGCGCAGGTTGCGCAGCATGCGCTGCAGCTCCTCCACGTTGCCCGCGTGCTGGTCGCGCAGGCTGCGCAGATCGGCGAGGAACTTTTCGCGCAGGTGCGTCTTCGACTGGATCTCGACGTCCTGGAAGAGGCGGCGCAGGGCCACCGCCAGCGGCGTCGGCTGCTGGGCGAGCTGGGACGCTGCGGCGGCCGTCCCTGCCGTCTCCTCCAGCTGCCCGGTCGCCTTGAGCGGGCTGGTGACGATCGCGCCGCCGTTCTCGTGCAGCCGGTACGAGAGGAACTGATAGTTGCCGCACGAGATCTTCATGCGCAGCGTCGCCTCCGTCTGCGTGTCGTTGTAGATGACGATGTTTTCCTTCATCTTGAAGCTTTCGCGCACGCCGAGCAGGTAGCACAGGGTGCTCTGCTGCGTCTGGACGCTCAGGTCGACCACGACCACGTCCGCGTTGTAGAAGTACTCGAGCTTGTTGTTGTTCTCGTTGTGGTAGTCGAGCACCTCGAACGGCAGCAGCTGCAGGTTCGCACCGACCGCGGCGCACGCCTGCTGCACCTCCTCGAGGGCCGCCTTCCGGTGGCTCAGGCAAGCGCTCTTCTCGCAGTCGATCACGGCCGCAATGTCCATGCGGGGGCGGCCGGGCCCGGCATGCGCACCGGCCGGTACCGCCGTGTTGCCCGATATGTCGCTCAGGTTCGACATGCTGCCGCTGTGCTTGACGCCCGCTGCCACTGCATGAGTTTCTGTGTGGGAGAGAGAGAGAGAGGAGCTTTAGTAAAAGCGGAAATGAGAATACTTTACTCGTCGGTTTCGGTCTTCTACGGACATTCAGCACTAATGCTTCCTAGCTTCACTTCAAACTGTTTGCAGGGAGAGAGTCTGTGAGCGTCTGTGTGTCCCGTGGCGAAGAAACATCGAACCATTGATCTCCGAGCGATGTCTGGCGTGTTGGTGGGGCGAGGTAATTCGCAATTATTACCACTTTACTGGGCGCGCAAGTGAGACGGCCATATCAATGCTAACCAACAGGATGAAGAAACCGTCGTCTCCGTCTCAAGGTAATGGTGTGTCCGTGTCTACGTGTGTTTGTGTGTGTGTGGGAGCAAGGAAGTAGATAACGTAGCCACTGACCGCAGCAAAAAGGTGCAAAGACAGTTCCCTTTATCTTGCAACTCCGCTTCCTGTCTAACCGCCAACAAATGACACACACACACACATTCGCACCATCCGCAAGGGTAATAAACGGTTGCGCAAGCCACGGCTAGAATGCCTGCCACTGCCTGTGGGTGCAATTTGCTTTCGAACGATCAAACACAGCACCCCCTCCGATGCAATGGCGCACAGATCGACCCACTGACCAACACCCAATCAAGACTTGTTCTTATGTTGTTGTTGTCGCTGTTGCCGATAAGCCGATGCCGATGTGCGCGGGGAGGGAGCTCATTATGGCCACGCGACGGTACAGTGCACACTGCGGAAAGGTCTGGTGGGCCTTGGCGGAGGTTAGACCGAAGGATAATGGCCCGAGGAGGGGCGTGCCTTCTGACACCTGCCGACACAGGAGAAACCGGATGTTTTTATTTTGCGAAGAGCTTACCCGAAAAAAAAGCACAGAGGTTCACGGGAATCACGCTCCAAGAAACGAACCGTTCTATCGGACAAACGGCCCGCAGAGCACTGTGGCGCTTCGCGTGAGTGCGCTTGACTCGGTCCGGCTCGTTATCTTGCCCATTTAGCACGAGATACATAATCAAAAGTGGACATCTTATCGGGAGAAAATGCACCGCGGTAGTTCCGCAGAGCCTAGGCGGGGAGTGTGTATGCGTGTGTGGAAAGTAATTAGCATTAGATATACACCGAACAGACAGGTGCTTCGTAATGTATCAAAGCACCCCATGATAATGTCCCTTTGCCGTGTGTTTGAGTGGTGTTTTTTTGTCGTTGCGCTTGTTGTGGTCGTCTTGTTTGCCGGGCGACTACTACCGAGACACTTCTAATTTGATCTAATTACTGACAGGCAATTAAATCGAGGTTGGAGGTGCCGCATGGACTACCGGAACGGTCATATGATCTCCGGTGTTGGGGAGGTTACGGTTTAATTAGGCCGATTTCGAAATGGATGCACTTGACCCTCTAGAGCGCAGGGGACGACGTGTTTGCTGTAGTCATGTCGTTGACACTGGCAGCAAAAATGAAGGATCAGGCTCAAAATTCCTCTCATTATAAACCTAAATAATCATCAAAGAACAACATAGCATTCCAAGATTACACATCAAGACGGAACATCCAACATTATGCCAAAACAAACAAGCTACCGAATATTCCATCAGTCCCCAAATAATTCCCATAGCTTTAATTACAACAAAGAAACAAACATATCTTACACATTTCACCACGAGAAAAGCAGATAGCAAAAGAAATGCGTAAGGTAATGATGAATGTTCTAACTTCCCCAATTATTAACACCTTGAGTGCCAAGGTCTCAATATCAATATGATGATAGCCAGGGATTACTGACTTTCTTATCCGGCGCTACAACTGCTTTGCGGTCTTGGTCTGCCTCTGGAGTGTCCGAAACCGCTTACGGTATCGCTCCTTTGTCTGCCAGTCCGTTATCCCGGCCTTAATGGCGGACACCTCCACGCCATCTTGACACCTCAATTTGGGCCTACCACGCCTCCTTTGTCCTTGTGGACGGCCTAAAAAGACTTTACGGGCTGGGTAGTCCGTTTCCATGCGTACAACATGACCAGCCCACCGGAGTCTGGCGAGCTTGATGATACACTGCACGACAGTGAGGTCGCAGTACATCTCGTATAGCTCGTCATTATAGCGGCTCCTCCATTGTCCTTCCACACATACGGGGCCAAGTATCCTTTTGAGCATCTTCCTCTCGAACGCGGCTAAGACAGTTTCGTCAGATTTGGACAGTGTCCATGACTCAGAGGCGTATGTGAGTACTGGTACTATATAGGTACTATATAGTCCCAGCTTCGTCCGTCGCGACAGGTTCTTTGAGGTGAACTGCTTTTTCAGGCTGTAGAATGACCGGTTGGCAGCCAGCATCCTTGCGCGCAACTCAGCTTCCATGCTATTGTCGTTGCTGACCTTTGACCCAAGATAGGTGAATTCTGGGACGACTTCAAACGTGCGTTTACCTATCTGTACGTCACTCCTACGTAGGTTCTGATTATTTATTGGTAAGGCCGCTGATGTTGCCACCATCTGTTTGGTCTTTGCCTCGTTTTTCTGCAATCCAAGTCTCTTTGCCGCCTGCTCGATCCCTTGGTAGGCTTCTGCTACATAGGAGAGCCGCAGACCGATGATGTCTATATCATCAGTATATGCCAGGATCTGGGTTGACCTATAAAAGATGGTTCCCGTAGTCTCCACCCTCGAGTCACGGGTACCCCTCTCTAGCGCCAATTTGAATAGTCCATCTCCCTGGCACAGACCTTTGGTGGTAGCAAAAAGCCCTGAGAGTTTTCCATCCACCTTCACCCGGAAAGTGATGTGCGTCTTAGTCATTTTAACTAGCCTTATCAATTTGGCCGACAATCCAAAAGAGCTCACATAGCGTCGTTTAGTTTTACCTTGGTTATACTATCATAAGCAGCTTTGAAGTCAATGAAGAGATGGTACGTGTCGTGTCGGTATTCTGCCATCTTCTACGAGATCTGCCGCATGGTGAAGCCAGGGATTACTGATTTTAAATCTTAATATTTTGTAACAGATAGGTCCGTATTACATAATTTGCAAGTCCAATAAACAACTTTCCGCTTGTTTAAAACAATCGTCTTTTTAGACTCCGCTCTCTATCACTTGATAATACGTCAGATGGTGTAAGCTACTTGATTTTTTCACCAATGTCAATGCTGGGATACACAAGGAAATGCATTTAATTCATTAAATATATATGTATTTTTTAGTCTATAAAGGTGGAGGAATTGAATATCCTTTCTGTTGGCGTACAATAAGCCATATTCTGGTAAAAAATTATTGAAATATAGCAGAAAAACTCAAAATTTCACGTTCATTTTCACTGAGACTTTCAACGCGGGCCTAAGACATCAACTTTTAACAGTGCGCAATAAATTTTTACTCTAACGCACTTATTTTCGATTGAAAGTCAACAATGTTTGACACTCGTAGGAGGTGGTTAGAGAAAAAAATTAGCTTCAACGACTGTAATTATAAATCAGTTTTTAAATAATTTGCGTTGTATCCATGTAATAAATTTAACACTAGAACATAAGTGCTTATAACGTTCCGATTGGAAACGATTACGATCGTAACATGCTAAAAGCCACAAAATGGAGAAATACTTCAAACCTCTTATTCCGAACACAAACGACATGACCGCCTCTCGGAAGCCTTATAGGCCGGTATGACCGCGTATGTCATCAAGCTAAAAAGAAGTGAAGCTAAAAGTAGTCCAGTGAATCTTTTATTTCCACCTCCATGGACCTCCAAAGCTTTCCAAAAATAAACTGAACCATTCTAAAACACTCGAGAGCAATCCGTAAACAAGCATATAAACTCGCAATAGACTATATTAATCAAAACGACTCCAATTATAACCAAATATTCAGTGACGGCTCGATTGATTCCAAGCATGCTGGTTGTGGGAAGTACTCCAATAATACAAAATTCGCTGTAAAACTCCCTGATCACTCCTCCATTTTCTCAGCAGAAGCCATTGCAATAAGCATAGCAGCCCAAGAGGACTGTACTGAATAGAAATCAATTTCTATCCGAGAACCACAAAGAATTAAATAACTAATAACCTTTTAAAAAATCCCATTTATACAACCTAATTTAACAATTATAAGGAACAAAAGTATAAAAATATCATGTTGTAGATTCGATTCTTTTAGAATAGTCTGACACAAGATGATAAAAAGGGCCGAGTTACCGCACAACTAACCACAGGGCAGATTTGACTAACCAGTATAGTCTAACGCACCTGTGGTAGAAAGTTTTAAGTTACCTAAACAACTTAACAGAGCCGAAAGAGACCCAAGAGGTCCAAAACCTCTTTAGTTATTAGATTTCCACTAACAATTTAATGTCCACCTTCTTACTTATCGGGCGCTATAACTGCTTTGCGGTTTTGGCCTGCTCTTCGGAGTATCCGAGGACCACTCACAGTCTCGTGCCTTTGTCTGCCAATCTGTTATTCCGGTCTTAATCGAGGACGCATCCACGCTCCATCTTGCTGCCACAATATGGGCCTACATCGCGCCCATCTTCCCATGTGAACAATATTAACGCTCTTCAGAAGCTCTGTTGTCCAGTTCTATGCTTATAATGCTTTGCCTATATTTTTACCCCAGATTTCATTTTTTCGCATTTGATTTTCTGTTTTTTTTTTTTTTTGCTTTTTTCGAGTTCATCGAAGTAGTGTTTTATAAAGTTTTGTACAAATAATTTTACCTGTGCACACAAAAAGTTCGATAGAAATGAGAATACCACTCACAACGAACATCCTTAATATTCCTTAATACGAGTTTTTCGCATAACGAGCAAATCTAAGGGAGATGTGCCCCAAGAACCAAAAGTTCAGTTCACTCTAAAGAACGAACGACACACGTTCATCTAATCAACGTATTGCTCTGGCCAATAAGAGCTTCGATCATAAGCAATTGCTTAAAATAAAACTATTGCCAGGTGGAAAGATGTCGTATAATTTTGTGAGGCACTTTTTATCAGCTACACTAGAACTAGATATTTTCCTTTTCATGCAAACTATGTGGCAAAGAGCCTTCCGCCTAACGCAGTCTTTCCCATAACGAGTGAGTCACTGGAACGCAATAAACTCGCTATGAGGGATTGCCCTGTAATTGCATTCGATGTGACTTGTGACGCTAGCCTTGAGCTGGTCGCAAACGTTTCCGATTGAAAGAGCGTTCCGAATAGCATTTTGTGCATCACAGCTATTCCCAATTTCCCATAAATTTTAGTTTCTTTTGCTTTAGGAAAGGTTTCACAGCGATCTATCATTGAATTTTCAATCATTTTTACGATGCTACGATCGTTGCTTTGGTACGCTTCCCGGTGGGTACGTAATGAGCACAGTGAATTTAAAAAAATGCTGTGAAGCTACGATGTAAAATCTGTCCCGCATTTAAAGAACTCATCATAACAGAACTAAAAGGCATAAATAGAAAAAATGACACTAAACGTATGCGTGCGTTATAATAGAAAAATAGCCTGCGAATGAAATCAATTCTTCTATATATCTAGAATCGTATACATCTTTTAAACTTTTCCTTACTAAGTTAAGCTGCTGTTGTAATAATATCAGACAAAAAATAAGCTACACAAATGCTATTAAACAGCAGCACGTGCTTGTTCTAGGATTTTCGAATTCTTCATGCTACAAGTGTGTCTAAACATGCTGGATCGGCTTGCGCTCGAGTGCGGGGATGATGACGTAGGCCTAACGATCGCCACTTCAGAGTCCAGCAACGCAATAAATGTGCTTAGCTAAAACCATCTCAAATGCAAGACAGTAGTGAGTTCGATAAGCCCATCGGACCTCGGAAACATCAGCCAACCCTTCCGACGCATTCCAGCTAAATCAAAGCTCTCCTCCCACCCCAAACAGAACATCACAAACCGTACCCAAGCAACACTCACCTGTTTCTTCCATGTCGATCGGCCAGCGCGTGTTGAGAGCGTCGTCAGGTTTTCCTGTTGCTTTTCCTTCGTTTCTTGCTGGTTGCTAATTGATAATGCCCCTCTTCCGGACCAAAATGAGGTTGGGTTTGCGCGTTGTTGAGGAGTGGGGGGGGGGGGGGTACTGTTCTGTGTTTTGGGGTTGTGTTCCCCCCACTGGGGAGAGCGGTTGAGATGCTGCGCTAGAGAGAAAGAGAGCTGCCTAGGCAAAATTGCCCTAAAATCACACACCTTCACTTGCACGTGCACTAGACGATGCAGCGGGCACGATCAGTCCTGCCGACGGTGCCGCTAATATTGCTCGACGCCATCGTGGAGAACGGGTGGGTCGGGTGGGTGCTTGGTGGGAGACGGTAATTTCTGGAGCGCCCGACCCCGGGATCAGGCGTCGCACGACGCGTGTTTGATAGCGTGGCTGATAGCGGGGCCCGGGTGGTTGCGTGATTTGATGGAGGAGTAGCTGCAGTGGATCTGACTGGTGACACGCGCACGCACTGGCTGTGGTAGTACTGGGCCCGGTTGTGTGCCCGCGTTGATGATGGCGAGCGATGAGATTAGGGAGCAGCTAGCCGTGCTCTACTGCTGTTACTACTACTACTACTACTGCCACCACCACCGACTGTCGCTGCGTAACTGCGTCTAGTGCGGGCGGGAGAGCAGAAACCCGACCGCCGCACACAGGCGAAACCGTCGTCGTCGTCGTCGTCGTCGTCGTGGGTGTACGTGTGTGCGTACCGATCAACGTCGCAGAATCCCATCCTGCGGGCAGGCAGATGGAAAGAAAAAGAGAATAGAGCAAAATGTAAAAAGAAAAGCACTGTAAGAAGCAACATGTAAAGGCGCGAGAGCAAACTCGAAGCAACAAATCTAGCGCCCCAAGTACATGCGCATATGCTCCTTGCGTTGCGTGCGCGCGCTACCCCGTTTGTTTGTGTATGTGTGTGTGTGGGAGTGCTCTAACGGCCACGACACGTATACGGACACTTTGTGCCCGGTCTGCCCTGCTCGGTTCGACTGTCCTCGCTCCAGGGTAGCGTGCGGTGTGTGTAGTGGAGGACGCATGCACGCTGTGGTATAAACAAAAATAACCTAGGCATCTCAAGTTTGTATTTTATTGTGTGATAGTCCGAGAGAGAGAGAGAGGAAGAAGGGGGTTGAGATGGGCGAAGAGGAATGCAAATCGTAGAACAAGCTCTTGAGGTTAACGTCACTGAGCAGCAGTAAAAAAAACAGGAATGAAACAAAAAAGGGAATGCAGGGCGAGGGGGTGTATGGCAAACTATATTCAGCCCGAAGCCATGTAACTTATAAAATTGAATAATCTTGCAACAATGCTTGCCAGCTGAGCGGATTCAACTGGTTGGTTGGGTGCGTGTACGTTTTGCTTCGAAGATTTGGTGAAATTGAGGTCCTATAGTGCATTCAAGAGGAGCGATTACGGAAAGATACTGTAGATGAGTTCATCAAATTCCAAAGGATATCCCCTGGAATCCCCCCCCCCCAAGTTAGGGAACGGTCAGAACTTCGCCGCAAGCTTTTGTATGGGATTTGACGTTAATGACAGCGTCTGCGAATACGCCGCATGTAGCGATGCGGCAAAATCAATATCATTTGATATTGCCGCATCGCCACATGCAATTTCAATTCAGATGTTAAATGTTTAAAAACAAATCCAATAATGATTATCTTTATAAAGAAACAATAATATCTCATAATGATACCTTAAAAAGTCTAGAAAATCAAGAAAACTGACCATTACCTTAGGCGACACTTGAGTTCCGCGAATTGGAGTTAGGCGATGTTTTTAAGTTTTGACACTTCATACGTCAAATTGGTACAATTTCCTCCAACAATTTTATCAAACTTTTTGCCTTTCATATTTTGGCTGATACTCGTAATATTTGACTCGAAACGCGAAAATCCGAGTTACGCCAATGTCCCTGGTCCGCCAATGACGCATTATTCGCTTAACTCGGGGAAAGACAACTCCCCGAAAGCATAATTACAGACATTGAGGGTACTTCAATGCATCAACAGGATTGAAACAAAAATAAACAATTGAAAATTTACAAATGTTAATGTTTACGTCCCTATTAGGCTCTTAACATCCCGTCGACTTTTGATGACTGTTTCTTTTGTCTTAGGGAGCCGTTATTATTTAAGTCCAAGAATTCGAGGTCCAAGTGTCAAAACGATTAATACTGTCATTAGAACTTGTAAACTAATCAGAGTTGCTGAGTTAGACAAAATACAAGAGCTTAGCTGTAGTAAAGTATGTAGGCCTCAATACTTCAAAAATAAATATATTTAAACCAATTGGAATGAGTTCGCTTGAACCATCAAATACCGGTCCAATTGGAACCTAGTGATTTGGAGTGAGCCTAAGGGTAGGCACAAACAAGAGAAAAAGAAACGGAAGCAACGAAATTTGATCATCAAGCACCAAATAGTTTAAGAACGTATGCCCTATTCGAGACATTGGAGTTCTGGAATGCATTCAGTGGAGTGAGACTAAAGGAATTGTACATGAGACGAATAAAGCTAAAACCTTGTTTGGTCTAATCTTCCTATTTGGAAAATATGCCCCTCACCCGGTTGAAGATATTGGAGCTCAAAACACCCCAACAAAAAAAAAGAGCAATACGACCTAAAGAATTTATGTGGCATGACATAAACACTTGAAACCTTGTTTAGAGCTCCAATTCCAAAACATTGAAGCTCAGAAACGTCTCGCATGGAGTTCCCTTTCCATCCCATTGCAAACGTTTGTTTAGGTTAATATTCTCCGTCATCCACCCAAAAAAAAAAAGACGAAAAAATATATAGAAACACTTTAAGCAGGGGCAGAACTTGTCCGTGTCGAACGGCCGGGATATGATGAACTTGTTGCATTCGCGTTTCCAGCAGGATGGCAGGGGGCCCCGCCAGGCGTGGGTGAAGCAGACCACGGAGACCTTTTGTGGTACCACCGTACCAGCAGCAACAACATGAATGAAAAAAAGTCGGCGTCACATTGTCGCGTTCGTGCGTTTAGTGTGTAAGCTCTACGCGGGCATTTGTTTCGCTTTTTGTTGTTGTTGTTTCTATGTTTATGTGTGTGCTTTTTTACTTTTATATTTCGTTTCGTGCTTCACGAGGCAGGCTCGAAACGGTACGAATGGCGCGCAATTACAAACATGCACTGACATACACACATACACACAAGTCCTAGGCACCCAGCAAGGTTTGGGGTTTATTTGTGTGTGTAGAGATTAAAAAAAATACACGCTTTACAAACACTGGAAACAGCTGCAAGCAATGTTTTTTTTTTCATTTCCACGTGTAAAACAGTTGGGCAGCCCCTGCCCCTGGCCGAAGCTTCACCGCAAGAGGTTAGCGAAAGGGGCGCAAAAACATTGCATTATGTCACATTGGATCATCTCTAGCGCGCTCGCCGTCCCTTTCGCACGGATCGTGATGCACCAAAAAGGGGGAAGAATGAAATCGCCAACCCCTACCAACCGCCCCTGTCCCTGTGCCAAGCCAAGGGAAGGGCAGACGATGACGAGGCGGCGGAACCGAACGGTTACGATGGGAACGGACAGTTCAAGAAGGGCGCTTTGCTTCATTTTGATTGCAGTGTGTGGCCGTCCGCTACGGTGACGTAAAGCAGCGCCCCAAGGTCGCCCGTTTCACAGCGTGTCTCTGGTGTGTGGCGAGCGCGAGCGGAAATTGAGATGACGGTCTCTCCCCTCGAAACGCGGGGGGGAGCGATTTGTGAGGGAGCACAGCACTAGATTTTAATTACTTTGCTAGAGATTTTCACACAACAACCACACACACACTAAAAGTCTCATCCAAACAAACACACACATACCAACAAGGGCACACACATGAGCTGGATTTGTGTAAAACTAATGATCAGCACACACAGATTGATCTCGAGATCTGGTCGTGGGAGAGAATCGGCCCGTCGCCCGTCCCAGCGCGCTGCACCTTACTTGGACGTGATTTTGCCTCACTTCATAATCGAAACACGCGCAACCGCACACACAAACACACACTCGTAGTGGGCGGGTAAATGTAGCACACACCAACAAAAAAAAACGCAAGCTTACCAATCAATTGTCCACTCGGGTTTGGCTGGTGCCGCAGAACCAAACGGCGTAGAAGTTTCGTATTAAACGCAATTTAAAACATACAACTTTGGGTACGCGCGCGCGACACAACACACACCGCGAGAGGCCGCATCGTCTTTTCCCGCTTCCTCTTTTTCTAGTTCCGCGTGCGAGATTAGCTCGGCTCGGTGGGCAGGGCTCAACAACCTTGCAATGGGGTAGTATGAAGTGACGTGCTGTTGTGGATGATTTTTTTGCGCTGCAATAATTTATCTATTTTTCTCGCAATTTTTCATACAAAAACACACACACTCAATGTCGGAATATTTGTGCCTTTTTAATTGAGAACTAAACTGCCAGACATCTTCCGGAAGGGTTGAATGTGCCGTCCACTGGCTGCGGTGGGAAGGTACACTATTTTGCTTCGCCTGTGCCAAGGTTCCGCCTCTTTCTCGCTCGATTGTGGCATACGGCAGCTGTCTCTTGCTTGCACACTGTGTAGGCTGGAATGTTTACCACCTAAAAGGGGGATGTCTGTTTCTAGACCCCCGTGAAGCTGTCAGTGATGTGTTTAGTGCGCACGGTTGATTTCTGCATTCGCCGCGATGGGGCAGCAAACGCACATCAGGGATGGTCAATCGGTGCGAGAGGATAACAGTTGAAATAATTTTATTCTAAAATATTGTAGGCTTTATTTAAAATATTCATGTTGCAAACAAAATATTGAAATAGAAGGATTGCTAAAATTACTAGCTCGATGTGTCATAAAAAAAACACAGGTTTTTTAATTTCTTCTGCGTTGTGATTCTTAATAAAAACGGCGGTCCCATGGTAATCTCAAGTGCCACAAATCCTCTAAACGTCTATTAAACGGCTTCTAAACGGCTCAAGCTATCAACCTAAACGGAATTTAAAAAGACGTCGTTTAGAAGACGGCAAAAGGCTCATACACTCTAAAAATAGCAGAAAGCTGTTGGCGCCATCTGTTGGTGGGATACCCAACCAGTAGAGCTACCTCGCTAGGAAGGAGAGCTTTCTCATTTGCTCTGTACTGTTGTTTGGTTTCGCATTGAAGTTATGCATCGTTAGAACTAGAATGGCGATACGATTGTTTAAATACTAAACTCCAATATAAACCACCAGCACTGAATCAAGTGAGATTTAAGTAATGGTCGTTGGTGTTGATACCCACGTATCTGACCACACGACCATACATATTTTTGCTCGGAAAGTTAGAAGGCTATATATGTTATGATTAGTTGAAGCTTGTCGAAACACATTACAAGAAAAGGACAGCAGCAATATAATGATGATTTGTAATACGCCATGGAGCTTTCTTTTTTTTTCTATGCATATTCGATTTTCCAGTCGTTTAAGCTTAATCTGTGGCGCTTGGGCAGTCCCAACATAGCAGAACTCCTTTATCATCTCGAGATTGTCGCCGTCAACTAATACATTGCTTCCCACATGGTCTGAGTCTCCGGCAAGCAGGTATTTCTTCTTCGTCGCATTGGTTCTCAATCCAGTTCTTGCTGCTTCGCGTTTTAGTCGGGTGTACGCCTCACACACCTTCGCTGTTGTTATGTAATGCCATCGATCAAGCGAAGAAATCGGAGCGGCATAAATTGGAAATTGGACCGGCCTAAAAGGGGAAAATTCATTCAGTTTTTTAATTTATCGATTTATATTATTTGGTAAATCTGATGCAGATTCATAAACTTGAATGAATTTTTGAAATGAGTTAATAATTCTGAATCTCAAAACAATTTTGCAAAGATTCATGAATCTCAAAAGACTTAACCCAAGTGCCACAAATCCACTAAACGACCACTAAACGGCTTCTAAACGACTCAAGTTCTCTACCTAAACGGAATATAGAAAGACTTCGTTTAGCAGACGCCAAACGACTCATGCATTCTAAAAATAGCAAAAAAGCTGGTGGCGCTATCTGTTGGTGGGATACCCCAACCAGTTGAGCTTCATCGCTTGGAGGAGAGCTTTCTCATTTCCTCTGTACTGTTGTATGGTTTCGCATTGAAGTTATGCATCGCTAGAACTAGAACGGCGATACGATTGTTTAAATACTAAACTCCAACGGAAACCACCAGCACTGAAGCAAGTGAGATTTGAGCAATGGTTATTGGTGTTGATACCCACGTATCTAACCACACGACCATTTATATAGATTTTTGCTCAGAAAGTTAGAAGGCTATATAGGTCATAATAAAATGCAACTTGTCGAAACACATTGCAAGAAAAGGATAGCAATATAATGATGAGTTGTAATACGCCATCTATTGATCAAACCAATGAAGCTGTGGAGCTTTCATTTTTTTCTATGGATATTCAATTTTCCAGTCGTTTAAGCTTAATCTGTGGCGCTTGGGAAGAATCTCGAAAGCATCAAGAATTTAAAATATCTCGATTCACGAATCTCTAGAGAATATCAAGGGATTCATACACATCCAAAGATTCATAGAGTTTGTGCTTCTTATTATTCTTCTGCTTGACGTAACATCCTACGTGGTCATGCCAGTCTATACAGGCTTTTGAGATTTCTAGGGAAGTATAACCACAACAAGGATTGTTTATTTTTAAATATGGGATGATGGTCCATGAGAAGCGTGCATGTTTTAGATGGAATCTTGCAAATTCAACATTTTGAAAATCAAACATTTCTAAAGGTTCATAAATCCCACCCAAGCGCCACAGATTAAGCTTAAACGACTGGAAAATTGAATATCCATAGGAAAAAAATGAAAGCTTCACAGCTTCATTGGTTTGATCAATAGATGGCGTATTACAACTCATCATTATATTGCTATCCTTTTCTTGCAATGTGTTTCGACAAGTTTCATCTTATAATGACCTATATAGCCTTCTAACTTTCTGAGCAAAATCTATATGAATGGTCGTGTGGTCAGATACGTGGGTATCAACACCAACGACCATTTCTCAAATTTCACTTGCTTCAGTACTGGTGGTTTCTGTTGGAGTTTAGTATTTAAACAATCGTATCGCCGTTCTAGTTCTAGCGATGCATAACTTCAATGCGAAACCATACAACAGTACAGAGGAAATGAGAAAGCTCTCCTCCAAGCGAGGAAGCTCCACAGGTTGGGTATCCCACAAACAGATGGCGCCACCAGCTTTTTTGCTATTTTTAGAATGCATGAGTCGTTTTGCCGTCTGCTAAACGAAGTCTTTCTATATTCCGTTTAGGTAGAGAATTTGAGGCGTTTAGAAGCCGTTTAGTGGTCGTTTAGTGGATTTGTGGCACTTGGGCAGGAGATATATGAATATTAATTGATATGTGAATATTTTTGATTAATGGATCTTTGAAGATTCATTTATTTTTCGAGATTCATGAATCTTTGGAGATTCATGTATCTTTCGAGATTCGAGAATCCTTGTAGAGTCGATTTGGGATTCGAATAACTTATCTCTGAAAATTTATATGAATGATTCACGAAAGATTCATGAAACCCAACAATATTTTGCTCCCGAGTAGATTTTTACTGTCATAGTCAATAAATTGAATTACTTGAGATTACTAGATAGAGCGAATAGTAGACAGTTAAGTTTAAAGTATTTGATTATTACAAAAAAAATACCTCAACGTCTGCTAAAAAACTGCTTTGTCATTAAAATATGTTTGTCCATTAAAATATTTGTGTCCAGGGTTCCTAAACCAATTCATGAAATGTTCTCTTCAAAAATGCTTATAACCGCTCTTGATATTTATTTATAATAAACCTTTTACCTTTTCAATCGAATCAATTTTGGATGAAAGGTGGAATCCAAGCGTAAAAGTGTTTAACAAAAAAAATAAAATAAATAAATTGATGAGGACATTCACCATACCACAGACCACTCGAAAGCCAATCCTCTCGATGCGTGCTGGTTGCATACTCGCCAGGCGCATTTAGCAAATCGCTTCACGATTGGAACGGTGCAGTGAAACGGCCAAGGAATGAAAAAAAAACGCGAAAAAGAAACAAAACCGATCTTCCTTTCACTATCGTCATCGGTACCGAAACAAAACAAACATGCGAAAGAAACGATTTAAGCGGGAAGGGTAACAGCATTTTAGCAGACAACGACACCTCCCAGGTGGAACTAATTGGACAGCGGGGAAGGACGGTAACGAGTTGGTAACCCGTCGTCGTTATCGGTACCCAGTTCGGTCTCTTACCCTCTCGCTAGTTTTACATCATTCGACCGCCTCGCAGCCAGACTGACCTGGCGGAGTGCATCGGCGTCCGATGGCATCACACATGGCCCCACAGGTGTCTAACGCATCGTGTTGCATGGCTTCACGGCAGCAATTAACACAAGGGCTGGCCCGCTCGCGCAAACAGGACGCTCGCGCAAACTTATTGTATTTCCTTAACAGGTAGCTTCAGGGTGTGGGTGTGTGCTTTTTTTTTGGTAAAAGTGGGTTGCTTGTTTGTTTGTTGTTTTTCGCTCGCCCATTGCCGATAAACTACTTTCGTTCGGGCGTGATTTGTGCAATTACGGAAATAATCAGCTGTTTAAGGTGGAGACTTATGCAAAAACCCAGCACTTCTTTCTGCTTGTTTTTTGGGTCTCTTTCACCCGCGGACATTGTGTGCGGCTGTTGTTACACTTATCGCTGCCGGGGGGCCAAAACCACACACACACGCGTGATCGGGGACTGGGGCACAAAATGAGAAATTGTTTATCCAACTGCAAGCAAAACCAGCACACCAAGAGAGAAATAAAAAAGCACAAAATAACACTAATTTCCCTACAATGTTTCGCACCAGCCTGTCCGTAATCAATCGCATTCCAATGCAGCCGAATCATTTCTCCATGCGAGGCCGAGGGAGGGAGAGTGCAGAAAGCCATGCAGCATTGCATCATGCGCAATGTAATCATACGCACACGGTACGGCGGTTGAGAGAGGCCTCAATTTTGTTTTAAATTCTTTCCTTTCCAGGCCTAGGCGCGTACATTGAAAGATCGCCTTTTGCTCCAATCGCGCGTGCCATGTGGCGTGTGTGGGTCACACAAACAACAGCCACCACGAAAATAAATCGGGGCCGAAACACGCCGAAACGCTCTAGATCGGTGCGCAACAGACGATGCACCGTTGGCAAAGTGCATTGGGCAGCCGCAGCAATCGACCCGAGCGTCGTGTGGCCTTCAGCAGGCCAGAAAGGATGTCAGGCGTGAGGTGCGCAGAACGCAGAAGGGCAATAAAGGATTCACATAAACATAAACGCGCGCCCGCGCGCGTAAAGACCTTTCAGGAGTGAGGGTGGAGAAAGTTGGACGGTGACAACGGTGCGTGTGTGTGTGTGTGGGTTTTTTTGGTTCGTTTGTTGCAGCTCGCGCACGTACGGGTCACGTTTGCGCAACTTTAAAAGTCCGATTGCGTATTGCTGCGTGCGGCCTGGTGCACGTGCTCTACATTGCCGCGTTATAAGTGCGTCTCGCGTGCGTGCATGTGTGTGTGTGGTTGCGCAGGGGGCAGGCAGGCAAATCCATTCGAAATCGAAAGTGCTCGGCCTGCTTGCTGAGGCTGGGCACGGATGTCGGTCGGGCCTATCAACGACCTGCCGCACACGCTCCGTATCGCTTGCGATCTGCGTTCCGATCGCAATATTTCGCTTGTCTTGAATTCATGCACACACACACACCCTTGTGGTGTTAACAAAAATGGGAGGGTGAGCGGGGGAGCGGCACCACGATGCGACGGTTTGCTAAAGATGGCAATGAAACCCGCCCGTAAGGCAAATCAAATAAACCATCAGCACCGAATGCCCGTGTACTAGCCCGCGGGGCAAAGCGTACCTCGCCACCGACACGCTGCTGTGTGACTGTGTGGTTTTTATCCCCCCCCTCCCTTCTCCTCTTTCACCCCTTTTTAGGGACACATCACTTTACAAATCACAGCCTCGGATTGGGCCCCGATGAGCGATGGCCTGCGCGCAACAATCCGTTTTTCTGCTTTAATTTACACGACCGGGGCCGAAATTGGTTCAAAGTGCGTTATCAAACGAGTTCCGAGTTGGCCTAAGCCGACCTGTGAAGTGAGGCACCGAGCCCCACCGAGATTGGCTACCTTAGCGGCCGTACGTGCGGCCTTCGCGGGGCAGCCTGGAGGTCTGGAAAAATCGGTTCGCCCGATGTTGAAATCGGTGCACGCATGCCGTTGCGAGGCGGTTAACGGAGACGGCGGCAAAACGATTTTCCCACTCGATTTCTTCCGAGGGTCTTCCCCGATTCTACACACGATTGTTTTTGTTTTTTTTTTATTACTTGGTCGAAAATTTTTGGAACCATGTTCTGGTGTGGCCACCGCTTGACAGGTGTCAAATCAGTCACAGCGGCGCATTTCACGGGAGCGGTGACATTGCACGAGCCGAAACACAATCCAATCTACCAGCTTGGATACTCTCGTTGGTGGGTTCTTGTGGGGGCTTTTTTTTCTCTATCACTCCCGATGTTTGTATCCACCGCAAAGCTTTTGCGCAATAGCGCTGGTGCCCTCCGCGTACACCCAGGCCCGAGGGGAAGGTGTGGAATGCGTACGTCAACCAAATTCATTGCGATTAGTCGAAGTCGATCGGCGGCTGGGTGGTGCGCCCGATGGTTTGGACGAACCGGAGCGTGCGTAATCGCGTGGCACGGTATGTGTGTGTGCACGAGGACGATGATTGCGGCACTTGCCAGGTGATACCCGCAGAGGAGGATGGCAGCGTCAAAACAAGTGCTGTTGCTCTTTACATAATATGTGTTTTCTAGGCGGCGTTAGGCAAAGACGTACAGGGACCTGACTGTTCGGTATGTCGGTGACTAAGACAAGCGGCTGATGTTGGCGAGAAAAACGTTAAAGAGAAGATTTAGATTGAATTACACTACCAGAAACACAACAAAATCCAACAATATAAGCTATAATAAGTATAGATGACTTTGGGATATAGTAGACTTCACTGCAGCTTCAATATCATCCAAAAGACTAACCAAATTTATTGACAACAACTCTTCAGTATGGAACTCTTCATCTAGCCCAGAGAAAAGAATTGTCAAAAAGTCCGAAAGAGAAGATCTTGCAGAAGGTAAAAATAAAGGACGAAGAATGTTTTGACGATGTCGGCGAGAGGTGTAGAAAATGGCACAATAAAACAATGGTTGCTGGAGAATTAATAGGAGTTCCAGAGGAGTATGAGGGAAGATAACTCCAATAGTTGGAAGTCAACGAATAGCTGTTGGAACGTCAGTGTAGCTTGAACGAGTCCTAGGAGCTCAATTGCAATAAAATGTTTAGTTGATTTTAAATATTTGTGGATGTTTCGGAAGTATACAAAGGCAGCATAGACTGATGACTTCACGAATGTTTTGGAATTCCAGAAGGGTTTGGAAAAGAAGATTTCAGATGGTTCTAGATTATAGATTATCACTGCATGATATTGAACAGTATCAAAGAGTGTCTAGCTAAAGAAGCTTTTATTTTCAGAAAATTGATATCGGAAAAGGTTGGTAGGAGTTCCGAAGTAGTAGAATCTTCTGTTGTCTTCAAATATTTAAAAACCTTTTAGGAATTCTGTGGGGGTAGAATATTCTGTGTGGATTTCAAATGTGTGGATGTGTCATAAGCACCAAAAACTAATGTAATGTAGACTGATATCTTCAGAAATTTCCAAAGTTCCATAACAACACTTAGAGTATCTTAGAGAGGTTGGTTTGCGATTTTCCAATAACTGGCAGTATTTAGTCAAAGTAACAATTATTTCCCTAGAAATTCCAAAGGGAAAAGCTCGCTAGGAATTTCGTAAAAGCAAACATTTCTGTTGACATCGAATGTTTGCGAATATCACAAAAGCAACATAAAGGTAATATAGGATAGATTGATGACTTCACCAATGTGTCTGAGTTCCAAAAAAGTATATAAAAAAGGATATAGAATAGATTGAGATTATCGAAAATGTGTGGATGTCATTGAAGATTATCATAAATAAGCTCTGAAAATGGTCTAGCTCGATGATCTACCTGGTAGACTTGTCTGATAAAATTCAATAATGTGATTGAACTTGTAAAAGTAAACGAATTAAAAATCTTGAGCATTATCACGAACCTCGAATCTTGAGCATTTTGAAATATTTAATGAGCTATGGTTCAGAAAGAAGAGGTTTAAACGCTGTGATCTATTCTCGATGTATAAACCATAACGAAAAAAAGAGGATATTGAAGATAAAATCTAGCTCACATTCCACCACCTTTAACTCGCTGATTTCTTCCCCTTATTTCACCTCTTGTGGTTGCACTTCCCCGAAGATGTTAACGTTGTCATTTCCGCTTACCGAGCGGAGGGGAGATGTTTGGAAGGCCTCCCGAGCGAAAGGCGTTCACCACGGTCCGTTTGGTGCAATCGTCGCCCAGTTTTGCGGCTGGTGAATTGCAACCGGAACCAGTGCAGTCAGTCAACCGTGGTCAACCTGTCCACAACGGTGTGGACCGTGCTTACCGCTCCTCTTGCTTACCTCTCACCTAACTGGCGGTGTTACAGCGACATACACACCCACGAGGAAGGCATCCGCAAAGCAAAAAAAAAACAAACAAAAAAACAAAACACAGAAAAGCAACTCCTGGTAAAACACCGGGGCCATGCCAAAAAGCCGATATGTCCACCATGGCTGAGCAGCCCAATCGGAGGAAAGCTCATAAATTGTGCAGATAATGGCGGGCGTGTAAAATGCTAACAACCGAAAAGGAAAACTCTCTCTCTCTCTCTCTCTCTCTCTCTCTCTCTCTCTCTCTCTTTCGACACAGTGCGAGAAGCTAGGAAAAGCAGAGCCCTGTCCTAGGCCGTACGGCAAAGCTGGAAAGGCATGTGTGTTATGCATCTCCAGCAAGCGGTCGCTCTGCCTAACGATCGGACCGTTTCATAAACAATTGCCGAAAACAACAAAAGGCAGCAAAAAAACCTCCCCAAATGGACCTGTACGATATCGAAATTTGAAGCTTTCATCGTTTTCCGTTCCAGGCAGTTGAGTGTCGCGCTGCGGGGATGGAGGCGACCATTAAGCCACCAGCTTACCGATTCATGAGCACATGAGCTCATGAATGAAGAAAAATGAAAGCCCAAACTAAAAACATCGACGAATAGATTAGCGAAGCGGTAAAGGCGCTTGACAGCGCTGGGCTTTACGACAAAGAAAATCGTCCGAAATTATCCACCGCCTCTTTCCATCGCCCGGCCGTGACGAACCCGGCGCTGTGCGACGACCTTTTTGGGAAAACTGAACTCGCTCGGTGGAAGCGCAACAAAAAAAAGTGAATACATCTTTCGCGAAAGCAAACGCGCGGAGGAAGTCACGGGCTTGTAAACGGTTAACGGCGTCGTCGTCATATGTCGCTGGAAGCGTTCGACCATTTCGATGGCTTTGATGGGGTTGGGAATGAAAGTGAAATGTTTGCTGGCGCGTGCTGGTTAGCGTTAGCTCATCGCCTTACGCGTGCGTTGTTCGTTGGCTCGTGGAAAGTGATTTCCACGGAACGGTCGAACGAGGAAGCGAGCGTGCGATTGTGGCCGAGACACGCTCAAGGTTGCACGAACAAAGTGAAGGAAGCGTGGAGACTGTCTGCCCCCATCGAAACCATTCTAGATAGAGCAGTGGTCCGGTACCGCCCGGCTAGAATCGCAGAATCGGGAGGGTGGCCTGCGTATCTCTGCCCAATCAAATGCTCAGCGATGCGAAAAAAAAACGCAAAATGCTACTAATGATGATGAACGGAAACGGTGGACCCCGGTTGGGGCTTGAGTGACTTGTGGAATTTGCTGTAAATTATTTTTCTTCCTTCTCGAAACTACAAACTCCACAACAGTCCATTGTAAGAGCGAGTGCATTAATTCCGTGTGCGCTTCCCAGCCCCGCTGTGTAACGCGTGTACCATCCATCATGCTATCATGATTGATTGGAAATCAATAAATAAAAGCCACACTAATCGTAAGCACCTCCATCAAAGCGATAAAAGTAAACAAAGATCCGACGCGGGACAGTGTCCACCGGGGGATGGTAGTATGCAATAAAAAAAACATGCGCTTTTGTTTGAACCGATCCGGACATAATTACAATCCCACCTCCGAGCGTGAACCCCCAGTCGGACTTCTCAGAGGAGCTTCGCATGACCATAGCCAGAGGAAAGACACACTCTGCACTCAGGAGCCACAAGAGGTGCAAAAGGCTTAGCGCGCTCGCAGATCTCGCCCGATCTCTGCGCTTGAGCTTGACTTTGACTAATTAATGGACGGCGTAGTAAACTGATGTCGAGGTGTGTTCTGTGCGCATCGTTGCCAGCAGCCCCTGTCCGCCGCCCGAGTGAACGGCGCACAGTGAGGAAGAGCCATTGAAGCAGGATGTTGTGAAGTTGGGGCCTCCTCTGATAGGGGCAGTTTTGGAGAAGGGCCGGACCAGTGGTGCCGGATCCATTTTGGGGTAGAATTGAAATGTCACTGTCGAGGTCACTCGAGGCTGCTTAGTGGCGAGGGGCTCGAAATCGGCTTATAATGAGAGATAAAAATATCCCCCAACATAAAGCGAACGGCTGTGTTTCAGTCTCGGTGGAGGACACGAATGATCCGAGTGTTTGCGGGATATTGGGAGGCTCTAGAGCTCCTAAAGAGGTTAGGCTCAAACACTTTCGTTGCGCTTGTACGGTGAGGTGTCATCCCATACGTAACGGCGAGCAGAATTTCGCTCCAGTATGTATATGCTGAGTACGATCCTTTCCTTCTGTCCGAGGCCGAAGATTTAGCGAACCTTGCCCGCGTCCGCTCTCGGGAAGGTTCGATTGGTGTCGTCGGCTCGAGCCCGCACCGAACTGTCTACGCTCTCACCCTTACCAGCAAACCTGGTTGGGGCTAACGTATTACTTGCCCGCTGTTGAATTCCCGAACATCTCGCACAGAATATTCGTGCCCAGCTTAGCCACACTCTGCGAGTTGAGCGATCTCGCCTAGCTTGGGTGTTGCGAAAAGTCACCACCGGATCTCTCTGCAAACGCGCACGGCCTTTAATTTTCCAGTCTAGATCTTGCCGTCTCTTGGAGTTTCGGTAGGTTCTGGAACCGGTTTGCAAGAAATTTTGCACGCCTCCTTCTCTCTGTACACTCTAGACACTCTAGGTCGTTGTGTGCGGTGTGAAGATACGATTTCCCGCCAGCAGATCATCTGAGAGCTGATCGCAGAAACCTCCAAACGTGAGACCCTAGAAGTGCATCCCGCGAGGCCCGAAAAGAAAAGCAAAAAGCACAACAAGAGCGCAGGGTCGCAGGGAAACTTTTTGCAGCACCCACCCCAATGGCAGGACAGTTCCACGGTGTGTGTGTGGAGTTTTGCGGCGCATATGGGCTGTGTGGGTACCGCCGCGATCCGCTTCTTTCATCTGTCAACTCCAAGAGTGTTGCCTCCCGAAACGGTTCGTTCTCCTCCCAGTGTTTCGCCCACTTGCTACAAAAGCCACAGCTGGGTACCGTACAGTTCGAACCGTCCCCTCACCGTCATCCCCTTTCCCACCCCCTTTGGCTTACTATACCCTGGGATCACGACATTTTGTCCGCACGGGTCTCTCTGTTTCGCACGCTCTTTCTTGTCCACTTCTCGCTCTCGCTCGGGCCCCAGTTGCTCTCACACCCCTCCGTGTGGAAGGGTGGTTTAAGCGTCGTTTCTCCATCCCCCACCCCGTTCAGCCGTCCGTCCGTCTCGATCATCAAGGGGTAGACCCCTCCCCCCCATCACAACCCACCGATCCCCAGATCCGCCCCAGGTGCGGTGGCTTTATTCCCCTCCTGCAGCGCATTCGCGCGTCCGCTGCGAGGGCTTCGGGGCGGGTGAATGTTATAAAATACAGTGGCGCTGGTAGCGTTCGATACCATTTTGCAAAGACACGTTCCCCAGTGCAGACTAGGGGCCCGGAGCCCGAACAACCACAACAACTAAAAAACATACCTCCGAACGAACCCAAACCAAAACACTACACCATAGCGAACCGATCCAGAGGTCTTCCGAGTGTTCGGTAGTTCCTTCACCGTCCGATCCCGTGCCAGCGTCCAGTGTGCAGTGTAAGTGTGGTGTGAATATGTGCTTCAAAGACAATTGGCACTCTGTGCTTTATTGGAACTGCAAAAAACGGATCTTGCGAGTTTAGTTACGAATACAGTGCTTGTGGAGTTCGGAAACCACATGAAGATTCACACGAACTTCCCGCTGGGAGGTGATGTGTGGGAGTAGGCTGAGGACACTAGGGAAAAACCTCTCCAGAAGAAATGACAGAGATCGGGTCATTCGTCGTGAAGATCTCTTAGGGTTTAGGATCGATCGCCCTAAGAGATCAACAACCTCAAAGATCTTTTAGATTCTAAAACGTGTGATGGTTGAGTTACCTTTTCCTCTTCAAAGTCCTGTTCAAACGTTCGTATCTGCGTGTTTGTTTGTGTGTGTGTGTGAATATGTTTCTCGGTGTATGTGCACCCCCGAAGTCATGTGTGTGTATAGTCAACGTTGTTGTACGTCGTATTACCATCACACGCCATCCTGCTTCCACGATAAAATGCCAACCGGCCAACTCCACTGGCAAGAGAGCACCGTCTCTTTTCTGCCAGGCGGGCGCACCATCAACACACAGCTTCTGTGAACTTTCAAAATCGGGGAGAATCCCACCGACCGGTGGAGGGGAATGGGGATGGTCTTTGATTTGTCTTTGGTCTCCAGCTCCGGCATCGGGAAAATTGAACTGGAACGGAATGGAAGTAGAAAGTAAAAGTACCGCTCCAGCACCCTCCACCCTCCCCCTCCACTCCCCGAGTGGGGTGCACTGACGGAATGAGGGAGAAAAAGAAGAAAAAAAAATACACACACACAACAACAAAGCGTCCGCGAACGGGAAAAGTGGCCACGCGTGCCCGGAATTGAAATGCTGGTCCCCGTTCAGGGGTTTGGATTCTAGTTTGTTCGGGGCGGGTTGCCGACGATCGGCAGCCATCCTAAATTTCACTTTTATTGATGCGCCGGCTCGAAGCGGATCCAAATGTAGAGCCAGCCATAGATGGCCACACTTTTTGGGCGGATTTTTAGAAAGTTGGGTGCCCTTCCAGATTTTTGCCCATCCCGAAGTCTTCAGCCCTTGAAATACGTTTAAAGATTCGATTTTTAGTTTATGTCAATAGTAATCTGGACGCTTCATTTGCATACTACACGATCAGCATTTTTCTTTCGCTCGTAAAAAAACCTGCAGAGAGGTACACCGTATCCGTGTATCCCCCATATACATTTTAGCTCTGTCAAATGTCTGCTCTAATCCAACTCTTGTTTTCCTGTCCCTTTTTTCTTTTCCACAGTGCAAATTACGGCAAGCGTAATCGACGTGTGCGCATTTGCGTGTTTGAGTAGTGAGTCGGACCTTTGTGGAGGCGAGAGTGTGAGTGTGTGTGTGTGTGTCTGAGTGCGGAAGTAACGCGCGAACAGCACCAGCCGTTTTTACATGCAACACTAGAGCGTAGAACTAGAGCGGAGAAAGAGAGCGTGTGTGACTGTGTGCGCGCGCACACACACTCGGTTGTGTGTTTGTTTTTTTTTTGTTTACCTCGGTGCACGCTTCCTAGTGTAAAGGCGAGTGTTCCGCAAAGCAAACTCTATCCCGGAAAGCGTACGGTGGAGGTGTGTGAGACCAGACGAGAGAGTCTGTTGAACCTGCCCGAAAGATAAGCCTTTCCCACACGATCAAATCGATCTGCGCGCACACATCCGGCCACACGGAAGAAGCGATCATCTATCAGCCCCAGGGAGTCCCAGGAGAAAGGAATAGTAGAGAGTAGTAACCTACTACACAAAAAAACACACACAACGACACAATGCGTTTGCAAGGAACGGTAAGTAAAAACACACAACACGACCCAACCAACAGTTCAGTGTGTGAGGGGAGATACATTATCTTTCTCTCGTGCGCTTGAACTCTTATACCTAATATATTCCGTACTTAGATTTGAACTCGCACAAGCGACGATTGCCACGCGGGGCATCTAGCGGTGAGCGATGGGACCATGGCGATAGAGCGGACAGTGTGTCGTTAAAAGCTCTATATCAATGAAAGTACCGATCACTCCCCGTGCGCACAGGTTTCGTTCTCCTTGAGCGCCCTGGAACGACTTTCTCGTGCGATAAGCGCAAGATTATGCCAAGGACGCGCGAAACTAGATCTGGTAGGCTCCTTTCACTCAGGTGGGTCATTTCTTCTCCATTATCGAGCGTTCGCGCGTGTGTTTCAAAGAAAGGAAAACAACGGCAACAACTCGAGGGGGCCCCTGTGGGCAAGTGGCACAGTTTCAACCGAGACTTGCCGGGCCCGAGCACGCCAACAGCAGCACCTTCATCGCTCTGCCTCCGCTGGTCACACACGCGGACAGGGGTTGTTGTTGTTGCTCCGCATGCCGCCCCGCGATTCGCGATGCAACCGGGCCGAGAATAACAAGAGCAGACCACCTCTTCTCTCCTCCCTCACCCCACCGCTTTTTGCATCCAAACAAGTAAACTAGTTTTTTGGACCTCCCCGTCTTTCGCACGAGTATGGAGTGATATCGACCACTTTGCCGTCGCCGTTAATTGCCGCACTTCTTTATGTAACTTATGCTTTGATTCGGCTCTCTTTCCCCTCTCGGTCGGTCCGGCATGCCTTATTCGATCGATGGCAATTGCATCATACAATTGCGTGCCATGACGCAAGCCACTTCCCACCTTTTCCACCCGCCTTACCCGGGGCAAGAGTATAAGCGGGTGGATGTGTTTTAGTTTGTTGTACTTTTACTACATCCCACTACATTACAGCGGTCGTCCGCTAAGTAGGGTAATAAAGCGGGGTTTTGCATTAAACTTTCGAGGGTTTTTAGCTACACAGCTACTGTTGAGGTTCTTTACCGTTCGATCTGCTCCGAAAATGGTAGACAGAAGCGAATATTTCGGACATCTTTCTAGCCAATCCAAAGTTTGGTTTGATGAACACGTACACTTAGGTGAAGCTGATGATCAGCTTGCGCTTAGCCCTCTCTGTAGAAGCCGGGGTAATAAGAGCATCGTAGAAAAACTCCCCCCAAAACTGAGTGTCTGAGTCTGAAGGACAGCGGTATGAGAGGAAAAAAAAACATGGCTAGCAGGCGGCCGGGTTCGCACATTTCTTCACGCGGCTGACCTTTGCCGCCGTGAAGATGCTCCCTGTCAGATTCTATCTGGAGGTCTCCCACACCGGACGCCCCGGGGCAGGTGGGCTGCGTGGCGATCGCCAACCAAATGCCGACAAATTCGGCACCGTGAGAACCCGTCGGTTACACGGTTGGTGGGCCGGCTAATACCTGTCAACTGCTCGGTGACGATAACATATGCGCGGCGCGATATGTGAGACATTGTCTCTCGGGCATCCCTTGCACTGTACCGTTTGCCTGCAAAGGGGAATGTGGACCGTGGCACAGAGCGGATGCAATCAGCATCTTGATTGCGATTGCCCTGCGACACATGGCGATGAAGATGGGCCGACAAAGCGAAGCAAAACAGATAACCCAAACAAAATACACACACACACACAGCTGACACCGTGACAGTGCTGGGAGGTGCGGTAACGGGGGGATCACAGCCACTACAAGCGCTTGTACAAGTGCACCCTCACGTGCGGGAGTAGTAGGGGGGAATGGATCCGACCAAAGCCTTCGAAACCCGTGAGAATATGTTGTACAGTTTGGCGCGACCCGCTCGCAGAGCTCGCTGGCGCTTCTTCCCACAGTATAACGCAGCATAAAAAAAGCATAATATGCCGTGGCGAAGGTGTGTGTCACTTTTGCTTCGAGAGAGAGCGAGAGAGAGAGAGAAAGAAAAAGCGGGTAGGAGAAGCGTTGTAATGATGTGATGAGAACGGATCATCGGCAGGCGCACCAGCAGCCAATAATGGCATCGTTGTTGCGCGAGACATCGACCGACCCGTTCCCTTCAGGTGCCGCAGGTTCACGTGCACCGACCGCACCGAGTGGCTGTGGTCGCTGTGGTTAAGACCATGAGATGGGCTCCCCCTTCGGATCGAAGCACTCCCCCAAAACTCACCCCAAGCAGGGCTCGAAGATGACAACCGAGCACACAAAACGCACATGTTATTAAATCAAAGATGGACTCACACCACTCGTCTGTGTGACTGTGTGACACGGGGCAGCGTGTGTGTGTGTGCAAAAGTGAAGGTTTTCCATCGGAGAGACGAACGCTTGGCGCACCGAAGACATTCCGCATTGGGCACCGGGCGAAAAGGAAGGCAACCTGCGTTCAACGAACTTTTAGCCGTAAGATAATTATGCCGAAAAACAAGGATACCGAGTGGGGATGCGGGGGCGAACTTTTCGGGCAGCCGCCAAGCAGCACGGTCGCTTAAAACCGTTTGATCGATCGATCGTAGCGTAGAGCGGATGATGCGGGTTATTAGGACCGAGTGCGAATAGTTTTCGATCGTGCCCTGCTTATCTCCAGCTTGTGAAGGCGAAAAAAGTTTGAGGCAATGCGAGAAGGAGATGGAGAGAGAGAGAGAGAGAGAGAGAGAGAGAGAGAGCAGAGCCTCGCTAGCCGTTGCGTGATCGAGTCGTGCTCGGGAGCCGATCCCGAAATAGCCTCTCGCGACGCTCGAATTCCTCTTTTGTGCGCGGGTGTCACATCCTCCAGGTGGCTTTATTGTAAGCGTCACTAGAGCAAGAACCATAGACGCTCGAAAATGTTTCTAAGTGTGTGTGTGTGTGTGGGAGCTACACTTTCGTGCTTGAATTAGAGGCTGCATGAATGCTGAATAAGCGCGCGGGCGTTACGTAACGCTTTAGCCGTGATGTAGTGCGCGCTTGTTCATTCGAGCTCGTGTCCTGCCATCTTCATATGGGAACGGTTTGTACGTGTGCAAACCGGAATGTGTGAATGTGTGAAGACGAGTGGCAAAAAAAATGAAGCCATTAGCTCATAACTCACAGGCACACGCGGCGACAAAAGAAAGATTTTCGAACTGTTTTGCAGCCGTTATGGCGGCCGGTTGGGTCTAGCAAAACAGGTCGAAAAACAAGTATTGCACGCTCACGCTCATACACACGATTGTGTGTATCTCTGTGTGCGTTTGTGTTGTCCGTTCGAGATTCGGCGTCCCACGCGGCCCGCTTATCTTGCCCAATCGCATCTATTGCTTTTGTCCGCCAAGGTTCGCAGAATTTGGGCAATGGGCGACCAAAATGGAGGCGCGAATTTGTGTTCGGGAAAATTCTCATTCCCCCCCCCCTCTCCAACCCCCTAAAACAAAGGGTCAGTTACCCGACCGCAACTACAAGGGGTCGCACCTACGGCGAGGCGTCGGATGTGTGAACGTCTTTGTGCGTTGGCCTTGCAGGCGCGTTTCGCTGCTGCGTTCCCATGGTTTTTGGGATGCAATTAGGTGGTTTTCGCAAACGCGCTTCACTCTGAAGGCCCGCGCAAGATGTACGCCCGGAATGCGTTGCCGTAATTTTGTGTGCAGCAGTTATGTGGCTTACAGTGGCAAACCGAGCTACATTTTCCCGCGTGTGGGCAGCCGGAAATGCTGTGAGCAGCAACCGAATCGCGGTGTGGCGCTGTGACGCACTTGAACATTCCCTTCGCGGGCGCTTTGCGGCAGAAACACGTTTCGCATGCAGCCTTTGGTGCGGTGAGTTGGAACGAGTTTCCACGGTTTTGTTGTTGCAGCAGCACAGCAACCTGCATTACCGTCCCGGGAGGGCATGCGTGTGGGAGAAAAAAAAAAAACAGGGCGCATCTTTCTGATTACTTCCAGCACAGCACACAAAACCCACCCCCAGGGATCAGCCATTATCGCATCCGCCTCGGACTTGACCGTGAAGATCGCGAAAAGGGAAAGTATTTCACACGGGCTGCAAACGCACGGTCGTTAAGCGGCGGGAGGTAGCGTAACCTCGGCTGCGGTGAGAGGCAATGAGGTTTTTTCCTCCTCACATCCCCCTCTCCCTTCGTTTCCGCTCAGCCCAACAAGCACGCTAACGAAGAAGCGCGTACAATGCCCGCGCGAGTAACGGGACACGCGTAACGGACGGACCTGCAGTGGTAGTGCTTTGAAAGTGAATCTTGACAGACGGCAGCAAGCAACGGTCATCGAGCAATGTGTCCACTACCTGCAGCGTGTTTGTTTGTGTTTGTTTGTCGCCTTTAAAGGCCGCCAGCAGCAGTGAACTCGATCGAAATGGAGCAAGCAAATGAACGATTGCGTGGTTACCTCGCACATTTGCTGCCGAGAAATTGGACGCCTCTTTTTGTGCGTCTTTGTTTTGCCCACTTTTTGACGGCCGCCATCTTTGCCGCATCTGCACCGGCGTGTGCAGCAGACAGCTCCGATGGTTTTTGGAGCGTTACGGTCTCGTAAAGGTCTGCCCGTATGCGGATCGATTTTCAAGCCCGATGTGCGGATCTGCGTCAGCGGTCACCCTTTCAATCTGGGGCAGCTGGACATTCTTAGCCTCCTCTCCTTTGTGGACGTGGTGGATGTGAAATGTCAAGGACCATGCGGACCATGCATGGGGTGTTCTTGGGGTCGAAAGCCGTTCGGGCCGGAGAAGCACGGACGGAATTTGTTTGGTTGATGGGCTCCACACACAAACACACACACACAGCCATACACAATTGATTGTTTCGGTGCACAAATTACCGTGCCAACGAAGGATGGGGAGCTGAGGGGTGAGGGTTGCAAGCAAGCAAGATTTACTGCGGTAGAGCGGTAGAGCGGTAGAGCGTTCGGATGGGGAGTAGGGTGAGTCGGCTTTTAATTACCGTTCCAGCAGCCGTTTGCAGGAATATTATTGAACTGCTCGGGAGTTCCCTCTCCCAATACCCTCCACCCACAAGGACGCCATCTTGATTTACCACCAGGTTGGGTGTACGACATCTCCCGGGGTGCACGACAAACGGCCGAACGGCGATAAATCTTGAGCAAAACAAAAGCAACCAATCCAATCGGTTGGTGCACGGTTTTTCGGCCGACGGCGAACCTTTTTGGCAGGGCAGCACCGACCCGCGCACACGGCGCATACCGAGCACGACGTTCGCCAAATTTGTTGGCGCTTGGGGTTCTAGAGTGCTCCCCAGCCGCTTGCCTGTTGTTTGCCGGGGCATAAACCACTTTATGGGCTACCGGACCTCGGCTGCTGGACCGCTGCCAGCCCTCGTTGCGCACGAGCTGGATGGAAAATTCAATTAAAAACTGCCTCCCCCGTCCTGCCCTCCTCCACTGCTTGCTGCCATTGGTGTGAGGCGCTGCATTAGGCCTAATTTAAATTGTGTTCCTCCCTTTTGGGGGCGAACGGGGGAAGGGATCATAAAAATCGAATCCCAAATTGCTGCCGTCGAGACGCCCGATGCGCCCGGGATGAATGCTCGTAAAGATGGATTGTTAATAATGTTTCGCATTTTGCTGCCGCGCCGATGAAGGTATGCGTGAAGGAGCTGCAGTTTGCCAGGTTCCGTAACATGACGTGCAATGACTGGAAGGATGGAAATGGGTGCCGGAAAGTCACCCAGAAGCAAAAGGCAATAATCGTAGCCGACCGAGAAGGCATTCCAATCGCTCCCTCCTCCCCCATTCCCGTAGAGCTCCAAATCGATAGTGCCAGAGCAATAAAATCACAATCGTCGCTGCAAATCGTTCTACCGATGCTTGGAATTGGAGTCCGCTCTCCTTCCTTCCACCACAATCATCCTTTCGCTCCTTCCTGGCTGGCAGGAGGGAAGTCATTGACGTACGAGCACTCCGATGCCGGAATCCGGAAGCAAAACCCCCCTCCGGCGCAAGGGAGGCACAAAGAAAGGAAGCGAACACGCGCGCCCTGTGTACTAATCTCCGCAGCGCAGCGAGCGAGCGGAGACGGGGAAAGGTGTATAAACGAGGCGGGCGGGCACTTTGCAGCGGTGGTGGCATTCATCTCCATTAGTTCGATCGCTCAGGCTGCATAATTGCACCCCGAGCGCTTGCGAGCAGTTGCTGACAGCAGCAGCAGCAGCAGCAACCACTTCAGCAACAGCAGCATGACGGGGACCGTTTTTGTGCCGCAAAAGGCAACGCTTGCTATTAAGTCGCAACAGCCCATTAGCACTCGTAGCTCACCCACCCCCGTTTCTCTTCCCGTACCGTCACGGGGAGCCGTTTAATTCGCTTCAGTCACCCTTTTGTTTAGCCGTATTCCATTTTCCTCTGCTTTTTCCTGCCCCGGTTTCCCCATCGAAAGTGCCCGCCACCATCCAGCACGTGTGTTTGATTTATTAATGAAAAGCAATTTCCACGGCAGCGCCGCGTACTAAAACACTTTTTCCCTTGTTACTAGACGTCAGCGAATGGTTGAAGTTTTCCTTGTACTCTTTGTACCTTCTATGGGTTGCGGGAGAGGAAGAAAAAAAAAACCGCCACACCAACGAAGCCCCCAACGAGTGAGGTGATTATTGCTGTCATGAACCACAATTTTCTCAAAGCGCGAAGGAAGACGGTGAGCAACAACGGGAAAAGCGGGGGGTGGGGGGGGGGGGAATTTGCATTTTCTTTCTTTGCATCCTGAGCTGAAGATGCGGCCCCCGGTTGGGAGTGTGTTTTTGCTCCCACACATTGCATCGCTCCCTCTCTCTACCCGCAGGGGCGATAAATTTCCATTTTCACTTTCTGTCCGTCGCCGGCCGGTTCGCTTGATGCAGGAAGTTAAATTTTAATTACGTTTGACGTTCCCCGTTTTCCCCCGCACGTTTGCCGTTGGTTCGCTTTGTTTTCGCAAGCGGTGAAATGCAAACGAACTAATAAAAACGATCAAGCCCGTCGCACGGAACGGACGAGCGTTGCGGTAATAAAGATTTATTTTAAGACACTCTATTACACGCCCGTTTTTTTTTCTTTCTTTGTAATGCGCGGCCCATTGAGCTGTTGAGGCAAACCCTTTCAGTGCGATAGAATAATTGTTTAAAACCATTTCTGCACCCACGCAACGGCGATCGTGAAAGGCGTCGGAGCGGTGGGATGAATATAAATTGCTCTTTTAACGCTGTGAAACGAGTGCAACCAGATAGAGCCATGCGTAGCGCTGGAGCGCTGCGTCACGGTGGTTCCGCGTTCTATTCTCGCGCGCGCTTGCTTGTGATATTGTGTGTAATATGTCCCATTCTATTTTTCTTCTGCAGTATGCAAGTGTCCCTCTTATTAACTCTTCTCTTCCCGCTTCTCCTCCTCCGTTTCTTCACAGTGGTTAACGTTGGCGTTCGGTTTGGTGGTGCTGGTGGCGTCCGGTGACGCACAGACCCGCCGACTGCGCGTTCGACCGCGCGTCCTAGCCGCCCCGTCCAGCGCCGAGTACGTGGACAGTGCGGAGGACGCCCAGCAAGACAACCGGCAGTACTATGCCGCGCCCCAGCGCGCCCAGGAGCGGCTTGGCGATGTGGTGCTGGTAGCGTCCTCGGACGAGGACTACGGTGGCGGCCAGTACGGTGCACCGGTGGCGGCTGCCCGGCCCCGTGCCGACCAACAGCAGTACCAGCGGCCGGCGGCCAAGAGCACAACGGCCGCCCCGGTAGCCGCCCGCCAGAAGGCGCCGGCCAGCGAGTCTCGCGCCCCGCCGGTACAGACGATCCGCAACTACAGCAAGGTGAACGATGACGGCTCGTTCACGTTCGGGTACGAGGCGGCCGACGGTTCGTTCAAGGAGGAGACGCGCGGCACGGACTGCGTGGTGCGCGGCAAGTACGGCTACATCGACCCGGACGGTAACAAGCGCGAGTTCACGTACGTGTCCGGCAACCCGTGCGACCCGAACAACCCGGACGGCAGCGAGGAGGAGGAGAGCGACCGGGCCGAGGGCGGCCAGGAAGACTCGAACGAGAACGTGCCCCAGAACTACCCGGTGCGCCGTCCGGTGCCCGTCGCCCGCCCGACACCGGCCGCCCCGGTCCGCCACCACTCGACGCCGGCTCCGGCACCGCGCCCCACCACCACCGTCTTCCAGAACGACTACCAGGACCGCCAGCGCCAGGAGCAGCAGTCGGCCGATGCCGAGGAGGAGGTGCAGATCGGCCAGCGCGGCTCGCCGCCCCGGCCGGCCGCCCGTCCCTTCGCCGGTGCCGTCACGACCACGCAGCGCCCGCGCGTCCAGATCGTCAGCACGACGCCCAGCCCCACGCCCACCATCTTCCACAGTCCGGCCGCGCCGGCCGCGCCCCAGACCGTCCTGCCGGTGAACATTACGCCCAAGCCGGTGTACCGCGTCTCGCCCCTCCCAACGCAGCCGACGCTCGCCCCCACCACCTACCGGCCGACCTCCTCGCCCAGCACCCGCGGCCCGACCGGGTCGATCGATTTCGAGGCCGAGTTCAAGCGCTTCCAGGCCGACAACAAGCTGCCGAGCCCGCTGACTCCGTCCACCGCACCGAGCGGCGGCGGCGCCCCCAAGCCGACCGGTTCGCCGTTCGGCCGCCCCGGACCGCAGCTGGCCGCCGGCAACCCGATCTACCAGTCGCAGCTCATCTTCGACCCGGCCTCCGGCCAGTACGACACCGCCCTGTACCAGCAGCTGCCCCAGAGCGACGGCGACTTCCAGCTGAACCACCGCATCCAACCGTACGTGGCAGGACCGCAGCAGCATCAGCACCATCAGCCGCAGCCGCAGCAGCAGCAGCAGCAGCATCCGGGTGCCGGCCAGCTCGTGACGCTCGAGCAGCTGCAGCAGCAGTCGCCACTGTACCGGGCCCAGCCCAGCCCCCGGCCGGCGACCGTCCAGATCCCGCAGCAGCTCTACCAGAAGCAGCAGAACGAGCTGCAGTTCATCAACAGCCAGCAGCTGTTCGCCCAGCAGCTCGAGCTGCAGCAGAGCCAGCTGCGGGCCGACCGGCTCGAGGCGGCCAAGAAAGTGACGGTCGGCGGACCGCCGATGCACCGCTTCCAGCCCCAGCCCCAGCCCCAGCAGCAGTACTACTTCATCCAGCCCCAGGGTCCGCCCCAGGGCGCCCCCGGCCAGATCGACGCGTTCCTGCGGGGTCACAACATTGAGTACTGAGCAGGGGTTTTCGCCGTAGGCCGAAGCAACGCAGCGTTTCTCTTTTGTTTTTGCTACTAATGTATGTGTGTGTGTGTGTGTGCGCGCTCGTGTTGTTTTTTTATTATTATTTTATTTTCTCCCCACTACCATTGCCTCTCCGCAACATTCGCGAAGCCATTCCAAGGTATTGCTGTACCTTTCATTGATTACTCACTCACAGTTTCGTACCCATTCAGCTTCAGTGTTTATTTATCGACTTCTGCTTGCTTTCCTCCACTGTACTCCTTACTCTTTCTTCTTTCTCTTTTTCTTGCATCTTCTGTGTACTTGCTGTATCTGTTGTAATTGTTTTATTTATTTCTTTCCCTTCCCTTTTCCACATTAGCGTACATTCATTCGTTTCCTTTTGTGTTGCTCTCTGTCTATATCTGTTGCTTTTCTTCCTTTTCCCCCCAAGCACACTACACCACGCGTTCCTCTCTTTCTCTCAAGGACGCCTGCACCACCACGTGGTTTCCATGACTACTTCCCGCTAACGTTTGATTTTCTGCTAAGTGAGACAAGTACGCGTAAGACTATTTTTACCCTACGTTAAGGACATTAAAGAATTTAGCTCTATATTGCTCACGATACCCCTTACTGCGCAACACGGACTGCGCCCGCCGGGCAGCAGGCGTCGGCCACAAGTTCGGCCGAGGTAAAACTCAAAACACGAAACAAACCAACCCGCATGGGGCGAGCCGAGCTTGCGGGCAGGATCAGTTGTCGCTCGAAAAGTGCTCGAAAACTGCTCGAACGCTAGACCCTTCGGGTTAACCGGTGTAACGCGCAGCAAGCAAAGATAACCGACGACAGTACAGTAATGATATGAATAAAGAAAAACAAAAATCGTTCGAAACAAACCGTTCGCCTACGGAGACTAGTGAAAGAAACGCATTGGAGGCAGCACAATCGAATCGGCCGTGTGCAGTCGGACGCACCCAGCGTCCGCGGCTACGGCCTTGGTGGTTTGTGGCCAGCTCGCGCCAAAAAAAAAAGGCGAGGGGGAACGGGCAATTTTCTTCCACGACTTTTGTATGCAAGCATGCAACGCCCGCGAGTCACACTCGAGCCGGATTGGATGGGCGTTGGCACAAAAAGACCGGCAACAGAAGAAGAAGGAAGGTGCGAGTGGGCGGCAGTACCTTGGGTTGACCTTTGCGTTGGAGTGTCTTGCTGCTGCGGGCGCTTCGGCTTCGGCTTTGGACTTGGCTGCGGCTTTCGAGTGCTTCAAGTGCGCTCCCCCATCTAGGCCGGCGTAACGGTTGCGCTTTGTAACAAGAATGTAATAAATTTGTCGCTCCCGCGGTGCAAAGGTGACCCAGTGCGCGGCTGCACTTTGGAGGTCGTTAAAAATGGCGACCATGATGGCGAAGCGTTGGCAATGAGTCACCCGGGCGGGCGGGCAGGCTGGCTGGCCGCAGCATGGTTAATTTCAGTGCGGAATGCGCCCGTCCAATCGCTCGCCGCCCCCGTCCGGGTGTGTGACAGCTGGTTCGGGAGCGGAATTTATTAGAAAGGCGTGCGCCCGCGGTCGCTGGGTGACTAATGTGGCGAAGAATTCGATCCAGGCCCCGGCCCCCGGTGATAATAATGGGTTTTAGGGCACCCTTCCAAGGCCGTTCCGACGGGTCCGTAACCGAGCGCACTGAAAGCGAAACCGGATTCGGAGCGAAACCGTTGCGCCACCGGTAAGAGATAGTACCGTTGTCGTAGTAAGTGGTGGATTAGTAGTAGAACGTGACGTGTGTTTGTGTCTGCGTGTTTACTTGCTTGCGATAACATCTCGTCTCCTTAGGTAACTGCTCGATTCTGGAGGCTGCTGCTGCTGGCAGCGCCCGCCACGTTCGAAAGGAGTGAAGGCATTCGGACACTATCACACATGGGCAGAAGAAAAACTCATTCATCATGTCGCGAAGGTCAACGGTACTGAATTCACCCGTGCGTCTGCTGACGCTGGGTCGCCCGATTCGGGTGTCTCAACTACGTGCCAACCTGTTTTGTTTTTTTTTTTTTTCGGGGCGGCGTGCTATTGAAAACGGCTCAGGGCTTAATTCGAAGCGCGACCTTAGACCCGCGAACGGGTGACCATCAAACTCACTTACATTTCGGTGGCCAAACTTACCCCCCCCCCCCCTTCCTTTTCAGTCTCTTTCTCCTGCAAGCGCACCCGGTGAAGCTTCTGCACGTGTTTGGCATTGCCGCGCTGCCCGAGGGGAGTCATCCGTCAGTTGGATCTTTGTATCGCGCTCGTGTGTGTAGCCGCCTGCAAGCAAGAGCTTGAAGCAGGAGGTAGCTCAAAAAGTAGATCATTATCGTCGAGCGCACCAACAAAAATAACAAGAAATAAAGGAACAAGCCCCACCGGTTCAAGCGGTGCTTGCGGGCATATGTCGTTTATGGGGCAAGGATATGTGCAGCGTTACGAAATAGCGGCTCGAAACAGAAACGGTTTGCTCGGATTTTCAGTAAGTTCCTAGTAGAAGCGGGTCTGAGAGCGACGCATTCGACTGCTCTGCTTATCAAAAGCAAGCGCCTCTCTGTGCAAGCGTCAGTTTCGAATGGAAAATACGCGCGCAGACAGTGAACTGCTTTGGCTTGAAATGAAATAAAAAATAAATTAAAAAAAAACAAATCGTCAATTTCTCGCAGATTCCATCACATACTTTCGCGCTGCATAAAATGCAGCTCACATACGAGGCGACGAACGTGTGTTGCCGGCGCGTAGATTTACGTAAGCCAACGATGAAGCGAACGGAAATTGGTTCCCGAAACCACTGACGGCAGATGAGGGAGTTAGTAGAGAGAGAGGAGAAGCTATAGTGAGTTGAAAATTCGTAGTAGGTAGTAATAATAATAATAATCGTTCGATTAGCCATTTGCTACAAATGTCACTCTATAAGTGTGTGTGTGTGTTTTTTTCTTCTTCGAAGTCTTCCTCCTGCATTTCTCCTCTGTCATTCCTTTTTTACTACTCAACATGACGATACTCCCAGACGGACCCAAACATACACACACACTCCCCCGTTGTACAAGATGAATTCGGTAGCGTATTGTGCAATTGTGGTGAGCGATCGCACTTTTCCGAATGCGTTTCAATTGGGACGACGCGCGGGGTGTTGTTATTGTTTTTTGTGAGGTTATGAAACAGAGACATATTGATTTTTGGTTTTGCTCGGGGTGCAATGTAAGGCAGTTGCACAAACCTTATCCACTGGAAGGAAAAACAATAAACAAACGTTCAGAAATTGATTCCATAATTATTACTTTTTATTGTTTTTAAGAGGCTTCGGGCCTTTTGTCTGAAAATTCGCCTCTTTGCTTTTATTCTTTTTTTTTTTACAAATTATTGTCACATGTAAAGTTTCTAGTGTTGAGCGAAGTTATAGCACAGTGAAAATAACTAGAAACTATATTACCAACTAGACTCTGGTGTATTTGAAACAGGACTAACTATAATGAACATTTACCAAAGACTGTTATGATGCGCATACTAGTGATGTGCTCTTTGAAGCGCACCCACAATTCCGATCCAATTCCGGCTCTTGTTAGTCCGATTACGACTCAAGCAAAATGGGAACTACTAGTTTCACCCAAAGTCGGAGTCGTTCGACGTCGTCCGGAGCCGCCTGGAGTGGTTTGGAGTCGGAGTATTCCGGGGTCCGAACGACTCCGGACGACTCGGGATGACTCCGACTCCCAACGACTCCGCACAACTCCGAACGACTCCAAACGACTCCGGACGACTCGGGATGACTCCGACTCCCAACGACTCCGGACAACTCCGGACGACTCCGGACAACTCCAGACGACTCCGGACAACTCCGGACGACTCCAAAGACTCTGAATGACTCCGGACGGCTCGGGATAACTTCGACTCCCAGAGTCTCCGGACGACTCGGGATGACTCCGACTCCCAACGACTCTGGACTACTCCAGACGGCTCGAAACAACTCAGGGATATTCCGGACAACTCTAATGCTGGGCGGACCTACCATTCGGAGTCAGCAAAAGTCTGGAGTTTAATCCGATCCGACTACGATAATTTCAGAACCAACTTTACCCTTTACTAGTGCATACATCATCTACTCCAAATCTTCATTGCACACATGTTGCTTTCTCAACACTCCTCCTCAACTTGTGCCATGAAGTTCTAGCAGTTCGTGTTTTTTTGCTTTGCTAGTGACTTCGTTAGTATGGCAGTGACACCACATCCAAAGTTCCGTTTCAGTTCATGTGATTTTATCATAGCTGATACCCATGTTTCACGTGCTTCACAGACGAAAACTTCTTTCAAATTCCTGGGTTCTTCAATATTGTTCAAAAGATCCCAACACATAAATTTCTTCTCTGAATCGGGAACAGGGGCGATACCTTTCATAGTTCGCATGGACTTACGTAGACTTTGATGCATTTCAATAAAGCCTAACGTTCATTCGATAGTTTGCCATCATACGCACTTGTTATATGGTGTTTCATCAAGATTCTCTACGGTATAGCTTATGTTCGATTCCCTAATACAAGAGGGTTCAGCCTCCATTCGGACGTTGTTTTCACTCGTGTTAGTTTCTTCTGCGAGAGAAAATATCGGAGTTGGTCCAACTGGCAGCATCAATACTCATCCTGATGTAGTTGGCTTCGGTTTTGTTTCAATTTCGTCGTCCTAGTATTGTTCTAAAAAATTTGTGTCACGACTAAAGATGATTGTTATTGTTTCCAGGATTACTAATTAAAGACTTTCTTATTGTCCGCGTATCCGACGTCCGCGTAATCCGCTTTTCTTTCATTGATCGCTCCACTCCAGAATATCTTGTCCATGTTCGATTCTGTCAATTCAGAATAAGCAATATTCTAGTCCACAGTTATGTTTGTAACCTTTATTTGCTACCGTGTCTGCGTCTTCATTATCTTTTGATTCTTCAGTGGCCTGGAATCTTGGCCTGGCTCTTCCAGGATCTGTATGTACGAGGTATTTAAAACATTCTCGTTCTGGCGCAGCCAGTAGACTAGCACTATCTGTGAAAATAATGTTAGGTTTGGTGGAAATTATTGCTTCTTCCGTTGATATAATCATGTCATTTTTGTTAGTGGGAGATATCATATCATTTATCAATGCTGCCCCTTTTCCGGCTTTCGGAATCGATCGGTGTAGATATGATTTTGGTGTCTACTATTTAGCAGTTCCTCCAACTATGGGGCTGTTTTGATACCGTAATCTATCTCCATTTCGTGATCATTTTGAAATTTGTGGTATTTTTCTCCCGAAGATTGATTCCATAATGCACACACATACACTTGTTGAGTACACTAATTAGAGACGCTCAAACAAACATGGCGGAGTAACTTCTTTTCCCGAACAGAGGACTTTCTGCATCCCTCTGTGTATATGTGTAAATCTTTGAGTGTGAATGTGTGTGCATCTAGTACACCTTATCGACTTGTGTGGGGACGATGGATTGGATTGACAACTCCGTGACAGTAGTGTAGCCGCCGCCGCATGCGGTTATGACGCAATCCTCACGGACCACCGTTGCCACGCGAAGAATGTACGGGACGAGCTGGTGGGGCCACCGCCTCGAGAACATGCCGGAGCCGATTACCTAAAGCGGGACGCGTCATTGCGTCAGTGTGGCAACGGTAGCCCGCCCCGGGGGCCCCAACACGGACCAGGCCCTAATTGGCCGCCCATTTGGGTGCTACCCGAAACGATGGTGAAAGATATCGGTAGCTCAAGATGGCGATGCGCGCAAGCTGCTTTGTCGAGCTACCACTGCGCAACACATTCGGCTAGACAAACATTCTGGTGCGCTACTGCTTGCGTTTGCGCAAAAAAAAACACGGAAGCAAATTGTGAGGCACAAAAAACACAAAACATAAAAAAGAAATCATTTTGGCTACATCCAGCGATTCCAGCAGTTCCGGATGTGACTGGTGGAGAAAAGCCAACCAAATTCCGACCCCGAAACCCGACTAACCGGATGTTGCACTTTTCGCGTGCACTCGCGTCCATTTCATTTCCGGGGAGGGAAATGCTCCCACACACGGACAACTGCGCGCGCGTGCAGAGGCTGTACTTGCGATGCTGTGTAAGGCTGTCAGGGGAAATTCACACTGGGACAGGTTTTTGGCGGCAGTACGACCGCTTGCATATGCGATGGCTTATCGCGGAGGTTAAACTGTTGCGCTCTCTCGGGGCTCGCATACCAGTTTAGATGTTTTGCGTAATGTAATGCCCCCCCCCTCATTCCCTCTGGCATGTAGTTTTTAGCACGTAGCAGGAGGTGGGTATGTGAAACTGCCACAAAAACTGCACGGACGGTAATTATTGCGCTCGCCGTACAACTTGGTGCGAAACAATGATTTGCGTATGCAGTTACTGTGGCGAATTCCGGCGCCGGCTGCAGTTGTAGCCTTAGCTCGTTTGGGGTGTGTGAAAAAAGGGTGGACACGATATCTTTGCTGGCTAAGAACGGGCACCAGTCGAAGATCTCCATGTGAAACCGTTCGTTACCGTACGAGCGGTACGATTCTCACGACGAGATTGCGCTGATGGTTTTAGCAGACAACGAACCCCCCGCTTCAGATCGCGCGTCTCGCTCAAGACATCACGCTCAACCTCAGCGGGGGAAGGTTAGGATGTGACGCTGCGAAGTGATCAGTGAACAGGCAGCAATCAACAACAACAACAACAACAGTAACGACATAAATCTGGCCCCCAAAAACGGGTGAGAGGCTGATTAGGGTTTGTTGCTGTTTTAGTGCTGCGGTCCGCGCTAACCTTGAACTTTAGTGCTTCTCTCTCTCTCTGTCTTTCTCGCACTCGTCTTCTTTCTCCAGGCGTCAAATTTGGCGTCGTCCGGTCTTTTCGGATGCGCCGCACCAGAATCGGTGACCATGTGTGTGTGTGTGTGTGTCGGTGACTCACGAAATGTCCCAAGTCCCCTCGGGGCCCAAGTTTCGGGCCGACAGCGTAGGGACCGGCAGGGTCTCCAGTTATATAGAAAGTAGGCGTGCTGTTGGAGGTTGCACCGCGCTCCAGCAGCTATCGAACGAGCTCCGTTTGGTGTGATTTGTGGTAGCATTTCCGCGATGTGATGAAATTCAAGCGGTGGATAGCGTTTCATATTCGATTAAGAACGGGCCAAGGTGACGAAAAAGCTTGCTCGGCCCATTAAAAAAAAAGAAACGGAACCAATATCCGGGAGAAAGGAACTCGTGCGAACAGCGCAGAATGCGTATCGCTCATATATCTGTTTTCTACTTCCAATGGCTTGCCCGACCAGCACCATAAATACGGTGTTTAGGTAAAGAGTACCCTAATTCCGACATTCCACACATTGCTGTGCAATCGCTGAACAGGGTCGCCAAAGGAGAAGGCGGGAAAACGGTCACCAATGCGTTCCGCCCCTCGATTGCGTCACGTCCACGCTGTCGAGGCGGCCCCCGGCACACGCACCACGAAACGGGTGACGCACCCGATCCAGCAGAGCCTGCACTAGTTAGCAGGCGTATCGATCGCACAAGTGTCGAACGGAATTGGGGCTCGCGTAATCGCGACCGTACTGCACGATGAAAAACGGTATCAAAACCGCATTTAGTCACCGTTTTTTTTTTTGCACGCACCCCGGGATGGCGTAATCGTGGCGCGGTGGCAGGTCTGCCTGTTGGTGCCCGTGTGGTGTGCGGTGTAGGTAATGAAGCGACTAAAAGGGGTGGAAGTTTTAAAAACACGATCCAGTTAGCAGGCCTGATGTTAGCATCACCATGCACACACGGTTGCTTCGATAAACACTGCTTGAGACGGAACTTGCAACACTTTCCTTGTGGATGATCACCTTACATTCGTGTTCTAGATTAGTAGGTTAATAAGTATTAGTTACAGAAGAGGTAGGCTTGTTCGATTAGGTTGAATTAATCGATACATATTTGGTAGGTGTTGGAAAATAATAGCACAACTCAGTCAAAGATCATTGATTTGCCTGAACAAACTCGTCTGAATCGGCTGGAAGTTTTTATGACATCGGCTAGACTATCTACTGTATTGCATGACCATAGGTGACATCAGAGTAGGAGTTTAGTTACGATCAAATATATTTATGCACAGAGCCATTGCGTACAATGTTTAATCTCAGATGACATTTTTTGCGTAACTGGTAAGTATACACTTGGTGTGGTGACGATTATTTCAATAGATCAGGAAGCTTTGACACAGTGTTACGAATTCGGACGATACTCTATGTAATGGGTCATTTGGTTTTATTTATTTTATGCGTAGCAATCATTACGCCATTTCGATTGTTTCCCAATAAAGCTTGGTCTTGTTTGAAGCCATGTTATATTAGAGTTAAAGTGTGAAACAAGACAGTAATAAAACTCAATTATACATTAAGATCTAATTGTGAGCATCAGATTAAACACATCCTCAGGGTTCCTCAGTCACGTAGCCCAACCGTCCATCGCCCACGGGGCCGCTCAAATGCAGGCTTCCTCACGCGACTACTATGTTAAGGTGCTTTTGAGCATTGCTCAACTAGAAGTAAACATTTGACGGCCAACTAATATTCTGATGCCTTTCTGAACAATCGGAAATTATTCTGTTAAAATCGTTTGTTCAATCGAAACTAAGCAATTGCTTTCCCGAATATTAGCGTACGTTTATATTACCCGTGTTCGTTTCCTGGATATTCATATTGTTAAAATTAAATAGTTTGGATCTTCATTTTAATTGATCATGTACTCACTTCAAAGAAATTCAAATTATTTTTGCTAATAAAGGCAAATTCGAAATCTAAACTCCATACAACAAACGGATCAACTTAATTGTTTTACTTGTATAGTGACGATTGAACGAAGATCAGATAGGCATCAGTATTTCAGTTAGACATTGAATGTTTACTTACAGCTGGAAATTTTTCAAAAGCAGCTTAACATTCTTTATTTGGGCACGAAAACGGTGTATGTGCTGAACTTACGATCCACGTGAACCATGTTAAACCCGCCACTGCTGCCTACTTCATTGAAGTATTCAAGAAACCCGCAATGTGATTATAGTATTTTCATTGCGCCTGCGAGGTATGCAATATCTACTTATTGTGCGCCTACATCGATACACAAGCTTTTCATAAACTTTGTGCAAAGCTTTGAGCTTTTCTAGCTTCTTGTCACGAGACAGCTTTGAAAGGATTCAAAAACAAACTATCCGTTTCTTTAGTAACAGACAGTTTTGTGATCTGCAATCGAGGCGTATAAGATATTTTCAAGGTCTCGCTGGATATCATGGTTTTCATTGACTTTTAGAAGCGATTGCAGCTAAAACTTTTTATACTCTTTTTGAAAAGCAAGCTAAAAAATGATAAGCATTTGATTTATAACTTAACAAAACATTGAAGTAATACTGTTTATAAAGCAGTTTGGATGATGTAACTAAACCGCTAACCGTTTTCACACGTCGAAGATCGCCCATCTCGATCAGCACTGCTTACATCTCCACTTTTGACACCATAACCTACGACAATCCGCCACTGGCGACCGTTGCAGCAAAGAAGCAACCCAGCCCATCGTCACATGGGCGTGATATCATTGCGTACAGCGGGCTACACGGCTGCGTTACAATTTCCGGACGGTGTCGGTCAACTTGTCGGCGAAATAAATCTCACGCGCTTCTCAGGCGAAACGTGGAGCTTAAGCGGTGGCGAAAAGCAGCCAGCACACTCACACGTTGAGCAATGGAGCGGGCAGCGTTTGTGCAGGGCAATAGGTTGCCCCTTCGTAAATGGTTCAGGTTGGTGCAAAATGACGAAACTGAGACATCACTCTCTCGTGTGTGTGTGTGTGTGTGTGTGTGTGTGTGTGTGTGTGTGTGTATTATGTATATATTGTGTATGGGAAGAATCTCTTCCAGCTTGGCAGTGCATTTCAACACACACATGCTCTGGGTAAGGTTGACAGCGCGTGGAATGTGAAAATATGTCGCGCGATATCCCGACCGGCCCTCCATTAGCCGTCCGGTTCGCCCCGGGTGCGGGTGGGCCATTTGGCCACTCGTCGCAAGTTTTTCGATTCCATTGTTTTAGATTCACTTTGGCTTGGGACGTTTGCCATTGCCTTAGTGGCTCCAGCCTCGAACGACCAAGAAGAAAAAGCACTAAACAATGCGCCTTAACGACTTCCTTACCGCTGTCGACATATGTGAAAAATGCGCCCCAAATCGATTGCACATAGTTCGGGTGCAGTTCAGCTTAGTATAAGTTGGAGACTCCGTTTGTCGGAGGGGGGAGGATTCGGTGTGGAAAAAAGTTCGCGGAAAACTTGCCGCAAAGTAACAATGCATGTTAAGCTGTGCAAAAGTTGTATCGGAGTGCTCTGATGGCAACCGAATGTATTGAATCGTAAGAGTTTGTCTCGGGGACTTTCATGCACAACATCTTGTTTGATCCTGGATTTGTCCAGATATGCTAACAACTATAAACACACGCACATACACATCTAATAACAATCCTTAGAGAGTATTAAAAAAAACTATGAGTAAGAAATTTAAATTTTGACTTGCATTTCAATTTGATGATTATTTTGACTTAGGAAATCTTACTTATATCAGGTTGCATCTTTAGTTCTTCTTCTTCTTCTGCTTGACATAACGACCTAAGTGATCATACCAGCCTATACAGGCTTTAGGAGCCTATTAAGTACCGCACATAGCTGGATAGTCAAGTCCTTGCTGCAGGAGGACGCTCCATATGAGGTTTCAACCTACGACGGACATGTTGTTGAGTCGTGCGAGTTTCTACGAACATCAAAAGTCAACTTTTTATTTAAAAGTCTAGTCTTTGATTGGTACTACGGAGTAAAGCAATCAAGATCTATATTATTTGAATTCAAATACTTTCAAACTTTCAAATATCATCAATATGTCAATATTTTAATATCAAATATCAGATTCATCGGTCAGAGTTGGATGCAACAAATACTCAGAATAGGTTCAAATCCTCTTCTTCTTCTTCTTTGGCTCATGATAGGCATGTTCTTAAGTCGTACGAGTTGACGACTGTACTACGAGACCGGCATTATTAAATCCTCTTCTTCTTGTTTGGCACAACAACCGCTGTCGGTCAAGGCCTGCTTGAACCCACTAGTGAAGTGAGCTTGGCTTTCAGTGACTTCTTGTTACCATAGCAGGATAGTCAGTCCTACGTATGGGGGCACGGTCTATTCGGGGCTTGGACCCATGATGGGCATATTGTTAAGTCGTACGAGTTGACGACTGTACCACCAGACCGGCCCTAAATCAAATCCTCTATATTTATAAAAACAACCACAATACATCAATCCCTAATGCATGTAAGGGACCTTGTGATCCTTGGCTGAGTCTGGCGAAGAGGCTATTATTTTTTAGTAGTTTATGGAGTTACTACTTTATTGATAATCCTATTCCGCACACTAGGACCGCCATCAGCTAAGAGATTGCGTCCATATCCTTAAAAAAATCTAGTTCATTTACTCTTCTTTTCATTATTCGCACTTTCACATACTCTCCCATAGACGCACAATGAAACTCTTTCAGAACAGTTTCTATTTCGTATTTCGATTCTTTTCTGCGGAAATCTACGCGGGAATATTTATAAATTTAGCGTTTCTTCCTTTTTATATTATTTTCAGTTCATTTCTTTTTCCACATCTATCTTCAGCTAATCGTTCTTATGGCCTTCTTAATTTTCATTTCCTCTGCACTATCGATTTGCAGTTCCTATTTACTTTCAATATCTTCCTTTGGTTGGCGTTTAATCACAGACACCGTGTTATTGTTATAGTATGCTTCCGGACGTCTGAATCATTGGGAATAAACTTACCATAGAAATTGCATTGTGTTTGCATTATTGTTCATTGGTTTTAGATTTGCTAGTGCTGGGTAGATACCTTTTTGATTAATTGTATGGCTTAGATAGTTTTTTTTTTCATTCTTTATGCAAAAACCTGCATTTTGTTGGGTTTACTGTCAGATTATATTGCTTCAACCCATCCAATACTTTGATCAAATTTAAATTATGTTCTTTTACAGTTTCCTCAAACACAACGATATCGCCCAAGAACAATAATGCTTTGTCTGGATGAATCAATATTCAGGCGAATTCGTGGCGAGCAGACAAGGTCGCTGCAATAGAACGTTATTTATTGAAAGAACTCCAAAAAAGTTTGAAATCCTTCCAAAACTTCGGAAGGTTGACTGGCTTGTATCTTGCATAACACTATGGAAATTTGTTGGTAATCTAACGCACATTCTTGAAGCACTAAAAACGCCAACTTCAAAAGTTCAGATATTTGGTGTATATGACGCAAGGATATAATGCGAAAGGAGTGAGATACACTTTTTCGAGCATTTTTAAACCTCTTCGGTGCTCTAGAATCTCAATCAATGCGTAAGCTTTCGTAAGACGCAAACTTACTGGTATTTCTATACATGCCGAATAACCTAATAATAATAATAATAATAATTATAATAATAATAATAATAATAATAATACCCAGAGAAATCATTCGTATTTACAATGTTCTTGGATTTGGCGTAAAGTCCTACGTGGACATGCCGGCCTATACAGGCTTTCAAGACTTAATTCATTACCAAGCAGCCGGTTAGTTAATCCTTGCTACGGGGGGACGGACCATTCTGGGTTTGAACCCATGACGGGCATGTTATTGAGTTGTTCGAGTTGACGACTGTACCATGGAACAGTCCCGAACATTTACAAAGTTATGTGTTCCAAAAACCTCAAACTTCTGCACCGTCTTTGGCGTACAGGAATTCTACTCTTTGGAAGATCTCCCAAAACCAAACTTGGAGCTCTGATTGCATCCAACACTAGAGTTGACCTGACAATGTCAGCACAATTGGCTGACCTTTGGCAAACACTTGTTTTACCCCTTGCGACACGAATAATTAAATGGCGCACATTTGCGATGTTACCCTTTGTTACCAAAAAAAAAGGTAAACAATGCTCAGAATCCAACGTCACAAACAAAATAAAACAATCGTTCTGTAGATCTTTGCGTCGCCATTTACCTGGCATGTTTTATTTATTGGCAATTAAAGAGAACGCCCCAACGGCAGCATCCCATCTCCAGCCGGTCCGATCTGATCGCGGAGTAGCCTTCGTCCGGACAGCTTAAAACGGCTTCTCCTGCCTGGCCCAAAGTACCCGCTGAAGTGGCGCCGAGTCGCCCCACAAATCAAGGTGACAGCTCAACCCCCCAGCCACCGGATTGCGTATGCAGATGATGTGAGTCGCATGTTGACGACTTTTAGCTGTCTGTTTTTGTTTGTCGACATTTTTTTGTCCAACCCTCCCTCCAACACCGTCAGTATCTTGTCCTTCCAAGCGAACGCGGGAAAGCAAAAGCAACACTAAAATTCTATCCATTAAGCCGCCCCCGCTTCGAGATCGCGAAAATTTACCCATTCGACACCGCCACCGCCCACCTGCCACACACGCGTGGCGGGGGTTGGAGTGCGGCAAGAAAATTAAGAAAGAAAGAAAAAATAAAAATAAAAGCCAACCCGAGCCGAAACCTGAAGCAAAAATAGCAAACGGCAATCGCTCTAAAACCAAACAAAGCCAACAGCGGCCAAGCCACCTAATGGGGCGAGGCTGCGGCAGGTGAATTGTACTGGAACAATGGAATCAGTGCAGTTTCCCACGCGTCCCCCGTTCCCGCGGCCCCCTTCTCCGGCGAGGGAAGGGAATTATGTTTTGATGTTGCTCATTTTCCTTCGGCCTAGGTCTTTCGCGACGGCTGCGCAAAACCATATGGGACCGGGGACGACTGCCAGGGTTCCTGCTTACTTGCTGGTCAACCGACAAACACACACACACGCGCATGCACACGCACACACTCCGCGAAACAGTTCGGGTCACCCGTGGGCGTATTTTTATGGTGAGAACCTTACGTGATTGTCGTTAAATCGACACGATGCCATTCTTGTGCGTTTTGGACCATTCCTAGTAGCCCCGAGGCCATTTTGCCATTCTTGCATCACGCATGTAAGATGTGTGTGTGTGTGGGCCAACATGAGGAAATGTGTTTTTCCACTCCACCCAGTCGTACACTGCTGCGTTGCCAAGCAACGAGGAAACCCACACGGTACCGATGGGCGGTAAATGTACAGCCGCGTGTCATGTTTTCCCAGCAGTTTCCCAGCAGCAAAATCCTTGGATCGAGAATCACAGCAATCTGCAGCCAGCCAAGCAGCCTGCTGCCCGTACGCACCGGCGGTTCCCTTTTTTTCGCGCTGGTTCGCGGTGGTGTTGCCACGGTGCTAATGCGCCATAAGCATCAATCATATGCGCGGTTGGCTTCGCGCGCGCGCAGTGCAGACAGCGAACCGCCAGCTCCGGTTCTGGCCCGGCATCTTTTTGTTACGACAGAGACGGCGAGGGGGAGAGCGAAAAACGGCACGGTGACAAATCGAATCTGATTCGCGTGGAAAACGTTCGCGCCACCAACAAAACGCGGGATTTTAAGGGATGGTTTTGCATACATGCAGGTCTTTTGTTGAGGGTTGGTTTTTTTCTCTCTCAATTTCTTACAGCTGAAAGTATAGCTTCAGTCGGTTTTTTTTTGGTTTGTTTCGTACCGGTTTCGGTTATTTCACACAGCAAAGGATTAAAAGCGTGACGACAGCCTTTTTGCGACACCCTTTTTGGAGGGAGATTATGTAGGAAAAACACAACCTGCACCTTACACACCGCTGTGATTAATCATTAGGATCGCGTATGTGTGTGAATGTGTTTTTGTTGTTGTGGGGCTTCATGTAGTCAATAGTCCGACGCTGGCCCAAGCAGCGGTAAACTAATCTTCCAAACGCAATAATGATTTTCCCCCCTTCTCGCTCACCCACCAGGTGAGAGACTGTAATGACTGTTTCCTCTTCACCGCACCGCGCGAAGAGCATAATTAATTTTGAGATGGCACATTGACTCCGAAAACCAAACAAAAACAAAAACGATCGACGCAATCTCCACCCGAAGCCGAGAGATGTCGCAAACGCGCTCAACGCGGGTAAATAAATGCACATTTTAACCACCGGCCGCTGAAAAGGGACGTTAAGTTTAACCCCGTTTAATAAAATGTACATTTTGATGCACCTTTCAAACCCGCACGGGAAAAGCCCTACCGAAAGTGCCACCAGGAAGCCTTTCTTTTGTGACAGCAGGTGCGCGAGCGAGCGAGCGAGCGCCGTGACGACGGGGGCGAGAGTCGGGTTCGTCGCTTGATGTGCTGCGAGTCGGATTAATAATTCATGCTTTTTTCGCACTTCGACCGGTGCTCGCGTGCCGCTTGCGGGCGCGATTGCGTGCACTGCGTGTTGCTTACCCCTCCGTGTCCACGGTCGGGGTGTTGTTGTAGATGGTGCTTTATCACGCTTTATCTGCGGCATTGCGATCTTTTTCGAGCAGATCTTGCGACAGAACGCGAGCGGGTGTGTGTTGTGTTGCTATCTCTATGGTTTTTGGGGTGCTATGGGGTTTGTTTATCACAAAGTTCCCCGCTCCCATTGGCAGCTCTCGTTCACATTGGCATGCGTTGTACTGCAATTGTGTGGCATGCTTGTGGTAGCGACCACACGTTTGACCCAAATGCTTTCGATGGTTTTGTTTTCAATTTTTTTAATTTGTTTAGCTCCATATCTGCCACCAAGTCTAAATAATGAAGTCTTAAATCAAAAAAATAACAAAAATATCATTCATAATGTTAACTAAACCTGACTTAACAAATAAAAATGAATAAAAACAAATAAACTAAAATAAATAAAGGTATAGCGCAAAGAGTAAAAGAAAACTAAGAAATAGAAATAGAGAAATTAGAAGAAAGAAGACGGTTACGGAAAGAGTTTAAAATCAAATAGATTAAAGGAGTTAAAATCAAATAGATAGTGAAGATGGTTAAACAACATAAAACAGAATAGAAGATTATTATTGAAAGTTTGTAGCGTATGACGTGTCTCTACTGACAGAGGATTACGTGGGCGGAAAGAAAGAGAGGGAACATACAGTAACATAGACGAGAGTAATTCGGAAGCATCACTAATAGAAATTGAAGAGCCACCAATAAAACATGTTCGAGACACTTGGCGATGAATGAATGCGTTTCATAAGGAGTAAATGAGGCAGCACCAATAATGCTAGCATGTTCAAGAATAGGCCTTACTAGATCACAGTAAAAGTTAGTCTTAAGCAGCTTTAACCTCTAAAGGTAGAGATAGAACGTAAAATATACCCAAGAGTCGATTAGCATTTAGTAGAACTGTCATCAAGATGCAGTTTAGTGCAGTTTAGACGGCTGTTAAGTATAACACCAAGGTCGCAGATATTCATAACACACATAAACACACACACACATAACACAAGGGAGGGACGAGTTAGAAAGAGGATAGTTGAACAAAAAAGGAGAAAGCGAGTGAGAGAAGGAAACAACAGATAATACTTTTCCGGACCCAGGCGTAGTAAATTGGATTGGAGCACCAATAAACAAAAGCATCAAGGTAATGCTGAAGTCTCAAATAATCCGAAGAAGAGACAGATTATAAGATTTTGATATAATTCACATAAAGGAGATTAGCATGAGGTTTCATTATTTTATTTATTCCATTTATTTAATCTGTTCAATAGACCTTATTGGCCCTTTCAAACGAAATTACACTCAGGTCTTAACCTAAATACAACGAGTAACGCAAGAAATTAGTGTGCATGACGAACACTATTTAGGAACTAGGTGTTTGACATTCCTAGTTCGAATGTACGATAAGGCGACGGCTAGAACGTGAACGGCGATCCTTAATGGCGATCAGATCTCGGGAACGAATCATTCTTGCAGGACCCTAGACTAATATCAGTGATGAACAAAGCAAACAAAAGTGGACTTAGCACACTACCTTGAGAGAAAGGTTTGTTTTGTTTCTTTTGTGGTAGTTGTCAAACAAGAAAGCATTTTTTTTAGCAAAACATTATTTGTAGTAAATTGAAATAGAAAAATATGCTGACAAAAGCAAACAGCAAACAGAAAAAATTGAATCATTCATTGATTATGTTACTCTTTTGTTAAAAAAAGGATTTTTTTGTTTTAAACAGGCTTACAGGGTTTCAAGTCATATAATGGAATCGTTCAATCGTTTACAGAAATATTTTAAACCGGTAGTGAAATTGCGCAAGCATTCTGTGAGATTTTTGCATTCATATAATGGAGTGTTGCAACCAGTGCTGAAAAACGTCACTGCCAATGTCATAAAACATTCTGACTGAAACAAAATCCTTGTTAGCGTCACGTACTCAATTGTAATAATCAGAGGTGATACTCAAGCAGTTGGCGTGACCAATACATGCATGATCACATTTTAATAACCAACACTTGATGAGTCACTATGTCATGACTTATTTTACTGTGATCAGTTCTTCAAAATGTCATTGACATAGTCATGACAAATTCCGACTGAAATAAAATCATGTCAGTGTCACGAGCTCTCCCGTGATGATCATAAATGAGACTCAAATAGTTGGGGTGACCATCACATGATTGGTGACATTTTAGCAAACAACACTTGGTCAGTCACTTGGTCGCGGCATTTTCAGTCGGTGATCATCCTGATAATCATGGGAGATATGCGGTGCGTGCGAGTGATCCCAAGCAACAAAATGAGCATGCTTTTTCGCTCTAATGCCTAACCGTCCTACCCAACACACTATTAAAGCAGACAGAGCGAGAAAGCATTCTCATTTTGTTGCTTGTTACCACTTGCCAAGTATGTCCTAAGAATGGCGTGATTATCATTGGGAGCAAATGTATCAAGTGAATGACCAAGGGTGCTACAAAAAATGTCACCAAGCTTGTGATAGGTCCACCAACTGTTTGAGTCTAACCCCTGATCAGCCCAGTTGTGTTCGTGAACTGATTAGAGCTTCGTTTCAGTCATGAATGTGGGTGACTGAAACAGTGGCATTTGGCATCACAGCCAGAAAAAGTCATGATTGTGTTTGCTACGGTTTTAATCTCAGTTGTTTAGTCAGAGTATCGCGTTGGACGGAAGCATTCGTATGTCGCGTTCGACATGTCAAGACGCATTTTCACTGAGTATCAGCAATGTTCAAGCCACCACGGATATGTTCATTGTTTTTGGTGGTGATTATCAAGTAATGCTCGTGACATTCTGCAGCACTGGCTGCAACCGAATAGAGGAATTTTGCTACCATACTGTGGAGCTGTCATAAGCCTGGGGGTGCCGGTGTATTCATTGGATGACAAAGTATTCAAGCTTCCTACATCTTTCTAGCTAATTCTCTCCCGCTCCCGCCTCTCCCTCACCTCTCCAAACACCACAAAACGATGGCAAATAGGTAGGATAAAATTGGACAATGCATGCCATAAACTTCACCCCCTCCCTTGCCTGACCTGTTCCTCTCTGCACTCCTCAGTTTTCTATTCTTCGGAGTGCCCTTTCACCTCCCAAATTAGCATGCCAGCTCGTATCGCAGCCCCCGTGTGTGCATACACACCCATTCACCTGGTGCACGCCATTAGTCTTATTTGTCCGTATTTTCCCTCCCATTGTCTTGCCCTGCCTTTTGTCTTCTGGCATCCATTCTTACGCCCTGACCCCGCACTGCACCCACTCTTTCTTACTTTCCACCGGCGCTTTTCGTTTTAGGAGCGAAAAACAAAAACAAAACACCCCCGCACCCCAATTTTTCTCGTCCCCTTCCCCCGTGGGTTGGTCTCTTGCCTTTTTGGCGTGTTCTGGCCGGGCCGCGGATTGCAACAGACCAGTCACTGGCTGCTGTGGTGGGCCGCATTGTGCAATGAACCACCCCTCGTGGCAAATGGTGCAGCGCGCACGCACGCACAAACACACACGCGCGCTCCCAATGAGAGTGAACAATTCAGCCCGCAGATTTTCATTGACGACCGAGGCGGCGACAATCGAAGAACAATCTCGCACGCTGAAAGCATACACACACACACACACACACACGGCAAAAAAGCACGCAAATGAGGTACGCGACGGTGAACTTCGGGCTGAAAATGAACAAAAAAGGTGCTGCTATTTTCCCAAAGTGTCTCCTTGAACGAAAAAACGAACGAGGGTGGGGTGGAGAAAAAGCAATAGAAGCACACAGAGTTAAAAACTGTCTTACACAGCGGCCGGCAGTTTGACGTTATTGTGCTTGCAGTTTTCATTAGCCTGTCGGGTTTATCTTCGAGCATTTTTGGGTTTTTTTTTATTATTTAGTTTCCTTCTCCAGGAGCTTTTCTCTGTCTGCTTGGCTTGTCCCAAAAAAAAGCTCTAGCTCTTGCGCGCTTCAGGTCGAAGTTTGGCAAAGACCAGGGCTGAATGCCGGGCGCAACCATTGTCCGCGCCATTCTTGAAGGGATGGGCGATTGAAGCGATTTAAATCGGTGCTACCTTGAATCAACGCCCTCCCAACGCTTCTACGTTCACTGACACGTTCGCATAGATTGCAGTCGCGACAGGCTCGCAGGCGTAGGCATGTGTGAAAATTGTCTGCCCCCGCGAGACGCGTGAGAAAAGCCTGGCCACGAAAAGCGCTTGAACGAGATTCGCGCGCACGGTAGGACGCAGCGAAAAGCCATTTCAAACCGGCATTAGACATGGTTCTCTCTATCTCTCTCTCTCTCTCTCCCTCTCTCCCTCATCCCCTTTTCTCTCATCGGTCGATGTTTGGCGCCCAATGTGCGTCAAATTTGGAGCGAAGAAAAACCGAAACCTATTTTCGATCGATTCCGTTACGCGAGGGCGAGGAGCAGACGGTCGGAGGCGTGGTCGGCTCTCAAGGTCGGCATTTGACCACGCCGAGCCAGCATCTCAATGGCAGGTTGGCATGCTGTTGTTATGCGTTTCATCTTTCCTATGAACGGTCGATTAACATTGTGCGTGTTCGAGTGTGGTTTGATTTTGATTTTTCAATGTTTGTGCCGAGGTCGAGGCTGGGCCGTTTAATGGACGCTAAAGCGTCAATTGTTTGGCACCCGCCACCAAATTGTCGCTCGACACAGCGATACCCGTTTCGGGCTGGATCGGGTTTTGCTTGCTGATGGTTCGTGTGAAGCAGGTCATTAGATTTCAATTACATTTCGATGTACAACGGGTCTTTAAGTGCCATTATACGTTTAATTTATCCACAAACTTGGCTTGATGTTTGTAATGGCAAACATAAATACGAGCCGTACAGTTTGGTTCCAAGGACCAACAGTTGTCGTTTAAGAGCGATTGATCTTCTTTTTGTTCTACCACCTTTTTTAACCACTTAATGCGCTTGGATCAATCGGTGAATTATTGATTGCCCGCAGCAGGATATTCAGTCCACCGTATGAAGGACTCGGTTCTTACTAGACTTTAACCCATGATGCACATGTTGGTGAATCTAAAAGAAATTGATGGTTTTAAACAAAACAAAAGATAAGCTTGTGGAAACTTTTTTTTTAAACAAAACGGCCAGACAAGAGGCCACAATATGAAGGTTGATTAAGGTTGAATGATTAAAATATCGTATTGCTTCGAATTACGGATGTTGAGGGCATTTTTGACATTTCATATGTTCTTACTATTTCAAAATTAATCTCTTTTACTTCTTATTATTTTTTTGAACTGAAACAGACCTTCTATATTTGAGAAAATGTAAAGATATACAATATTTGAAACACTTTTTACTACACTGATTCAAACTCCATATACTCAAAAAACTCACTTTTTCGAACGCCATACACTCAAAAAACTTACTTTTCCAAACTCCATACACTCAAAAAACTCACTTTTTCGAACGCCATACACTCAAAAAACTCACTTTTTCAAACTCCAGACACTCAAAACACTCACTTTCTCAAACGTCATACACTCAAAAAACTCACTTTTTCGAACGCCATACACTCAAAACACTGACTTTTTCGAACGCCATACACTCAAAAAACTCACTTTTTCGAACTCCATACACTCAAAACACTCACTTTTTCGAACGCCATACACTCAAAAAACTCACTTTTTCGAACGCCATACACTCAAAAAACTCACTTTTTCAAACTCCATACACTCAAAAAACTCACTTTTTCAAACTCCATACACTCAAAAAACTCACTTTCTCGAACGCCATACACTAAAAAACTCACTTTTTCGAATGCCATACACTCAAAAAACTCACTTTTTCGAACGCCATACACTCAAAAAACTCACTTTTTCGAACGCCATACACTAATAAAACTCACGTTTTCAAACTCCATACACTCAAAAAACTCACTTTTTCAAACTCCAGACACTCAAAACACTCACTTTCTCAAACGTCATACACTCAAAAAACTCACTTTTTCGAACGCCATACACTCAAAAAACTCACTTTTTCGAACGCCATACACTCAAAAAACTCACTTTTTCAAACGCCATACACTCAAAAAACTCACTTTTTCGAACGCCATACACTCAAACACTCACTTTTTCGAACGCCATGCACTCAAAAAACTCACTTTTTCGAACGCCATACACTCAAAAAACTCACTTTTTCAAACTCCAGACATTCAAAACACTCACTTTTTCGAACGCGATACACTCAAAAAACTCACTTTTTCGAACGCCATACACTCAAAACACTCACTTTTTCGAACGCCACACACGAAGTATTCGAAACATTGAAAGAAATAATGGAATTGCAACGATTTTGTTATTCATATTCCAGACAGTTTTATGCACATGCGTCAAACTACGGACGTTTTTGATTCGACTTGCGTACAATCTTAGAATTTCATCAATAATCTTCACATTCACACAAACTACACCTTCGTTTTCAACTTCTCCTAAGGTCTGAACATTCGATTGTGAGTATCAGTGTCCTCCTGAACAGAATGGACTACGGCCTTAACGACAACGGGGTTTGTGTGCTGTTTTTCTCTGGTACTCTGGACGATCTTCCCCGGGCGGCCATCAAGGCATTTGTCACATCTATCTACAAATACGTCGGTCTAGTGGTACATTCGTCAACTCACACGAAAATATGAAGAAATTCAATAAAAACATGATGAATGTCCGGTATGATTTTTAAAGCAGATTTTACAAACCGTGAATAAGGATTACTTTTTTGTTAGCATCTTTACAGAAAAAATGGAAGAACTAATTCTTTTTGCTACATTTTTCTATTGTTTCCTAAATATAGATGAAAAATAATCAAAACCCTATAGTTCTGGTTCTTCTTCTTCTTTTTGGCACAACAACCGCTGCCGGTCAAGGCCTGCCTGTACCCACTAGTGAAGTGGGCTTGGCTTTCAGTGACTTTTTTGTTACCGTAGCAGGATAGTCAGTCCTACGTATGGAGGCACGGTCTATTCGGGACTTGAACCCATGATGGGCGCGTTGTTAAGTCGTACGAGTTGACGACTGTACCACCAGACCTGCCCATAGTTCTGGTTCAAATGAGTAAAAAATAACATTTTTGTAATTCTGAAATACAGTAGAGCGTCTTTTATCCGTGTATCTTTTATCCGGCTGTCCGTTTAACCGTGCTGTTGAGAAATGACAGTTCAGTACAAAGGTGACATTGCGTGGTGAGGAGGATATTCGAAAAAAAAAACAGTTATCAGAGCTCAATGGCATAACAAAAAACAATATAATTCATGGCAAATTTAAAATATTCTTATTCGAAAAACATGTAGTTAATAAAAATTGGTTAATTTCCAAAAACAATCAGGAATTGATGATTAAATACATCATTTGACTCATTATACGTGTTATTCACATATCCGGGCGTGGTCAAGTCCCGGATGAACGACGCTACACTGTAATATAATTTTAATACAAATAATGTAATACATATTTGAGACACTGCGAGGTTAAAACATTGTTGCTGAGGCGAGTTAAAAGTAAGTCATCCGGCTCGAAGGACTAAAAAAAATGTGTATAGAAAAGGAGCCAAAGGAGCTGCTTGCATATCGTGACATGGTATGTCTTAAGTTGGCTTTAAATGTGCTGCTACGTGAGGAATAAAAAAATAAACACAACATAGAACTCAAAATCAAACTACTCTTTATTTAATGTTTGGAGCATTTGGACCGTTATTGAAAGATGACATAATAGTTGGACGATCCACTGTCTTTGAAAAAAAAATGTTGTGCAGCATAGTCAGACTTGTACTAGAGTGCTGTTGTTCAAAGAAAATTCAATCGATATGATATTCATCGTGACGGACGAGTTATCAAATTGGTGAACAAATCAAGAAGTAATCTAAATTCAAACGATCTATCAAACCCATTTTTAAAAGCCTAAAATAATAAAAATAATTTATAAATGCCAAGCTCATAATTTTTTTCCAAGAACCAAAATAATCTGTTATGGCCTATACTTTTAAAACATTTTGCAGCCGGCTTAGACTGTGAATTTGCTCTCTTTTGAGGGAAAGGCGAAGGAGGGATTTTGCCTACAGTTGTACAGTCTACTGAAAGAAATAATAAATATATCATACTCAATTTAATTTAAAACTTTCAACATTAATTACAAACAATGTACGGTCGTCTTATTTATAGCTGCACCTATTTTCAATTGTTCAAACGAGTCCAAAGCAAACTAGTCCATTCTGCGCCACTGGCCGCTCCAAACTTTTTATCAATATGAACCACACTTACTTCCAGCCCATTCCCTTCCCACACTCCCCGGATTTAACACTATTTACCCAAAACAACCTTCTCCGTAAGCCACGCCAAAGTCACAAAATTCAAAAACTCTCCCACCAAGCCTCCCGCCGTGGTTGCCGTGTTGCGCGCAAGCCCACAAATCAAAACCAATCTATTGTTGTTTGATACCGTCCAACCGACCCCGGTGCACACGGGTGGGACGTTCGATGTCAACTCGAGTTGTCCCAAGAAACCGAACCGGCACCAAGGCCCCCGGTCCGGTGCCGCAGAAATATGAATTCATTTTACGGGCTGCGGACGAAAAACGACTGCCCCTCTTTGTAAATTCGTACCACCGTCACCAAGTGTGTGTGTGTGCCTTTTTACCGCTAGCCTCCGCGCACCATGATTTATCGACAATCGCACGGGAAGGTAAAGAATCTCCCAGCAGCAGTACTGGAGGCCGCCGGCCCCAAGGACTCATTGTCCCCAAAATGGGACATTGTATGCAATGAGCAGGTTTTAGCCGATGATCCCCCGGAAGGATCGGAATGACGCATCGAAAACGAGCCAAGCCGTTGCTCGGTGTGCCCGGTATACGTTTAGCGAGGCGTTTTGCTCCTCTGACTAGCCAGCTGACGCTCTCAGGGGAACGGGGCACTCGTAACGGAGCGGCAGGGCTAGGAATGCTCTGGTTGGGACGGAACAGAACAGAACACAATCGGAATAAATTAAGCTTAAATGTAACGTCCAACAACTTAGCTCCCGTCTTGGGAAGCAAAGCAAATCCCAAACATACAAACACACACACACGAACGCCTTGACCTTACCAGACGATGTTTAAATTTTAATTCGTTTAAAACAATCTGCACCGCGGGTCTTAGTGGTGTGATTATTGGCCGCATGCAATTATCGCCCTTTATTGTTTTACCTCTCGGCGCGACGGTTTTTGTTTTTCAATGGCTCAAGGAAGTGACTCCTCTTGCCGGATGGCGTGCAAACTCCCGGAACAATTTTGTGCGCAGCTTCTACGTTTTACCGCACGATTGGAGGTGTGTGGGTGGTTTTTTAAACAAATTGGCACAAGATACGATTTTTTTGCTATACTAAAAAAACAAAAACATAAAACAAATCTCCCAAGGTCACGAAGGGCTTAGGAAAGAAGTTATGATTTTTTTTTGTACATCCGTCTCCATCGCAATCCCTCGCCATGGCTCAGCCAAGCCGAACAACGGCAACGCCTCATAAATAAATAACATCACTGCAACGCCTCTCGCCCAGAAGTTCGACCGAAATTTCACGCCAGATGCACTCTGTCACCTGTGTTAAATATTGTGTGCTCCACTTAATCGCGGTATCTCTTTCACCAGGCACGCAGCTAGGCGTATGTAAGATGGTGCAATCTGGCGGCAGTTATCAGATATTGCAACGATGCCATCTTGCCACATCTCCGAATCTTGCTGCGCCTGTGTGCTGCTCACTCGTACGAGTGATTTAATTAATTCCTTTTTATTTGCCCGTTCGATTTACGCCCCTTAATTTATGCAACGCCGCGTTACCAAAGCGTCCCAAAAGTCGTCGGCTCAATTCGCCATTGCCTTCTTCTCCCGATCCGGTTGATTGTGTTTGGCAGTGAAGGCGGATTTATTCATCTCGAAGCCCCTAGTTTTCTTAGCCCAAATCCTCAAAATATATCAATAACGACAGGTATTAAACTGTTCGCTTTTTTTTAGAAAAAACATTTTTACGATTACCAAATACGCAATCCTGAATTCGTCAAGGATTAAGTTTCTTCTGTCCTTTAATATTGCAGGTTTCATATTGTTTTAATGATATATTTAGTCTTCACGTAATCAGGTCTACACATTTTTCATATTTTTTATTGTTATTATAAATCAAATCAAATTATCAAGACTTATCAAATTTCCGTACTGATCCATTTGGTGTACCTTGATGCAGCTGCTGACCTTGAATACTGTAACAAACTGACAATTCTAGTACACCTTAGGAGCATATTTGGAAAGACTAACAAAAGCAAAACCGAATTTCACTCATTTATACCTCGTATTTGTAAAGAAAAGTTTGCTCAATATGAGAGATGAAATCCACTACAAAAAACTTTTGTGACTTCCCGTTTCACAGATACATACAGATTGCCTGAAATTCAAGAATCTGATATTGGTTATCTTGTACTTGTGTATTTGCCATCGAAACCATCGACGAAGTTACTAAACAAAATTAAATCAAACGTTCCAGGAGCTTCTTCATGCTTTATTGTAATTAAAAATTGTATTGCTAATATGGAAGATTGCGAAAGTATGTCCAGTTCACTTAGGCCATCAAAAATTATTTTCAAAGTTCGTAAAATCTTTTGATTTCTATAAACGTCATCAACTCATTCCGCAAACTTATTGGTAAGAATGTACTGCTTTGATTTAGTTTTCCGTTCATATGTGTATTAATAATTTAAAAAAAATCAATGGCTTATAAAAGCGAACTAACGCGTCTACTCAGTCCGCTTGCAGGGGTTTCCAGTGGTTCTCATAGTTGTGGGACACAACTGGTTCTCAAGTGGTTCTCTTTCCTATTGGAAGTGCTCATTTTTTGAACAGGCTCCTTGTAATATCCTATTTGATTTGTTCAACAAGAGTCCAATTCCCATTACATTTAGTTCATTTCACGCAAGAAAGAGTCAATAAAGTGTCCCACAGCTATGAGAGCTCCTGGAAAACCCTGTACAGGAAAATCCGCCTCTGGCTATCAGTTTATAAGATGGATCACGCATCCTCCATCCACGGGCGTCTCTTCGTCAATCGATACACGTCATAGGAAAAGCGGAAAATGCATACCAACTCGTGTCCACCAAAAGGCTTCAACAGGGCTGCAACAAAACAGTTCACCGGGGTCATACCACATTTGGCACCAAGAACAATAAAAAAAACAAAACCTCAAAAATTCCCATGCCCATTCCAGTGGGGCATTGGGTTTGGGGCGATGGAAGGCCTACGTCAACCGAGGGTAGAAAGAGAGAGAGAGGGAACAAAAGAAAAACACACAGTTCGCCACCCACAGTGCCCCTGGGTCTAGGCTGCAAATTATTGTCGCTTTTTTCCCCCCCCCCCCCCCCCCTCTCTCTCTCTCTCTCTCTCTCTCTTTCTCTCTCTCTGTATCTCTCGGTTTTCTTAAGAGGTGATTTTTCCATCCAGCCTGCCACCAGCATCCGACCCCCCCCCCACCGGTGCAAGAACAAGCAAACCGTGGTGTGGGCGTCGGCGTTTTTCGCGTACCACACAGACATCGTCCCGGCTGGAGGGGGAGTTGTTGGTAGGCGAGCCGCCGGCAACCGATCCGATGCTATATAGTACACCGACGCCTACGCTGCTGGGCTCATTTGAACGGGTCGCAAAGTGCAGAGCGTGACTGTGAACGTGCTTGTGACGGCACGCACGGTTGCTGTTGTTTTTCTAGTTTCGGGTGGCTGTTGTTATACAGTAGTTTGTTCGATTAAGCGAAGGACTAAACGGTGTAGGTTTTTCTTTTTCATCCTTGGAGTGCTTTTACTCGTCAATGAATCAGCTTCTAATGCGTGAGTGAGTGTGTGAGTGTGCCAAAAAAAAGGGACTATTTCTTCATCTGCGTGTTTGTGTACGTGAAAAAGGACACGTGATCGATGCGCTAGCACGAAAACAACAACAAAAAACTCCGCCGATCATCAATCAATACACACTCGCGCTGGGCTCTTTAGCTGTGTGAGTGTGTGTGTGAATGAAGCGAACAGAGCAAAACACGGCAAGCTACTAACCACTTAATTTGGGGTGGACGAAACTGTGTGGCCCAACCTGTCAAAAGTGCGGCAGCAAAGCTAAATCCTTTTTGCTTTCCTTCGTGTGGTGCGCAGTGAATCGATCAAATCGGATTTTATCCTCCCCGCGTAAGAGATCCCGGTGTACCAAGGACGAAGAGCAGTGAAAGCAGCTTCGGTGTTCGAAGAACAGTTTTTGTTGGTTATCAATCAATCTGCATCCCCACATTCAATCAACCAACAAAGCGAGTGTTCGTGTGGACGAGTGTTGACAGTGTGTACGCGAAGGACCGTCTGCTGTGTCGGCAAGTGGCACGGGCCTTGGGTAGCCGAGCCCTTGGTGGAGATTTTGAAGCTGCACGCGAAACGCAACCCAAGCACCAGAGCGCCCCGCAAGAAGGATCGCTTGCCAAGCATCAACGCACCCGCTGCGAACGAACGGCGTCAAGCGACGAACGCTCGTCTTTCAAGATGGGACACCCATCGCATCCAAAGGTGAGATCGCTGGGAGGCGGGTTGTAGCAGTGTTGCATTACCGATTACCGATGCGCGATCTAAATGTGAGCGGTGCTCACCCCCTTCTGAGTGCGAAACCAGGAATCATAAACACAATTCGCACGCACGCCGCACGCGTAAATGGCGTAGTGGCGCAAGTCACCGACGCAAAGTGATGCAAATCGTTTGCAAGTCGCGCAAATTGGAACGCGTTCTCGCGGGATGCTGCCACTGCTGGGTGGTTGTTAAGCTTTTGGCCTTACCTTAATTACCGACACCGCTCTTCCAGCACCGCCAGTGACTGGTGTAAGGGTGGTATCGCGCACAGTTGTAATTGCGGATGGCAGTAGCATTTTGGCTGGGCGCCGTGTTTTGAGACTTTTGGAATATTTGCACAGCTACAGGACTCTTGCAGCGTACTCGACCAACACACCGTTAAGATGCGTTTTGCATACCACGCATCAGTTCAGTAGCTGCAGCTTCTGAGCGCAGGTGTTGGGCACTAATGGGTCGTAACACCTCGACGCCACGACGCTCACCGCCAATCGATGGGCGCGTGCGCAACTACCGAGAGCACCGGGGGAGGCCCTCGAGTTATGGCCAAATTATACACTAATTAATTAGTGGTGTAGCTGCCAACTCTCAAGGCCGATCCAACCCCACCGAAGCCCCGGGCCAATGTGGTTAAGAGTAAGGGTGTATCAGAGCCCCATCATCATCACCATCATTTTTGCCACTGCGAGCAGGCCCGAGCGAGCGAAGACAAAACTGGAGCACTAGCACTGGAGGGCGCTCATCCATTCATCAATTCCAGTAGTGCTCACGCGTGCTCACGCCTCGCTTTTGGCTCCGTTCCTCCCGCACAGCACACATTCTGCGCTCTGTGACCCGATGCAATCCAGCCGCTTCCCATGCAAATGCAGCCGTGGGGGGGGGGCGAGAAGAGGGTAATGAAAACAACCAAACAAGACGGGCAAGCCACCGTGTGAGCCCGGGCGCTGGTGGCTCACATCGTAAAATCAGCCCGAATACAATCAGGCGGGGTAGTGTCGCGAGGTTTTTGTTTTCGCGCTCTGGTTTTTTTTTTTTCGGTGAAGAAATCTGCTGCACACGGGCTCTGCTGGCCCTTACAGTGTGTGGCAGGTTGGGAGTGGAAGGCGGGGCTGTGGTTTTAAGCTGCCTCCGATTTCGCAAATCCCTCCAGTACACCAGCGCCCAGCTCTGAGGCAACCAAGGTGCGTTATCATCCGAGATGCACCGTTGCGTAACGGAGGGCGCTTTTGATTCGCGGGTGAAAAAAGGCTGATGGTATGACAAGTGATACGCGTGCAAGCGATTCGCTTATTTAGGTGACATGTTCGAAATTGTAGCTTTTAAAACGATCGCTTAAACAAAATCAATTGCAAAAAAACAAAAATGATAATCTTCTCACTTTGCTTTATTTCTGCTAGAGATGTCAATGTTGTGCTGTAGTAGAGGAAAATTACATGTTACATGTTTTATGTTTTAGTAATCAGCTACTAGGTACATCATATTAGAGTAAACTGTTGGGTCCTGTTGTTCTTTAACTTATTTTTATGCACAAAGAGTAAAATGTATTTGTCACAGCAATACCCATAATAGCAATCTAATGATAATGTCTTACAGAATGTCTTTAAACATTGAAAAAAAACAATGAAACAGTGTGCTAAAAACTAAACGTCAAAATTAACGTTCATTATTACACTACACAAACGCTTAAAAACACATTCGAACGCGTCAAAACATTGTTCGCTCTCTTGAGTTTCTGCTTATCAGATTTTCGGGCGCTAGGAATCAATCCAGCTCGAGGGAAGACAGTTCGAACTGGGATCGAACCTATCCTAATCTAGTTGTAAACTATTAGACAAAAAATGTGATATTCCTGAAATTGAAAGTAAAGGAGCAAAAAAAAGTACTTGGAGTTTTTATTAGTTTTAACAGTTTCCTTTCTTTATGTAATGCTATCACACACATATTTTGGGGAATTGTTACCAGGAAATTAATGATTCCTAGCAAAACCATTATTTAACTCTTGATTTTACATTTCCCAGTACTACTCCAGAATGATCGTGTTATTTAAAACAAAGTGATACCGCTCCAATGACGTAGAACAAGAGATAAATTTTCCAAATTTTCAAGTTTTACTCAGTAATGCAATTTAATATTAATTATTTTGCATCATATTATTTTCTGTATTGCACTTTCAAATTCGAAAACGATCATTTATATCATTCTGGTATTTCAATAAAACACAAATTAGTGACGATTTTGAACGTATTCATATTAGTTATATTTTTACCTTGTGTTGAGTCTAGTGATGTGTATCGATTGCTTATTAAAAAGTGTATTTATTGTATTGTTATTTAAATCCACATTATTACGGCGTCGGCCGTAGTTTTAACACAATATGTATCGACCGATTTTGTTCTCAAGACATTTGTTTCGTGTAGCAGCCGAGATTGCATTAGGCATAGAATCGTCAAACCAACTCTCAGAGACGATGTTTGAAATCTCTCACGAATTTGGAATGTAAGCAAAAAGATTAACAAGATCCTAAAACATGATACAATTATTAATTGATTTTCATGTAACCTATTGTAGTTATTATCATTTTGTTCCACATCAGCTGGTCAATTGAAATTTACTGGTTTTTAGAATTTATTAATGTTTTTGTTTTTGCAAAAAAAATATGAGTAAACAATCAAAGCCTAGTGACATTTGTTTTACGGGTTTTTTCATGTTGCTCGAGACACAAGACATTGTGGATTTTAGTGTGATTAATCGTGTTTTAAGCGTTATGATTTCGTTAGGACATAAACTGGATTTTCCTCTATCGTTGGACAATTGCGTTGAGTTCGTTTTACATTCATTTATTTGTGGTATTTCAAAAAGAAACAAGTACTTTTTATATCGCGTCATTAATTAAAAATAAGGTGTTATTTCAGTGTGAAAATGGCTACACGACCACTTCAAATGATTGCTAACCTGACGGAACAAGAAGAAAGCACACAAAAAAGCCCCATCATAGTCGATTTTACATGGTTTGTTCTTAAACTCCCTTAAATTGTTGCAGACTATGCTCCACCTTAAGCGAAACAGCTCGAAAGCTTGATTTTCGTACTTAAAATGTCTATTGGGATGTTAGATTGCTGAAAACTTTAACATTTTACATCCAAACTATCATCATATCGCCCTCGATCCATTTTTCAGAAGAGTTTTGATGACAAATGCCTTGGATCTATTCTGGAACCGACAGAACTCGTGAACGATTTCATACCCAAAACTCTAGTAGTTGATGTATTTCTATCGTATAGTCTTTTTCAATATATCCGATAAGACAGTGAGAAAAACTCTCGCTAGCTGGAATTTTAAGTGCTCTCCCTCTCTAATTCCAAGCCTCTAGCCCTCATGTGTGTTGAGACCTCGTTAGGTCCTCTTATAGGAGTCTCTCGAATCCGTGATATCTAAACTTTTAGATACTTAAATCATCCACTTCATCATTCAGTTACTCAGTACTACAGCGGCATAATAACTGGCTACTTTCGAATTCCTTGTTTGCTAAACTTTCCATGTCTTTTCTCTTCCCTATTTCTTCTCGCCCTTTCCTCAGTACCGCTGTCCGGGTAGAGCAGGTCGCGAGCGGATCATGACGCTGTGGGTGATGGTACTATTCGTCACCGTCCCCACACTGCCCTTCCCAGGCGTGTCCGCCATCACGACGACCGACTCGTTGGTGGAGGCAACGCACACGACGCTCCCGGTGACGCTCGGCGAGACGGAGACGACGCCGGACCGCTCAGCCTCCGACCTGAGCGAGGCGGAAACGAAGGACCCCACGCAGCGGCTCGAGATCATCAAGCAGATCCGCAAGGTGAACCAGGACGGTTCGTACACGGTCGGCTACGAGGCGGAGGACGGTACGTTCAAGATCGAGAGCCGGGACGTGCTGGGCAACATCAAGGGTACGTACGGGTACATCGACGCGAACGGCGACATCAAGCGGGTCTCGTACGGCGGCGGACAGTCGACCGCAACGCTGCCAATGGTGTCGACCGTGCCGACGCCCGAGGGGGAGATTGTGCACATTCCGCCGCGCTTCAACCGCACCCAGCATCTGCTGATGCCGACCACACGCCGCCCGCCCAACTATCATCCACCGCAGCAGCAGCAGCAGCAGCACCATTCCCATCTTCATCACAACCCGCAGCACGCGAGCACACTGCGCCCGAGCGTCATTCAGACGATTCCGCGCAAACGGCACGGCTACTCCACCACCACACCGACCACACCGGCGTCCAGTGGCTCCAGCAGCAGCACGATGGCAATGAACGGAGGCAACTCACCAACCACCACACCTACCACCACCACGACCACAACCACCGAAAGCACTGTGACGTCAGCGGCCACCGAAACGGGCGGCCATCTGGCAGCGGCGTTCGGTGAACCAACAGCCGCCTCGACGCACTCCTCCACCGTGCACACCAAACCCGGCACGCTGCTCATTATCCGACCGACGCCCCTCCCCTACCAGGCGGCCAAGACGGCCGAACAGCTTGCCCGGCCCGAGCGGCTCGAGGCGGCTAAGTACACGCACGCCCCGCCCGCCAAAAAGCCCGTCCGCGGTAACTTCCTGCGCCGCCAGCTGGCCCCGGCCGTGAGCGAGTCCGGCGAGCAGTACGAGGCGCAGCCGCAGCAGATCATCTACGGCCAGTCGGCGGCCGACGGCGAACTCGGCAGCATCTTCTCCGGCGGCGCAAAGCCCCTCTACACCACCCATCCGACGCCGCGCATCCCAGCCGCCGTGCTGGCGGCCCGGCAGCGTGCCGCCCACATCCAGAGCGTGCTGCAGGCGGGTCAGGCCGGCCCCGACCGGCTCACCACCGAGCGCGTGTACGTGAAGCAACCGGTCCGACCACAGCCACCAAGGCACGAACCGGCCCCGATCCTGTACGAAACCTCGACCGAGCCGAGCTCCGAGCACAGCTACGTCACCGACGGACCGGCGTCCTCCTCAGTCGTGCAAATTCCAGCCGCCAATCGGGTCCTGGCGACAAGCGAAGCCGAACCGCACGCGGAAGAGCGTCGCCCGATATTCCGCCCCCGGCCGATCGAGTTTCGCCCGCGCGAGGACGGCTCATCGCAACCGCCGCCGCCCGGACGCTTCCGCACGCCGTACGGATTGCCGCCGCCATACGCGAGGTCCTTCACGCCGCTGCCACCACCCGGAGAGCTACCGTACGGTGGGCGTGACCCGGACGACAAGGACCGGGAGGCGGACGAACCGCAGCCGCATCTCAACAGCCTTCTGCCCTATCGGCAGCAGCGGCGGCTGAATCTGCCGCCGGCAGATCCCGCCTACCAGCCGCAGCAGTCACTCAGCGCAACTCAGCCGCCCCAGCAGCACCAGCCGCAGCAGCAGCAGCAGCAACAGAACTCGTACCCTATTCCCGTCCCATACAACCCGGTCGGCTATCCGCGACTGCCCTCCAGCCCGTACTACTATGACATCCCGCCGGAGCGTCCACTGACCGCGCGGGACTTTGAGCGCATCCTGCAGGTGCTCATCTTGCGCCATCAGCAGCAGCAGTTCGCTCAGCAGGCGTCGCGCTACCGTCTCGGTGGCGGCGGCGGCGGCTACGGCGGCTACAATGGAGCCTTTCCGTACAATCCCTACTTCCCCGGGCCCTCTCCGGCACCGTACGGACTCGGTGGCCCATACCTCGGCGGCGGCTACCCTCAGCAACAGATCCCCCGACCACCACTGCCCTTCCCCTATCCAGGTGCGGGACCTTACGATGCGCCCGGCTACCAGAACCCACTCTACAGCCCATCCGCACCGAGTGCAAGCGTACGGGGTGGCGGCGTAGCTGCTGACGGTGCCCAGTCCGACCCGCTCGACGGTGGCTTCGTGCGCCGCAACGGCCAGTACTACCAGCCGGCGCTCGATGCGCCCGGTTCGGCCGCCACCGGATCGCTCCGTTCCGCCGACTATCTGCCGCCGGACGTGCGCGAAAGCCTGCTCTACCGGATGCTGATGCTCGCTATCCAGGCACCCGGTGCCGGCACGGACGTACTGCCGCCCGGACCGCAGTCCGCCGGCCAGCAGTACCCCGGTCTGCAGCACCTGCAGGGTGCGTCCTCGATGCCACGGCCCCAAACCCAACCGAGCCAGATGACAGGCCGCCAGCAGGACGGGCAGAGCACGGTGACGGCCGCCGCCGCCGCCACGATGCTACCGATGTACAGCAAAAAGCCGGTGCGAAGTGTACAAATTCTCGGCGAGGAGTGAAGACCGCGCCGGGTTTCGTTTCTTTTTCTTCTAGTTCGGTAGCGCTGTAAACACGCAGTTTAGGCTTACTAGGAGTGACTAGGTTTAGGTTCTTGGGGTAGGCGGCTTCGGAGCTGCTCCCTTTTTTTGTGTAGCATTTAGTTTTGTTGTACCTTCCGTATTCTTTCCCTTTTCCGTTTTGCTTTGATGGCGTGTAGTCGTGACACTCGAACCACTAGAATAAGATGTACCAAAGTTTACCCCCGCGCGTCACAACACCGCACACTCACGATTACGGTTACTCCACAAGGCCTGTCAAAGCTAGCGACTCGAAAGCGGAATACGCTGCGATCCCGAGGGGCAAGATGCAACTTAAATACGACGTGTTTCAAACGTAAAATAAGGGATAAAATTCTGAAGAGGGCAATCTTCCCGGTCGGGCGATGTGTTTCGTTTAATCTTGACGCAAATTTTCACCAACTCTTTTCACCAATAAAATCCAAATGATTAAAAATGGAGTCTTTTACTTAGGAATAATCCGAACGATTAACTTCTTGTCTGCAGAGGTGGTGCGAGCTCGAAATCGAAAGTACCTGATTCCGATTCCGGCTCCAGAATCGATTCCAATTCCAGAACTGAAATCGGGATAGACTCTGGAATTGGAATCGGAGTCGGCTCCAGAATCGGAATCGGATTCGGAGTTGGCTCTGGAATGGGAATCGGATCTAGATCCGGAATCGGATTTGGATTTGGCTCCGGAATCGGAAACAACTCCGGAATCTGAAGCGGCTTCGTAATCAGAACACAACTAAACCTTCAATGCATACTGCAATAAAATGATGAATGCTTTTTCATTTAACTATCATTCCACGGTTTTACCCGAATGTACTGGGTGCTTTGACCCCTGTGTAATAAGCCGCAAAGGATCCAAATGTACTTAAAAACTATCCATTCTCATGGATATTCCAGAGCCAATTCCGGTTCCGGAGCTGATTCTGATTCTGGATTCGATTCTGATTTCGGAACCGATTCCGGAGTCAATTCCGGAGCCGATTTCGGAACCGATTCCGAAGTCGATTTTAGAAGCTGATTTTGGACCTTCTATCCGGAATCGATTCCACAAAAAATCGGAGCTATTCTTTATCGATTCTGACCAAAACTTCATTTTTCCCATCACTAGTCTGCAGACCTTGGCCAACCTGTCGAATAACTTTCTTTAGTACTTGCCTCTTCTTCCTGAGATGTCCTTTTATGAAGATCACATGTACATGGCAGAGGAAGGAGCTCACACATGCTGGCTAGCTAGCGGGACACGTTTCAGAAGATACTGTGGAGGTGTTCATCCGTGCACTGAATGCCATTTTTTGTACGATTCCCACCTCCTAATTGGCTTCGTAGCTGCCAGAATGTCGGATAATTGAGGCGACCAGTTCTGACTCGCTTTTAAACCGAATGCAACCGGAAGCTGCTTCTCTGGACCAAACATGCCCAAGTCCCTATCGGAGAGAGCTTCCGAGCGAAGAAACGTTGGTACCGTCCTTACGAAGGAACGGTCCTTAATGACAGGTGTAAGCTCCGGCTTGGTCATGTGTGTATGTGTTTGTGTGTGTTGGAATGCTTTTCGTTAGCGGCTGTCACCGATGGTTTCTATTTGCTGTTTTCAAACGAGATCCGTTCGCCATAAAACCACCGTCCGGATGGCGTCCAAGGAAGGCGTGTGGCACGATGATAAGAGGACGCTGTGACACCGGCCAGACTTTCGACTTCTGCAATGGGTGGTCGGGTTTTTTATTTCTTCTTTTTGTCGTTGTTATGCGACTCGACATGGTGTCCTAACGAGATACCGCCACATTCTGTCGGACATTGGGAGCCAATTTAACACGGATTGGTGGGTTTTGTGGTGCTTTCACAGGTTAGGTTATTGATTTTTATTCCATTCCTATTCCGCTCAATGATTTATTTTTTTCTTGAATTTGGAAGGACGAATCCCTACGCAAAAATTAAAGCCACGTACGGTACAACTGTAACCTTGACTTATTTTTTTAAGAAAAGTTTCCGTTTTCGTACAGCTTGACCATCTAACGTTACGTTAAGCTTTGAACAAATAAAAAGTAAGCTTTCACTCAATGGTTTAAAAGCATGCGGTAAGCTTTATGGCTCAAAAGCTCAATGAGTGCTTTGCGCTGATCCTCTCATTGAATGTGCCGTTCTCTCTTTTACCCTGCTTTGCCCAGGCGAGACAGCAAATGATCGACGCGACTGTTGCACCTTTTTGCTCATTTCAAATGTAAAGCTTAAAGCTCTCGTACATTTTTGATTTATTGTTAAGAGTCACTCTCAATTTCTTGATTTTCAATGTTTGTTTTGTTACTTTTTAACGTTAAAAATTATTGTAAAGTGTTTATCAAACAGTCTTATTTGCTATTTCTGATCAATTGAAGTTGGAGCTTGTTGTTGAAACGTTACCCAAATTCAAAGGCGGCCATGACAGTTAAAAGATCCGAGCAATTGACGTATACGAGAGAGGAATGAGGCTTTGAGCATGTAGCGAACAGCTAATAGTCCCAATGAGAGAGTGGAAAGAAATAACATTGAATGTAAGCTAAAATAAAAATAAGGATAAGAATTTCACCAAAATAACATTACAACAAGATTTTATAATTGGTTGGTTGCCACAACAGAATATTTTGAGCAAGCGTTTTATATCTAAATTCGTTCCATTCCCTTCGTTCAAACTCGACAAGCTTCCATAACGCCTTTCCGAAACATACACACACATCCATACACGATCAAGAATGTGAAGAGTAAGACATTCGCTCTTGCTCTCTTTTTCGCCAAGAGATCTTCGAGAGCGGCCGCACCCAGCAGACGAACTTTCTTGAAGACCTCTCCGTTAAGGCCTTAACAAAGTCTTAGCGATTGATCACGGCACTCCAACGGAAGGACGAGCGGAATGTGAAATGGAAAATTGAACGTAGTTAATTTGATTTTTTTATGCATGTAGGATTGTTAAAAAGCTTATAAACGTCGATAAAACTTTCATTGATTCGAATTGATTGGAATGATTCCAATATTTTGCCTTTCGATTCGAAGCATTCTGTTAGAAAGATAAATGAGCTGCGTTAACTATATCATTCGCCCGTTTTCTATGTCCAGCTAGCAAGCTGCAATTTCAGCCTGACAGCGGAATAATATACATCATAACCCGAATGATATACACCATAACCCGTATATGTTTGACGATTACTTTTCGCAATATTTGATTTCAGTATTTGTGTTGAAAAAGCTGCATTTTAAAATAGCTTTGCTTTCTTTTTTCTGTCTGAATCGATTTTTGAAAATTTGTTATAAGTATAAAAATCCATCTAAAAAATTTTTTTCGGACAAAATATTTAGGCTTCATCAAAACAAATTTATTCCTTTATGAGGTAAGCTGATTGAGCCTACGACGAATTTATTTTTTTTTTTCAGGCTGTAATAATCTAGGCTAAAAATCTGCATTTTTCTGAGCGTTGGTTGTGAATGGAGAGTTGACATGATTTTAACTACCAAAGTGTCAAACTCCATATAAAAAACTGACATGAATTGACTTGACTGAATAATTTGCTACTCTTGTCGTAACATGCCTTGTTTAGCAGCACATCTCAGCTTAACAAGCCGCTGTCTGCTGGGTGCGGCTGTACGGCTGCGCTTCGCGCTGCTACCAAGCGGTCCGCACAGGCTCGGCTCGGCCCCGACCGAGTCAGAAAGCAACGCACGTCGAGGCGAAACGCGTCGTGGTGTTTGCGTGTGTGCAAGCAGCTTAACCCCTAAATTTCGGTTCGCGTTTGCCGGGAATCCAGTATAAACCAGGCCGCCAGTACAGGAGCTCGGTTACGTGGTGCGCTATTCGGACAGTTCGGCAGTGCGTATGGTTGTTCTCGCGGATTTTTGAGCGCACAGCGAAGAGGACGCCCTGCTGGAGAAGGTGAAGCAAGTTCTTTACAGCGCTGGTGCCTCGCCCGTTCACAAAGCCGGTGTGCTCGGTGTCCAAGGGGAAAGGGAAGTGAGTTGTTGTGTAGGAAAAAGCGTGTCTGTGGGTCTGATGTGCGCGTCCAAAAGGGAATCAAATAAAAAGGAAGTGTGCAAGTGGGTAAATAACGCACCCCCGAAAAGGTGGGCTTAATTGTGTGTAAAAGGGTGCACGCGCACGCCCGCACCAACTCGCCCGGCTGGAGTCGATTTTCCCAAGGTGAGGAATATTAGGAGGGCGCAGAGTTTCGGTTTCACGGCCGATCGGCCGGAACGGGAAATCGATCATTTTCCCAACCACCACCGCCGGGTCCACATCCTTTTCTGCGGGTGGTTATTTTTTTATTTTCGTTCCGTGTGCTCGAATAGTGGAAGTGTTTGGTGGGTTGTGCTGCGGGTCTTAGAAGTGTGTGGCGAAGAATCGCGATGCGGTAAGAAGTGGTTCCCGTAGCAACCAGCATTCAACTCGCCAAGCGAACCTGCCCGAACGCAATAGCATTACAATCAATCAGGGCACTGTGTAGCCGTACCCAGCACTCCAGCAGCAGAGCGAGGAAGAGCCCTCCATCCCCTTCGATCAATGGCCAGCCGTCGACACAGGACAGCCTTCAACTGCGCTCGGGCGGTGTAAAGTCCGCCAGCCACGACTGCATGCATGCAAAGGTAGGTAAGCCCTGGCCAAACCCACCCCAACGCACTCCAAAAGGGCACTATGCCGCCAAACACTGTAAACAACAAACATCCCCCGGTCTGGTCGGGAGCCTGTGCTTGGGAGTGGTTCGGGAGCGTCGGCCAGAGGCTACCGATCGCGCGCCACGCCAAAAGCGGCAAACCGATCGACGGGCCAGCACCCCAGAACCCCTCTAACTCCCCGCTAATTCGATAAATGTGAAAGGTTTTGCCCTTCACTTTACGGGTGCGGAGTGCGCCTTGCGAAGGCGAAGAAAGGAAAGCGGGGGAAGCAAACAGAAAGAAGAAAAAAATATCAGAGCTTGATCCGTGGTGATCCGACAGTGCCTCCAAGCCTTCCAGCACCAACAGCACACATACACATAAAAACGGAGCACGCACGTGGAGGCAGGGGCTGCCGCCTGCTGCTGGCGCTGTGCGCAAAACAACGTTGACGATTTTTGCTTTTCTCATGCTTATGCTAATTTCGTCACAAACAAAACCCCAAACACGAGGACGATAACGACAAGCGAGGGGTTGGATTAGAGTGTGTATGTTTGTGTCGTGAGACGCCCGCTGCCACAAACATTGGAGCTTGGCCGCGTGGGGATTTTGCAGCTTAAGCAAAGGTAGCGCGCTTCTTCGTCTGCAACTTGGATGGCGATGGTGGCGGCAACGCTAAGGAACCGTCCGCTTCATTGCGTTTCTGGTGTGTGTGAGTGTGTGTGGCTTTTCGTTTTTCGTTGCCTCTAGCTTCTTGGTCTGTATGCTGCTGTCGAATGGCGGTTATTTGCTGCATTTTAAACCGCGTGCTCCCACCACGCTTTGTTTGGTTGCGGTGGTTGGGATGTTGGGTTTGCTGGAGGAGGAGTGCAATGTTTTGGCTCGGTGGCATAAAACCTGTTTTACCGAGGCGCTGATGGTGGCTTCTTGCGTTCCGTCAGTACCGTGTCTCGAAGAAAGGGGCTTGGTGAAAAGCACAAAGAAAAAAAAAACAGTCAGCAGCTATACGTACAGGTTCGGGCAATATTGTCAACAAAGCTTGCGTGTAGACTTTTGCTCTTTCCTCTTTTCTGTCTCTCTCTCTCTCTCTCTCTCTCTCTCTCTCTCTCACACACTCTTTTCTGTTAACTGTAAGGATCCATCCTGGTGGTGATGCTCGCTTATGAATGTGAAGTTAAGGTGGTCGTTTTGTTTTCTCTTCCCGCACGACACCGGCCAAAGATCTCTCTAACCCCCTTTTTATGGGTTTTAAGAGCGGCGAACAGAATGCAGAATTAGCAGACAGTACCAAACCCCAGCCACAGAAGCCACGCTCACTGTCGTTGGATTGTCTTGGTGACATTTTGCGCGTCCCGAAAAAAAAAACGCAGTAACTGTCACCATTTTGCGACACAAGCGGGCCATCGGACCCACCAGAATGGCACGTCACAAATGAAGAAGAGTTCCTGTTATCTAAAACGTAACCAGAAATACAAAAAAATAACCCACAATGTTTCCATTCGCAGAAGCGTACGCGCGGGTAATACGATATTGCTCGCAAAAAAATAAAAATAAAAAACCGTCACACAACATCGCCGGGACCAACCGGGCCGGCTCCTTTCCCAGGGGCTGTTGCAGTCACCGACAAAGGAGGCGCGCTTCCCTCCCGTACACGGCGGTTGCGATGATACTACGCTCAGCTTCGTGGCCGGGGCGCTGTGTGTTTTTGGAATTCCTCACTTCGCTCGCTTTTCCAATTCGGGGCACCGGGTTTTTTTTTATTATCGCGACCCTCTTGGTGCGCGGGCGAAATCATGCCTCATGTGGGTCTGTGCTTGTGTGCGTGTTCGCCAAAGCTTAAGGCGCCCTCAGTATACGATCGTTCTCTAATTTCTCCGTTCCCGCAGCCGAAGTGCGATAAAAATATGGCCCTGGTCAAAGAACCCTGCTGATCAATTCCTCTCTGTATCTCTCTCTCTCTCTCTCTTTCTCTTTCTTTCTCAAGCTCTCTTGCTCCCTTGCAACATTATCCCAAACCTTCGACAACAACAGAGTTCTTTGGGTCAGCGAAAAGAGTGTTAGTTGTTTTATTGCAGAAAAGCAATCTCCGATGGGACGGGGGAAGCAGCGAAAGTGGGAGAAACACAGAGGAAGGAAAAAAAGGTCTGAAGAGGGTGTGTGTGAGTGTGTGTATGGTTGCCTAGTCTGGGTGTGAAACCAATCGCCCATATGTAAAGGGCTCGTTTCATGTTGAGTGGCTTTTTTCCTTAATTCTTAATTATGATACATCCTCCGCTCTTCGTTCGCTGTTTTCGGGGGCTGTTCCGCTGTAGCAAAGCCGTTCCCGGCCTGTTTTCCATAGCAGGCCGTGTAGCAGAGCCATAATTTTACGCCCGCATCCGGAAACTGGATGTTGCTGGATTTGATTGGTGAAGCGGCGGTCGATGGTATCGAGGGATGGAAGGAATGCACTGAAAACACAAAATTCAATCAGCTTAAAATATGCGTAAATTTCAATTAGGATTTGTAAGAAAAACAAAGCATCACATGCGTTCAGTAAACCTTGGTCGAGGAGCCACAACGAAGGTAAGCGGGGCAATTGAAACGACCAAGAGAGTCATATTTCCAATAAAACCATTCAAAAATAAATTTTATGATATGTGTTCTAGGAATTCTCACAAGACTCTCTAACACCATGATTGTTGGTATAAGGTTTATGGAATTTCTAACCAAAACTACTTTTATCTATTCTCATCAGCCGTGGTAGAAATGAGACGGAACATAATTGAAGTGGATGCTATCTTGAGATCGAAGACCTTCTCCTTCTTTGGCTCAACAACCGATGACGGTCAAGGCCTGCCAACCCACTTGTGGGGTTGGCTTTCAGTGACTTATTGATTTCCCCCCATAGCAGGATAGTCAGTCCTACGTATGGCGGCACGGTCTATTCGGGGCTTGAACCCATGACGGGCATGTTGTTAAGTCGTACGAGTTGACGACTGTACCATGAGACCGGCTCGAAGCCCTTATGGTTGTTTAATTTTAACTTTTTACCTCTGTGTTTGGAAGAGTTTTTGCTAGATCTACAGGCTTATTGTATTCTTGCAATATCTTGTCGACATCGAGTTGAATATTGCTAAGGAAAACAGATCTACCATGCAACTAGACTATCCCGCCTCAAATGGCGGTTTCGAGGTTTCCATAGAAATGTGTCAAGTAGTCGTGTTCACGCCCGTCCATGTGTCTTTCGATTCTAGAGTCGATCCAAACCGTTCTCGACGTCAAAACCCTAGCGGGAAATGGATCGAAATCGATATTTTACCAGTGTTGATATAAAGTATTTCAATTTTCGACTATGAAAAATTAATATGCGTTAAAATTAGGTAAAACTAAATGTAATAGACACCCATGAAAATCACTCAATGAAAGTAGATTAATAGAATTGATAATTCGTTTGATCATCTATAAGGAAATTCTTATTTTTTTGGCTGACATTATAATTTGGTAAGGGTTCTTAAAAGTCATCATCGCGAGCTCGTCTCAGTTGATTTTCACAAACAGACCTCTAAACCAATAGGCTCATTTCACATCGACCAAATTTCTCGGCTCGACTAGAATCGAGTAAAATAGTAAAATTAGCTCAATAGATATTCTACAGAAGCTTTTACCTTCTTCTACTAACAGATTATCTCAAACGGGACGAAATAAATATCATACAAAAACGTTTGTCATCAACTAAGCAGTGAACAGCACATGCAACCCTGCAATTTCTTCATATTCCCAAGCGCGCGGTGGTGTGTGAGACGAGTTCCGAAACATCTCCAAAACGGCAGCGTTCCGATCGTGGAAAGATCGTCCACCGCCTGCCTATAAATGGACGCAATGAGAGCCAAACCAACACAGCGACAGCACGCACGCGTTGTTCGCTTCACAGTGCCTGTTTTTTTGTTGTTTTTATGCCCAATTCTTTTATAAAAACGCTAGCCCAGATCTTGCGTGTGATCTCCTGTCATTCTCGCTCATTCTCGCTCTTTCTTTCTCTTTCTCTCTCTCTAGTTCTTTTTCTCCACCTCTAACTGATCAGTAGTACCTCTCAGGTCCAGGGTCGCACCTTTTTTTCCCTTCTTTCCCCGTGGTGTGTAGCGAATCCTGCCCATACCCGCCGGATGAAGTGGCTCCGGCGTTCATTCGCCTCCAATCTGTCTCTCTCGCTGTGGTGGAATACGTTAGCCCAAAATAGGCATTAAAAGCAGAAAGGGCAAGCGCAAGAGCGAGCGAGCGCGAGCCGATCGTAAAGTATGGTGCGCTCCTTGTCCGTCCCGTTTGGCGCTGGTGCCTTTTAAGCAGCTTAATCGTGTAAATATCGTCCAGGCTGGGCAGACGCTACACTTCAAACCTGCTCTCCCGTACCTGTGAAGCTGTAACCCAGCGGGCCCTGTAGCACCGCCGCGCTCCGCATCATCTCGTTTTCATTGCATGTCCACACACAGCAAAACTCTTCCGCTTCGATGTTGTGTGGCTTTCAGTATATACTTGTGTGTGTGTGTGTGTGTGTGTGTGTGTGTGTGTGTGTGTGTGTGTGTATGTGTGTGTTTATGTGTGTGTTTGTGGAGTTTACGCCTCACGTTTTGAGTCTTTTTATGCTTCCCTCTGTCTCGCCTTCTCGCACGGAGTGCCGTTGGTGCTTATGCTGCGGCGGGGTAACATTTATGCTTACCCATCGGGTCTCTTTCGACGGCTGTCGTGACCGGTTTTTTCGTTGTTTATTTGGTTTGTATTTATTTATATTTTCCATTCTTGTTTTCTTTCCTCGTCTTGCGGGCTGCACTCCAGCAAATGGCTCCCTCCGTCCTACTTGTTCACTGACTCTTTCCCTGTCTGTGGGTGCCTGGGTGTGTGTTATCATCTTTTTCCCGTCACGTCTCGTCGTGATATGATGAGACGGGCCGCGCGTTCTTTATATTCCATTTATGTCGTATTTCAAAATAAAGAAGAAGAAGAAGAAGAAAAACTCAGCAACCAACACATCGTTAAAACGTTCTCTTGGTTTCTCAACCCGTTCAGTGCGCTCACAATTCCACCGTTCCACCACTTCGGTATCGCCGGAGCCCTCTTGTTCGGTGCAGGGGCGAATGAATACAACGCCATAAACTGTGAATGCGTTTGAGCACACGCCTGCAGCATGGAAAGGAAGAGGCACACAGTGGTAGAATGTGTATTATGTTTCGGTTTGTCACTATTAATTGTATTAAAAAAAGAAAACGAAAAAAAAACAAACGAACGAAGAAATACGAAAGTGTGTGGTGTATTAATGATCGAGAGCTACGAAACACGTGTTTTTCATCTTCCGCCATATTCCAGCGCGCTGCTACTGCTGCCGTACGAGCACGGAGTTGTCGCATCGGAAAGGGAGCGCGCTCATCGGAGAGAAAGGGTTGCACGCTGGATGATGAAAACATTCTCGTTAGGATCGCTCCGGCTGGTAAACATAATTTGTTACCAGATGAAAGCGAGAAAGCGATATGATTTTTTTTTATTGACACCTTTATTCTTCCCTGGTGTGTATGTTTGCTACTTGGGAATCGGGGAGCATCTTGATCCAACCTGTCGCAATAAATCATTCCCGATTTGTTGGCTGCCAAAGCAAATGGAGTTGTATGGATGCATGTGCCTGTGTGTGTGTGTTTAGCTGTAATATCACAATATTATAAACGAGTCTCATAAATTTGTCCCACTCTCTCATTATGTCTCAAAAAAATAACGGTATCATTTCTTACATCATAATCATCCATTCTAAAAACAAAACAACAAACAACTTTATTGGGAAATGTTCCATCCATGCAGTGCACCCACACACAAACACACACACACACACACACACACACACACACACCCACTGGGGTTTTCTCGATTTATACGAGGGTTTTCCACTTCCACTTTGTATTGCAACATATCGGCGACGTCCGGATTGGAAAAACACATTTCTTCGTTCGCACACATGCCCGTTCCTGTGTGCACGTGTACGGAAGGTAGCGATAGTCACGATAGTCCCAGAGCGGCCTTTAGGCTTCAATGTGTGGATCTCTATATTCAAAAGCATGTTTCAATAGCCATTTCGTGCAAATTGTAATGTTCACACATTAATTTTGATTAGTTTGATATACCTGACGACTAGAACTGAACGTAATTAAGCAACACCAAAACAAAGGGGTTTTATCTTTTTTCGCGTAAAGTAGGGTAAATGTACCAGTAGTCATGCAATCTATATTGGTATAGATGTAGTTTAATGGATTTAAAGTGTTAGGAAGGACAATTTCTAAATATTTTAACACATAGCAATTGTAATATGTTTTATCTTGGCAATCGCAACCATTTTTACCATGAAACACATCAAATAACAATGAAACATAGTTTCGAAACTGTGGTCGTACAAGTAGCATAATATTGATTTCTTGTGTAATTTGATCGTAAAAAAATTTATAAATTTGATTGATGAAACTATTGACTAAAGCACTGCATCACACCTGTCGTCAACCCACACCCGGAAGAGTGTGCTTGATTTGAAGTCAATTTTTCATTCAGGCATATAAGCGAATTTTGGCCTGTTTTGGTAATTTACCTACATAAAAATCATTACTGTTGCTTACTTTAGTAAAAGCAGTACGACATGTCCAAAATATCGTCGAAAAAAACTAAAACGATCTGTTTTTATTGGTTTTTATAACTATAACCACTATAGGAACATTATATAATCATTAACAACGTTAACAGAAATATGTGTTTCGTTATGAAATCCTAAGGATTTTGGAAAAATGTTGACACATTTCAAAAAATAATGGATTTTTTGGTCACTAAGTAACGGAATGGTCCCATTTAACTTTTAAACCCTTTGTAAAAGGCTATAGAACATTTCGAACATACATAAATAACTTAATTACTTTTAATTTGCCATATGGACCTTATTTTAGTGCAATACCACCACTATAGGTACATTTACCCTAGTTGGAAGTTCAATTTAATTGGCGTCTATTCGAGTTGTAGTTTGTTTAAATTTTAGACCCTTTTTGCCATATTCCCTGCAATATCTAGTTTTTTATTTATTTCGTAAGTAATTGTATCCATATGTTATTGAAATTTCCTAAAATTTCAGCTGATCCTAGCTAACCCTATTTGAAAATTGTGGAAGCATTTTAATAAGAACATTTTATCCTCGTTATTTACCATTTACTTGCGTTACTTGCCAGGGATTCATGGAAGAGGTAAAAATAGCTTCATAAAATTGGCTCTTGCCACGAATCTCGTTCATACATACTTTTTCAACAGTAATTCGAGTGTTGAGAAACAAATATTACATTACATTTTCCGTTTCAAAACACATTTTGGCCCAAAGTAGCTCCATCGGGCTGTCCAATACATCAGAGCACACAGCAAGATCATGCAAAGAATAAACATAGGCAAGCGGTACGTGAAAAGTGAAACTTAACTCATCAATGTCCGCCCATTGGTTTGCTGAGGGGAACCACACTGTGCGGCGGGAAGATCGCTTGCAATTTGATATTGTTGCACTATCGTGCACGGCAGATAGAGATCCAAACCCGAAGCGATCCACCCACACCGAAGGCAGGTTCTCTTCGTCCCAGAATGTGTCCCAGCGCATTCGTTCTATTTTCAAACCCAGTTAGACCTATTTTTATCCATAACGTTCCCTTTTTCTTCCCTATGCTGCACACTGTGTGTGTGCTGCTCGCTGGCGAGCTCTCCAACCGTGACACTAGCGGGACATTCCAGCGGCGGACGCAAAAGAGGGCACACCGAGTGGTCTTCAGAGTAATTGTTGGTTGAGATAAAACGATGCGCTACCAGCCCGAAGGGGGAAAACAATTCAATCGATGACTGTTGGATCACAGAACGCACACGTCAAGCCGAGCCCGTGCCGTGGGAGGATGTGATAGCGCTGTTTCCCCGGAAAGCCGTCTCATAATTTCATTTGCTGAAATTGTGCAGCATTTGACAGGCTTTTTGCCATTTTTATTGTTGTTCATAAGTCTATCACAAGGGAAAATGTACGCCGAATATTGAACTTTTTTTGTTCAACACATGCGTTTTGCCCCGAGAGTGTGTGCAGCATTGATCAATGCTCAGCCCACCCACGGCCACACACTCAAACGAAAGAATGAGGCACGCGCGGGTGTGCTGTATTACGCTAATTTTCCCCAATTTGCACTTCCACTCTGTACGCCTCCTGCCCTTCATCCATAGCACCACATCCCGGACTACACTCATTAATATGTTTCCACGAATTATGTCTCATCTGGTTGGCGTATCGATAAAATGGAAATCATAAAAACGATAATGCTCCCCAGGGGTACGGGAGGAGGGGGAGGGGGTGGGGGAGGAGGGTTTTTTTCTACTTCCTTGAAATATGTTCGGAAATTCGTAGTTCGAAGAATTTTGTAGCAATGAACGCGGCGCGGCAGAAAATGCGAAATAAAGTGAAGTTCAGTTTGGAATTGTTTAGGAATAGAAGGAACCAACAAAAAAAAAATAGCCATCAAAATGGACGTTAATCGGGCTATACGTGCTTTTGTCTGCTACATTCTTTTGCAGCGTTTTTGTTTTTTTTTTTTTTTGTTGTGTTTTTGCTCTACTCGAAAGAAGCGCGAACGGTCTCGGGCAATATTGACTGCGAAATCCGCGATAAAGGCGCGCAACGCACCGAAGCACGCACATGATACGCAGATGGTGCGATGGTGGTGGGCCAGCCGCCAGGAGGGGGGAAGGGGAAGAGATCATTTTACATGATAATGATACCTACACTCATCCACAGCTCTTCCCACCCTGTTCGCCGTCAGCATTTGCAGACAAACAAATACCATGAACGCGTTTGAACCTTTATGAGCGATTTCAATTATAACACCCCAATCCGCCGGCCCAATCGGGGAGGCTAACGGACCACAAAGCTTGGAAAATGAAGGAGCAACAAGAAGAAGAAAAAACTAGCCCATAGACACACACACATATAGCGCGAGACCCATTGAAGCACACGAAATTTAAGCGAACTCTGTGTGGATGGGCAAAATAACAAGCTCCCTCAGCCTTGGAGATGGACCTGCTGTGTCTGTTTGGCTGTGTGCGTAATTGTGTCTGTGTGTGTATGGGTCTGTTTGTGCATTTGTGGTGGATCTGGCAACGCCGACCGTCAGGGGTACGTCTCACTCACTTGGGTGGAGTGTAACGGTGCGAGTCGGAAAATGGCGAGCCGGAAAATCAGGGTCGTTGCACAAACAGACACACACACACACACACACACACACACCCGTGAGGCAGTGGAAATTTATCTAAACGGTACACGATAAGAAAATTGTGGAAAAAAGGGAGGGGAGGAGGCGAGTAGAGAAACTGAGAGGGCAGTGGTAGGCATATTGGAAATAATAACATTTATTCATACGAAAGGAAGCTAGTGGATGGAAGAAGGGGGTGGATGAAGCTTTCTTTTTTTTATTTGTTGCTGCTTGTACGCTTACGGTTGTCCGCCTTTTTATTTTCTGTCGGGGAAGGGAGGGAACTGGAGAGTAGAGATAGCCCGCACGTCATAGCAAAAATGATCCCCCGATCCCCTCGCTCTCCTACCTGTCCCAGAAAGAAAGCATCTAAATATATAAAGGTACAATGCATAACAATCGTGTCCCCGGCAACAATGTGTGTGGGCGATCGAATTGTTTGGAAGAGTCATCGAGATAGGGCGAGCGCCAAAAGCTATCCCTGAATTCTGACCCTCCCCCCGGTGGGGGAGGGTTGCCAGGTGTGTCTTGAGTTTCTCGATTGCATCTCCGGCAAACTGAGTCGGAAGTTCCTAAAAATTGGTTCGGTTCGAGGGCGCTAGGACGCCGAGACGCTTTGGGTGACGTTGGAGTCGGTGGGGCGTACATTTAACCTGAAGTAATTAGGTGACCACACCACACCGGCTTCCAGAGGTGATACAGTTTGCTTCCGGTCATTCCCACTGCCCTGGTGCGATGTCTCAACAAGGCCCGCTTCCGATTGGCCTACCATATCCTGGCCCGGGGCGGTGTCTTGCGCTGCTCGTGCTGGGCTTATCTATCGCGCGCGCGTTTTTGCTTCGCCTCCTTTCGAGCAGCGCTCGACCCGGGGGAGAGTTCACACACTATCGAGAGCAACTTTCACCGAATGGCAATTCGTGGTGTGGCGAGCGATTGCAGTGGCCGGGAGTGCTTGACCGCGGTCGTCCGCCCAAAGCACGACGGGTGATTTCACGCCTCTTCACGCCAACGGTTTGAGAGGAAGGTAAGGCAGCGACACAGAGACAGAGTGAGAGAAAAGGAGATAGAGACAGACAGAGAGCGTGAGCGCGCGATAAAGATGCACGTGCCTTTAAATCAGCTATCCGGTGGTTGATCCGGTTTTTGAACCATCGGTGTGTATGTGTGTTTCGAGCGACTGCTGCTTGCACGCCTGGCCCAGTGGAACGTGGCGGCATGAGACCGATTTCGGTACTGCCGCTGGCTAGCTTGGTGGACACTTTCTAATGATTTGTCGGCCGATGTATGTGTGTGTGTTTGTATGTGGGGGACAGCTGACGGATCTTCACCTTCGGATCAGTCTGTTCACACCGTGCAACAAATTTGCAGAAACGCTTCAGAGGTCCGCGATAATCGATTCTTCCGCGCTGTCGGCGGCTGTGTTTGTCACAAACAAATACGATACGATCCGGCGGTAAGGCAGCAACAAAGCAATCTCTCCGGGTATCCGCTTGAGGGTATGCATTTGAAATGGGAGGGGAGTATGAGACTTTCTCCCGGGGCTTTGTGTTTGTCGTGGAAATGGAAAGTATCTTCCGTTGCCCATCAAGTCACAGTTGTCCGAGAATGTCTGAAGGTCATCTGGATAGCGTGAAGATGCTGATTGATATGTTGGATCTTTTGTTCCACGACAACTCAAGGTTCATGGGAAATACAAGACTTTGATACACTGTTATGATCTCCAGTTAATATTGGGGTTTGAGATTATTTGACTTGGAATCAAATGATCATCTGTTTTTGATTTTGTCTTACGATGTCTTACAATTTCCTCATGGTAGGAATTAGAAGTACCATGGTGCATCATTATATTGTCCAGGCTCTTCTAATGGCATAACCCCGATTTCAAGATGATTCCAACGTCCGAGACTTCTTGGGTTAAAGTCAGACGTGCTAATTGTTACGGTATACGCTCAATTCCATCCCCTTAATACTGATTCCTCCAGATGACCTGAATGTCTGCGACTGCGTTGGCGGTAGGTCTTCCGCCCATGTCTTCCATTGACCTTGTGCCAACAGCTAATTCCAACGCATCAACGACCTGACGGAAGAATACGCTGATTCTTAGGGAGTGGCTACTCTACAGTTCCGCACCAGGAACCTCCCAATGTCATTGGCGCACACATCAAAGCAAACTGCACCGTTTCTGCGTACATCTGCCGTGATATGGCAAAACAAAACTCACACCTCGCATTGCCAGACACCTCACTGTACCGCCTGTACTCTAAAGCACCATCTTTTCACCAACTGCAATATGGTGAGGTGTAACGACACAGAAAAATAATAAAAACATATTTTTTTACTATTCACGCTCCGGCGGGTGGTGATCGGTTTCCGGCCATTCCGTGTTGTGTCTTCCTCCACCCGTATGGGGTGGGAGATCGCTCAAGAAGCCGTTTGCTTCTTCTTCTTCTTCTTCTTCTTCATCTTCTATTTTATGACTCGCAATTGGGTCTTTCGAAAAGCGATTTTTAACCTCGGTCCGGGGCGTACAAACTTTTGTCACGCTACTGTGCACCGCGTTGGTTGGTGGAACGGTGTTGGAAGGCTGTAAGAGTGCGCGGGAGGAGAAGGTCATGTTCAGTGGGTCGGGCCGATCACCAATTTTTGGGTTTGAAAAAAAAGGCAGCACCAAAGCACAGAGTCCTACTTTTACAAAATATAGCCATCGAAGATTGTTGTGTTGACGCTTGGAGGCGTTTAATTTTTTTTTTCTGCGTTAAACAATTCCAAGCTGACGGGCGGGGTGCCTACCCAGTGGCAGTGGCAAGAGAGTCTAGCCTTTACCGCGAGACACGAGCCACAAACTAAAAGAGAAAAAAACAACAAACAAACACACACACCAAACAACTGCACCAAAAAGCCAAATCGCCGGTGAAGCAACAATTACTCCTCACCGGAGGTCAAGGGAAACACACCAAACGCGTAGTCGCCGGTTGTGTGCGCGAACTGCTGCTGGTTTTGAGCGTTGTTACGTGATCGTCGTGCCGGGCGGCTCTTGTGTTGCACTACCTTAGAGGGAAGGAAGTGACGGGAGGGGAGAGGGAGGTGTTAAGGTCTACTCGTGGATGTATTGTTTTTTTTTTTTTTTTTGTTTAGCTCTTTAGCCCGCCAGTGATACATCGGGCAATTTCGAGCGAATTGTGTCGTTGAGTGGGTTCCTCGAGCAGAAACTAACAAGGGAAATCCGAGAGGGAGTCGTTTTGGTTGTATTGTTACACAGGGTTGGAAGGGCACAAGAAAGAAGGGTGCAGAAGGAGTTGGTGTGCGCATCAAAGCATAACTTTGCTCACTTTTGGCACCCAGTCAAAGGTGGCCCTGGATTATGCGGAAAGGACAATAAAAGGATGAGGCAAACATGGATGATACTGAAGCAAACCGTGCTGTGGTCCATGACTGTCAAACCTCTGACTTTTTTAGCAAGGGTTATAAGCAATTACTATTTATTGTTGACATCTATCAGCTACAAATAAGTACAAGTTGTACACAGTTTGCTGCTGTATCTCGTATCTTTGCAGTCTGTAAGTCCGAAGATGTATAAAGATGCTCATCAAATGGGCCTTAGTAAATAGGGATTTTAGTTGTAGACAAAAACCACAAATCCGAATAGCATGCCTAACTTCCCAATCAAATAATGATAATTGTAGAATTGAACTTCAACAAATAAACAAAATATACAAACAATATTACGACCTGAAAAAAGGAACTCTTGAAAATATTTTTCTCAATAGAAAGTTCCATCTAGCAGCTGAAATTATTTTAGTTATTTAAATTATTTATTTTTAATTTAGTGCGAGTTGGACCAATAACAAAGTTGCAGCTGACAAGGTTGAGTTAACATAACTGAGATTGACATTGATTTTTTGAGAGCGTCTATAACCGCTCTTTACAAAATTTGTCCCATTTTCGATGATTGATTTTTTTGTTTATTCATAATTATTTTGTCAAGAAAGATGAACAGCAGCTTCAAAAAATGCTACAAAATGCATTTAAATATTGTAACTCATTTTAAACAGAAAAATGCTAAAGAAAATGACGATCTTAGGTTGTACACAATTGTAGAAATCCAATGTGACAGAACGTAACTGCCAACTGGATTTGGGTTTACTGGCAATCCCGCAAGAAGAATATTATTCTATTGACAGGCAGAAATTTCAGCTTTCTTGCTGAAACTATCCAAGGGACCTGTTTTGGAATTTACAAAATTTTAAAATTTTACACTTATAATTTTGTTTTATAATAATGATTGCCTTCACATCTCAACACAAGCGATATGTCAATCGAAAGCTAACGTTGTATAGTAACAGTTGATTTTTTTTTTGCTTCAATTTGATGAAAAATGTTCAACCCGCTTGTTTTGTGGAAACGGATCACGTGCATCATGATGATACGGATCTGCACAATGCCGGAAAGCACTACCGGAACATTATTGAGTGTGCTATGGGTGCCCTGAAAACCATGAAAACGATTCGTAATGGAAAAAGAAACTGCATAGGAGGTTTTGTGAAAGTTCTACGAAGAATAACGCCCATCAGATGATCGGAATGTGCTGGTATCAACGCTTACCTGGCCAATCTGCAGGAAACAAGTGCTACAAAATGTGTGCGAATAAAGTGCGTTTTAGCCAAATGCGTCTGAAACCTTTTATCTATTTTGTTGATGGTTGGCGAAGTTGAAGGAGATATTGATAGATTGTCAAGCAACAATTATGCGCAATTATGTACAACAAATAATTCCGTATACGCGGTCTATTCCAGGGACGCGGGTGCTCCAGATAGAGGCCGTAATCGATGCCGAGGGCTGATGTTTTGAACAATTTCTATAGCTAGCATAATGAACTGCTCTTTCTACAATACAACTAAATTCTAAGATGATAGATTTTTGCCAAAACATTTTTCTTTTTCCGTAGGTAACTTTCAAATTTATCGTGCACACCGTGTAAATCAAGCCACAATGCCAAGCAAACACTAGTTGAGCATCTCTGACCAGTCAAAAAAAAAAAAGCTTTCAATAGTTATAAAACAAAACCCATCTTGAACTGCGCGAAAACAAATAATAAAACTCAATTTAAAAGCAATGATATAAAAATCAACACTAGCCTTGGTAACTGAAAGGGAGCTTTTACCAGATTTTATAGCACCCAGATGCTCCTCGTCTGTGGATTTTTTTAACCAAAAACCGAACCCTTTATTTACAGACGAAATAACACGTTTTTGTTGTTGTTTTCTTCCCCTTCCTCCAACTACTCCACCGTTGTGGACAGATAAATGTTTGCCCACCGAGTGGGGAGTGAAATCAAACCCATCAATTAAAAAAACATAAAATGATTATAACTTATTAACTGCTCACCCTCACTACCGTGCTCTTTTCGTCTGCGTGAGTGTGTGTGTGTTGTTGTTGTTACTGCTGTTTTTCTTCTGGAAAGCTGCCGTTTTAGGGTTGGGAAGAAAACACTGCCAATTGCGCACCTAATGAATCCATTTTCAGGCAGTGTGTGTGTGTGTGTATGCTGTTGTTTGTGTTGACGGTCTCGCATTATTTCCTCGTTTGGTGTATTGACGGTATGGCGTGCAGCACGCAATACAACGAGTGCGGCCCCCATTTTCCCTCAAGCGCTCGCACACACAGCCACACAGACACACACACACACAAAATACCGGCACCACTTGCATACCTTTTCCGAACGAAAAGCGAAAAACACACACTCACACAGCCTGGGCTAAATTGTTGCCGCGCTTTTCTTTCACCCCTTTTTCGGTTACGGAAAATTCTTTCCGCCTTCTCTGGAGGTGGTAAGGGAGGGGGGGGGGAGAGAAAAAGGGTGGTGCGGGGATGCACATTTTTGTAGCTGGTGATCAGAGGAAAGGAAGGATGGCCGTTACACAATTACATCATCGTCTTTTGCCTTCATTTAAAAGGGCGGAAGTTCTGGCTTGTCGAAAGGTTTCGTCATTTTCCAGCAGGTGCTACTTGTGTGGGTGTTTTGGCACATTTTTCACACATTAAGACAAACCGAGCGGATGGCCAGGTGGCGAAATTACGCGTAATTGTTGTTGCTTTGAAGATATAATATGGTTTTTATTTCAATCGCACACTACCCTATGTTGTTGCAACTAGTCAATTTTGTCCGGTTACTGCGCATTGCCAGATAATTTCGGGGGTGTTTAATAACTTTAAGATTCGTGGAGAGGCTTTTTGAAAAAGACAACACGAATTCATTTTGAAACATCCAGAGAATCTTTTTGTGTGAATTTAGAACCCATCTTGATACTGGAATTTTGCAGAACTCTACAGGATCCTTATTCCAAAACTTATTTCAATCCCTTACAGCTGTTAGAATTGAACCATGAACCTATAATGGTCGTAGAACTGATCCTAACCCCTTTACGGTCCTTTAACTCCGTGGTCTCCAGCCTGTGGCGTTAACAGAAGTGATTCGCCAAAGAATTGATCTTCTTTTTTTTATAAAAGCTCATTACAATTCATATTGTGCATCTTTGTTCACAATCAATGTTAAATTTTCAGCAGAATTAGAAAGTTTTAATTGTCTTGTCTAGAATTAGATTTAAACATATTTTTGATCAAAAACTTTGAGCTAAGCCTATGCCTATGCCTAAGCTATGCCTATGCCTATGCTATGCCTATGTTAAGTGTATGCCCTAAATAGATGGGAAATGTATTTTCAGAGTCAAGTTGTCCGCGATCCTGAAAAGGTTGGAGAGCACTGCTTTACCTGATACTGACGCTATATGGAACTTTTCCATAGTTATTTGAAGGTATTGGAGCACGCTGTACAATCAAGCAACAGATTTAGATGTACGTGCTTGTTCAATAGTTAAAATCGTTAGAATAAGAATGTTTAAAAAAAAGTTGCACAACTACTGGGAAAGTCCAACATGATCCGGAATTTGGACGACTTAACTACATGTCCGTCCTGGATTCAAGCCTCCTATGGATCGTTGCCCTGAGTAAGGATTGACTATCCGACCACGTGGTATTTAAGAAGTCTCGAAAGCCTGTACAGGCCAGCCAGACCGGTTAACCCTAAGAGAAGGTTATTTGTTGGGACTTGTTTGTGAAAATGTTTCCGCGACATTTGTATATATCCGGACCTAAAATGACGGGCACCTAAAGCAGAACACCTATATTCTGTCTTCGAGGCTGGACAGTTCCTTGGACCTCGTTTTGGAAAACTAGTTTCACACGTCGTAGATGACATTCTTTTGCAATGTTTCAGTCAAAAAAACTCGGAAAGCCACGGAAAAGCGTTAATCTATTGAATTCTGACTGTAATTATTAATCATAATAATTATTATTCTTCGCCTTACTTTTCAAAACACTAAAAACTAAGTCGGCGTTACGTTTTCCATAATCAATGTGGTTGCCAGACACTGAACAAAAAGTATCCAAGCTACTGCCGGCAAGGAACGGTGAGCAACCTTTACTATAATTTTATTATACAGATATTATAGAATTTTATTGTAGAGATAACTTATCAGTATGCCATTGCATGTATGACAGTAACGGATGGACGGGAAGAAAGAACGACTATTTCGAACGAAAACGCTCGCAACCAATGTAATCTGATCCGGAATGTATTAATACAGTCTCCAGATGAAAGCAAACATACAAAACCCATCTGGTGAATGCATGCCAGCGTTCGCAGTCAACATGGACCGGGATCCTCGGCAAAAGGCCCCGAAGGATCTATCAAAACATGAGCAACACTTCTCCTTTACCTCCCTTGTTCTCTCTCTCTCTCTCTCTCTCTCTCTCTCTCTGTCTCTCTCTCTGTCTCTCTGCCTCTCGCTTGCATCTGTTTGGCGAACATTTACTAATTTACAAACCACTTTCGCCCCTCCATCGAACCCCTTTCTAGTGGAGCACAACGTTCTGATTTAAATCCCGCCCGGCGGATCTTGGCAAACTATTCCCGGTACGTGCGTGTATGTGTGAGAAACGTTCGCCTTCTGTTGGGAGATTGCTGCAGATAGCGATATCCTTAGATGTCCTGAACACGTCAGGACGGGGTCAAGGGTTAAGCAGAACGGGTGAAGGATGTGCAATGTGATGTAACGAATTAAATTTGAATACAAACCTCCTCCTTCCCGCATACATTGTGCTATCGGTTAGGGAATGGGAAGATGCTGTGTTTCCGAAACAGAAGGATATCTCCGGGAAGGGGGTGGGGGAGGAGGGATCGACGAACTCCTTTCCGCCTCCTTGAACGGGATCGTCCACCGCCAAACATCTTTTACCCGCGCGAGAGGCCGTACAAGTACAAGATGCATAAATTCCGTCCTTTCCGAAAGCTTGTTGCAGTTTCGTCTTTCCGCCCAGCAACACTACCCGTGTACATGTGTGTGTGCATGTGTGTGTGTGTGTATTTGGAGTATTAAACTTCCGGTCGAACCGGTGGAATAGGGCGGAAACAGAGCGCGAGCTCTCATCATCGTCGTCGTTGTCGTCATCATCCCTGATGTGTCTGTGATGTGTAATTGTTTCTTCTCCCACCGGTCCTACCAACGTACATGTATGTGTGTGTGTGTGTGTGTGTGTGTGTGTGTGTGCATGTGTTTACTTCCTTTCCAAGTGCAATCCCGTATTATCCGCTCTGCTCCTCCTGCTGCCCGACATGTTTTTAAATAGTCTATTATTTCGCACAGAACAACTCCCGACCCAGATAGCCGGGGCGATGGAAAGATCTATCTGTCCTTTTGCGTCCCTTTCTATCTCTCTCTCTCCTGCTGGCTCTCGTTCCATCTCACTCCCTACTTTTGCTCGTAAGCGGTAATTAAATATGTAATATGCAGCGGATGCGAACATTAGCATAAAGTGGTAAACCGTTTTTTGCCTTTCGTGCATGTGTGCGCCCATAAACGAGTCTACCGGGTATCCCTTTTTAAACGTTGCCTGGCAAAGGGGCTGGCAGCACGGGATGGGATGACACCCCTGTACCCGGATTGCTCTCCTTCTCACGCGGTGCGAAGCTCTGAAGTTGTCGAATTTAAATTCCTGTCCTTCGCGTCCTTCGATCCTTTCCCATGTGATAGTGTGTGTGAGATGGAGTGGTAATTGTTTTCTTCTTTCTTTGTGCGCTGTGCCAGAGAGCTATTTTGTCGGGCCCTATGGTGTGTTGACCTGCACGAACGGGCGTACCCGTACCCACGGCCTCTTATCTTGCTGCCAAAAGGAATGCTCCGGAAATGCTGGAAACGTTGTTGCAAGCGCACCCACTACTTATCCCATGTGGTTGCCAGCAAAATATGCAATGAAGAAACAAAAACAAAGGGCCCCAATGAGAAGGAAAACGAAGGCGAATTGCATTAAACCCCATCCCTTGTTGCCAGTGCTGTGGGGCGGAGGAAGTAGATGTAATAAAAATAATGCCGTGTCGTGACGTACTCTGCCTTGCGCTGGTATCCTTGTGTGCATTCCCACTTTACCACGTGTCACGTGTGTGCTTGGCAGGAGACAAAAACAACGCCCGGTCGAGCGAACAAAAACATAAAAAAATACAACGAAAACTAAAGAATGCAGCACACAGGCGAAAACCGAATTGGCTAATTTTACCCTTTTTTTTTGCTTCTTATTTTGCTCCGCCAACGATCGCCCCTTCTGGGTGGAAAAATAATATTTTGCTCCACATTTTATACCATCTTACCCCGATCGCGGGAAAATGGAGCGGCCGGGAACGGTGTGGGAAGTTTGAGTGTCACTTTAAGCCAGCCAGTTGTCACAAAATACCGGCCGCGCAGTTCCCGCACATTGGCAGGGTTTGTGTCGGTGTGTTGGGTGGTGTAGGGTTTCCCGAGGGCTGAGCTCGGGTCGGGGTAGAACGGAATTTTTGGTCGCTCTCTGCCGCTCTCTATTCTTTCTACCTTATCTTTCGTTGCTGATGTTTGCACCAGCGGGCTTTGGTATGTGCATATTGGTTCTATGTGAGCGACGGAGTGACACAGACACACACACACACACATACACCTTGAGCGCCATCATGTTACGAGAATCAGCGCTGTGTGAAGTGTCGGATTGGGCTTTTGCAGGTGCCTGCAATTTTGCCGTCCTTGACAGATAACGCCCCGTAACGCCGCCGTTGCTGTCAAAGGTGATGTGTGACTGTATGGAGCAAAGTATACGCGAGCGCGCTCAGTCACTACGCAGTGAGCGCCACCACTAGCGCAACAATGCGCTCGTAAGGGAAGTTGGAGCGAAATTATCACCTGCATTATTGGCATTGATTTGCACGTTAATAAATTCTTCTAAAGATTGAAAAAAAAAATATTAAAAACAATGTTTGATGCTCACCCTGAACTGGTTCATAGCCTAAGATTTCAGAATCAAATAATAAATCTGGAAGTATAATTATTTTGCTCGAAACGATGTTATTTGGATCGTCTCGAAAATAGTATTTTGTTAGAAATAAATAAATAATTAGAGATAAAATTACGTGCATTTATCTATGATTTACGTGAAAAAGTAATCATTTTAATTTAATGTAATGTTTTTATAGTTAAAGTTTGCAAAATGTTTCACCTGGGGCAAAACGGTCGGTATTGAAAACTGATACTGATATTCAGACGTATTCTATTCTTATAATCGAGTCGTCTCGACATCGAGTTGATGAATTTTGTATGTTCATTTGTATGGAAAAGTTAACTTTGTAGTTCATTTTTTCGATCCGAATCGAATCGAGTTCAGAATAGAATACGCCTGACTGATACTGAAAATACATGAATTATTAGAATATTATATTCCAGAATATTTACTAAACTATTGAGCAAAACAAAGTCTAAAGTCCTATGTTGTGGTTCATTTTACCCCTTTGTTTTGATGTCTTTTGACATTTTCTGTATGATCATTTTGCTCCATAGCAGGACCATTTTACCCCGCACAAAACATTCACACGACTGTTGATGTTGATGTTTAAATTTCATTTTATTAATTTATATTTGGTGCTAATATCGTTATGATTCAAAACACGGACAGTTTCAAATTCCAGACCTTTGGAAAGACTTTGTTGAGTTTCTGCATACCCTGTCCCTGGCCATACCGGTTTTAGATTTTAAATAAATGCCATGCCATATGCTGAAATAAATTAAAAATGTGTCTAGCCCTTAGTAGGCCCTGATGCCACAGAAGACATGTATTATCTGTCTGTCAGTGCACCACCAGGCGTTCTTAGCAGTTTTGCTTCAAACTGTCGCCAGTGTTATTTCTTCGATAATACATATTTAACGCATTCCCGTGTACTGAAATACATTGGAATCCATTGTGGAAGTATTTATCAACGTGAAAACAACAGTGTTTTATCACATTGTGCCCTGAATGTCATTAAAACACGTTTATAATTCTGTTCGGAATTCGAAGCAACATTTGTTTTATCTTGTTTTAAATTCCGGGCAGCCGAAGTAAACAACGATATTTGAGAATGTATGTCAATGAAAGCCCGTCCATTTGCGCAGCAGTTCTTCGGTTCAGTGCATCTACGAATACAAGTGAAAAACAGCACCCAAACTCCGTTGTCAATAAGACCGTCGTCCTGTCGGTCCAGGAGGACACTGGCCCTCAGATTTGAGTGTCCGGACCTTAAAATAAGTTTAAAACAAAATAAGGTGTAGTAAGTGTGTGAATATGAAGATTATAAACGAAATGTTTAGGCTATCTGGAATATGAATCAAAACGTCCGTGATTTGAAACATGAACTCGAAACTGTCCGGAAATTCATTAAAATATCGATGCTATTATGATTTTTGCAATTTCTCGAGTACAATAATTGAAAATCTCAATTTTTCCTCAAATGTAGAAGGTTTGCTTTAGTAAAGTAAGTTACACAGAGGTTTGAACCAGTAAAATTTTATTCGTACAAAAATATTACATGCTAAAAATTCCTTAACTTTCCGTAATTCGAAGCAATACGATAAGTCAACATCTAATTTTTTTCTGATGAATAAGATGTTAGATAGCATCGATTTCCGCAAAAAAAAAATCAAAATCTGTGTAAAGTGATCTATCCACAGGGATACAGAGCAAACTGCTTAACAGTGCCATTTTGCCCCACCTTACCCTACTAATGTAGCAATTTTGACTCGAATTTTGCCGCCTTGTACATTTATTGTTTTTTTTTTGTACCCACAACCCTGGAAGAATCTAGTCGCACCTTAGAACACCAGGAAACTCTACCCGTCTCTCGTAGCGTAGGGTTGATGGGGTAACATGAGCTGCATTTTTCATGTGGTGGATCGAATGTCAGACACACAGAGCGGCAAAGCAAAGTACGATCATTACGCTAATATGCCTCCTACAATCAAACGATGACACAAATGACACTGAACGTAGACGATTTTCGAGAGTGACCCAGATCAATTACGTCCCCAAAGCAGGACCGATGCGATGTGCGTACGATTTGGGCTCTGTCACTCTCCGGAACCGGACAAACTTTCTCTCTAAATTTAATCGGATGTGCGAGTGTGCTGTGCTTTAGGACACACGCGCTGCAAACGCTTCACGGTCAACAAACGAACTTAAAATTCACTCCTACTCACTAGCTGGAGGTTTCTTTTCTCTTCTTCGGTTGAGTGTGTCTTGGGAGGGATTTCTCTTATCATTTGACCTATTCGCCGAGCTCCAAAACTGTCCAGTTGTAACGCACAATAACCTAAAGGAGAAAAAAACTCTAATTGCGGTATGTATCAGTGTCAACAGACGAGTCGATTGTCTGAACTTGCCCCAGATGTGCGCACGATCGTGAAAAAGATAGACAGAGAAATAGGGGCGTAGATGACCTATTCTCAAAAAAAAAATCATCCAATAAATTCAATTAAAGTAGTACGAATTAGCGATAGGATTTTTTTTTGTGTACTCCTCTCCGCTCAACGGTGACCACAAAGGTAATGACATTTTGTCGGCTGCGACTCTCGGTTTCTTTTCGCCTTCCCTGCTGCCTTCTTCGTACTGGAGATGACACCAAATTCACCCACCGCGAAAACAAAACCAATGGGCTTTTCACTTGGGGAAGAGCGAAAGAGAGATAGTAAAAGAAAGCCCTCCCACGCCGCGCACCCGCCGCTAGAAGGGTGGTGGATCACATTTCACCAGTTGGGTTTTGTTGCCGTTGTTTTGGTTTTGTTTTTGTGCCCACCTGTCAATTTTCAGCCGCGTGAAAACGGGGTGTAAGTGTGCCTGTCCCTGTGGTGCGTCTGCGTGTCTGTGTGAATGCACCTTCAATTAGCTGCTTCCGATTATTCCCAATTTTCCTGGCGAGTAGCGCGCGCGTTTCCCATTGCCGGCGGTAGCACCCACCAGCCCACCGTTGGAACAGTGGGTGGCATTTGGTGGAGAGGTTTTTTGCTCTCTCTCTCTCTCTCTCTCTCTCTCTCTCTCTCTCTCTCTCTCTCTCTCTCTCTCTCTCTCTCTCTCTCTCTCTCTCTCTCTTTCTCTTTCACCTTAGCTCCCTCTCGGTTCCGGTCCGGGGGTGGTCGCTTGTTCATTGGGAATGCGTTTTTGTTGCTGTTGTTGGTGCTTTGTTGGGAAGATGGTAAAGTGCCGTGGTGCGTGTTTCTTTTTTCTTGTAACTCCTGCGCTGCTATTTAACACATTTGTGTTCCGTTGTTTTTTTTTTGTCTTGCTTTTCTTCGATCACTCTCTTCAATCGCTTTTGCTTTGTCTTTACACCCCCAAAATGGCAACCTCAATCTGTATTATCAATGCTCACCACCCCCACCCTGTACTGGACGACGGTGCTGTGGTGCTTTCCCTTCCTTTTATTGCCCGCCATGAGATTTTTTTTTTGTACGAGCGCTTACTTTATCGGAAACGGGATTAAAATGGTTTTCGGGCGTTCGTTTCTAGCCTTTTTCTTCGCATCAACTCTTCCGGCCCCGTGGACGACCGGGAAGCCCAAATTGACAGAAGCGTTCGAACTAGTTTAGTACAGTGGCAATATTTTTTTTGTTTTGTTTCTTCAATCTGTGGCAAGATTGGTTTTCCGGGACTTTTTTTTAATAAGCCGGTGTGTCGCTAGCATCCAGAACCGGGTGCGAGGCCCAATTCGACACTCTGCTCTATCCGAATAATCGGCCATTTATCGTCCATTTGGAGGAGGAAAGTAGTGCACAGACTAAGACCGCCACACACATTCCAACGGTGCCGTTGGTGACTAATTCGAGACCAATTCAACACGCGTTGGGCGACGAACCGTCTCTTACCAGCAAATTAGCCAGCAAAGCGGCGATCGGTTCCGGAAAAGGGACAAACACCGGGATCGGTAACAAATCGGGCGCTAGTTGTACATACACACTCACACACACTACACACAAATGCAGCAATAAATCGCGTCATCCGTTTGTCGTTTTTGGTCTTCGAGGTTGGCCGCTGGCATGGAAAAAGTGGAATTTTAATTAGAAAGGAGATTGAAGAAGGCCCAAGCATGCCGCCCTCCGTGTCTTACCTTGTTGGTCGCGTTATTTATTCGTCGCTCCGAAAATGTCCAATGTGTCTGTGCTGTAATTAAAATAAGTTGGAATGACTTTTCGGAGAAGGTACGGGGCGAGAACCGATAGCAAAAACGGGAGAAAAAAAAAATACATACAGAAACAACAAACCTATCTGTAAAGAATGTGAGCAACCCGTGCGGCTGCGGCCATGCTACGTGCTACAAAGCCAAACAGTGGAAAGCAAATCACCGCTCCGTTTGCAGTCTGGCGTGTGTGTGTGTGTTTGGACTATTATTTTCCTCTTCCGCGAAGCCTTTTCCACCGACAGATGCAACAGATGCTTAATTAAGTCCAGCTGTGCCTGGGCATCGTACCAGCGAACACGCAAGTTTTCATTTCCATATTTTACCTTCTAATTTCTTCACGCGCGTGCATCATTGTTTCTTCTTTCTCCATCTCTCTCTTCCTCACTCCGTCTTGCTCGCTTTGATACCGTTATGCAGGGGAAAAATACAAACATACACACACGATGTATCACGACAAATATAAAACAAAAACATACAACATCAGTTTTAGTTTGGAATTAACTTATTTCTATCATTGCAAGACTTTCGATTTGAGAGCTGCTTTTTTATTCTAGCCTGTTTTAGTTTATTTTTATTCGGCCATGCTTGTTTTCACTTTGGCTTCTTCTTTGCTGTTTCCTTACAAAAAAAGGCAAACAAACTAAATGGCACGTTAGGCACGTTTAATTTGATTACGGCTAGCCAACGCACTCGGTGCGTTTGCGGTTTAATCGCAACCGAGCGCGTCTCCGCCTGCTGTTCGTTCCCGCATCCTGGTCACGGCACCAGTGAACGTTTCCGCGTAGGAGTCGGGCCGGCCCGGCACCGTACAGTAAGCGTTCGCATTATCGTCCACCGGTACGCCTGCTCGCCGTCCCCGCTCGCTCCAGTACGAAATCCATTTATCCTGCTCCTCCGCCTCTTCCTCCTCCCGCTCCTGCTGTTCCTCTTCCATCATCCCTTTCCGCCCTGTTCTGTCGTCGTCTTCTTCGGCCAACGGTTGCTTCCCGTTCCGGGACCGGATATCGGTGGATTCTGCTGCGGCGACAGCGGCCGTCGTTACTGGCAGCGTCCCGTCCGGCCCTACCCGTTGCGTCGCAGTTTCCGGTGGTCCTTTATCGCCACCAACGCTACCTTCCTGCCGGTTACTACTAACTTTCCGCTCGACGTTCGCGTCCGCGTCGAGGGTGATGGGTTCGAAAAGTGCCATAATCGAATCTGTCACCTGTTGATGGCTGCCGTCCAGTGGTGGTGGTGTTGGCGGCGGCGACGGCACCAGTTGCCGGCCCCCTACTGGAAGCTGCTTATCGGGCGCATCCGGCGCCAGCACCGCTTTTGGCGGGTCCCGCAACAGGTACTGGTTCGTCTGCGCCTCCACCTCCAGGTAGGACTGGAACTCGCGCCGGAAGTAGTCGTTAATCAGTCGCCAGATGCCGGTACTGTAGCCGAGGATGACGGCGATGAAGAAGAAGCTGCGAAAGGCAAGCAGCAGCATGGTGCGGCGACCCGTGGCCAGAGCCTTACTATATTTATGATGGAGATTAGAGTTTACCTTTTGCTTTGCTTTTTTCTTTTTCTAGTCGTGTCTTTTCCTCTCCCTCTGTCTTTATCTCTTTATTTTAGTTTTGCCACGTGCCACGGTAGCTTGTTTAATGGCACCGGGAAGAGCAAAATTGTTCTTTTTTTTAATTCTCAAAGTTTGCACAGCGCGGGCACACCACAGAAACACTCTGCACACAATACTTCACACCTCTTTAGAGCTCGCCAGCATCGTCGTCCTCGTCGCTGAACAGAAGCGAGCGCAAAATGCGGTAAGACTGTTGCATCTGGGGCCAGGCCATCGTAACAAACACCACAATCGTGTTAGCGATCACGAACAGCTTCATCATTTCTATTCCTGCAGGGGAAGAAGGAAAGCAATAGAGAGAAAAAGAGATACAGCATTGTATATCAAGGGGTTGAAGAAAAAATATGTTTAGCGTTGCTTACATACTGTTGTTTATGGTACATGTACATTGATGGTACATTGATTTGAATATAATTTTTTAAATCAATCGATTTTATGCTGATCTCCAGGGAGATCCATGAACGAAATAATAAAATTGGACAAACTGCGCCTAAATGCAGGCATCCTGCAGTTAAAAAGGAGCTTATTATGGAATTTTCCTTCGTTTCTATTTGCTATTTACCTTAGAATAAGCAAAACTTAATAAAACTGTTAAAACAATCCCAACTGATAGCAATGCAACATAATAGGAACCAAAAAGTAGGCAATCTGCATAACAAAACTATGCTATTTAGCAACATGCGCTATTGCTGTCAATCTAGAGCGCCAAAATGATTTACCACCCTTTGGGAAATCCCACCCAATAATTCGACAGTACGCTTCGGCTGCCTAACTATCCGCATTGCAAAATGTATCGTTTTTTTAGTCGCTTTGTTTTCAAAAAGCTCAAACCTCCATTTGTCTATGCTGTTGGAATGGCAGGTGCTGCTCGCTAAGAATTTTGACTGCATCTCCCGGATTCCGGATCCGTCAGAGTCGTTTTATTCGTTTCCTTCAAAAGCAACACACAAAAAAGGCAAGGCCGTATTTTTCAATCCGGAGGATAACAAAATGGCTTCCTTCCCGTGTACAAACCACACAACGGTCAATGCATTTTGCACTAACGTTTAGATTTCTGGAGCCGATCCTGCCGTTCCCGCACGGATTGAGTTCTCTCATTCTTGGAGCTCTTTGATTGGATTCCATCCTTCCTTTTTGCCCCCCTTCCCACCCCATCCACCAGCCTCCTACGTCACATTCGCATTGCTTTCTCCACCGCCGAAACACCCCACCAGACCGCCGACCGCCCGCACACTTGCGGGCTGCGGCGGTGTCTTGAAGAAGCTGTTGCCTGGAGCGTCCGGCATTGTTGGGCGGATATCACGATGACGACGTCAATGGTGTCGCGTGGATGGATGGGCGAAATCCAATCAATAGTTCCACGTTCAGCTCAACACTCCAGCCCCCGCGCCCATTCCCTTTTGTTCGCAACGCCTCTCTCTCCACTCACCTTCCTGCGATCTTAAATACTTCCCGAAGCCGGCATTGGTATCCTCGTCCGGGTCCTGGGGCGCCCGGGCAGCGCCAGAACCCTCACCCTTCACGACCGTGCCGCCGCTGCCACCGCCACCTCCCTTGCCCTTGCGCTGCTGGTGCCCTGGTGCCGCCGTCCCATTGCCCCGCCGTCCGGACGACGCTGCCGGTGGCATAGTCGTAACCGCCGCTTTCGCTTTTGCACCGCACTGCTACCCCGCCGCACCGATGCCTGTGGTTGCCTTTGTACCTTCCGCCACCCGGTTGTTTTTGTTTGTGTTTGCTAGTGTCGTCGCGGTCGGGGGCTGGAGGAGAATCGAGACGACTTGTAACAGACCCTCCGGGCCCTTAGAAATACTCATAAAGACACTCACATACACACATACACACATACACACTTACAGCTTAGGGAGCTGCTGAATGCATAGTGAAGGCAGGTCCGGAGACAAATTTACTGTTGTAGTGCGCACGCCACCTGAACGCTTTAGTGGATGGGAGTAGTGAGTGTATGGGTGTTCCCGTCCGCCTTTATTTGTCACTCTTCTATGCTGCAGGAAAACAGACACAAAAACAAATACATGAAAAAAAGCAAAAATTAGTAAAACAGAAAACATCGACCTGTTTGGGATATTCAGCAGCAATCAAGGTTTTGCGATAGGGATAAAGAAAGAGAGAACATAAGTTTAGGAAGCCATCTTCCTCGGTGCAGTCCCATCCCGTGGTGCAGATTAATTCTGCGTTAAGTTCCGGAGTCGAAGTCACCCGGAGAAGGACTCGGAGTCATCCGGAGTCAGAGTCGTTCAGAGTCGGCCGGAGTCGGAGTCGTCCGGAGTTGGAGTCTTCCATAGTCAGAGTCCGGAGTTGAAGTCGGAGTCGTCTGTAGTTGAAGTTGGAGTCATCCAGGGTCGGAGTCGGCCGAAATCGACGGAAGTCACAGTTGTCAGGACAAAAGACAAAAAAAAAATGCCAGCCCGTTACTGAACAACTCCGAGTGACTGCGTTCTCAGTTCGATTCTGATTTCGGCTAACTCCGGTTGACTCCAATTCTCGTTGACTCCTACTTTGCATGATTCCAACTCCGGATACTTAAACTCCAAATACTCCAAGACTTCGGAAGACTTCAACTCCAGGAGGAACTACTGGTTACAATTATGCCGGATTCGGAATCAGACTAACGTTAACCAGTGTCGGATAGGAGTCGTACGTACGCTCCAAAGAACACATCACTAGTGCAGATTGCCAGTTATCTATCACTGATCGGTAGCCAACAAAATAGCAAAACAGATTTTCCAATGTCGATGGCAGTTCGGAAGCTTCAAGCTACACATGTAGGAAATACCAACGAGCGCCCGAGATCTCCCCTCGTATACTCCCCAATTTCAACCCCATCCCCCACTCCCGGCCCAGCAGCGACATCGAAAAAGGCGTTTGTCTCTAGTTCCCAATGCCGGGTGTTTTGCGAACCTTCCCGCCCCACACAGCGTCCACACAATAATCGCTATCGTGTGACACATGCACAGAAGCGGCTGTGCCCGCCGAGGTCCCGGCACTGGAGTGTATGGCATCCCCTCGTTGGGGCAAAAATTTAATCAATCATTTTCCCTCCGGACACACCGAGACACAATGGGCCGGCGAAGGGCGACCGAGGATTGTGTGTATTGGAGGTGGAAGGGTGGGGAGGAGTACACAAACCAAAAACGGGTTTTATGTGAACATGGAGCTGCTGTGTTTGGGCAATGATAACGACGCACCATTTCCAAACACACACTGCTCCAACTGCTCTCACCCTTTTTCTCATGATCTCCATTCACCGGCGTAGGTTCACAGGGCGAGGAAGGGGGGATGGACGGGAAGGTCGCGCTTGTTTTCGCGGGCAGACTGATTCTCGCGCCCGCCGGTGGGGCTGGTGGTCCGGATTTTATGTTTATTTATTCACACTCGGGGGAAAAAGGGGATGGATGGGCAACCCGATGGCTAAATAGGGCCCCCAGAGCCTTCCCGCTTCCTCGCCCGCTTCATATTTACTGTAGTCCCACGCTAAAGAAGTGGAATAAAATAAAGTTTTTAACCAAACCAAAGCAGCGGCAGCAGCTATGTTGGTAGAAGTAAACAACGCAGTTGGCGCGGATTTTCAACTGTCTGCTGTCTCGAAGCTTCCGGTTTCCGGTCATATTTTTGCTTTCCAACTCGATGTTTCTCTGTCTCTTTTTTCTCTCTCTCTCTCTCTCTCTCTCCCTTTGTGTCAATATATCTGTTTTGTTGTTCCATTTCGCTACGCATATGCATGTACGCTTTCGATATAACTTCATCATCTTCCTATTCTCGTCACACTTTCGAGGGTCCTTGGGTTGGCATGTAAATCGGAGAGATAGAGAGAAAAATTTGGGGATGTAAAAAGGACGTCCAACTCTGACCATTTTAGGGTATGTAAAGACTTCTTCTACGAGAAGGGAAGGGTACTACTGGATGATCAACAAACCAAACTAGCTGGAAATAATTGAAACACACTTTAAGAGAATTTCATACTTCACTTCTCCATCAAAAAGTATAGCAACACTGACAAGACACAGTTTTGCATTTTTTTTAAATTTATTTAAAAAAAACTATCAAGTAGACTTTTACAAATGATTTGTTTATATCAATTTCTTCTCATTTCAGGTAAGCAAAATGGGAATTTAAGGCAAAGAAGCTCTGTGGGTGCACATCAAATCTCAACATGCAGAACAGAAAAAAACAGAAAAACGATTCTATTACTGGTTTTACCACAATTAGAATAGCAGCTTTTCTTCCTCTTCTTCAAATTTCGTGAAACGATTGTGATTTTCTGTCAGGTAAATTGAGGCTCACTCATAGCAGGACTAGTTAAGTATCTTACGTATCAGACGACATTAAGTATCAGACGCGGTTGCAGCCGAGAATTGAACCGACTACTAGAATGTTGTAAAGCTGGGCATTTAACAGCATTACCACGGAACCATCTCTTCCGTTAGTCCGTTTTAGCAGCTAGTGATTGAAAATGTACGGTTGATGGTGCAGATGTTCTCGCCGCTCGTAAGTAGCACACGCGACAGATTTCGTTATTCGAGCACAGTGTTTCACATTCTGGCTTGTTTTGCAGGGATACGCAACGTGTGTTTGTTTCAATCTACCCAACATCTACCAAGCTATCACAACGCTCCGAACGTTCGATACCGAATCCCGGAACGCTTTCGCGCTCGGTGATTAAATTAAGATGTTAATTGTCACTCACACTCCTTTCCCTGGCACAGCGGAGACGCACGCCGCCGTACGCTTGCCGTCGTGTGCTGGACGTCCAGTCAAGATGCCGGCCGGTGGAGAACTGAGCCGCCCGAAAACACTTGCCGCGGGCGGACGTGTGTGCACTGGCTGCACAATTCACCTCTGTTGTGCGCTCTACACTCGAGACTGTCGGCCGGCCTGCCTTAACGAGATGATCTCATGCCAGGAGTGGAAAAACGAGTGGGGTCATAAGAGGGTATGGACCCTATTTAAGCGGTAGACACCCTTCAAGTGCGGGTGTCACAAATAGAAACATTGAAATGGATAGGACAAGAAGGGGGGAAGCCATTGTAAAGCCTACTTTCCAGTGTGGGTGTTCCTCGCTCAAATGCAGCGTAGGAAAATGGCATCCTTTCGAGTGGCCACAATACCCGAGCAGTAGAAAGATACGTGGGGACACTGAGAGCATCAATATATATATGCATCCACTTTGCGGGTGCGTGCGTGTGTCGTTGGTATGATTGCGGTGAACTTGAGCCGGCATTCCCATATGGTTGTTCTTCTTGAAGGGAGGGGAGGGGGGGGGGGATGGTGACATGCTCCGGAAGGTAAAGGATCCGATCTTTACAACGCCCAATACAACACTGCCCCGAGAGTGCGGTGCTGGTGGACGCTGACGACGACGACAGCGACAACGATGACATCGTCATACCTCAGCTCACTTTAATCCTCTTACGTAATCGGATTACATATGTCACACTGCCGCACTGGTTCCCCCGAGGCAGTTGCCAAGGAGGCATCGAAAGCTCTCCGGACACTTCTGGGCTGTGTGTGTGTGTGTTTGTGTGTGTGTGTGTGTGTGTGTGTGTGTGTGTGTGTGTGTGTGTGTGTGTGAGTGACGCGACCTTTCTCAAGTACACCAGTGTGTCCTCCCTGTCCCAGCTGGGCAGTACCTGGTACACCACACAAAGCCTAGAAAACTGTAGACCTTCTTCAAGATGGAAGTACGGTTTGCAGTGAAAAAGGTGAGCAGGAGGAACTGCCAGCACACACACACACACACACACACACACACACATTTTTCTTCCATTACTCGTCACAAGCTTTTCCGCCGTTAGGGTTTCAATTCTCCTAGCAACACACTCCCACACTTCCTATCCGCTTCATGGGGAGTGGTTTTTGTTTTAAGATGGACGGCAACTTCTTGCCGCGATATACTCCAACTGCATGAAAAGCTTTTTGCATAACATTATCACGCGTTCGAGGAGCGGTCAGAGGGGGGGGGGGGGGCGTTGGAAGCCGTACGTCCAGGCAATGTATCCTCGGGGTTGAGGATGACTCATCGGTGTCGTAACGAGACAAATTGCGGATGGGTACTCGCACCTGATGTGCGCCTAACGAGGTGCAACGAAACGACACGCGCTCGCTCGAACGTGGGTGTCGTTCTTCACGGCCCATCATCATCCCGCTGATGAGATGAGTTGCAGGGCAGATGCCGAGAACTTTCTCCACCATTCAACATCATGGAGGAAAACAAATACAGCGTTTGAGTTTATTGAGTGACGTAGCAAAGTGCGTGGTAATCGGCAACTATAAATCGCATTAAAGTTGTTTCCTAGCATCCTTTATTTTTACAACATTTTCGGCAAAGCACACGTCGCTCGGTAGTGGAGAGGAATTAAGGTCCAACGCCTTTAGTCCCATTTTGCTCCGCCGGTGTTCGTTGCAAGGATTTTCATTTCTTTACCCTGAATGTTTCATTGCCAAAGCGGTGGCGTCTAGTTTAATTTCCACGACTCAATTTCGCTAAGCCGATCTAATCCGCCCGCAGACGAGTCGCGAGCTGCAATTCGGTGCAGTTCGCTTACGGGTGATTCTGGGTGGGTGTGTGTGTTTTTTCTTCTTCTAACCCCTCAAAGTAGTGGCAAGTGTGCCCGGCAAGGAAGCAGAAAACTCCAAGTGCCTGGAAGATGATGCCAATGTTTACTGGCAAAGTCTTCGGCGGGTGCCAGTAACAAGCGCAAAAGCACCCAGAAGACGAACTGTGGCTGTGCCTCTGTGTGCTACTATAACTGCCAACTTCCTTCATCTCGTTGGGTCCCTCCTAGCCATGGGCATTATGTACCGGTTGGCAAGTACTGTGTGTGTGTGTGCATACCGGAAACTTAACTGACTCCTCGTGAACGACGGAAGTTGCCTCCTTGAAGCAGCGCCCTACAAATGAGGAAGCAAATGAAAGAGAAAGAGAAAGAGAGAGTAGAAGAGAGCACGGTGGTGCTAAAAATCCTCAAGCGAAATCGGAAAGTACGTTTTCTTGTTACGGCGAACTGAACTTTAGTTTCTTTGGCTGTGGTGCGCGTGTGTATGTGTGTGCGTGCTAGTAAGAAAGGAAAGTGGCATAAAAAAGGGAAGAACAAATTAAAGCACAAGTCGAACAGCTCTCTCACTGTGTAGCGCTGTTTGAGGAAAAAAAAACAGCAGCAGCAGCGGAAGCAACAACAAAAAAAGTTAGTTCTTAGTTCTGCCTCGCTTCTTCCGTGCGCCCTAGTGCAAGGAATGGAAATAGCAGGACTTGCTGGGTGACTTACCAGAGCCTGGTGCACCTTAAGCGATGTAACTTTTAACTGTATTTTTTTTCTTCGTTGAGGAATGAACACAAACTGTGTTTTTTTTCCTCAGAGCTTCCTTCCATTGAAAGGGTCCTCAGAGCTACACGCTGGAGCACGATCCCAAAAATATCCTCAGCACTAATTCCAGCTGCTCTGTTTGATCGCCCTCCACCCAGCCTTATTTGGGCAATTGGTGTGGAAAAGCCGGCTAAAGATCTATGGCCCAATGGGCCAAAAAAGAACAGGCAAAAGCTATAGAATTGCCTTCCTCAAGGTGTATGTGTCTGTGTTTGTGTGTGTAGGTTAGCCATTTCCCCCAAATGATCACAGTCAGCAAGTGAGCTCGCTTATTAATCCATCGTTAATTGACTCTTACCTGTGGGATCCATTTTCCTTTCCCTTTTCACTGCTCAGCGTGAATGTAGTGGTCGTAGGTGTGTGCGTGTGTATGTGAGTTGCTGGCAGTACTTTACACATTAGTTTCCGGTAAAACGACGCGCAATAAGCGCGAGCGGTCATTTGCAGACGTCACCGGATGTGGGTTCTTTTCGCTTTTGGTTCTTTTCGTCCTCGGCTTCGCTCAAATGGTGGTCCAGTTTGGCTTCCCGTTTGCTGTATGTTGAGCGCTGAGCGGAACTATACCACACACCGACCTAAGGTGTACCGGCGATAAACGAGTCCAGCAAACATCTCGCTCTCCCCCCTCCATTTCCAACTGAAGACATTTGCAAGAAAAATGGAACATAACGGGACCGGCTGCACTGGTGTGTGAAACAAAGTGTGAAGTGGGTGCTCTCCGTTCGAAATTTGCGTGCTAATTGGCTGTTTGGAGCACAGCACCGCGGAGTGGTCGCGCTCGGGATGGCGGAACCGTGGCTCGAGATCTCTGCTTACTGGATTGCGAAACGCTACGGTAGCCTCCCGGTTGGCGCCCCATGTGCGCACTCTCGCACACATACGCAGGCTCGCGTTCAACACCCTTCACTCGTTATGAAATCTTTACACCTTTCTGTGTGGCTCGTTGAGCGGCACACGTCAATGTGCTGGGGGCACGCGCGGGCTAGTTGCCGCGCTACACAGTTTGCCTGGTGATTTCGTTCTGCCAGTGTGTGTGTGTGTGGTTTAGGGCATATTGGGGAAGAAGATTGGGATGATTACGAGCTGGTTTTGTGCATCGATGTGAAGTACGCACATAGAGTACTCAAACTCGGACAGGCAACTTTACTCGGAGACACTTGAAATGCAAGATGTTCCCAGCAAATTTGGCCTTCCTCATTATGTTAGATGACTCATTGGATGTTATACTGTCACCTCGCAGAAATTATGCTCGGAATTTGATAGGATTATTACTATATAATAATGTTTGATCAGTTACAATAAACTATGCGGTAATGCTGACCTGTTTCGGCTTTCGAGAATGAATATGAAGTATGAACCCAAGACGAGCATTTTATTAAGTCATACGAGTGGACGGCTATAACACAGGACCACCTGGGACGGGATAAAAAACCGTTACTAATACCAATTATCTAAGTTCAACGGAAAAAAGTGATATAAAGCCACTCTTAACGAACGTAAATGAAAACGATATTATAGAAGGTTCATAGAGAAAGATAATTTAGAATCTTAAATGTCATATAAAGTTTTCTTTGGAGAATCTACACTCGCTGCTGTGAAATAGATCTGATTTTGTTTTTTGTAGCAAACAACAACGTGAAGCGCGGCTTGGCGTCTATCTTTTGTATATTTCTTCAAATATGTTTGAACGATATGGTATCCTATACCATTAGTTGACGATATTTTTTCAAGATCTTCAATGCTTTTGAGTGTGGGTTTATATTAAGAGCTTTAAGCTATAAGCCTCTAAGTTGCTAGATGAAACATATTTTTAGCTATCAACACTTTATCCATTGAGAACCTTTTCTAGTTTCACGAAAACTTTGAAGAAAGCACTTCCGTAATACTTTTCTACATCCAAGACATCTAGGTATTTGCATGTGTGATTTATATTCCTCCTTTTTGTATTTCAATTTTGGTTGTCGTAACTTGTCAATAGTATAGTTTAAAATCATTTCTTTACTGGTACAACTGTTGTTATAACTGCTTTCGGATGTTGTTCAAATTTCTGCAAGCCTTAGACTTATTTTAGGCAGCTTGAGGCGAGCGCCAAAATTAAAATCTATTTACCCAGAGTTTTGATCCGAAAAGAACGTTCGTATAGCATTCGCTCCTATTTATAATATTTCGGTTTACCGCCATTCCGTTTCCATCTAAACTTTTTCTATCGTTTTGGCCGATTATCCTTCGCTAATATTCCACGCTTCCGATCTCTCAAACCTATGGCATAGCTCTAGCCATCCTACACTGTCAGTGCCGCTCAACTCTGTTCGTAACAACTGTAAAACAAAACTCTTTTCATTGCTCTGATCTGACGAAATATTGCTTGACAACTACGGGTGTCCGTTTGGATCATGGAATGCAAATGTTTGATAAAATCCTTCGCGCAGCTCTGAGATGTCGAACGAGAGAGGAATGGAGTTGTCTAACATACAAATCAGTATTCTAACACTTTACACTCACTAGCACACGAAGTTCATTATGGGTTCTTTTACCTTCATACTGGTCTCAGGCCTTTGCAGAGGGACTTTTGGGACAGGTTATAGAATCGCTTTATTGGATATAACAATAAGAACTCTCCTTCGAAGATCTTTTTTTTGTAGACTGATAATATTTATGGACCGCGATCAAACTGTATGGAGAGGCGAACCCCCTTTATAAAAAGAGATCTCCAGGGTTGACATGATGCGCAACATGTTCCCATAATTCTTCAACAATAATATTGGGGAATAATCTTGTCAGTTTTAATATTGTTGGTGTGGGGATATCCTGCATGAGGACAATTGCAGATCTCAGTTGGAATAACTGCTGGCGAGAAAGAACTGTATATTGAGTAGCCTAATAATCAAAATGAGGTGTAATATATCCTTGGAATCGAATTGGATCCTAATAAAATAGGACCAAATTGATCTTTAAACAAGAAGTAATTAGTATCTCATTCCTAAAATGTCTCCTTAGGAATGAGATATTGATAACCTCAAATGGGATTTAGATACATCGGAGATCCTGATTAGATATGATATTTAAGAAAAGGCAGCTTGATTTCAAGATTATCATGATCTTCATCTGTTATCAGCAGCTCAACATCCCGATCACACACAGGAACAAACACCTTCCACTTCCAAAAAAAAACTCTTCACCAAATGATACGCCTGCTATGCGGTTTACCTGCCTAACCGCACTAACCATGCAATAATCGCTAACCATCAACCATCAAACGGTGAACCACGCTTGATCCAATCAGAAGCATCGTATCACCCACTGGCCACGCTAGCCGCCCTAATCCACCCATACACGTACGCCTGCTTTTATTGTTTATCGGGATGGATAGAAATTGCTTTCCATTTTTATTGCATTATGCATGCCCGGGATGATGCCGGTCCCGGGGCATATTCATAACGTATTAGGGAAGCTGCCGCAAACCTCCCATAAAGCATCTCATCCCCCCCCCCCCCCCCCGAAGCGGGGTTCAGCTGGACGATTGATAAGTGTGGGAGCAGTGGTGCGCGTTAAAAAAAGGGTGAGCGAGCCTGCTGCAGCTCTCGATTGTCAGGCTCGGCGGTGGGACGTACCACCGACAAATGTAGCCTGTCCTGTCGGGGCTGGTCCAATTTACAATTCCACTCACGATTGCTATGTGTTTGAGTGCGGGTGTTGCGTTCCATTTGCGGGAATGATCGTGTAGCATAAGAACTCGCCAGGCAACGCCACCACTGCAGGACGGGGTGCAGGATCAAATTCACGCACGATAAGTTTTATCGACAGGTGCTGCTCCATTATCGGTTTGTGAGAATATTTCCCGATCAAGATTTTGTCCTTTTTCTGCTCCCTTTGTTTATCTTTTTTTCCTCTCTGAACCATGCCACCGTGAAAACGTGGTCGTATTTCTTCATAGTTTGGTTGTAGAAAGGCAGAAAATGTTCTTTACGGCGTTGGTAAGCGAGTGAAGGGCGAAAATGGGAGAAAAATAAAATTTAAAAAAAAAACCCGCTCTCGTACTGCAGCTATTGAAAACGGTAATGCAAAAAACCCGTTCCAATACGATCGGTCGCTCGAGAAAAGCATGTTAGAGCTGTTTCTGCTGCTCCCGCTCCTTCCCTCTACACCGCAACAGCAATCCGTGCGAAGCATTACAAACATTTTTTTCCGATTTGGAAATATTTTGCGATTCACAATTTACATTCGATGTCTTCTTTTTTCCTTTCGTGTTCAATGGCTCCCACCATCGGGCTGACGGCTTTCGACACTAATCCCTCCACCGTGATTGCCGCCGGGTTGGTGGATGTTGGGCGCTGTTTTTTTTTTCTCTCACCCTTTCGGCACTCCCATTCTCACACTCGCTTGGAATGTGGCGGTTTGTTTGTGGAAAGGCAAAAAAAGGGATATTAAATGCACTGCAAGTGGCTGCTGGCCCTGCTGGTGGTGCGCTGGTGGGTGATGGCGATGTTTGTGATGCTTCGGAAAGGAAGCTATCGGATCAGCCACACACGTAGGCGGGTATTATGTGGGGCTCTACGTGCTGGAATTACAGCGGAATTTTGCTGACCCCTTTTCCCCGGCCTCACAGCCGCCGCCCGGCAGCAACCAGCGCCGTCGACAGCAGATGGTGCGCAAATCGGGCGCTGCATGACTGTTACGATTGTCAGTTGCAGTCCCCGCCAGCAAGCGGGAGGACTACGGAACTACGGAAGAAAAAGATAAACTAACGCTCGGGTTTTGTCCTGCCCGCCGCTCGCCTGGCCAGCATCCAAATTGAGCTTTCAAAATTTACGAACCAAACGTGCTGTTGCGGTACACGGGCCGCCATGCATCAAGGCACGCCAGCTATTTTTGGGTGATTGAATTGAATTCAAGCTTGTGTGACGTGCTTTTGCTTTTATTGTTTGTGTGTGTGTGCGTATGTGTGACAGATGGGACACAGGGAAATGAGCTGTAAATGGGAAAAAGTGTGGCACCGACGAATCACGGGAATGCTCGATTGTGAATCGCATGAATCGAGACTCGCGTAACCGGATGCATATCCGTTTTTTTTTTTTTTTTTTTTTTTTGCTAGATGTTCTGGTTGACATTCGTTAGATTTTAGTAGGTTGTTGTTGTTTTTGTATTCGGTCAATGACTCTCGTGATGCTGCAGGCAAAGGGTTCAGGTAGCAGACAGAAAGGAGAAGGAAGCTGTGTAGAGATAGCTCGGAGATCCTGGCAACAGGCGGCGGGTGCCATATGCAATAAAGCAAGTAACTTCCGTTTTGGAATCGGTTTCGAAATGTCACTCATCCCTTATGCATTGATAGAGATCGAACAGGGATGGATCACGTTAAAGAGAGAGAGAGAGAAAGAGAGAGACGTACAGCGGAAAGGAAGGGTGCTAGGAGACTCAGCGGAGCGATTCATTCGTCAGCGGAGCGGAGCGATGCTGCTACAGTTCATTTCCGGCAAGCAACAGCCGCGTTTTGTGGGTGTACGAGTACGATGTTGATGACATGGCGAGGACGGGATGTGCCCGAATTCTCCCCGGTATTTGAGTAATGCGGCGCAAAGCCCGCACACACCCTTCCGTTGATCAGCCGTACCGACCGCCCTAATAACTTTGTCGGTCCGTTTGCTTCGAGCAGAGATGGATGGAACCAGAACGACAGTGTGCGTTGGGCTGCTGCTGGTTAACGCTTCCGTGAGAAGTTTTCAGAATAAAAACGGCTTCTAGTCCGCGTACGCTCAACGGCTGCTGATAGTGTAGCGGGTAGAGCGCTCGGCCGTTGACCGACACGTTACAAGTTCGAACTGTACTGAGTGCGGGGGGAGTACAGCGATTTCATGCGAGAATGTGTTTTAGACGCACACATTGCCTGTGTGTGAGTGTGTTACTGGAAGTGTAAAGTACGACAAAGAGACAGAGAGAGAGAACAGTGGCGTTCTTCATGTGGACTGATAAGAAGAAAGATCTCCCTAGAGGGAAATTGAAAATTGGGCAAAACGAGATATCCCCAACTTGACCACAGCGAGAAAGAGAGACGCGAGGAATGGGGATAATAGTAGCAACAGAGGGCAATATCCCCCAAGCACACACACAATGCAAATGAAACCACTTGTTAGGATTGGACACAGAGAGAAAGAGAGACGGTGTAGCGTCGCGTCTCATATAAACAGACGGCGCGCTGGGTTTTTGTTTCCCTTCCCCCCAGACACACACACACACACACACACATACAGTACTGTCCTCTGGTGTTCTGCCAACCACACCGCCCTCTTCCCGTGTGCACTAACTAACGAGTGTGTCCCGCAGGCAAGTGCACGTGCGGTTTTGCAGACATTCGGGCGGCAACGGCAGCACCCGAACGGTCGCCCGAATCGTGTCAGCTGGAACGATGAGCGTGGGAGCGAGACACACGGGCGCACGCGACACCGGGACGGGTTGGACGATGATGAATCTCAGTCTAGTGATGCTGCTGCGTGCGAGAGAGAGAGAGCGCGCGAGAGACCGCCGTTTGTGTGCATCACCGTTATCTGATAACGTTTTTCGACACGCGCGCGCACGTATTCGGCGCCAAAGGAGCAAGCGAGAGAGAGAGCAATCTTGGCGAGAAAGGCGATAATGCGCGGATACTATTTCGCATGGTTCGCTCGCTCTCACTCTATCGTTCTTTCGCTTATCTGGAGCTTTTTGACTTCCGAAATCGTTGCCAGTGAAGGAGATACGAGCACGGTAGGACATGCGTTGGACGTAAAATTGTAAATTTATTTACAACGGATGCCACGGGCGTGTGTTTGATTGCCATTCCCTTGCACATTGCAAGAACAATTATAATCATTGCTAAAAATTATTTCGATTCTTCTAATACATATAATTCGTATACAGCAGGGCCTCGTTTACCGGGTATCTTTTATCCGGCTGTTTGTATAGCCATGTTGTTGAGAAATGACAGTTCAATGCAAAAGTGCTGAGGCGGATATTTGAAAAAAAAAAATTCATAGCACATTGTTGTAGCTAAAAACGCTAAAATTAATGATACATTTCGAATATCTTCATTATACAAACACGCAGCTTGTATGATAAAAACTAGCTTGGTTTAACAAAAACTTAACACAAATTTAAAAAATCAAGAATTTGTCGTAAAAAAACATCATCCGTGTTATTCGAATATTCGGGCGTTATCAAGTCCCGGTGAGCCCAGATAAACGGCGTTCCACTCTATATGAAGATTTCAGAATTTCCAATTTGAAAATATTGAAGCTTCATCAGACATTCCAATCTGGATTACATTTTCTGTTACCAATTGACAAATAAACTTTACAATGTTTAATTATTGCAGTTTTTTTTATTGAGAAATTCGACCGTAAAGTTTATTTTGGCAATTACAAACGAGCCTCGAGATACGAACCTCTCAAATTACGATAATTTGCAGATACGACTTTTTTGGATTTTGACACTTTCTTTTTTTAATATCCTACTGATAACCGTTACCATCATATCTATGAAGATTCCCCTATTACTCAATCTTGACGTCTTTTGGACCAATATTAAAGCATTATCGAACATTGCTTCAAATAAAATACAAGATATCATAGAAAAAAAAACTCTAAAATTTCGGTTATGAGCTTTGTATTGACAGATATTCTAGTTGGATAAACATACGACTTTGTCCACTACATTTTTTCGATCCCAAATACAGTCATTTCTCGGGGGTATCCTGTATTGTTTAAAACTTATTGTGATCAGTACATTTTTTTACCTGTTGACAATGTACACGGCTTGACGTTGAAATTCACGAGCGTAAGGTAATCGTAAGATGAATAGATAGTTCTTCTTCACAAGTTTTCCAACCTAATTCACCCATAGTGCACGGAACCCGAACGGCCGATCGGTCGGAAATCGGGCAGACAAACCGAACCGACCGAGCGCACGAGCAGAGCAGCATCCTGCTTCAGCGGACAGCAACAAGCAACAAGCTCGCTTCGTGCTGGCGCGCTGGCATCCCGGTCCTTCTTGATTAATCCGTTCCGCTTAGATTGCGACCAGAGCGTTTTCGCATGCCGAGCGCCATAGTTCGTTTCGGTCCGGTGCCGTATCGTACAGAGTGATACCCGAAGGGTGCTTTAGTTCCTGCCCGCCGGTCAGCAAAAAAAAAAACCAGTCGAAAAGATCGCGCACAGTTCGCAACAGTTCCACAGTGCCCAGGTGCCTCGAACTGCGCTCCCGTTCCGTGCGGAAGAGCTGGTGGTGAATATAGGGTCGCGTCCGACGTGTTCTGTCCAACGTGTTCGGTTAAAGTTAGCAATTTTGCACTCTTTCTAAGCTGTAATTTGTGGTTCTTAAATCACTCTTCAAGCAGACGATCGTTAACAGAGCTGTCCAATTTATTTATTTTTTTCTTTCAATTTTCTGATTTCAATTCAATTTTAAATATATTTTGTTGCATTAGGCCTTAGCCCAACGTTCGTACTCGATCAACGCTACACTCTGTTTTAAGCGCGCTCTCTTTCTGTGCATCTCTATATGTCGATCAAATCCAACTGTCCCTTCAATTTTCCACTAGATTGTATAACGTTCCCCTTGGTGGTTGTGTGGTTTTGCAAAAGTGCTACCGCGTAACGAGGTGAAAGTTGAACGAACCTTTACGAAACTGCGGAAACACATTGCGATCCTCCTGGATGGTGCACCACCCGCTACAAAATGCATTTCGTTCACCGAATTGTGCAGCGAAAAGATAGCCGCAACCGCCGCAAGAGTGTGGAGAACGCGCGCGTTCTGCTGTCAGTTTGCAACAATCAACCGCTCCCTCGATCCCGCTTCGATGCTGAATCGTTTTTTTTTTCTTTTCAAGTTTTTCGTGTCCATCCAATTTTCCCCCGGCACTCTTTGGAGTCTGCCGGAATTCTGCGTTCACCGTTCAATGGCTCAGAGATGCGGCTGAGTGTATATGTGTGTGTGTTTCTGTGTGGGTGGGTGGGTGTTCCTGTACCCGCCAGCTTATGGGAGGATTAGGAGGGACGTGCTGCAAGGCACTGTGTGCTTTGGAATTGTTGTGTCCCCGTTTTACAACACACGCGGGACAACAAACCGTCCACAAAGCAGTAAGAGCTGATGGAAGTGGAAGTCAAACACACGCCTGTGGCACTCGTCATGTGTGTGTGTGCATGCATAGGGAGAGAGAGACTCCAAGAAAAAGATGGACTTCCAGCTGTGATCGGCACACACACCCACACATACACGACGCCAAAGGGGAATTGGCAGAAGTTGTGTCTGCGCGAAAGGACAATAGAGGGATTGTGTGGTGTTGTGGCTGGTTGGGCAAGCAAGCAGAGTGTATGTGTGTGTATGCGTGTGTATGTGCGCTTTTATTACTGTACAAGAAGCCTGCTCAGCCTATCGAACATTTTGAGATCTTTTCTTGGCCTTTTAAAGTACCGTGACCGTTTGTACAGTAGATTGAAAATAATGAAAGAAGCAAAAATGAAAGGTGAAATGAAACGGGATTGACTTTTGCTTCTTTACTGTTCGCTTGGATTGCGCAACACGCGTGGAAGTTAAATTACTGTTAAGAATGTATATTTTAAGATGCACGTTACATAGCTGCAGGCGGAAAGCGTCTGCGAGACAGTGAAGTGTGCTCTTAAACAGGCGTTTTGTTGCGTGCACTGCATACATGCAGGTTAATGTTAATGAGTCGACTTGAAACTGTTTGAATAAACTACGATCCTTATGGGGGTATTAGTACCCTTCTTTGCTTAATTTACGTCATTAAAAAAATCAATGCTATGTTTTTTTTAAATAATTTAAATTTATAAACTTTTATAAAAGATCTTAATTCTTGTAGGCATTCGCTTTCGTGATAAGTATCACTATTAAGTGCAGTACTAACATGTTAAGCAAAAGTGTCTAGATTTGCGTACATCATAGCTGCGTTAACTTGCCGGGCTGTTTCCCTTTATGCATTTTGCTTTATGGCTGCATTACGCTATGCACAAATTAAAATGATAGGTTTGTTCCACAGATTGCATACTTGCAGGAGTTTGGTTGTAACGATTAGGCAATTTTGTGCACGGGATACACGGGTGCCTAAAGTTATGCAATGCTATAAATGAGACCAAAGTGGCCAAGGGGAAAAGTACTGATTTGTTTCATCTGCTGTTAAAATAAATATTTTTATTTATTTATTTTAAATAAAAATAAATATTTAAAATATAAAAAGCATTTCGTGAGACTGTTTGTATCTGCGGATAGCAAACCAATTATCCTAATATTATTCACGCGGCCTTAAAGTATGCACTGTGCGGTCACACAACCGATCGCCGTAATGTATGCAACCGCAGAGTGTTTATTTGCATCCCTAATGCATGATCAGATTTGTCATAGCATCTGATTGTTGTGATTTTCAAATTTTGCGTGCAAAAAAAAAAAAACAACCCGGCATTACGGTTCGACTTTCGCGCCCCATCAGCTCCAAGTACAGTCATCTCAACAGCTTCTCTGTACGGTGTAAAAGTTGACAAATCCCTAGACGACAGCTGCCATTTGTACTGCCCCGAAGGAAGCTTTACCACTGCTTGTGTAACGATGACTTTACAGGCAGGTTTTTTTTGTCGGTCACAAAGACCCGTGAAGAGTTTCTAGAGAGCTTATCAAACACTCGAAAAACAAAAGTGCACCATCCCCTCCTTCCCCCCATAGAAAGGTCAACGCTGGAGGAGAGTGAGCGGGACTTAGGGACGATATCCTTTTTGGTTGGGGGCTCCAAGCGAAGCGCAAAAGTTTCCTCATTAATCGCCACCCGAACGAGGTACCGAAGGCAAACATAAGCAAACACGCATATACACAATCGCACGCAGGGCATAGTGTTCTTAAACGGGTTTACAGTTTACGGGGGGAGTTAGGCGTCTGCTTAATTGTGGCTCTCCATCAATGTGTAAAATGGGTTAATTTGCTTTGCCCAATTGTTCTGTTTCATTCAGTGTGTTTGGTAATGCTGTTCCAGACTCTCGTAAATATGTCTTTTTATAATCAAAAACCATGTGGGGGCATCTAAGTGACAGTTTGATTTTTTTGCCGATGGTGTGTTGGTGTGCTCGGTCAAATCGACGCCCTCGAAGAAACTTTTCTTCGGAAGCCATTTTTTTTTCAGACTGTCATGTTTTCAAACCAATTTCTACCATGGTCATGGTTTCGCTCAGTTCTACCAACACGTGGCTTTAAAGATATTTGTTTAAAAAATCAGTCAATGTATTTGTGCGCTGTAGATAAAAAAACGCGAAAAAACTAGATGCTCTTCTCTCTTTGTATTTCTCTCTTTCTCTCTGTGTGGATCATTTTCCTGTAGACAGAGGCAGCAGGCCATTCTTTGCGGCGGTCCAGTTTGCGATTGTGTCTTATTTCTCTCGGTGCTGGTGCAGACTGAGGACCGCACGGTGAAAGCAAAAGACTTCCGGTTCCGCTGCGAAGGGCCTGGCACTTCCCGCCACTGATTCGACGCGATCACTGGCGAAATCATGGCGACCGAAAAAGGCTCCACTTCCTTTCCAAAGGGTGTAAAGCGACACTTTGGCCACAAAAACTCGAAATGCTTGAAACCGGCATTGAATGGAGCTTCATTTTGTGGGACAGCTTTCAAAAAGCGCAAAACTTTTTGTCCATTTACTACGAACTGGTTTGTTTCTTTCCATCTTTTTACTCCCTACCACATCCTTCCTTTCTCTCTCTTTCCGTGGGTTACATAAAATAATAATAAAAAACTCGCCCCGCAAAATCATATTCCTTGTAACAGTAGTGGTTGCCAACTAATTTACAAACTCACTATTTTTCCTGCCGCAGCCGTGTGGCCGTTCTCGCCAGCTCCTCACTACTCCTCCCCCCTTCCCACGCGCTGGTAAACTTTTGGGGGAATATAGATGCAATTGATGGCTGTCCGGGCTGCTCGACGTCAATTAAAATTATCATGAATGAAGGTGAAATTTATAAATAATTTCCATTTCTGAACGCTCAGGCAAAACTTCGCCCAAAGTGGGGGAAAATTCATTACTTTCACTCCCCCTCCAACTCCTGCTTCCCTGCTTAGTAAGATAATTTCTGTTGCAATGTGTACTGCTACGTGCTGGATGTCTGCGGTCCGCCCATGGCTAAAGAGGGGTGAATGAATGAAATGGGGTGAACACCCATGTGCTCCCCCGGCCTGATCAAACAAACAGACGAGTGTCGAAAAGGAAAGCGTACACATTCCCCCCCCCCCTCTCCCAACCAACGTTGAGCTTACCTTCACACTTGGAGTGTGCAGAATTTCTTTGATGCTCTGGGAAAAACGCCACCAGAATGTTGGGGTAGAGAGGCAAAGAGACAGGGCAGGGCAGTGAGGTTGGTGGTTGAAGCGAGGGAGGGGAGTGGCAGAAAAGATTCTTTTAGCCGACCCGCTCCCCGATGATGCATCCGTGTTTTAACCTTTCTGCAACTTCAGGCGGATGCGATTATGGGCACGACGCCGACCGATGAGGGCTGAGCTGCCCACGGGGAAGGTTCGGGGAAAAACCCGTGTTGTACACGCAAATGAATGAAGCGACTCATCTTTAACTCGTGTAAAACCATGCAACGGGCAATGGGGTTGAGCGTTGTAGCGAGCGAAGGGAATGCGGATGGTTTGCTGGTGTTTCCGTCGTGTTTAATCAAATCAAATCTCTTCTTGTTCTGCGGTGGTAGGGATTTTTTTTTTTTTTTTTTTTGTTGGTCCGGTTTTTCCTGAATGTTTTATTTTTTCATTCTTTCGCTGGCAAGCTTCCATCGGGCAATGGAGGAACAGGAGTCGGGGCAAACAATCACATGCCTTGCTTTAGCTGCGCTCAATTTCCCGTCCATCGTCCGGGCACGGCAAGTGTGAAACGAAATGTAATTAAATTCTCTACAAAACACAAACCGTTCGAAGTGTGTGTGTGTGTGTGTGTGTGTGTGTGTGTGTGTGTGTGTGTGTGTGTGTGTGTGTATGTGTGCCCTTGATTTAAGCATCTTCATTTTTAAAGTCACAAAATCACCCCAAAAGCTTTATAAAAGTGCATTAGCAACGTGGTTTGCATACTTTTAGGCGCATATGCACCGATGAGTTTGTTTCTGTTTATTTATGGTTTCTTTATTGCGAAATGCGCACTATTAGCGCTGAATGTAGTAGTGAAGAGAAAAATTAAGTTTCGGTCAGAATCGATTCCGACTAGTTTCGATTCTTTTTTGGTATCGATTCCCAACAGTAGGTCCGGCATTGGTTCCCGGAATCGTCTCCGGAATCGGTTCCGAAATCGGAAGCACAACCAGAATCGGCTCCAGAATTGGAATCGGTTCCGGAATCGAAATCGGTTCCGAAATCGGAATCGGCTCTGGAGTCGGTTTCGGATTCGGAATAGGCATCAGTATTGGAATCGCTTACGAAATCAGAACAAATTCCGGAACCGGAATCGATCCCGATTCCGAAACCGACTTCGATTCCGGTACCGATTCCGATTCCGGATTCGGAGCCGATTCCAATTCTGGAGCTGATTCCGATTCCGGAGCCGATTCCAATTCCAATTCTAGAATCGAAATCGAAATCGGGTAGCTCCGATTCCCAGCCCCCTCTTAATAGCGCCTAAAGTTATGCAATTATTTTACACGCGCAAACGTACCCCTCTCCGACCGACTGGGAACCGGAATTGCAGTTCGGGTTTGGCAAGCCCGCTTCAGCTTGCTCCGTTACGAACGATGCCAGCAAACGATGCCCCCGGAGAATTGCTGTAGTGTGCGCGCAATGATGCAATTTCGATACATAATTAATTGCCATTCAGAGATGGTGGTGTGCTGCTGCTAACACACCGGGCCACGGCGAAAGGGGAAAGGAAGGATGGATAGCCTGGGCAGTGGGTGGGGGGAAGGGGGCATTCGGGAAGTGGGAACTTCAGGCAAAGATTATCGATCCGGAAGGTTGCTTCCGTGTGGTGGATGAATTTTTCATCTGCCTTTTCTGCCTGCGTCTTTGTCGTGTGAGAACTTTTCTTCTTTGATTGTCTGAGTGTGTGTGGGTGGTCGCTGAGCAAAGATGGTAGTGAAACAGCAACAGCAACAAAAAGAACACAAACCTTGCGGGCGGTTTGTGTGTGGAGTGTGCACACGAGCTGATTGCATCCGTGTCGGGGAGTCCCCCCGGTCCTGGGCGTGTGTTTTGTCGTGTGCGGGAGGAGTGGCAGTGCCGATTAACATGCCTATTAACAGTGCTTGCCTACATTCGGGCGTCGTTGTCACGGCCCGCGATAGTGTGCGGGAGGTGAGATTGGAACGAATCAATTCGTCTCCCTCTGCCGCACCCGTTCGCTTCCGGTGTCAGCCGGCCGCTTCAACCACCCGGAGGATGTCATTCGATCACTGTCTCCCGCTTCCCAGCACACATCATCCGCCCTGCCCACGCTCAAACAAACTTTCGCTCACGCTCTCACACTGCTCCGCCCAGGGTGCGATGATTGAGTGGTAATTAAACGGAAATTTAGCCGTTTGGTTGCAAAACGGGGCCTCGCCGGCAGAAAGGGAAATGAGTTTTCGGCACGGTGAATGGAAAAATACGAACACACACACACACACACACGTACGGGTGGATTTGGATGGCTGAGATCCAGCGACATGGCTGACCCGCAGATTGTGCAGACGTGCCCACACGCGGGCACATATTTAATCAAACACCAACCATCGCTCCCGGGCGTGCCGCTTTTGCTCAAAACCACCAAATGTCTTGAATTTTTGCTGTGTTTGTACACACACACAGACACACACAGACATATGCAAGCCATACAGCATGAACGGGGTGTGAAAGGTAACGAGCGCGTCCTGGGCACTTTATATGAGGGTTCGTTGCTTTTCAGCTGTGTATTTCGTCACTCAGTGTGTAGGGTGAGAGATATTTTTGTGCTCAGCAAAAACGCAATCTCACACTACCGCTGCTTCGCTGTCCCTAGTCCCCAGATCGGCCAGCTAGAAAATATTTAAGCAATTGCCAGCGCAGGAGTGCCAAACACCGTTGCTCCCTATATTGGACGCCAGCACAGATATCGTTTCTCCTCCGCCTTTCGGTAGAAAAAAAAGACACTCGCACACACAGCCACATGGGCTGAATGAGTCCTTTTTTTTCGTCCTCACCACTATACATATATTGCACTTTATCCCTTCGGGAGCTTAACTCGATGTCGACGTCGTCGAACGGCTTGCAGCAGGGCTCCGCAAAAAAAAAAAACCTTTTTCCAAACCACATCTCACGAGCATCATTTCCATTTGTGTCCGAGTGTCTGGGATGACGGCTGGATGGAGTTGTTTTTTTTTTGTTGCTCTACCAACGCACACAGGTGAAATGGACTCACACGAGCCAAGACTCGATAATAGACCACCGGCCGGGGGGGGGGGAGGTAAAGGGGAAGGGATGGCACAACAATTCCAATCCAGTCCAGCTTCCCGTTATTGAATATCCGGCGCCAACCTTTTTACCCTTAGTCGGAATCCCTTTCTGGGTACGCCTCCCACCGGATCGATTCGACGGACGGAAATGGGACGTGTATGGCATCGAGCGGGTTTTTCATGCCTTAACGAAGACACCAAAAATCCTTCTACTCAATCGTCTACGAAAAATGCGTATTAGTGTTCGATGCTTCGGCGAAAATCGTGCGTTACCGACGAGAGCGGGGATAGGGGGAACGGGACAAGCGCATTTAAGGCTTAAGCGAATTTTCGGAGGCCTTTTTTCTCTTCTGTAATTCCTTCTGTTTTTTTTTCATTTTCGGTGTGCTCGCATGCTGATTTGGCTTAACGTTTTGACGACGTGTCCTTTTCATCATTCATATTTTAGCCGCGCGGTAAAATTCATATGAATACTTTTGATGCCCCCATTCGCCCCCCCCCCATTCCACGGGAAACGTGTAAAGAGCCATGGAAGAAGAATGTGTACGTTAATGGACACTGTTTGTTCGTTCGGCATGTTTTTCAACCGAGAGTTGCGACCGAGTGTCAAGTGTGGAGCATGGAGATTGATTTAGGGGGTGGCAACAAAAAAAAATATATTTTTAACGGAACAAACCTTTCTTCTTTCTGTCGACAAAATACGATCCCCAAAACGGATACAGGCGGTGGGGGATGTATCATTGACCGTTTTGGGTCGCCAACTGCCTGGACGCCTTCGTGGCAAAGCGGGGGGGGGGGGGTTTGAATGGGCCATACCGGGGAGAGACTACAAAATGAGCCATTTGATTAAAGTCAACATTTACCCCGCCTCGAGTGGGTCCGCCCGTGCCGTGCAGCCGACGGTAAAAGAAAACAGACAAGGCAAAACCCAGCGCGAGCGGGGGAAAGAAAACACTCACGCGCTCACAGCACGCTGCACGCGCGCGCAACCCGATAGCCCATAAGCGGTGAGCCGTTAAAAAAGGTTTATATTAGAGCTTTGGGCTGGTGAAAGGGCGGTGACGAAACGCACAATGGGAGGGAAGTGACGAACCTGAAACTGTGCGCTGTTTTGGTGTGTGCGATGGCAGCAGAAGGGATGCTCATCACCATTAACAAATTGTGTGAGAAGATTTGAATGGCTTTTACCCTGCCTCCCGGACGCCCCAACCAACTGGCGTGAGGACGAAACCTTTATTTTTTACCTTTTTTTTTTGGTTGCAAACGAGGAAGGGCGAAACATTTGGCGAATCCGCATCCTTGTCCCCTGCTACCCTCAAACACTGTAGTTTGTCTGGGTGAGTGTGTGTGTGTGTGTGTTTTTGAAAAGGACAAGAAGAATTGTTCAGAAGAATGTTTGCATGTTTCACCACATACGAGGAGGGTTGAATGAAAACAATTTGATGGCGGAACAACCGCACAATAGGGTTTATTGAGATGTGCGACATCGTAACGTAATGACGTCCAAAATATACCTAGAAAAGCACACACGCACTCACGATGCAAATAAAAAATTGAAATCGCATTAGTGTCCCCTAAACAAGCTCCAAACCTTATCAAAACTCGTGAAAAACCAGGCGCCTCCATGGACGCCAATATCCATGGAGACGCCTGGTGCCCCACGGGCACTGTAAAAAGGATATTTTTCACCGATAGATGAAGGTATCGGGTTATCATAGACAACAGCAGAATATATTTTCATTGTTTTTAGCATGAGTTTACCACGCATGTAGCATTTGATGTATTGATTTTTCTGCTAATTTCACTGCATTAATTAGAAGCCTCATGCATGTATGAGTGCTTCCGTAAGCGAACAAACATAATGTGAGCAATATTGTGAAAGTGAAAAAAAAAAACTGTAAAAGCGAGCTTGTGGTATTATCAGCCACAGGAGGATTATGCTTTCATATATGAAGCTTTGTTTTTTTTTTTCTTCTGTTACTTGTCTCTCTTCGACCGTTGTGAGCTTATGTGAGCGCATTGATGTGCTTCATTTGCAGCCCCTGCCGTGTTGCCCTATTGTTGCCTGTTCGCTTTGTTTCGGCTAATTTTACAAGCAAGGCAGTTTTCAATTCCAGCCCTCATCACTGCCCGCTAGAAACCCGTTTGATGCGGCCAAAGGCTGGCTTTGAGAGCGGCATGCGAACGTCCGATGGATACTCACGGTGCAAAACTGTTACACCTCCTTTTGTTCCAGCCGTCCGGTAGACTAACTGCTACTTATCAGCGCCCAGTACTATGGCCCACTCCATACCACGCCATTCCCACTCAAAGGCAAAGTGCGCTCCACCGACGAGTGTGTTCTTTCTCCTCCTCCTCCTCCTCCTCCTCTCTCGTTCGAGATGGCATACGATGATTCGATCCGAACGTTCTCAAATAACGTAAAAGAAACAATGTTTGGTTCTGCCTCCCTCATGCCCACGCTTAGCCCCGCGCCAAAATATGAGGCCAGTTTGGCATCAAACCAGTCGCCACTGTTTTTTTTTTTGCATTTTTATTTAAGGATGGAAAGGATGGCGATGCTTCCCGGAAGCGTATAATAGAAACGGGGCGAACCAAACACAAGCGAACGAGAAGCAACAGCGAAAGCGATTGCGAGCGATGAGATACGTGTGTGTCGTGCGAGAAAATCATGATAAGATAAAGTTAACATGTTATTTTCGTTGCCATTTTGTTCTTTTCTCTCGGTCTCTCTCTCTCTCTCTCTCTTTTCTATCGCCAATCATCCTGTACTGATTGTTCGCTTGTGCCATGTCAGACCGGTTGTTCTTCACTCATTTTTGCTGCTCTAAGTTTGTTTTTTGCATGCCTCTTTTAAAATCATATTCAGCAAAAACTGGCTCACAAAAAAGGTGGTATGGAGTGTGCCTGAACTAAGGCGCCCTCCGTCTCTTGTTCTTTAGCTATGACTGCGTTTATTTTTACCCATATCCGCTCGCCCAGCACGATAGTCGTTACACTCTTTCTCAATCTATTGTGTGTGTGTTTTTTTTGCTTGCTGCCACCACTAACATCCCTCGCCGGATTGATTTTACGCTACTGCTCCTGGTCACGGCACCAGTAAAGTCTTTTTTTCCTCCCCGCACTCGTTTTCGTCGCCACAAAAAAAGCGTAAGCGTGCGCGGGCGCACCAACCGGGTTAAATGAGGTTATGTGGTTGTTTTAGCTTTAGAAGCAAAAAAAAGCGAAGGTACAATACCTTTTCCCCGCAGGAGCAGGGGAGGTAGCTCGGCGGGTTTCCAGAAGCATGCTAGAACGAGCGAAAAAGACAAGCCACCCGGAGCGGAAAGAAGCGTCTGAGGGGTTTCCCGGGTGGGCGAAGGGTGGCAAAAAAAAATATCGATAAAAACCAATCGCCAAATGAAACGATGGTAAAACAACGCGGCTGGATGGAGTAGGATGAGGTTCCGCGAAAAAAGGAAACTGACGGGGAATAGATTATGGCGAAATGGAGCTAGACAATTGACTTTTGTGCGAGTGCGGAGTGCTGGTGGAAGTACTTTCATGACTTTCCAATCCTACCCGTCTCGAATTCAACCCCTCCCCCCGTTTCCCTCCCGTCTCCGCCCTTTTGCTAAAGCATCAAAACCCGTGCCGGGGCGAGAGTTGCCGAGTTTGCATTCGCTATTTGCTGAAAAGCTATTAAACCACATTCGATGATGGATCGTTGCCTGCCTGAGATGTTGCTGCTCCGGCGACGAAGAGATAGTAACGGATAACGGACCGGTTGCGTGTGTATGTGTGTAGAAATGTTACTTGTATATATATGTGTGTGGGTGTTCGGGTAGTGTGGGTGGGAAGTAAAACGGGATTGTTTTCCCATTTGCTTTATTTGTCTGGTGGATTTCTCGGGTATTTTGTTCTTGAGGTGGCCGAACCGGGACGGGAGCGAAGCGGGTTTTTTGAATATTTATATCTCATTCTTTTCCTGTTGCCTTCACTTACGCAAGCGCTTGCCCGCTGTTCAGCCCGGGGAGACGAGGCCCCCGGAGCAACACGGAAAGCAGGAAGGATGAATGTGTCTGGCAGATGGTAGCGGGAAACGTGCGTTACCGCTTTTGTTTTTGTTTTTTTTTTGTATTTGTTGGGAAAGCTGTCGATTTGAAATCAATTTCCCTTTCACTTTCGACAAAACTTTGCCGGCGCATTTCTCTATCGGTTTGGGGTATGGCAAGGTTAGCAGCGGTGCGTTAACCTGCGAACGGGCGAGCAGACCAGTGTTGATACCTTCTAACCCTATTAACATGGCCATTTTATAGCTTTAGTAGCTTAGTGAGTTGGGCATCTGTTCTTTTTCTGTTGTTGCTGCAAAAGCGCCTTAAAGTATGCATTGCGCAGCACGATAGGGTCCTTTTAAGCCAGCACTCCCCGAAGTGCTTGCAAATCTTTTTCCCGCTAAAGGTAGTCATTAAACGCTAATCGCAACGGCACTTAACATGCTTCTAGGACAGTCCAATCAGAGCTTGAGGAAAAACCTCGTTCGTGCCAGCTCCCATGCCGCTTCCTCGGTGCGAAACGTGTCGTGCGACTGGCCCGTTTTTGCCCTACTTCTCATGTTTCTGCTTCTGCACGACGTCACCACCACTCACCTTCACGTTCGGAGAATCGATTCTGCTTTGTTCCGCTACCCGATCGGACCTGCCAGAAAAATCATCGCAACTTTATCACGCTCGATTCAATGATTTTCACCCCGCCCCCTCCCCTCGCCCCCAATGACTTTTCATCCTTTTCCATCCCCGAGCGAAGAGCTGCTCTTCAGGGCGTTCCGGGAGAGTTTGGTGAAATTTGAACAGCCAACGGCACTGACGGCACCACCACCACCCCCACACCCGCCAACTACTATCGGGGAGGGGGGGGGGGCTGATCACGTTATTGTTCTACCGGAGCAAAAGAGCCGAATGAGACGTGTGTATGTGTGTCTTTCTGTATGTGAGGAAGAGTAAATCGTCTCTCACGGGCGGCTCATCATCGTCCATCCCGTCCGCTGCTCGCCGACACATGTTTACCGGTGGGAGGATTTTTCAATTATAAAATCCCTTTTCGCACACGGCAGCTCTGCCCGCCCCGCCCTCCCGGACGGTCGACATGAATCTTTGGGGACCCTTTTCGGGGAACGAGGTGAGAGAGAAAAGCGCACAAACTTAGTGGCTAGAAGAAGGATTAAAGTTTTCCTTCTGCTCCTGCTCGTCGGGCTCAAACCCATACTCTCCCTCCCGTCCTGTGCGCTTTCTCTGTAAAAGCTTTCCTCGCCATTTCGGTTGGCTAAATTGCCATTTATCGGCAGTGCCGATGCGTCGTCCATCACAGTCCCCTTTCCACACTTTTTGGGAAGCGAAGGAGAAGGGTTTGAGTAAAAGTGGTAACAGTAGCTTCTCCAGCACGGTCGTGATAAAGCCATGTAAGCGATGGGGGAGAGGAGAAGAAGGGAAGGAGTTTTCCCATGTCACTTTCTGTGTTTGCACGAGCGCGCCAACCGTGGGAGCTTCGAAATTGGGTGGAGTTTCGTGCGCCCGTTGTTTGCACGGCGTGTGTGACGCTCATTGTTCTTGGCTCATCCTTTTGCCCCGCGTCCTTTTGCGCACCACTTTCCTGACAAAACGTCGCGGCCTCAACCAGCACCACCACCGTCATGAAGCGGAGGTAATAATTTCCCCGCCGGAAGTATGGTAACAAGGGAAGTAGTTTTAATGCTAGCACAATATTTGTGCTTCACGTTGGAGTGTGTGTGTGTGTGTGTTTTTATCTTCCTTGTTGGATTTTTGCAGGGATATTCTTCGTGGGAACTGTGGCACCAATTGCACATTTTTCTTTGCACATTTCGAGCGCTTTTCGAGTGCTTTTCGAGCGTATTTTGAAGAATACATAAAGTGTGTATAATACTGCATGAAATCTGATCGAACTAATAATCCTTGTGGTTATTTGGTTCGTTTTTCTAGCGTCTTTTGAACGCTTGTCGAGTATGCTTTTAAAACAATAAGTACAGTAAATATATTTGATCGATTACTGAATTCTATTTACTGTACAAATAAAGATTTCAAGATTGTGAATAGCAAATAAGTTTCAAATCATCCGTTTTAACACTTTTTGAATGCCTTTGACAGAACTGTGCGTGCACTCATTGAGTATATTTTGAGCTCTTTTCTAGTAATAAGTACAACAGTTGTATTCTATAAAGTGCTATCGATTTTTGTAAAACTTTTTTCACGATAACATTTGACACTAGAATCACCAGAATGGTCACAAAGATGGCATATTTTGCAGAAAATGCAATCGTATTATCTTTTTAGTACTTTAACGTTGTAGGATCACTTTTGGACACAGCAATTGTACCGTAAAAAACTGTATTTCATTTGCTGTAACACACTACTACCTTTCGAGCATGTTAAACATCATCCAAGAGACATTTTCTCGAATTTGTTTTGCTTATCTGTCTGTGAGTCCTTAGTACTCGAAACACCAGACATTGTGGATCTGTGTGTGATACACCATGCTGCACATTTTTGGAAACATTATTTCCCAAAGGACAACGAAAAAGCAGTGTAAAAGCCACATCACAATTGATTTTAAGGGGCTTGTTCCAAAAATTCCTTGAACTGGCGCAATTCAAGATCATTTTAGGGCTAAAGTCAGATTTTCGAGCTCGAAAATATCCATGGGTTTTGTTCTAAAGCGCTTTTCGAGTACTGTTTGAGCATTTTGCGTACACTTCCCAATTGACATTTTCGAGCTCGAAAATAAGACTTTGGGGCTATTTCCCTTGAAATGGCGCCTTAAACATCCCTTAAAATGCTCCAGTTAAAGGGACTTTTAGAACAAGCCCTGTCCTTTCGGAAATAACGTTTCATCGGAGATAAAGATTGTCTTCCCAATTGACATTTTCAAACAAGAATAACCGGGAATTCGAGCAAATTCCCTTAAACTGGAGCCTTAAGCTTCCCTTAAACTGCACCAGTTTAAGGGAATTTAGAAAAAGTCCTGTAAAATCAACTGTGATGCGACTTTTTCTTTGCTTTCTTCCAAATTCGATCGGAAATTATGTTTCCTATCGTTATAGTGGGTCATGTAGCCATTTTGTACTTAAAAAATATCGATTTTTTTAATAAAATAACGTTACACAAAATTCGATTTAGTTTTTCATGAAAAATCAAAGCTACGAATTTAAATGAGCCCGTCGGCATAGTCCATCGATAGAAGAAAGTCTAATTTACGAACACGCCAAATCTTAGCGCTTTCAACACACTTGATCACACACAAATCCACAATTTCAGGCGTATCGAGTACTAGTCGAGCAGATATGGAAAACTATTATCGAGCAAATTTCACTTGGGTCATCACTCGTTCAGTCATTTCATATCAAAAAACATCGATTTTTTACAAAAATGACGCCGCCCGAAATGTGCCTTCTTTTGTTGCCTAACATTTAAGCAAATAAACCTAAATCTAATTGGACGCCATCATCATCCAATAGAAGAAGGTCGTACACACGCCTAAACGAAATTTTTGTCGCTTTCAACACGAATTGTCACGCACAAATACATTTTGTATTTCGAGTACCTTTCGAGCAAATTATGGTTAAAAATTTATAAAAAAAATGTCACTTGGGATAGAACAGCATAATAAGATGCACTATATCATTAGTTGTCGATTTTTCCAAAACTTCTGTGACCACCACTTTGTGTAAAGGATATTTTTACACAAAAACAGTCACAAACATGACATAATTTGTATTAAATACTGCGTAACGTAACCTAGTGATGAGCTAGTACACGCTTCGAGCACTTTTAGAGCACTGTATTGCAGCTAAAAATACAGTACTACGCGGCGTCGACATTTCTAGGAAACTCTTCAGCCACCACAACCGCAAAGAACCCTGCACTACTCCGTGCACGTGCACGGGCATGAAGTTTTGTTTTCCCTCCGTCGTTAGGTTAATAAAATCTGGAAAAATCCACCCCTTGCCACTCTACTCTCGTTCAGGGAGGGCCCCCCGACCAACCGAGGAGTATAATAACATCAGCTTACGAGCATCTCGGCCCGGGGGTGCCTCGCTGGGCGAACGCTGCGCGATAAAAGCGAACTGAAGCGAACAAAAGGACGGTGATTACGATATAAAAAAACAGATTGGGAAACGATTATATCCTGCGTTGATTCAGGTGCCAAAAAGACACACACACACACAAAGCGCGGCCAGAGCGGTAGCGTCGCATCGAGTACGAACGACATTCTTTATCGTTTCATTTCCCTCTCCTTCCTCCTTCTTAATGAGTCTATTAACATTAAAATTCGGCAGCTTTGACCCAGTGTTGTGATACGGCTTGTACACTGTTCCGCAGGTCGGTGCTTGCTTGTGCCGCAGGTTTTAATTAATTTATCCATTTCCACCGTGCAATGCGATGAAACACAGCGACGAGTGAACGATGTAAGCACACAAACACACGCACACACAGATACACAAACACCATAAACTTCATCGGGAACAATACGCACCGAGGCGGCTGAATGTGTGCACACCGCGCCCAGCTCCTTACGCCGAGCTGGACAGAGAACGTTTAAGTGAAAGTGATTGCTGCGTCGTGCGCGTGAAATCGATCCCACCTGTGCAAGCGGGTTGTACACGTGTGTGTGTGTGGGGGGTTTGCCCCACCCTTCCCCAGCACCGTCACCACCACCAATCAAACGGCAATAGAAAGCCCATCAACACCACCACCGAGAGCGGCAGCTTGGGCCGGGGGGCCCCGTGTGCGCCTAAAAGTATGCAGCTGATGACATTCAACTCGCTGCTCATGTTCGACATCGTGTTCATCTTTTTCCTGTTCCTGGTCGGCGTCACCTGCCTGGTGTACTATCTGCCGCCCCGCGAGCTCACACCCCACGACCAGTCGTCCTCCTTCTGCTCCTCCTCCTCCTCTTCCTCCTCCTCTTCCTCCACCTCCTCCTCGCCGGTTGCGTTTCCTTCGCCGCGTTCGGGTGGGCCGGTGGTGCGTGGCTGCGCCTCCGCTGCGCGGCGCATTTCCGGCGAGGGCGGCACACCGATCATACTGGTCGGTGTGCGAAACGAAGCAGAACAGCAGCAGCAGCAGCAACATTCGCCACAGGAAACAGTGCAGGACCGGTCACCGGGAAGGCGGTTCCCCCGCGCACTGACAGCTGACAGTGTGCGGACCGACCCGGTCGACCTGTACCCGTCGTACCCGGGTGGGCGGATGGTGGCCGACGAGCAGGAGGTGCTGCTGCTGGACTGCACGCTAGAGGAGCTGGTGGCCCTGCGGCAGATGGCGGCCGGCGGAGAGATGAGACTGTCCCGGGCGGAACCGTGCCGCAGCTGCTGCTGCCAGTACCAGCCGAGCGTGGACCGGTGGGTCGGGCCGGCGGTGGCGCCCATCGTGCCGCTGCCACCGACGCCACCGCCACCACCGCCCCGCTGCACCGTGCCCTTCGCCCAGGGCGGAGAGGACGAAGCGGAGGACGAGGAGGAGGACGAGGAGGAATACATTGATGAAGTGGACCAGCAGCAGCAGCAGCAGCACCGTGTCGAGTATGTTCGTATCGAGATCGAACGGCGCGGCCCTACGACCAGCAAAGGTTGCGGCAACACCAACGCCACCACCACCACCGCCATCCCGGCAGTGGCAATGGCAACGAGCGGTGGGGGTGCTGCTGGCGGCGAACCGACGTCGATGCCAGCCTGCTGCTACGTCCGGGCGAAGGATACCGACATCAGGGCGTGCAGTGGACCGATTCATGATGTGTAGAGGTACGTCTCCCCCGGTCATGCCGTGCCGGTCCTGTTATTGTTGGATGTTATTGCCTCCCTTTTTTGTGTTGCTCTTAATTTGCATACATTTCAGTAGCACCAAAGCCGTCCGCTCGGTGTGGCAGTGTTTTGGATTAGAGATGTATTTGTGTGTGTGTTTTTTTTATGTTTGTGTTATTTTTAGAGCAGACAATTTTGTAATCGGACTGAGAGGAAAAAATCTGCACTAGTCAACTAGTGGAAATGTGTAGACATTGTTTTTTTTTTTATTTGAGCGCACTATGAGATAATGGGAGAGCGATATGACAAGCTGTCTCGAAAAAAGAAAAGAAAACACGGAATTTTGCTGACCATGCCATAAAGTCATCGTTAACGCTTCACTTGTTCAACCGTACCCAAGTGCATACATTTAGGCGGCACTCGCTGTTTTTGTAGGACTTGTTTTTCTTTTTTTGTTCGGCAGCACCTAAAAGTATGCAATCCACGCTACACAATAGGTTTGCCGTTGGCATGACAAGCTTCTCGATAAAAGGTTCGATCCTCACAGGCTGTGAACCTGTCATGGCCACCATGAACATGACACACTGCTCCCGCGCCCAAATGTATGCAATTCCTGATGCGTGATGCTGATGCGTGATTCGATTCTTCAGGTTCCGCAAAAAAAAACGTCCCTCCAGCCTAGTGATGGGAACAATCAATTTTATTCGGTATCGATGCCGGCGTGATCCAAAGTTTTCTAGAATCGATTCCGGATAGTAGGTCCGGAACCGGAATCGAATGGTAAGTATGGAATATGTGCCCGGCATTGAATCTGGAATCACTGATCCGCAGCTGCGGAATCGGAGTCGGTTTCGGCATCCAAGAGAATAGTCGTTTGGGTCCTATACTGCTGCGATTGTATTGATAGCCGCAAAGAATCCAAGTGTACTTTATCTGTGCTAAATTCCAGAAAAGATTCTAATTTTAGGACCAATTCCTAATCCGAAGTCAATGCTGGTACCGATTCCAGAGCTGGGTGTGACTTAGGAACCGAATCCGATTCTGAAATCGACTCCGGAGTCGGCTCCATAATCGGATTCGGGACTGGAATCGAGTCCAGAATCGAAATTCCGATGCCAAATTTCCGATTCCGAGCTTCCACCACTACTTCAGCTACGTATTGCTATGAGTTAGCCAACGGCAGCCTAAAGATATGCAACTCGCATTGCAAAACAGTCTTTTGTATGAAACACAAACAAAAAAAAACATTCCCAAATCCGTCCGAAAATCCCGAAAGGCCGTAACATCGGCAGTTCGTACATCGGACACAGACTGGGAGCATTTAATTAAAATGCCAAATTTTGTCCCACCTCCCCTCAGTGGGCAGTGGGCGGTGGTGTTGGAACGACAAACGAAATCGAGCAGCTCCGTTACATGTGCTGCGCGAACAAAAGGACCGCACACCACGGCCCGGTGTCATCGGGCAACGGTTTCAGCTTCCGATGCTGCGACGGTGCATCATCGGTTGTGCTCTGTGCCCCATCTTTACGGTTACTGAGCGCTGGTAACGCGCACGAATTTGCTCGAATTGAGACTCAAGTCGCCTCCCGCACTTTCCACTTTATTCCCATTATCCCCTTCTTCTTCCACCATCACCAGCGTCCAGAGATTAATGATGATTAATTGCAACGCAGCTAGTGATGCCAGTCGCGAGTGGCGATGCAAGCGCGTTGCCACCGGCACAGCACTCCGCCCGACCTTCGGAGCTGCGAGGGGGCGGAAATGAAGGATCGGTAACGTGTCAGTTCGGGCATGCGGGAGCGCTTGACACCGCACAGAGCATTTGTCACGTGTCATCCGCAACTGTGGACGCGCGATGCGGGCCTGTCCAAGGATTACAAATGCGCGCGAGCTCGCTGCCGGGCACTGGCAGCTGAAGATGGAGAGGGGGGGGGGGGGGGGGCAGGCGTCATTATGGAAGTAATTAGGTTTCGCCCGTGGATGATGGCTTGTGTATGGGTATGTGTGTGTGTGTTTTTTTATCGTTCTCTTCTCAACAGACGAAGCGTGCATTTTGAGCGGCTGCAGTAATGAAGCGGTTTTTGTTTTGTTTTCAAAGGTCTTCGATGTTAAAAGTGTGTAATGGGCACGGAGTGTGATGTACAGTGCAAAGGATGCTTACAAACACACATTTTATCGGGATGCATCCTGCAAGACACCTTAATGGTTTCCCACGACAAGCTGGCAACGAGCGCGCAGCTGGCACGAAAAAACAAACACAAACTCTGGAGTCAGCAAGAGCACAACAAAAAAGCCAATGACCAGGTCATAAAGGCTATTCCAGCCGGTGGCCGGTAGCAGGGGCTTCTTCTCGGTCAGCAAGCAGCTCCGTTTCCAGAGTAAAGCCGGAACGCTGGCAACAAAAACGATATCCAACTGCAGTTTTTGTTTTTGCTCAGTGCGGCGTCAGGAGCAACGTGCCAGGTGCTAATGAAATCATTCCCGCCAGCCGGGAAAACGATGTCACTTTTGTCTTTAATGGATCACTAAGAAACGGAAATGGAGGTACGTGCGCTGCGATGCGCAAGAATTCACCTTCCCCCCCCCCCCCCCACCGGAAGCTGCAGTGCCAGGCAAGATTGCTGCAGTTTTCTCCGTCTCCGTGCAAGTGGAAGCGTTTTCTGTGTTCATTATCATTATTTAAAATTTCACAAAATGGCTTCCCCCCCCCCCCTTCCTGCAAGGGGAACGAGACAGTGCGAGACAAAGCGGGCGTAAATGGGACGAGTCATTTTGCGAATGACGGCGCTGTCCAATTTTAAGCGCTGCACCATAATACGAGTTAATGGAAGAAACCACCACGTCATCCGTCCTGTATCTCTTCTAGGCTCTTCTTGATGTTAATTATTTCATTACTGTAGTTTCGGTGTGCATTGAGCGAATGGTATTTTCGTTTATTTTGTTCTTTTTCTTATGTATTTGTGCACACACACAAATGGGTGTTTTCCCTTTCTGTCGGCGTTGCTTGCAGGAAAACAAACGCACTGCTTTGTGCAGAACATGATAAGTTTTTGAGGTGGGTGGATCTGTGCGTATGTGGTGATATGGTAAAGACAGTTGCAATCCAATTAAATAGCAAACCACACACACACACACACGCGTGCTCACTCGATACTGTGTTTGTGTGTCGATATGCGTGCCTCCGCAACACAATGAAACGCCCCACTGGGCCGGGCGTAAATGCGATCGCTTTGATTCAATTAAACCGCAACGCCCGAATGACGGGTGAAGCATGAGGCATACAGGCCGCGAGGGGGTGTACGCGACTGTACCCGCTTGATGAAAGTGACAAATTAATTATTTTCCCGTGCGCAGCGCCTTTTTCGAGAGTTTGTGGGCTTTTGCTGTTGAAGCTTGCCGCTGTAGCTTGCGGGATTCGTTGCAGCAGATTTGGGCAGGAGTGGGAGGCCGAGGTGGAGGAAAATATAAAAAGAGGCACCAGGGTGCAGCGGAATGCAACAAAATGTTGCGGTGAAATTTGATTTGTTCGATATAAGTATGTTTCTTTTTTTCTGCATCAAACCGCTTTGAGTTATTTTGAGGTTTTTGGCTGGAGCGCCTAACTGTATGCAATCGATTGTTTTCAATCATAGGTTTTAGCCGTTTTTTGGTTTTTTTTTGAGCTCAAACAATTGATTTCAATCAATAATTTATTATTATCATTATTATTATCATTATTCATAGTATTATTATCATTTTTATTATCATTATAATTATGATTAATGTTTTAAGTATCATCATTATTTTAATTATCATTATTATTGTTAAAAATATTATTTGATATGTTTACAATTTTTTAGTTTAAGTTTTTCTTTTATTTAGGGGTTGCATATATCCTTAAAATGTAAACACAAATATACATATTCGACATTTTCCTAAATACTTCAAACTGTATTTCGAAGTCCTAAAATTAATGTTATAGTAAAAATTGCCTGAAAAAGCGTTGATAATTTTTTTTAATTTTTATAATTTTTTTATAATCCAAGCCGTAGATTCCAAAACAGAAGCTAAGTCAACCAAATGAAATGTAGTTTGCCTGATTTTAGGAGCTACGTGATTCAATGCGATTCTCGCATATTAATGTTAATTTAGACATTGCGTGAAAATGAAAGCAAAATTTTGATTGTTTTACTAAAAGTCATTAATTTCTTATCAGAAAACGGCTTATCGTACACCAAAAGAAAGAATATTCAACTCTCCTACTATTTTGACTAGAAACATATTGAAGTAATTGATTTAATGGATTTCCTTGTGATTCGCCGCTGACCATTAGCTTTGCACCGTGAACAATGTGGGGAATCGCTAGGAAATGCATTAAGTAACGACCATTGAGTGAAACAAACAGATAAAATACTGAATTATTCACCAATAAGCAAAAAACAAGCCCTGTAACCTTAAGAAGTCGCATAGCTTTCCCTGTAAAACGATTTCTTAAGTGACCGAATAGACTATTGCCTTTCATTTAGCTTCGATTCTGGATTTTAATCACTTTTTAAGCTTGTTTAATAATACTTACTACTTTTATGGTAAAATAATATCTATAACTTTATGGTAGCTTCAAAACTGTCATTGCATACTTGTAGGCGTCACATGCACAAAACCACCAAGCAGAACGCCTTTACCATAACAGCGTTCAATTAATTTCAGCTAAATTAATACCATCACACAAAAAAATACGACATACATACATTTGCTTCTCAATGTCGATCCTGAAATGAAACAACCACTACACAGCCTTTTTGCATACCTAATTCGCGCATTAGTATTCACAGTACAAAAAAAAAACTATCCGCTCAGCTCCGCCAACCTCCAATCCATTCCCGTTCGGCTGCTTGTGTTTGATGCCACGAGCTTTTGCTTTTGCCGCCACCTAACACCTGGCCATCCTGGGGAGATACAACAAAAAGAGCAGCATTCGGGGCGCACTCGGCCGAATAGGAAGAGGAATGTAAAATCTGTTGCACGGAGGGCGAGCTGAAGCCATCAACACCGGCTCCCCTGCCCATTTTACCAACCCTGGTACACGGATGAGAAATGAGCGTGAACTCAATCGGATTGCCCCGGCCGCTGGCTGGCTGGCCTGCCTTTGTGCTCCCACACCTCCCGCAATATGCTACTAAATCCTTTATGCCTTCTCCCTCACTCCTTTTCTCCCTCTTCACTAAGGCTCGGTCCATCAAGAAAGCATGAGCAGGGAATCCGCCCGTGCCATCCCACGGAAGGATCGTTCTCATTAATTTTAGATTAACTTTTTGAGCGTTGATTTTGTTTCGCTTTTCGATCTGTGTATGTGTCCGTGTGTGTGTGTGTGCTTGCTAGGAAAATGATTTGAGTGTGTGTGTTTGTGTGAGTGTTTAGACACATGCGGTTACTGTCCCTCCTTCATCCGTGCTCCAGCCCACTTCCCTACCTTTGTCGCTCATCTTTTCATGTCGCTTGCGTTGTACTACAAGGATCAACTTCAGTCTTCTGGTGTGGCAACAGAAACCAACCAGCCGGATGCTTTTGACTGATTTTCTCACCTTTAACTTTTCCACCCCTCCCGTCCCCCCCGATTCCGCATCCCCTGCCCTACCGCATGTCGCCCATCGAGCAGAGGGCAGGTCTCGCCGTCCATCGGGGGCATCAATTTCCGTTCGAAGTGTGTTTATTCGAATGGAAATTGCTTTGTACCTTTTTTTTTGGGCCACTTTCCGTCCCGTTGGGAAATGGCACCGAGCAACGATCAACAACCTGCCTACCCCTCCCACCTGTTTTTTTTTTAATATCAATATCCGAGCTACGGTTTATCTTTCACTTAAAGAATGAAGCGACAAACGCGGGGGGATGGAGGGAAGGGCATTAAATGGAAAACAACGCACACAGCAAAAAAAAACCTGGTATCGGAATTACAAGCGTCAGAAATTTGACTTGCCTTTGGGGGATAAAATAATGACAGCCAGCAGCAAGCAGCCACGGCGGCGAGCCGAGGGATACAATTAATAAAGGTAATTCCAATGGATGAAGGTAAAGGCAATCGGCGCCCGGTGGCGTTGCCAGCCGAAAGTGGAAGAATGCTGGGCCTTTTCGTTAATTTTTTTTGCCGCTGCCCTCGTCGTTCACAAATAACCCCTGGCAGATGTCAAAGAACGCCGGCGACGGTGACGCGAACCCAAAGAACGAGCAGTCAAATCAAACGTCAAGTCGCAGCAGCAACAGCGTCGTGCTGTCAGTTATGTCCGTTTTTTTTTTGTTTTTTTTTTTAATGCTCAATCGTTTCGAATTTCGTTCCACGACGCTGTTTTCTCGATTGGATCAGAATTTATCTTCTCTCCGTTTCGCTTTTTTTCTACCTAATTGGAACTGGTGGAAATTGGCAAACGAGAAGGTGCTAGAGGTTTGGCTGCATGATTTTAGCCATTTTGACCCTTTTTTCCATCCGACCTGGGCGAAGAATTTGCCCATCCATCCGACCTGATAATGAACAGCTGCGTAATTCGATTGCAAAATCTCGTTTTCATTCTTTGCGTTTTTCTTTTGTTGCTGTTGCTGTCATGCTTCACCCTTTTGCGATGCGAACCAATCAATCGGTCCCTCGAGCACGATTTTAAAGCCACGCGAAGCGCTTTGATTGATGGGCAATATTAATTCAAAATTCCTGCAAACCCTGTTCTAACGAGTTTCTCTTTCCAATTTTCTCTTTCTTCTCTCCTCTCAGAATGTATGCACAGCCATCGTCTCTGTTGGTGTGGTCATCGTTAGTGTCATCGTCGTCGTTATCGTTGTCACCATCGGAAGGAACGGAGAAGGAAAAGAGCCGCCAGCAGCAGCAGCAGCTAGAAGGTGTGGAAGCATCGCAAGAGCAGCAACACTTGCCCCGAAATCAAAACTATCTGGAGAAGCGAGAGTTTGAAACGTCACCGCAGCTACTGGCCACCATCAACAACCGCAACGCGCTGCCGTTGCACCGAGCTGACCAGTCAATCGAGCAGCCAGCCGCCAACAGCATGTCGGCAACTGTTGCTAGCAACAACAACAACAACAACAACAACAACAACAGCAGTAAAACTTTATCGAGCGAAAGAGACAGTAGCAACAGTGCGAAGGAACAGCAAGCGGCACCGGCAGTAGTGCAGGGCGACGACATGTCACAGACTGCTGCCACCGAGGTGGAGGCGGAGGCCGGCAGTGGCCATCAGTCAACAACCGTACCGCCAGCGGCGGCAGCAGCAGCACCAGCACCACCAACGTATGGTGCCTACACTAACAATACTTTACCGCGGGGGCCTTATCTTCAGTATAAGTATAACAACATTAGTAGTGTTCCGTGCAACCAGGACAATAACGAACATCAGCAACCGCAGCAGCTTATACTACTACACCACCACCACCAGCAGCAGCAGCAGCATCAGCAACATCATCAACATGCATCAGCACACCAACAACAGCAGCAGCAGCAGCAACAAAATTATCAAAAACAGCACCATCATCAACAACAACCACCGCAACAACAACAACAACGACAGCCGTTACGCAGCAGTGACGTGCTGGAAATGATTTCACGATTCAAACGCATCACCCCTCAGCTGGCGGAGGAGCATAACGGCACAGACCGTCGAGAGGAGGGGGTGATGATAGAGGAGGAGGACGAGGAGGAGGAAGAGGACGAGATGGGGAAGTATCACCGGCAGCAGCTAGAGCATCATCGCTACCCCCACCACCAACACCAACACCCGCAACAACAACACCATCTTCATCAGTCGACCCATCAACAACAGACGGCGTTGATGGTGACGCACAGCAAGGAAGACGACCAGGGCTGGGAGCGGTACAAGGGACGGCACGTCGCGCAACAGCTGCAGCAACAGCCGCGTCATCACTACAACAACCACCACCACCACCACCACCACCATCCGCAACCCCATCAACATCTCTATCAACATCCGGCGGCGGTCAACCATCAACCGGCGGACGGTGGTCCCGATTATCAGCTACGGCCGTTGACACCGGCGACCAACACCGCCACCGGCAGTGCCGTCTCGCTCACGAACGTGATCGCCCTCAAGCGCCCGAACCAGGCGGAAGGGTGGGCATTGCTCTGCCAGTCCGTCCAGGCACTGCAGGACCTGTTTCTCGGAGGTAAGCGCCTCAATGACACGACTTATCCCTGTTTGCGTGTGTGTGGGTGTGCAAGATATGCACCACGTATGGGCGGAGCATAAGGATATCAATTAATTAGCGTGCCGAAGATAACTTTTGCCTCTCGATCGGGACAAAGCCGGATAGCGGGGCGCTTCTGTCGAGCGTTTTTAATTGACAGCGCAACAGAGCGTGATTCCCGGTACTGGTAAATGGCGCTGTACTTGCGCGCCCTAATGAAGATGGATCTGGCAGGTGTGTCGTTAGAGCTGCGCACGGAAACGGTTTGACTCATGCACACGCACACCCACGCAAGTAACACACACGGTACACAGCTAGGATCACTGCATCACTTCTAAAACTAGTAATTAAATCTAGGTTTTGTTTTCCCAACCGTGGGCGATACTGTTACGGTGAAGTTGGTGTGTGTCTCCGCAACTTCCATGGGAACATGACACCTTGGAGGAGGAGATCTGCATTGCATTGTTGTCACCAGACACCTCCAGATGGTTCCACCGATGTGGTACGAGGTGATAAAATATTAAGGATGTTTTATTGGTGACGTTCAATTCGGAGAGATGTTGGTGATGTACTCAAGGAATACTTTGGTATCTTAGGAGTAGTTGGGAATTCTGAGACACTATCTTGTTTATAATGACTTCCATAAGCACAATCCTGGTAGGTTTTTGCAGATTTCACTCCTTTTGGCGTCATAAAAGCCTTGATGTCTTCATCATCATCTTTGGAAGATATTGGTTTATGAAAAATTTGTCTCAAAATTATCGCTCCACTGGGAGTATTGGTATCTTCGAAATAGTAGTAAATTCCAACAATACCTTCTCCAAAACGAATTTGATTAGTGTAATCCTGGCAGGCTTATGTCTTGGTTCTTGTAGAGGAAATACGCTGGAAGAACGCTACTTTATCTTCGAGGAGGTTGCGAACTCCAACAATACGATGTCCAACATAAATTCCATGAGCTCAATTCTGACAGGTTTCTGATAGCCCTCAGATCTATTGATCTGATATGCTACAGTCTTTAGTCTTGACATCGATGAATTTTGAAGATACTACTTTGTGATTTAATGGAAATTTAAAAAAACTGATGCAGTGGGAGAATGATCTGCTATCTTCGAAAAAGAAGCAAATTCCAACAATACCTTATCCAAAACTAGTTTGATTAGCTCAGTACTGTCATGCTTATGTCTTTTTTCTTGAAGTCCCCTGAAGGTACCGATTTATTAATAAATGTACATCTAAAATTACCTACGCTTTGGAAGAACGCTACTTTAACTTCGAGGAGGTTGCGAACTCCAACAATACTATGTCCAACATGTATTCCTTGGGCTCAATTCTGACAGATTTCTGCAGCCCTCAGATTTATTGGTCTGATATGCTACAGTCTTCAGTCTTGACATGGATGAATTCTGAAGATGCTGCTTTATGACTTAATGGAAATTAAAAAAAGGATGTACTAGGAAAATGCTCTGCTATCTTCGAAATAGTAACAAATTCCAACAATACCTTAACCAAAACGAATTTGATTAGCTCAGTACTGGCATGCTTATGTCTTGGTTTTTGAAGAGGAAGTCCCCTGAAGCTACCGATTTATGAATTAATGTACACCCAAAATTACCTACGCACTGGAGGAGCGCTACTATATATTCGAGGAGGATGCGAACTCCAACAATACTATGTCCAACATGAATTCCTTGGGCTCAATTCTGACAGGTTTCTGATAGCCCTCAGATCTATTGGTATGATATGCTACCGTCTTTAGTCTTTAGTCTTTAGTGTTGTTTAATGATGTGGATGAATTCTGAAGATGCAGCTTTATGACTTAATGGAAATTAAAAAAAAAACAGATGCAGTGGAACAATGGTTCGTCATCATGGATATAATTGCAAATTCCAACAATACCTCCTGAAGTCCTTTTGACATCTTATGAATTTAGATCAGAGGTTTACAACCCTTGTGTAGCTTTTCCCCCCATGTACTCTACATTCCAAGTGGAGTTCAATTCCCCACTCACAAGTCCATGAGCTGGGGGGAGATAAGGGATTACTGGCCAGTCCAGTATAGAAGCTTTTCTTCAGTCCTTACTTAAGCCTACACTGGCTGGTTTATCAGGACTACGGTAAAAGTTTAAGATTTGGAGTATTTTAATTCTTCGCACCTAATGCATGTTTATTCTGGATTGAATAGGGAGTTTTTGCGCTGCAATTTTTGGTTTTGACAATCCTCTTGAATGTTCAGGATTAGTTGATTAGTGGATGATTTTTTTAAAGAAATGAATCATGATACCAATCTAGCTATAATCTATTGCATTTTGTGAAATTTAGTTCAAAATGTCAACCTCAAAAAGTCAAATTTACCCCCTCGGTTGTCTAGATGTTGAAGACTTCTGAAGATGGCAGTGTAAGACGTAAAGATAACGACACCGGACATCATTTCAAGACTAAACGCTAAATCAAGCCCTCCTACCTGCTGTACAAATCAAAACCTTATCAAACCTCAAGCGACCGAGAAGAAGTGACCCGCCTACAGGTAGTGGGCGTCGAACAAACCAAAACGTTTGCCAGAAAAAAGAAATAGTAGCCAAGACGCTCCAGTGCGGCTAGCGTATCTTCTGTTACGTACCCCTACACGCTAACAACATCGATCATTTTCCACAGAAGTTTAGTTTTTTTGTATTGTTCGTGGTGGTTTGGTATTAGTTTGAGAAGAGCAAGCAAGGGAGAGGGAAAGGCCTACGAACCGGTTGAAAAGAAAAACAATCCACCCAAACACATCAAACTGGTGCTGAAGCGCGAGCCCACCTGCTTGTTTATCTGTGGGTATCGGACTGCGCGAAAGTTTGCCAAGAACTCCCAGCAGGATCAAGTACACACACACACACAGACACAGTTTCGCTCTCCCGATGGGGTTGGATTTGGGATGTAAGCATTACCTCGGGAAATTTCCTCCCACAGCCGCACAAAAAAAAATAAAAACAAAGCGCAGCGCTTGCCTGTGCCCTCTTCGGCCTTTCTCCGCCTTTTGATTGACGAGGAAATGAGAATTTCGTCCCACGATGGCACACAAACACACCCAGCCACTAAACCCCTTTTAAGCCCAGACATTGGTGTACTGCCCCTTCCCGCCCGTGCCGTGTCGCGTCTTACTCGTCAATGGGGCTATTTTGAAGGTACTCATACCCTCACTCTCCCTCCATCACACACCCTCTCTCTCTCTCTCTCTGCCACGGTTTGCAAAATTTAATTTCTTTCTTCCCGCCAAACCACGCCGAAAAGAGTCCGCGCGCGCGGCGCCTTTCTCTTTCTTTCTTTGTTACGTTTTTTTTTTCAATTTCCCAGACTCTTCCCCTTGTACTTCTTTCAAAAGTTTATCCCCCACGCCGTCCCTCTGTGCCGTTTCTCTCGGCTCTGTGGTTGAAGTTTTTGGGGCCCCTTCCGCTCGGCACGGGGCCGTTTGCGTTTAAGGATTAGGAATTAGATTGGATGAGGTATTCGAGGCGGCGGCGGTGATGGAAAGGTAGTTGCCAATGGAAGAGAAGGGCGGAAGAAAGATAAAAGACGCAACAGAAGTGGGTGTTACTCTCCGCTGCGTCGAGCAGTTGGTTCGTCTCTAACCGCAATTTATTATCACACTCGTGCGAAAAGTGTCGTAAGACGCGGGGCAGATGCCTGACCAGCACGACCCCATGTCCTTTAGGATAACAACTAAACGAGGAAAACTTTTTCCTGTGCTTGCCGCTTGCCTAGGTGACGGTGTGCCAAATTCTTTACACTTGCGTTCCAGATTTTAGGCATTTTTTTGTTTGTTTCCCGTGTCATGGACGGACTTCTTATTGCTGTGTGTATGTGTGTAACAAATCTGACCTGACCTGTTGTATGTGGTGTGTGTGTGTGTGTGTGTGTGTGTGTGTGTGTGTGTGTGTGTGTGTGTGTGAGTGCTAAGATAAAACTCGCCTCAAGTGGAATCCACTTCATCAAAACTTGCTGTTCCTCTTTGTCCTGTGGTGCGGCAATTCTTTCTTTTTTTTTAATTGCGTGTGAATGTGTACACGTGTGCGTGCGGTAGTACATTTTCCCACCGGAATTAAAGCGATACCGTGGCAAATGGCATCGATTTTCCATCATTGTGTTCCACTCAACCGTTGAACCGGCGCCCGCTCCTTGCAGGGGTTTTCAAGCAGCTCAAAATTGACATTCGCTTTCGAATACAGCTAAACAATTTTGAAATTTTTACTCTCTTTCTTTTGTTTAATTTTTTTTTAAATTCAAATTTCTGTATGCACCGCTGCTAAATCCTCAAACAATTGAAACTTTTTCATCTAACTGTCCAAACTTACTCATGGTTTTTGATCGAAAGTTCTGGATGACTCGACCTCTGTATGATACAGACTTTGGTTTTGCTTATATTAACTCGAATAAAAATCAAACAAAACCAGTTTAACCAAAATGAGCGTTAAATGACTGTTAAAATATGTTCATTGCTTCGCGATGCCGGCTAATATTACTAACATACCAAACAGAGTGTTAATGGCGTTTATTAAGTGAATCAATTCTACACCAACGTTGAAAAAGCTGAACTTTTCCCATTTTACGTGTGACAATTGCTTGAAAACCACTGTAAATCTGTACGCGTTATCTGTTTTATTTTTCCTTTGTTTTCCATTTTTTTTATTTTGCCATCCCTCTCACGTGGTGCTCACTTAATTTGGCAACTTGTTCTTTTTCGATTGTTTCGTCTTCCTTGCTCTCGCCCTACCTTTAGTTTTATTTTGCATTTCACATTCACGCTTCCCCTTCCGTCGCTTCGTTTCGGCCGTACGGTGTGTGCTAACGTCTTTAGCAGTCGTTCGTTGAGACTTTTTGTTGTTGTTGTTGTCGGTTTTATTCCGTTACAATTCCCTCTGCATCGGACAGCGAAAATATTACATAATAGATTAAAGCTAAAATTATCTCACTCCACACCAACCCCGCCAAACCCCCGCTCCAAAACCCGCCCCATTTGGGTTGGAGCTTTCACACGCCCTCCAGCATCGGGGTAGCCCGCTTGGTGGAATTTCACCTAATGATGATGCCCTCTTTTCGGACAAATTGGGCTGTTTGTTCGCCATTTGTATAGGTGGCTGTGGATGGGAGATCGTGTGTGTGTGTATATGTGGATGTAAGCTTTCTCTGGCAGGGGTTTATTTCCCCCCAACGAAATAAAAACGAAAACAAAAAACTCCCCGACAGGGAAAATTACGGATATGGCTGTGGAGGTCCATAAAGCATGACCACTCGAGCGGTTAATGGGCCTTTCCAGTTGCTGTTTAACCTAGCCATCGTATCGCCCTTCTTGACTGCCCAACCGCCGCACTTGAGCGTCCATTTAGAAGCGGAACGGGCGATCATGGCGTCGGTTTTGTTTTGTTTTTTTTTACCCTGCAAAGGGTGCAGGGAGCAGGGGAGGGTGAAAATAAAAACGAGATAAACACAGACCATTTAAATGAAGCAATGAGCGTGCAGAACATCCTTTCTGTGTGCGTGTGTTTGTGTGTATGTGTTGTTCTTGTTAGCCACCAACGGAGCGGCATCACAAAGTCGTGTTGGGCCGGTTCAGGATTCTTCTTTCCATTTTTTTTGTCATTTTATTTTGCTTGAATCGGGTTTTGGAACTTTCTTCTGGCATCCCTCCCGTTCGAGCCGTTCGCCTTAATGCCGTTCTCCATCCGTCCCAATATTTACCTTTCACCAAAACGGAATCGGCCCGTGGATTGGATTCGGTTCGTTTGCGACTTACGTTTGTGGGCCACAGCTTAAAACCGCGGCATTTTAAGATAATCCCTTTCGAACGTTTTTACTACCCCTCAAGTGGGAAAGGGAGGACAGGGAGAGAGAGAGCGTGCTGTAAGGGTGACCATCGTGTCACCTGTTGCAACAGCGTGGGTGCGGGAAGAGGATGCAATGGTTTAGCAGCACAGGATTCGCCCTTACCGTTTCATCTTTTGTTTTCTTGCGGGCAAATACAATTCCATTCCCGGTGAACTGTTTGATCTTGCCGTAACCACCCTCACGTCCCCTAATTTTTCTTAAAGACCAAAAAAGGGATAAAACGCAGGCGAGGGTTAGCAGTGTGTTATTATTCCGTTCGTGTCGAGTCGCGCTCGTGTATTCCAAATCGAATTATGCGAAAACGGTGAGGTCTCTTTTACCGTAAACCAAAAAAATAGGGGGATTGACAAATTACAACTTGAAGGGGGTTAAGTTTTGTCGCTTTTTGTTTGTTTTATTCGCTATTTTAGCAAACCACTGGGCGGCTCCACCAACGCGATCGAAAAGTACTGGGCGTCTCCATGCAGGTTCAGTTACCTGTGCCCATGCGGCCATCCATCCACTAACGTTGTGCGATAATTTCTCACCCTTCCTTCCGATCTCTTTCTATCTCTCTATCTCTCTCTCTCTCTCTCTCTCTCTCTCTCTCTCTCGCTCTCTTCACTCTCGCGTTCGTAAGAAAGAAAAACGGTCCACCGGGAAATGGTCGTCCGGCTTTTCGGATCCTACCAGGGCAATGTGAGCGGTGGGGTTAGGTTAAAGGTAAAGCCGAGCCAAACTCTCGGCACTGGAATGTCAAAGAGCACGACAACTAATGGCAGTGTGGTTTCGAAGACTGGTGGCCGTTGAAAGACTTAAAGTACCCGAGCGTCGCAACCGACTGTCGGACGTTTGTGTGCACAAATTTTAGGGCATAACTTCATCGCTAGATTAAGGCTTTCAGTAGAAGAGAAAAAAAGTAAAACAGCAAAACGCGTCTGTGCGTGTCACGCGTGCTAAATATGTGCGTTCTAACGTGGACAGAGGGCCAGACTACAGGGCGCGGTGGGGCTGGGTTCGCCAGCGACCGGTCGGGAAGGTGATTTACGCAACAAGCTCCGGTTTTAACCGTCCGGATGATCCCTTGAATTCGGAGAATTCATTCACTTTTCACTGCGGCCAATCTTCAAATCAAATAAATCTCTGCCGGGCGCACCGAGGCCCAGCCCAGCGAAAGGTCAGTCCATCACGTGCCCCCGCACCTTGAGACACCTTTGAAGGTTGCGGCAGTGCCGGTAGAGACAGTCAGTCACCCGCTCTCACGGGTAGAGAGGAGCATGCTCGGTCCGGAGGCGTGTGTTTGCTTAGGGTCGGAGCAGAAATTTGTTCTTCATTTGCTGGCGGTGGCCGTTCTTGAATGCCACATAAAACACACACACACACATACATACAAGCATGCATACACCTACAGGGCTTTCAATTACAAATTCCTCCAGCAAACACACACACACGCACATACACAAACATATATAAAGAGAGATGAAAGCCATGGCAGGATCATGAAAACGCGTACACACACACACCTTGGTCGGAAGAAGGTCGGTTGGAATTAATCGAAACGACTGCCCGCCTCCCGTGCCCCACACTGCACACCGGGCATGGTGTGAAGGACACTGGATTTGAAGGTTCATTAATCATATGCCCGCCCAGCTCCCAACGCCAAAGCCAACGCGCGGCGTGTTTATCGACTGTTGAGGACCGTTTTCGCCTTAACTTCGGCATACGCAGTGATGTACTCCTGCCGAAAAATGTAATTATGCAACACTACGGCTACCCTTGTGACCGAAACTCTCACTTTGGGGGAGGGAGCTGATTTTTTTTCCTCCAATTGTTAAAAACGTCTTCTACGCTCCTTCAATGTACTCGAAACGAAGAAGGGAAAATGTACAACAAAAAGAGAGAACTTCTTAAACAGTAAGAAGCAGGGAGGAGAGAAAAGAGAGAAAAGAAGAAGAAGAAGAAAAAAAAAACAAAACATTGTGTGAGCACAAAACTGCGACACAAAGCGGTAAAGGACAACAGCACCGTGACATGGTTGGTGTGTGTGTGTGTGTGTGTGCTTAGCGATTGTTTTGTTTGTTATCTGTTTGCTTTTTCCTTTTCAGTGTGTATGTATGTGTGCAAAAAAGAGAGTTTTTTATTCTTCTTCCTCATCTCACTCCTACTCTTCCTGCTGACCGGCGCTAACTTTCTAGCGGCGAAGAAGACGCAAATACTCGACAAGATGAGAGGGGGCGCTTTCGTACCCTTCGGCTCCGGTGGACACTCGGGGGGTTTTTTTGTTGACAGAAATGGGGAAGCGTTGAAGGGTGGTGGAAGGAAAGGACGCGATACGAAAGCAGTGCTAACAAGCATAACTCACAATCCTCAACCACAAAGGCGCTCCGTGACCGGTACCGGCAACAGCCGACCTGCTTGCGTGATCCTGCCGCCTGAAACTCCCTCGAGCTGAATATTTTATTTGAGAAGCTTCTTCTTTTTTTTTTTGGGGGGCCTTCTTTCCACACGCAACACTGTCTTGACGAAACACTGTGTGTCCCCGAGCACTGGCGATGCTAATCGATCGTTACTGCAACCGCGCGAACCGCGAGAGCGCACCAGATCGGTGGTGATCCGGTTCGAAGGACCAAAAGTTGATGATAAACAATAACTCCCCCGAGTTAGACAAACGCTAGGAGTTTTCGTTTTTTTTCCAGCCACTTCTGTACATCTCGCAAAGCAGCCTGCCGGAGAAGCAGCAGAAAAACACAGCAACTGATTAAAGTTGATCCTTTGTTATTCCGCCTGCCTAGATTGTGCGCCGTCTACTCGGGCAGACACTCATCCGGCTCGAAGGGCCAGTATCGCGAAAGTGTAGGCAAGCAATTTTCTTCCACGCCGTCAGCACTTCAGACCGAAACTGTTAACCAAGTCAATGGCCTGAACCGGCCCCCATTGTGTCAGCATAATGTGCTTTCAATCATGTGCGGCGCACTGCAGGGCAGGGCGCCGCCGTGGCAGGAAATTAAATAAGCGCATTCGGTAAATTATTTTCCACGGCGGAAACGTTTTTCTTTTTGTTTGGTCTCGACGCTCAGAAAAGAATAAATTTTTATTGAGATGTTGCACCGTTTGCAGATCGAATGATACGAGTACAAAAATAGACAATAAAGAGCTGCAGAAGAACAAGAAATGCAAGCAAACGAATGGTTCTCCGTTCACACCTTCCACCTCCTGCACTGCACGGTTCGCTATCATACTGCTGCGTACATCAACCCGGGCCAAAGCAGTGGCATACCTTCAGGACACTGAACCGTACACAATAATGAGGAACTGTGCTCGGCGTGGTGGTGCATCCATCCGCTGGGCTGGCTTTCGTATTTCGCGTTTGCTAAAGCTGGGCGAGCGATGGCTTAAAACATGAACCCAACTCTCTGTCTGCCTGGTGGAGTGCAATTATGCTCGATGTCGCTGAACCGTTTCCGTTACTGTGCGCCCGGGAGGTGTGTAACACCGGTTATGTCTAACTCCATTTCGTTGGCAACATTGCACATCCGTCTCCCCGGCGCAGAATCGCGTCATATATTGGATTGCGAGGCAAAAAACACATTTCGCTCCTTGGCGCTGGCTGCGATCGACCCGCAAGAGATTGTCGCCAGTGTGCAGTGCAACAATGTGCAGCCTGCGCCAAGTTCACCAAAACTGCTCCCAAAGGGGTTGACAGTGACGCATCAGCTGGTACAATCACCAATGTCGGTGGTTTTTTTTTTGTTCTGTGCTCCTTGTTATTTCTCAAAAAAAAGGAAGGATTGTAGATGACGGCTGAGATAAGGAATGGTTGTTTGGCACAGTCCCTTAGTGCCATCCCACATGGTACACAGCTGTTTGCTAGCTTTCCTTGTTTTAGGAGCGACTACAAACGATTGCATCACTCTGGACGGTTTGTTTGAGTTTTGTTGTTTCTGTTCGCGCCTAAAGTTGTGCAATCTGTGGGGCAAAATGTGCTCGCTAATGAGAGTGTTTGTCATGAAAAGAGCATATCTCAGTATTATAATTTTCCTTTTTTATGTCGCAATGCGGCTATAAATTTTGTTTATATTGTTTGGGAGGAGAAGAGCGTTGCTAGGAGCGAAGATGCAACGTTATGTGCTTTTTTGTGCTTAGTTCTACAAATTGCATACCTTTAGGCGTTTTGTTTTCAAATCCCCACACGCCTACAATTATGCAATCGGTTAGGAATGTGCTTACTAATTATGTTATTAACTTTTAATAAACATCTGAGTGCTATAAAATATGAAACTAGCTTGTTTAGCCGATCCTACTAGATATTTCATACGATTATTTCCTAACACGCCTACAGTTATGCAACCTGCACAGTAAAACCATCCTTATTAGTTCGTCTGTGTGAGGTCACAGCAAAAAAATAACTGTTGCATGATGCAATCTGCGTTCCGTTTTGATTCCAATAACGCCCAGGCTCATGCCAGCAACCGTGCCCATCGAACGACGAGCGCCCAAGAAATCAACTCGGTCGGATTGTTTACTTTAGGCAGCGATGGAGCGGCAGAGAGGCGGAAGCAGCAACCGTTGCGATCTGGGCAGCAACGCACCCGTACCAAAATCAAACAATTCGTCCGCTTACCTTCAGGACACCGCGCTCGGGTTGCATTCCGGTTGCGGTGGCCTCATTTCCAAGGCCGGGGCCCTGTGAGGCCGTGCAGCAAAAGGCACGGCAGGGGCAGGATATGCCACCATCTTCACGTGGGCTGGCAGTGATGAGAGATAGGCCGGCAGCAGCATCACTATCTCTTGTTGCTCGATGCGCGCTGAAAATTGTAACAACCCGAACAACGGAATCGTTTCCTTGCTTGCCTTTTTTTGCTACTATTTTCCTGTTTGTATTATTTGCATTTGCGGTTCAATTCACGCTTGTCAGCGCTTGTACCGTCACCCGCGCATTTCACTCCCTCATCCTACCGGTTTCGGGTTACCTTCTCGCCCCACACTCTTTCATCATTGTTTGGCCTGGGCCCGCTGGGAGCCGAAAAAACAAGAAATTGCACCACGCAAACAGGCAACGCAACCACACACACATACATACAGGAACGTGAACGATGGCTCACGTCACACACCACCACCACCCCCCAAACACCCTCCAAGGACGCGACGCATTTATGCGACAGAGTGTTCGTTTCGTTGCCATCGCCGTCTCGCAACCCTTTGGCGTAACCTTTCACGATCATTTTTCAAAGCGCACTTCGCTGCTGCTGCACACAATAGTTTTGTATGGGGAGGGGGAGGAAACAGGGCCAGCGGAAAGGGGGAAGCGCACGCAAGAAAAGTGGGAATGCTGGCCCGTTTTTATGCTGATTGTGAAAAAGAGAAAGAAAAAAAAAGAAGGAGGATGAAGTATTCGCGCACCCAGCATATGTCACTGGCAGACGTTACCAATTTTGTGAGCCCGTACGCCTGCACCGCCATTTTTGTTTTTTTTTTTTTTTTGGGTTAGGGATAAAAGCAGCAGGTTACCTTTAAAGTATCATTTCCCAACCACACACACACAAGCACACTCAAGTGGAGGCATTTTTACCCACTCACAACCAGCCCCAGTGCGTACAGCATACTTCAAAAACCGCGCAACTAAATTACGAAGCGTTAAATTACACATGTTGCATTCCGACACGTACACTTAGGGGTTGTAGGGAGGTGGAGGGTGGTTTTTGATTTGATTATTTATTCCCTCTTCTTGCCGCGGGGCAACAGTTGCGATTTCTATGGAGGGAAAAGCCCACCCCGGGCAGCCGTTCCTCTCTGCCGCAGACCGGCTGATTGTGTGTTGAAAGTAATTTCAATCTTTCATTCGTTTATCGTGCACGTACAATTACGCGTGCAAATCACACAAACACAACGACACACACACACACACACACACACAGGATATGCTCCCTAGGTCTGTGTGTGTGTTTGTGAGCTGAACCAAAACGCAACAAATATTCATTATGTTAATCAAGAGGTAGCAGCCGCAACATTATCATCGCACCATCGCTCCAGGTAGAGGTGCCGTTTGAGAGGGGGTGCCAAGGGGAGATTGTAACGCTCAGAAGCACCCGTGGGGGAGGGAACCAAATTTAACGAACTTTACCGTGTCGCTCTCGGTCGCTATTGTACAACCCGTGAAGCGCCGGAAACAGAATTATAATCCCATCCCATTCTCCCACCACTCCTCATTCACTGCCATCCCCCTACCCCTCTCCCCTCACCGGATTCCAGCAAGGCTCTGTAGTGCGCTCGTTCGCCGTGCCGGATATTGGCACTTCATTCCCCGTTGTCTCGCTGTCTCGCTTGCGCCGTCAAGGGCGTTGAAAAGAAAACGCCAAGAATGAAAATAGACCGAGGCCAATAATCGGGTTTTCTTTTTGGCCACGGCCCACAAGCACAAGCAAGCGCAGGCTGGAGGGGAGGGTGCGGGGCGGAGCGGGGATGCACATTTTTAAGAGAATAGGTTCGTGGGCGAGGTTGCAGGACGCGACGGGCGGGCAAAAAGTTTGCGCTCAAGATTTTCCACTTATTTGCCTTTCCGCTTTCCATCTTCATCCGCTGGGCCGGGTAGAGGACAGGTGCTGGCACAAGGGGCGGGTGGGGGGCTTCGGTGCGCCTGGCCGCCACTACCGCCTGTCTGCGGGATACAAATTTCAGGACAAATAATAATGTTTGTTGCAAGTCTCGTCATCGTACTCTTGCGTTTCGCTGCACACTGTCCGCTGTGCCCTTCCGGGGGCGAATGTTTCCCATCGTGCCTTGAAAGGAATGTTACCCTCGATATTTTCTCTTTCTCTCTCTCTCTCTTTCTACCTCTCTCACACACACACACTCTTTCTTTACAATGTAATGCTTTGTTTCCGTACCATTCAATCGGTTTTTTTGAATTCATTTATCTTCCCTGCATGCGACAGAAAGCTACAGAGGAGTCAGAAAAAAGGTACAGCACAGGGCAGGAGGGAAATTTAAAAATAAAAAAAAAAGAGGGAAGACCCCTAGTGCCATATTTGCTTGCGGGCTTTACGTCATCCGTGGCATTACGTCTTTGCGTTTCTGGACGCTTTCTGTAGCGTTCTCTCCCCGTTCGCTGCAAATGTGAGCTGTTGATTTTTATTCTATTTTCTTTTTTTCCTCATCCTCATCCCTTTCGCTTTGAAAGCCATGTTGGTTTGAAATCTTGGGGTACCACCCCCTCCTCCCCTCCATTATTTATTATACGATGATATTTTTTCCCATGATGGCATGAAACATTTTGACGCTTTTTAAAGAACTAAAGCTCCTCAATGCATCGACACCCATCGGCCGTTTCACCAATTTTTTTTTGTGGAAAATAATAGGTTCTATCACTTTTGCAGCCACAAAAAGTTCTGCTTGTTTGCGTGTGTTTTGCGAATGCAGCCGCACTGAGAATACTGCAAACCATTTCACTCGAATCCGCATAACTTCTACCTTTTCTCCGTCTCTTGTTTGGACCCCGTTTTTTTCCTTACCACCCACTGTTCAATGCGTGCGCAGCAGAGCACACTGAACTATTCATTGCTAACCGATGACGCGGCAACACAGAGCTGCAGCAACGAATTGCATTGCCGAAGTGAGTTTGAATTTGAAATAGTGTTTGAACTGCGGCACGGACCACTTTTCCATTCTTGCTCCATTCTTGCGGGGTCGAATGCGCAGCTACGAAACAAGATCAAACAAATTTACCTTTGCTCTCGGCCTACCCTACCCCGCCGTGCGTTCAATTGCTTTCCTTATTGTTTATTTTCCCGAGATTAAGATGAAAAGCTCTGCACCGGCGGCGGTCGTCCTAATTCGTCTTCCTACCCTACCCCACCAAATGGAGCAAGAATATCCTAAAACACACACAAACACACACAACAGTCAGAGAGGAAGGGGGACGGTGTGTGCGGCTTCATCTTCACCTCTACCATGCCCGCCGCCACCACATCTGGGCTCCACCTGAACGGCTAACAAGCTCATTAAAGGTTCGTCGCTTGCGTCCGACAAGCGGGCTCGCTAATTAATTCAATTAATTAACGTCAAGCGCAGTGTGCGAGCGCACTGTGCGGCCAGCAGACGCACATTCAGTCCATTTCCTCCCCCCGGCCTCACCCTCCCCCCCCCCTCCGCTCTGCCCAGCGTTATCCTGCAAAAGGGAGCGGGCGAGAAAACTGCACAAAATCTTTAGTGACTTTAAGCGAGAGGCAGCAACAACGCTGCTCGATGTGGTGCGTCCCATCGCGTTTGGATTCTTTGCTAATTAAATAGTATTGCCGAAGCAGCTGCGCTCGTCGGCTCTTCGTTGCATTGCACATTGAGCGAACGGCTGTATAGAACTCGAAAAACCAACTTTGCCGCATGTTAACGCCAAATACATTTTCTTAAAATGGATGCTGAAACTTCATTAAAATCAAAATTTTTCACATTTTAACATAATTTTACTGAGATATTAAATTTTAAAAAATCGTTGGTGCTGATTTTTTTTTACATAAACATAAACCATCATATTCAAGAAAATAATGATCATATTTGAACAATTAGTATGTCATTAGAAACGGTTTTTTAACATACTTTTGACAAACACTTGTCTACTTTTTAACATTAGCTTTGTCTAAATAATATGAAGAAACTTGTTTTTAAAGTGTATCAACGATCCAAAAAAAAAAACAAACAAACATCATTCGGCTCGATACCAGTCGTGAGAGTCGTATGTAATATGAAATATCAACCTTTTTCCTAATTTGTGTCGTTAAAATTAGCTCCGATCATCCTCACATCATGAAAATTATTTACCTTTTTCTTGACAAGAGCGCGAGCGATTATGTCTTATAATGTTATTGGGATGCACAAACCATCAATATCATAAACTACCAATCATAAACGGATGATGTCTACCTATACGCAACATGAGTGATAAACTGTTGTACAGTGGGGTAAATATTTTTACCCGTTTTTTTTTTTATTTTTAGGACTTTTTACTGGGTTTTTACCTTTTTCGTTTCGTTTTTATTGGGTATATACGATTGAATGGAATAGATAATCTATTTTTTAGCATTTATAATAAAAATCATTCTCTGAAGTTTGTAGTAAATAGATAGTTTCCATGCTCTTACACTTTTATTGGTACACTTAGGCAAATATTTATAGTCTCTTTACCTAAATACAAACAAATATTCCATTTCTAACAAGAATGACTCTACATATTTATTTTTCCATCGTCGATCTTGGTTTTCGTGCATTCAGATCTTGGTGTGTAAGCGATTTGTTCAATGTTTTCAAAAGGATGATCTGATTATTCATAAAGTTTTCAACATTTTCATCATCAAGAGTAAATACTTTTTCCTTCAATAGAGAAGCCTATGATTTTTATTAATTCTCAGGAAGTATGTCTTATCACTAAATAGAAACGCGTTTTATCAAAGCGTTTACAATTAGCATCTTCTAAATTAGATCTAATCGAACGTATGCAACTAGGATCTGCAAAAAATGAACATGAACTATTTTATACATAAAAATAAATATTGATAACCGTTGAAAGATCGTTTAGCAAGTTTGAATGGATGCACAACAAAACGCGTAGCACTACTATGGTTACTGCGGCAGCTCTTTGTAGACAGTAATACATACCTCTTATAAGGTTTTCCACGATTTGTTGGTTGGTTCACATTAATTTTTGGCGAGTTCCCATATTTTTTTGGTGCGTTCCCACGATTTTCTGGCCGTTTCCCAGAGTTGTTTGGTCCAATTTTATTCATAATCCAATCGGAAAATACCAATAACTTATGGAAACGAACCAAAAATCTATGGAACGCGATCAAAAAATCGTAGGAACGCACCAAAAAATCATGGGAACTGACAAATAAATCGTGGAAAACCCTGTATTATAAGTTTTTCCCTTAACGAGCAAATTTAAAATGCTCAACAACTTAACGAGTAGAATATCGTATAATGAGCTATATTATTTGTGTTTCTGATACAGTTTGTAATACAAGACGGCTCAAATGAGGTTTGAGCCTACGATAGGAATGCTATTGAGTTGCACCAGTCGACGAATACACTATGGAACCGTCCTATATGGTCTTAACATGCAATAATATGAGAACATTTTCTTATAAGAAAAATGCAATAATATGAGAAAATGATTTTAATCCCGTCATTTTTATGGATGTTACCCACTGTGCATTGTAGTTAGGAAAGAAGAGAGTGACGTGAAAACAGTTTTGTTTGATATTTTTGTATGGAAAAGTTTAAATTCAACAATTTTTTCTGTTGCTACAAATTGGCCTGAAAATCATTTTCTTGGATGACCAAGGTTGTCAGGGCAGTTGGTTAACTACATTAATTTGCTTTGATTTTAATTCAATATCAAACTTCTCAAGTGACCTGTCGACTAAATCACAAAACAATCTGAGCTACAATGAGCAGCCGCCGTGTCTCAAAATTATTTTTCTCCGAGCAAGCAGTACACGCACAAGCTACGCTACTGTTTATGTATTTCCGGAGAGAAACTTCTTCTTCAAATTAAAAACTCTAAAAAAACATTTAACCTCAACATCACGGTTTTAATTTAAACTGCCACACAGTTTGCACTGCACGCATTACACAGTATCTATTTGCACGAGGCACCAAAACGCAAAACGCTGGACGGCAATTTGCTACAAGTTCCGCAAAGCAAACAGCTTCCCGAAACAAACCATTGCCAGAAGAAATGAGAAAACATACCTTACGGTGGGGCGTCCATTTCTATTAATTATCATTAAGCGGACGGACGCGCAAGGAGGATCACAAGTGTCCTTCACCTTACGTTAGACTGTTTGATGGATGCCTGTTGGGCGGTGCGGCACAACCGCGTGTCTAATCTCGTTTCGTTTACCTCACCTTCTCCCCTCCATCTCTCTCTCTCTCCTTCTCAGAAACACCATCAATCAGCAAAGTTCGACCGTTGATAACGCCCGCCAGTCTGCAGATCAGCTCGCGCGGACGCGTCGTGTTCAGCATCGTGCCGGCAACCGGCGGCGTCAGCGGACAGCAGCAGCAGCAGCAGCAGCACGAGCAGGGACGGGACGCCAGTGCAGCGCCGGACTTCGGCACGTCGGAGGAACCGTTCCTATCGCCCGAGTACATCAACTCGCTCGGCAAGAACGTGCAGTTCAGCGAGTCGGACGTTGAAAAGGTAAGAACAGCACGGACGTTTGCTGGGCGGCGAGCACAAACACACTGCGGGACCTGTTGCAAAAAGTGTAGAAAAGTGTAGAGAAAAAGCGGGAAGGAAATGTGCTCGTCGGGAACATGGTTGGCGCTTGAGTGGGTAATGCATTTTGAAGCCCCGTTGCAGCAATATCTATTTAACTCTTCTGGGGAGAGTGATACAGAAAAGCAAAAAAAAACAAAAAAGCGTTTGTACACACACACAGACATAGACACAGGTAGACGAACGTTTCCACGCAAAACGCTGTTAGGCTGATTGTTTTCTGCGGTAACAGGTTTTTCGCCGCCCGTCCGAACACAATAACAATAATTGCATTTCAATTCAATTCGTCGTCGTCGTCGTCGTCCTGTTCTATTTTGGTTGTACTTTTCATTTTGAAACCACCGCAGTACAGTTGTCACAGTGGTTTGACAGGAGAGAAGGCTATGGGGAGTGGGAGAGAGAAAGCAGGCAAAAAAGTGTCCAATCATGTCCGTCATCATCATCAGTCGCAGCTGGTGGGTGGGTGGTTGTTTGCTGTGTGCCATTCGGAGCCTTGAAAATAGTAATGGACATTCGATTAAAATTCCTGGGGCAGGGCAGGGCAGAGCGCGCGGAGTACAGAGAGTGTACTCCAACGCGCTTTTTCCCTCCCATTTTATGACACCCGTCCAGCACTGGACTAATTTGACATGATTTGACATAAGACCTGTCAAAGCACGGCACGCAACGCAATGGCGACGGGGTTCGTCTCCTGCCCAATAAACTCAATCATGCCTTAATCGAGTTTTGTTTTTTTTTTAAGCAAAACCACAGCATTTGGATTTTTTATCGCAAATCACTTATTCGGACTGGTTTTCTTGCTCTTGTTTCTGTTTTTTTTTCACCCCCTGCCCGTAGATGTGGATCTACTCGCTCGGTGTGACATTGCAGCGCACTGTCTCGTCGTTCGCCGTCAACCACCAGCAACATCATCACCAGCAGCAGCAGCAGCAGCAAGAGTACGACGGAGACGTCCATCACCTGCGGACAGAGGACGCACTCACACCACTCGACCACGTCGTGCTGGCGATGTGCGAAGCGAACCTATACCAGCGCGCCAGCCTGATGTTTCTGCTCGATGTAAGTCCAAGCGCGTTCATTTCGGTAGTTTTGTTATAATTGACTTAATTGGGTTTTTACTATTGAAAGCAAATGCAGTGGAGACTTTTTTTTTGTGCAGAGATAAAGGATCTAAAAAAGCTTGCACAAGCCTAAAACCAATTTCAGGGAAATTGAATAACTCGTAAAGCACAAAGGATATCACGCAGTTTCCCCTACACAGGGAAGGCTTCAGCGAAAGGATCGCACTGCTTAACTTTATTAGGCAATGGAGCATTCATTGCTACGTGTTAGGCGTCATCCATAAATTCCGTAACGCTGATAGGGAGATGTTAAACGTTTCGATTTGTCACATTTGTCAAAGTACAATGCAAATACCATGTGACGTTTAATTCCACATTAAGACAAACTTATTCAGAACTCATACCGTTCCTGGAACTGATTTCGAACCCATGGCGATCCTGACATTTTACAGAACTTATAATGGTTCTGGGGCTGAATCCAATCCCAGCCAGGTGTTTGAATCAATCACTGGCCTTGGAACTGATCCTTACACCAAACCGGCCGTGGAATTGTAACATATACCTACCAGTAGTGGAACTGATCCCAACCCTCTACTGGTCCTTGAACTGATTAAGATTCCACAACGGTCCTAGAACAGATCCTGACCCCATTCCGACCCCTGATACTGTTGCCTTTTTAATTCGGTACCCAAAATAGTACCTTATCTATCTCAGTCTTACTGACATTTTTGCAACCGCCCATTTCGCCACTCGCTAAATATGTTTCAAGAATGTCGTGATTATCATAGGGAGAAAATGTCATGAACAGATGAGTGACAAAGAGTTAGGTGCTAAACAACATGTCACCAAGCATGTGATTGGTCCACCAACTGTTTGAGTCTCACCCCTGATCATCACAGTTGTGTACGTGAGCTGACTTGAACTTCGTTTCAGTCATGAGCATTTGGCAGCACTGTTCATAGTCAGAAAAAATCATGATTATGCTTGCGGCAGCATTAAGCTCAGCTTATCAGTCAGAGTCAGCCGGTCTCGTAGTAAAATCGTCAACTCGTACGTGTTAACAACATGCCCGTCATGGGTTCAAGCCCTAAATGGACCGTGTCGCCATACGTAGGACTGACTATCCTGCTATGGGGGGAAATCAATAAGTCACTGAAAGCCAATCCCACAAGTAGTGGTACAGGCAGGCCTTGACCGACAACGGTTGTAGAGCCAAAAGATGAATCAGTCAGAGTATCGCGTTGGACTCAAGCATTTGCTTGTCGCGTTCGGCATGTCATGACACACTTTCAGTGAGTATCAGCAATGAATATCAAGCTTCCTCAGATATGTTCATTGTTTTTGGTGGTGATTATCACGTGATGTTCGTGACATTTGGCAACACTGGATGACTGGATGATATACGCTTCTGATGATGGTGCATGAAAAACATTGCAAACGGCGCTAAGGATCCGATTATCAGAGTTTTTTTAATTTAATTGCTGTATGGGATAACTTTTTTATGTAAAATATGATATATTTTTGTCTTGTTTCACTTAAAACACCGTGAATGTGCCAAAATAAAGTTAAAACAAGAAAAATTCACAAAAAATCTGATAAAATAGTTCAATAAAATAAATAAATAATGTCGAATAGCTACATTACGTAATTGGCGGATGACGCCTTCGGCACTATCAGCAGCATTCCATAACTTTCAATCACTAGTAACCACACGCTCCTGAAGTGCAAAGTATGCCAAAGCAAAACTATGATGCGTGCCCTGCCAGCAACAGCATCCGGACGAGCAGGAAATTCATGGCCGACGACGTGAAGCCACGTTTTGCGCTCGTCTCCTTGTGTCTTGTCGCAACGCATGATATATGAAGGATACACTACGTTCCAAAGCTCCAGAATGCACAGCTTGCAGTTGCAATAACGTTTCACGGGTCGAAGCATGCGGTCGAAAACATGCTTGCCCGGATAACTATAAACATTAACGATATAGAAGAGAGAGGGGAGCAAGAGTGGGTTGTTTAAACAGTGGGGTAAAAGGGGCTTTAGCCTGCAGTGAAGATTTGAAACGTAACGATGGTACCATTCAGCCGGGAGGAGAGATGGTGGAACACTCACTTCCGACCATCTTGCCTGTTCCGTGGTTGACGATGCCGTCTAATGTCTATATTTTTGGAGTGCGACTGATACATTATCGACCCCATGGGAAGGAGGCTGGCCGCTGGGAAGTTCCCGGTAGCGGGAGCGTTTTATTATTCCAAAAGCAAACTAATTAAATTTTTCCCCATGGGTGGAGGAGAGGAGGTGCTAGAAGAGGTGTAGCAGAGCAAAAATAGCACCCCGTTCGAAGGTTGTACCAAGGCACGTGCCGATCCCAAGAGGTGCGTCGGTACAAAAGCAGACAAATCAAACAACGGGGAGAGTCAATTTTCTGTTCGCTGCTAGATTTCATTAACCATTTCTCCTTAAGGGTGGCAAATGGTGAAAATGAGCTTTTTTTACAATGCTTTGTTTTCCTCACCTCCGTCCTCGCTCGCTTTTGAACCCGTCAATACAAACAATGGAACCTCTTGGAGAGCAAAGCTACTCATATTCCAACTCATTCACGGAATTGTGTTGTGAAGTACAATTTTCGTAATTGTAACAATCACACACACACACACACACACACACACACACACACACACACACACACACACACACACACACACACACACACACACACACACACACACACACACACACACACACACACACACACACACAAAATGGAAATCACAACAGTAAAAATGGAAAAAAAAACCACACACCCTCACTTCACTTCTTCCTCCCTATCAATGCAATGCACTTTTCATCAGAAATATTAAAACGTTTTCCTGTTCGGTGCCATCGGCAATTGGGGATGAGAGCGAAGGCAAAAAATGGAACCAGAAAAAACACACACACACTCACACGACTCGGTTCGTACATTCATTCTCCAAAATAAGCGCGGTGTGCAGTATCGTTGCAAACATTTCATTCAACAATTTTATCGCCCTGCCTCTCTGCTTGTGCGTGTAATTGTACGAGCAAAAGAGCGCGCACCAAACAATACGCAGCGGAAGAAGAGAACGAAGAACCGGAGAGAGAGAGAGAAAAAAAACCCGCTCGATGAATCAAACGCGGACGCTTTTGTCAGTGTCGGCCAGTTGGCCGTTAATTAAAAACTTTAATTTAGTTTCTCGCGCTCATTTCGAGTGGGACCGGCCGTCGGACGGGACACGGTGGATGAAGGCAAAGGCAGACAAAAACACATTTTGAATCATCTCAACCAGCGATGTCAAACTGACTTGATCATTTGGCGGGGCAAAATGTCACTTAAAGAAGTAGTACAGGCCGCAACATAGTTTTACCACAATCGGATCGCTGGCAGTACATTTCAGTCCATATTGAGATTATGGACTGAACCATACAGTAGTAAACACTTTAATGCAAAAATGTTATTTACGGGGTTATTCCCTAAAGAGGGGTTCGATCTGATATTTTCACCATAATAATATGCTATAAAAGGTTTCAGTTTTTTATTCCTACTAAAAATAGGAAATAATAGGCGCTTTGAGGTCTTGGCCTGCCTCAGGAATGCCCGAAACCGCTCAAGATCTCGCGCCTTCCGTTATCCAGGCCTTAATGGCGGACGCCTCCACGCCATCTTGCCACCTCAATTTGGGCCTACCACGCCTCCTCTGTCCTTGTGGACGACCTAAAAAGACTTTACGGGCAGGATCGTTCGTTTCCATGCGTACTGGCCATGTTGTACCGGAGCCTGGCGAGCTTCATACGCTGCACGACAGTGTGGTCGCAGTACATATCATGTATCTCGTCGTTATAACTACTCCTCCATTGTCCTTCCACACATACAGGGCCAAGTATGCTTCTGAGCATCTTCCTCTCGAACGCGGCTAAGAGGGTTTCGTCAGATTTGGACAGTGTCCGTGTCTCAGAGACGCGTGGAAGTACCGGTACTATATAGGTGCTGTTTAGTCTTAGCTTCGTCTGTTGCGACAGGTTCTTAGGGGTAAACTGATTTCTTAGGTTGTAGAATTACCTGTTGGCAACCAGCAGTTGTTGCTGAACTTTGTTTCAAGATATGTGAATTCTGGGACGACTTCAAAAGTGCGTTCGCCTATCTGTACGTCAAGTCTACGTATGTATTTCTCCAAATTTGGTTTATGCATGGTCATGCTTCTGGAATCCTGATTTATTTATTATTCTGGTTTATCTGCAATCCGAGGTTCTCTGCCGCCTGCTCGATCCCTTGGTAAGCTTCTGCTACATAGGAGAGCCGTAGACCAATGATATCTATATCATCAGCATATTCCAGTATCTGGGTTAACTTATAGAAGATGATTCCCGAAGCCTCCGCCCTCGAGTCCAAGATGGCCCTTTGCGATAAGCGCCATGTTGAATAGGAGACAGGCAAGCCCGTCTGCCTAACGCAGACCTTTGGTGGTAGCAAAAGACCCTGAGAGTTTTCCATCCACCTTCACCTGGAAAGTGAAGTTGGTCATAGTCATTCTAACAAGCCTTTATCAACGTGGTCGGGATTTTAAAAGAGCTCATAGCGTCGCATAGTTTTACCCTGGCTATGCTATCATATGCAGCTTTGAAGTCAATGAAGCGATGGTTTGCGTCGTGTCTGTATTCTGTCATCCTCTCCAAGATCTGCCGCATGGTGAAGATCTGATCAGTGGTTGATTTTCCGTTTCGGAATCTTCTTTGATTGTTTCGGACTGTCTCTTCAACGTGAGGCACAAGACGATCCTCAAGATTCAATACTGTGATATCCCTGCCCAGTCCAACCTGTTTCCATTCTTATATATGGAGTAAATGATGCCGAGATTCCAGCCACAGTGCATTGATTCGCTATCCCACACCTCAGTAACAATTTGATGAATCTTGTTTTGCAGTTGTGTTTGGATGAGCTCTTTTGTTAATCATTCGAAGTCTTTTGGTTACAGCAATTACTCTTTATGACAATTTGCTTAAAATTAGACGAAAAAAGTAATGTTCCGAAACCACACACGGCAAGTGTCAGTTTGAAGTTGAAAGCTAACAAATCAAATCAACAAATTTTTTTATTTACGGAAAACAATGTATTCATGTGTAAGGGATTGTTATGAGATAAAAATAGTTTTCATTATTTTTGTAACCGCTTTACCAGACCAGCAAACAATGCGTCCGGAATTGAATGCTCGAATTTAGCAAAATGCACAATTTTTCGGTTTTTGCTCTATATCTCGAACAGCATTTTTGAAATGTTTATCTTTTTTGTACACACATGCGAAGAGAAAAGATGGAGGAAAATACCGATAACGGATTTATGGCGCTGGATGCTCTAACAAATGGTAAGATAAATTTGTGAAGTTGAAGATCTCATCAAACTTCAGGTGTTCGGAATTGACTAATGTACTGGAGAAGCAGAAATGCAAAAAATAATGTTGCCTCAAGCGATCGCGGGCCAACAGTTTGACATCTCTGATCTAAACACACACAAAGACCTATGCTCATACACAGCGGTGAAGTATAGGAGCACCATTTCACCCAGCAAAATAAAGAGAGAGAGAAAGGAAGAGAAGAAAGGAAGAGGCAAGCGGAATGGTTTTCATCAAAAGTGTCCCCATTTTTATTTCGATTGTTCGAACTCACTATTCCACAGTCCATTTGTTTTTACGGTGAAATTGCAGAGTCATTTACATGCAACTAGAGTATCGGAATAGCGATGGCATACACGCACGCAAAACAGCGCATTTGATCGATCGGTTTTAGCTGCTATCAGCCAATATCATAATGGTAGTACTTGAAATCACTTTTTTGCCACAATGAGGCAACGTTTTGTAAATTGACTATACTTTTTGCCTGTTTCAATCTTTTTTGAAAGCCTTTGTTAGGCTGCTTTTACGTTGCCTGATATGAAGCGAAACATTACTGTTGGGTTTCTGCTGTTCTACTGTCCGATGCACTCGCGACATTTTAGTGCTGTTGTAGTGTAGCAAGCTTTGCATTTGCAAAGTACAAAAAGAATACTTTACATCACATGCAAAAATGACGAACGGCGAAATTGATTTAAGCCCAGTCGATGTTGCTTCCCCCGGCTTTTTTTGTTTATCAATGCTCTCGATTGGGTTCACGCCTTTTTCCGGTCGCGTTGGGGGTGGAACACAACAAAAGGCCGGGGTGACACATGACCCGGCGGAAAATAATCCCCTTAGGGACACCGAGACCACCACCTCCCGCCGAAACAAGTTTATTTATAGTAGATAAAAAAATCTAAATATTCCACATTGGCTGTCATCCTAAAGTGGGAGGTTTGAGGGCCGTTTTGATTTAAAATAAAACTGGTACCAAAACTTTCCATCGCACTAATCCCAGCTCTGAATGTAGCGAAACTTTGCTGCAATATGTAGCACCGCTCCAAATATGTGTGAGAGTGTCTCACCCTATTTTTTTAACGATCGATGCATTTGGCAAAGTTGAGCGTGTAACAGGGAAAGACCTTCTCGCGTCAATTCGAAAGCGATTGCATACATGCAGGCGCTTCCAGGTCCTTGCCATTGTTGGGCCTCGTGTGATAAGATGCTTGCTTGTGCGCTGGTTCTATATCGATGCCAACACAGTGCGAGTGGCAGACATTGTGAGGGGAGTACCCCCCCTCCCCCATCCCCTTCCCCCGGGTTGGTTAGCGGAGTGAAAACAAAAGCGGCTCAAGCGCACAAACAAAAGATGGCAAAAGTTTGTGAATTGGGTCCATCGCATCGGATCCCTTTGCAAACACACACACACGCGCGCGCACACACACACACACACACACATCGAGCACACTTTTGCCCAGACCGTTTCAGAAGCATCCGTGTGTGTGTGTGTTGAAGGGAGAATTGGAAAATTGATTCATACATTTTTGTCGTCCACTCGATTGCCACTCAGCCTTCCTCGCTAGTTTTCCCGAACAGCCCCCCAACCGAAAAGCTACCCCCATCTGGGTTTGGCCGTTGGCCAGCATAAACGGTGAGCTCAAAAAAGGGATCACCAATACGCCCCCGTACACACACACACACAACTTGAAGCACACGTATCGGAAAATCATTTTCCACTTCATAAGGTTTCACTTTTCACTTTGCCTGCGCGCCATTCGCTTTGCCCGTGCCAGCAGCCTGTTGTTTTCCCGGTAGCACTCACACACACACACACACACACACACACACACACACACACACACACACACACACACACACACACACACACACACACACACACACACACCACACAGTGAGCCAACGTAGCGTGGAGTGTGGTTTGTGGTTTATCCTCTAAGCTCACCTCGCTCGCCACGCTGCGTGGAGCTCGTCATCCGTCTCCGTCCGCATCTGTCCATCGCGTGTTCCCGGCGGGTGGTCCAGCTTCACCGGGGGGCGCGGACGGGCGGCACGGTGGCACTGTAGCTGATTTATTGTTTCCCCCTGGCAGCTAAGTTTTCGCCTCATTGGGTGCCGTGTGGGCGGGAAGCGTTTGCTTCGAAATGTCAAATAGCCTTCGCCTACGCCGGGGCAGGGTGTTTGGGGTGTGTAGATCGCTTTTCCATCGCACCCAGTCCCGTTTATTCTTTTTTTTTTTTTTTTGCTGGACACTCTAGCATCCACCCGCCTGTCCAGAAGTGTCTACCAGTGTGTGTTTCTGTGCATGTGTGTTCTCTCACAGCGAGAGGAGCACAGAAAGGCAAAGGGAACGTGTGCACGGTGGGTTCGAGGTTAGTTTCAAATATAATAAATAACTTCCAATTGAATGGGAAGTGTGCTCTGTGCACGAAAAATGGTCCCCCTTTGCTTTGCCCGCTCGGAGGCGGCGGCAAATGAAGTGAAGCGGTGGGAAAGTGTTTCGCCCAATCGCCAGCACCCACCAGCAAGGCGTCCCCCTTTTTTCCCCGGTATCGTCGTTAATCCCTTTGCAATACCGGGAAAACTGTAGTGCCGGGTAGTGGGGGTGTTGGATGGCACTTCATCTTTCCACTCTCGAATTCCTTTGCCGCTTTGTTAGTGTTAGGGTGGTGTGAAAAACTTGTTCGATCCGTTCGAAAACCGAAGTAGAAAAAAATAATAATACGAAAAACACTAAACGGCTGAGAACAGTTCTCTGTTTTAGTTATTCCATCGCCATCGCCGTCGCGTTATAGGTTATGGTTTTATGGTTTTTCTTTCAGAGAAAGGAGGGCTCGGAAGAGAAGGAGAAGGCATTCCCAACCACTTATGGAATGCGGGCTTTTCTTTTTTGTGGTGCGGTTGGCCTGCATGTTTCAAATGATCTTCTCATCTCCGCTCACTTGGAGCATGCGGAAAAGTAAACGGGGTGACTTTAAAAAAAAAACTTAACCACATACACACATTTACGAGTTGGTCCCCTGACACACTCCAAAACATGGAAAAGCTATAACCTAACGAACGTTTCTATCGAGCAGCGTCTTTCACTTGCATCGAGCACGCTAGAGTTATGGAGCACAATTTGGTCCTTCGAACCGGATCAACTTATTGGTTCGTACTGTGTCACGCGCCGGGGTCACCGGAAAACGGTCCCAAAAGGCGGCATAATGTGTGTTGCCAACAAAAAAACAACAGGAAATCACATTAAAACATTTAATTTGCTCTCTCTCTCTCTCCCTCTGTTTCTCCCTTCCGTCCCTCGCCTCATATTGCCCAGCCGAACGATCCATTTGAGCCCGTTTCTGGCAGACCCTTGATGTGTGACAAATATCCGGCCATTGTGAACGATACAAATGGTGGTTAGTGGTGAGGATGATTTTTCGCAAACGAAATTGATGGCCTGTTGATGCAACAGCCGCAGCCGAACGTGCGGACGATACAACACAGCAGCTCTCTAGCCCAAGTGCCAGACCAAAAAAGGGTTGAAGTTGAAGCTAAATTTCCATTTATCTTTTGCCCTTTCGCAATAAGAAAGCGAATGAATGCGACACGCAACTACGCAAAGCAAACAAAAAAAACAAAACTCATCTCTTTGCAACATGTTCTTGCTCCACCGCAACTGCCTGTTGCGCTAAAAAGCAATACTATTGCCACTTGTCAAAGTAAGAGCATTTTTTGTTTTGTTTTGAGTCTGCCAAGAAGCACTGACTTGTTGCCCATCGCCCGCGCCATACAGTCATCGCCCCCGGGAATGACACACAAGACCAATCAAGACCAGCGCACTGCTCTTTTATTTCACGTTTCAGCCAGCATCCACCGCCCGGCCCAAAACACAACCATCATCGGACGCCCCGCTTTTTTGGGGGGGGCGGCTGTCACATTGTGCACAGAAAATTTGACAGCTATTACCTATTTACCCCCGGGTCCGGAGAAAGCCACGGAGAAGCTCGCTGGGTCCGCATTCTCACTTTTCTTCCTCAAAGCTTTTGCGGCTGCTTTGTGCTGCGGTTTCGGTTTGAAGTGGAAGGCCGAAGGGTCCCATCATTCCTCGTGATTAATGATCGGAAAATGCAAATCACAACCCAGGCCAGGCACAACGCAACGGCCACCCACGCCGCTCCCAATAGTTGCAGGGACGGATGCCGTGCGTCCGCCTGCTTTGCTCGTCCCTATCTCGCCTAATCGCGAAACGATCATCCCCTTTAATCTAATCCTCGTTTTGCCGCAAGCAAACAGGACGATGGCGGTGTGGGAAGAGGGAGATGAGGTGTAAAGAAAAATAGCGCCCCCAGAGCAGCTTTCCATTCCTAAAGGAGGCGTTTTTTTGGCGAGGGTTAAGCGTAAGCCGAACACGAAGAATGAGTAAGACATTGCGCCACCTTCGGAGGGGCCGCCCTCAACTGTCCATCTTTTCCGCTTTTCCGCGGGGGAAATGGAAGATACAAGAACAACAAAAACAAAATAACGGCTTCAGGCAGGACGCTGGTCGTTTCCTCGGCTCAAGTAAGGGTTTGCTTTTGTCGGTGTAGTGTACGCACGCCTTGGCTAAACAGTTTTTGGAATGTTTACTTCGGGTTTTTTGTTTGCCCTCTCTCTCTCTCTCTCTCTCTCTCTCTCTCTTTCCGCATTTTTACGCATGAAAAACTGCCTTCAAACCCTTTTTTTGCGATGCGCTAGGATTAGTGTGCTATTTTTGGGTACCGTTCCAACACCATCCGAGCACAGACGTGTCTATTAGGGGTTGTACGAGTAACTTACAACGCTAGTGGCGCGTTTCTTTGTGACCGACGGTTGAACCTTTAACTAACCTCAAATAAATCGGGTTTGCTAACCTATCTTTCTCTTAAAATATGTTTTACTTTAAATCAATCAACATTCCTAGCCCTGTATTTAAAACAATGGTTGAATTTCTCAACCACCCAAACGCTCAATCGGCACTAGCGACGGGAAACATGCCGTCCAGCGTCCCGTACACGTCACCCTGCGCTTCCCGCAGCGCCTGCACGATAGCGTCCTCCGTCAGCCGGTCGTAATCGTACCCCTCACCGACGGAAACGAACCCGCACAGCTCGAGAAACGCGGCATTGAACGAGCAGGCCGCCTTGTTGACGCACTGGGTCACGCGGGGAAACACCAGGGCCCGCAGCTCGCCACCCCGGTGCAGGTCGGTCCAGCTCCAGAAGAGATTATGTGCCATCTGCCGCTCCGCTAGCGCCTGGATCAGCTTCATCAGCCCGGTGCAGACGTGCTCCAGCTCCGTGGTTGGGTCGCGCAGCACGAAGCAATACCCCTGGGCCGGCAGATGATCCGCCAGTCGGTGCAGCAACGGAGTGCCACGCACGGGAAGCAGTTCCTAAAACAAAGAGCAAAATACATGTACGGGTTAAACAATTTAGATGGGTGTTAAGCGCGTTCCTGGTCCTACCGCACGCTGCACGTAGAGCTCCGTATCGATACGAAGCAAATGCAGATGCAGATGGTTGACGGACGCTTGCGCACCGGGACTGTTGTAACCGATCCGGTAGCGTCGGTCGGGCAGGCGCAGCAGCAGCTCGAACGCTACACGCACACCGCCCGGTGTGAGCAGCTGCGAGTGCTGACCCGCCCGGTCGGGCACGACTAGCGAATGATACACCGTCACCGGGCTGTTGTTAATCAGGATCGTGGTCGGCGGCGGCGCGACCAGCTCGAGCTGCACCTCGGCCGGATCGACGCGGGTAAAGTTGAACCGGGACGGATCGAACGGTGCATCGAGCTGGAATGCTTGCGGCTGCCGGCGCTCTGTCAGCCGTTTGCGGTTCAGCTGCGATTGAACGAACCGGTCGGGGGAGAAAAGAACTGGCAATCAGCTAATTTTGTAGGAACAGTGACGCACAGAATAAGCTTACCAGAATGAGAAAGTTGAACTTTCCTTCCGCAATACGCTCACGCTCTATGTGCAGACGGTAGCGAAAGCCAACGCCGGCATCATGCCGTTCGGACCAGGTCGATTCTAGCAGCCGTTGCAGTTCTGGATCAGTGCGTGAGTCTGGCGACGAGCTGGTCAGATCGTACGTGGTGGGACGTATTTGTGACATGTTGATGCAGCTGTAAAGGGAAAGAGGAAAATGCACGTTAGTCTAGCAATTGATACATGTTATTAAATAAGTTATCAAACGTCATGCTCGTCATAGATTCAAATATAATAACGGCACGAGCAGCCCATCCTTAGGACTGGACTGTTCTCCTATACGCGAAACAATTACAATGGAACCCCGCAGAACGAGTTTAACCCGTTCCAGTGACATTCACTCGTTACACGGGAGAGAGCAATTTTTTTCCATGTAAATTGCATGAAATGTTAATAATTGGTTCTAGGACAACAAGTGTGCTGGTATAAGGGCATATACTAATGTATACAAAATAATATTAGAAATATTTATATTTTCATATTTCTTTGCATTATGATTTTTTCAAGTTCTTGAAAAAGCAGTCGATTGATTTAGTTTCTTCTTTAATATTTCCCAAATAGATCGTTTTTATAATGAATGTTTTTATCGGTTAGTGTCGAGGGAAATTTTAATGGGAAACATTTGCATTCTTTTTTTGTGGTAGGAATATTTACGAATGCAAAATATCAGCTCGGATAAATGTTTTTAATATTTCGAAAAATAAATAAATAAATAAATAAATAAATAACACTTCTCCTCCTGCCAATCGTTTTATTTCAAACAATTGCTAAGTATCGAAACTCTCATTTGCCGGAGCGATAATCAACATTAAATAAATGCTCAATGTTAACCGATCGTAATGTTGATTTCACATCGGCACCAACAAATGTATCACTGAGATTACTACCAATTTGATTGAGATCATTGTTTTTCCTTTTCGTGCTTCCAGTACAAACTTCCAGTACAAGCTAAAGGAATATCCCATCAGTTTACTTTCATTAAGTTTTATTTTTTTTTTTTGATCAAGTTTAGTTTTGGAGTGTTTGAGGCTTAAATGGTCCTTTTTATGAATTTGAATCACCAATTTAACGAACCAATGAGTCGAGGCCAATTCGTATCACGAAAAATCCAAAAAAGAGCTTTAAAATTGAACTTACACAATTTTCAACCTCGGTCCTCAGTCAACCTCGGTCTGCCGGTATACCATCCCATATATCTGGTTTTTCAGTAACTGATTTATTTATCCTTAGAAGAATAGTCATGACAATCAAATCCAATGCCGACTTTTACTGCACTACCTTTACAAAAACGTTTCAATTCGCACCAAAAAGTCACTAAAAACCACTAGAAACAATTGGACATTTCATTGGATCTTTCAACCCGTTCGGGAGACGTTTTGTAATGAAGAAAATTGTCGTCAATCATGTCGTCCAATGCTACCCTTGCTCAAATTCCAAATGAAAGCAAACCCTGCATAATTTGTGTAGCGGTAATAATTGTTTCTTCGTTTTATGTTTTGTTTTGACCATCAAACCGGGAATACAACAGTTTTATGTTGTTTATGGATTTAATTTCGATAAGAAATTTCATTGATTTCATGGAAATACTAATCATGTAAACAGCGTAGGTTGGATATTTTGTGGATATATTTGACATTGAGTGGATATTTTATGCGGAGTGGATATCAATATGGTAAAGTCGTTACAATAAAATCATCAAAGAAATTATTACTTGTGTCTTCTAAACTTAAAGTTCGACCATGGGTATATCAATGAATTATTCAATGAAAATGGGAAAATATTATTTGTGAAAACCATATTCATAAAAAGGTTATTTATATTTTTTTTCTTGTTAGAAAAACTCATGATCATTAGATCATTAAATTAACTCGTTCGATGTGATTGGGCTCATTCCAGATCATATCGGACTACTGCAAGAACCATCACCTGTACAAACCGTTCTCGCACATGCTGATCGATCTGTACCGCGAGGTGGTCTCGTCGGCCGAACCGCCCAACCAGCAGCGCCCATCGCCGATAGGGCAACCACCGGAGCTGAAAATCAAACGTTCGCTCGAGTCGTTCGAGGAGCAAAAGTACGTACACCAGCCCCGCCGAGACGGTCCGGCCCAGTTCTAATGCACTTGCGCCCATTTCTTTCGCTTTCCTTCCCGCACAGAAGCGATACCGACTCGGGTCGATCGTCTGACCACGGTGAGCTGCTGGAGGTACATCGGAAGAAGGAACCAGCGGTCGGCACCCAGCAGCAGAACCATCAACCGCAAGGCTACGGTCCGATCGTTTCGTCCTGCGGCGACGACTTCCCCGAGTACGGTGCGTCCACTGCCGCGACGCTGCTCAAGGTAAAGCGACCGCCGACGGCAAGCAACCATCATCCGGCCGAGCAGAGGTTCTGCTCGCTGCCGAGACCCTACGACCGGCACCAGCAGCAGCAGACGCTCGGTGGTCCCGAGCCGTACCCGAACTACCACACCATCTCGTACTCGAAGAGTGGGGCGGCACGGGACAGCGCCGGCCTGGTGGAGCAGCCACAGACCCATCTGCCCCAGCAGGGCGTCACCGTGCGGCGACGGCACAATGCGGAGCTGCTGGCCGCACGCCGACGAGCCGACTACCGGCGCAACACCATCGACGTGACGATGGTGGAGGTCAAGATGGCGGAAGCGGCGGCGGAACAGCAGCAGCGGGGAATGCATCTGCAATCGGCGACTGCTGCTGCCGCCTACTTCACCGGCCGCCCCGGCCGGCTAATGCCCTCCAAGTCCATCAACCATCTGGCGAGTCTGGCCGGTGGTGATGGTGGCGACGGTCCCGCCCCACTCGACCAGAGCAGCTTCAATGCCACCTCCATGCCCAGTAAGTAGGCGAGGAATTCCCGGCAGCAGAGCTGACACGACTCATTCATCCCGCGCTCTCCATTGCAGATCTTGGCATCCCGTTGACGACGGTTTCGATCGCCACCCAAACCATCGCCAATCGAAAGCCGACCGAAGCGGCGGTGGCGGCGGCGACGACTGCGGGTGGCCAACAGACCGATCCCAGCGACCCCGCACAAGCAGCCTCGCACAAAGGTCCGGAGTTCATTATCAATTCCCACTCAGCACCAAAGTCAATTGATCTCACCGACGCAAAGGTAGGCAACGGTTTCGGAAGGCCATCGCCATCTACAATCCAGAAAAAAATGGAACACTAATGCTAACTATCCTCATCGGCAGACGCAGCATCGCAGAGTTGTTACAATTCTTCTGCTCAACGGTACCAAAGTGAACGTCACGTGCAATCCCACGACCACGCTCGCCCGCCACATCTTCGAGGCGATACTGCGGCTGGAGGGGCTGGGGGAAAACTTTTTCCTCGGCCTGTGCGCGCTCATCGGTGGCGATTTCGTCTTTCTGCCGCTCGATCTCAAAATCTACAAGGTAAAGCCTACAGACAATCGGAGGGAATACTCTCCAAGCTTAAGCTCGACTCTTTTCCGCGTGCTCAGAATCAGAACGAATGAGTAGATGTGTAGAGATTCGAACAGGGTTTTTTGGTTGTTTCCCGATTTGTTAAAACTAAATACTGTTATTTCTGTTGGATAATTCTGATCTGAATGAATAATTGAAATGATTTAATGAAACTGAATCTCGGTTGCAAAGATTAATGAATCTCAAAGATCTCCTGAGATTAATTTTTCTCGAAAGACTCATGAATTTCGAAAGATGCATGAATTTAAAAAGATTCATATACCTCGAAAGATTCACGAATCTATAGGTCTATCTATCTATATCTATCTTCCTTTTTTACGTAGCAACCTACGTGGACATCGAGATTTTTTGGCAAGAACTACGCAGTCGGATAGTTTGTTTTGGGATGTTAGGTGGCAAATTCAAAATATTTTAAAAATCATACATCTCTAAGATTAATGAATTCCTGGAGGTATATGAAATTAAATGGATTTATGAATCTTTTAGATTCATGAATCGTTGAATATTCATTTATCTTTCATCGAGATTCATGAATCCTTGGAGATGCATTCATCTTTAAAAATTCATAAATCCTAGGAGCTTCATGAATCTTTCGAGATTCACGAATCTTTAGAGGTTCCTTAATCTTTGAGGAGTCAATTCGAGATCCGAATCACTCATCACTGAAGATTCACACGAATGAATTTCAGCGAAAGATTCATGAAACCCAACACTAATTTATTGTATTTGGAGTCGTCATATTTGTTTATTAATCGTGTTCAACATGATTTTAAATAGATCCTTCAATTTATTGGCATTTTCCCAGCATTGCCTCAATTTTTTCCAAAAAATCCCAACTAATGTTTCAAAAAATTATGGGAAAACGCTTTACAAACCGAGAAAGTCAGACATTTTTCGGGAAGCTTCCAGAATCTCTTGAAAAACAACAACGTATGGGTTATATAAAAGTAAAAGTAAAAGTAGGAGCAAAATCGGTATCTTGATGACATATTACAGCCATAATTGGTGTGATTTAATCTTGTTCGATTGAGCTAACTCTTACTCTCCGTACTATTGATCACTCTTTTTACAGTTCATATGGCTATTACTCTCCATTTTCGAATAGTGACTCACATGTTTGTAAATCATTATCTCCGTTAAAAATAGTAATCCACTCTTTTGCTAATCAAATAACTCACACTCTGAGTGCAAAGAACTCATTAGCTTTCCGAGACCGAATAGACACTCCCTCACATTTTTACGTTTCAACCCTTAAATTAAACGTAAGACTGTTGCTACTACTGTTTGACTCTTTGACAAGGAAAATCACCCTTACTCTACATTCTAACTACTGATTCACTCCCATTCAATTCACTCACAAACCATCCCAAAGACTTACTCAATTTGATGGCATACAAATCACGTTGAGTGAGTCACTGGTCGCCACGAAAAGTAGAATAGTTTTAATAGTTTTAATAAGAATAGTGTCCGGAGTCGAATACATTCCGGTCGTAGTCGTTCGGAGTTATTCCGAGTCGTTTGGAGCCGTCCGGAGCTGTCCGTAGTTATCCGGAGTCGTCCGGAGTCGTTCGGCGACTGGAGTTGGAGGAGTTGGTCGAAGTCAACCGGAGCCGTCCGACTATCTCCGGACGACTCCGACTGACTCCGACTTTGGGCGACTCCGAGCGATTTAAACAACTTTACATCACGGCATTCATATTGCGTTTCAATTTTTTCTCTATGAGGTTCTTGCTAATGCATCTTTCTGCGTTCCCTCTTACTCCTTCCAGGTAGCGCCCCAGATATGGATCAACACGTCGAAAAAGTCCACCCCGGTGGTGGAAAACGTTGTCTTTACGCTTTACGTGCGCATCAAATTCTTCCTGCCCACGCTACGAGGCGTCAGGTGAGCGCGGACGAACCTTCCTCCCTCTCGCAAGCCACACTCTCTAACATATTCCCTTCCATATTTCCACCTCTCTTCCAGCTGCGTCGAGTCGCGCCATCTGCTCTATCTGCAGCTGCGCAAAAGCATCCTCGAGCGGCAGATACTGTGCGCGGAGGACGATCTGATCGCGCTCGGCGGGTTGGCGCTACAGGCCGAGATTGGCAGCTTCAAAGAGCACGTAAGCGAGCGCTTGGAGGACTTTCTTGCTTGTCTGTATCCACGCTAACCGCACCTTCCCTTCCCACAGATGAAGTACACCGAGTACTTCACCATCTCGCACTACCTGCCGGAGGAGGTGTACCGGAAGAAGCGCGAGCTGGCCCGCTACCTGCGCAACGCGCACTTTCACAAGCGCGGCCTGCACCAGCGCGAGGCAGAGCACAACTTCATCCGGTACGTGCAGGAGCTGAAGGAGTACGGGCTGCACCTGTACAGCGCGTCCTGGGCGACGAGCGAGGGCATCCTGCTGGACGTGTACGTCGCGATCTCGCTCGCCGGCGTCGCCATCTTCGAGCGGAACGTGCGCTACCAGCCGCGGACCGCCGCCCAGGAGCAGCAGGAGTGCCGGAACGGCAAGAGCAGCTTCCTGCGCCACCTGTACGCGTTCTTCGACTGGCTCGAGATCGAAAACATCTGCTTCTCGAAGCACGCGTTCTGCGTGGTGGTGCGGCGCAGCGAGACGCTCGGCCCGAAGAGCGACAAAAATCTGGTCAAGTACAAGCTGCGGATGGACGGCAGGAAGTAAGTGGCCGCTCATTGCAACACTGCCCGAGCTTCATAATATTCTCTATCCGCTTTTGCTTTGCAGGAGCTACTTTGCGTTCAACCTCGCGTCCGAGCACCACAAGTTCTACATGAAGCTGCGCAACTCGTTCATCTCGATCAAAACCCTCGCGAGCGAGCTGAACATCCCGATCGAGCAGCCGGCGGGCAGCGTCGGTGGCGGCGGTGCTGGTGGGCTGCTGGCGGACGAGGACGGCCGCCGGAAGCGAACGGTGGGCGAGCTAGTCATTGACGGCCAACCGTCGCCCGATCCGGCCGCGTTTGATGCGAAGCACATCGAAAAGATCGACAAACCGTTCAAGACGACCGGGCTGCGGGTGCGCAACCTGAAGAAGTCGATGCTGAACGACAACCGGCTGGCCAGGCTGCGGCAGCGGTTCCTGCTGAAGCGCTCCAAATCGACGGTCGAGCCGGGCAGTGGCGGCACGTCCGCGCTCAACCTGACGGTCGAGATCACCAACCAGCAGAACCAGAACAAGGAGAACGAAAATCCCTTCCGACGGATGGTGCCGGGCGCCGACGAGCCCGACCATGAGCCGGAGGAGGGGGACTTGCGGCGGCCAGTCTCCTCCCCGTCGGACGGTACCGATACGGGCCACACGGGGGGGACGCTGCGCTCCACCACGCAGTCGGGAGGCAGCCCAACGTACGGCTACGACCAGCAGCAGCAGCAGCAGCTGATGTCACCGGAAGACTCGCCCAAGACGACGCACAGCATGAACCGGAACAAGGTGAAGATGGGCACGAAGGTGTTTTCCGCCCAGTTTCTCAACAAATCGTTCGACAATCTGGCGGCGGCGGGCACCGGCCACCCTCACCACCAGCCGCCGGGCGGGCTGAGCGGTGCCGCCTCCTTCCAGAACGTGGCCAACATTAGCCGCAGCAGCAGCAGCGCCTACCTGCTGCAGGAGGACGACGGCGAGCTGGGCGGCGACGGCCGTCAGCAGGCGCCGGCCCCGCCGACCCAGCCCCTGATCGAGAGCAGCGTCGACGAGGTGCTGTCGGTGAAGAGCAGCATGGGCTCGGTGTACTTCATGGAGAAGATCGACGAGCAGTCGGTCGGTGGCAGTGCGGAAACGTTGCTGTCGCCGAAGGCCTGTGTGATACGTGAGTGTGGCACCCGCTGTATTGCGTCACCACAGTGGAACTACCACCGCTAAACGGGTTTCTCTTTTTGCCTTCCTGCACACAGAATCAAGCATCCGCAGCGAGAGCTGCCAGTTCGAGCTGCCGATGGCGGACGAAACGATCTCCGACACGCTGCTGGAGAAGTTCAACAACATCAGCCAGTGCGGCGGTGCGTCGACCGATCGCATCCTGGCGACGGTGCTCATCGTCAAGGACGCGATCGTGGACGACGCCCCGTCCGCCCAGCGCCACTTTCTGTCCCGGTCGCAGGAATCGATCGCGCTCCCGGGCAGCAAGTGGTCGCTGACGGTGCCCCCCCACGGGTACGACGAGTTCGACGAGCGCTTCCCGTACGCCACGATGGGTGGCGGCGTGCGGAAGAGAAACCGGGATCCGACTGCCGCTGCCGCCAACACCACCACGCGTTACACGCTCGGCATCAGCATCGTGCAGGGTAACGATAACAACGTGTACGTGAAGGACCTCGCACCGAACGGTCCAGGCGCACGCAACGGTGTACGGGTGGGCGACCAGGTAAGAGAAAGTAGAAATCAAAACCGCACAAACACCAAAAGTTTTTGAGAAAATTCACCCAAATTAATATTTTGAATACAGAAACGAATCTTGATTCGTAGTGTGTCTTACATATAAAGAATTTGATTAGGCACAAGGTCTAAATTAGTAATGGGAACGTTTTGCAGTAGCTGGATGAAATGACTAATTATTCTGCTATGAAAAAGTACCTGGTTACTCTTGTCGTCTATTTCGTTTATTATAATAACTAGCTAATTTGGCCCGGTTACAGGGTAATGTAACACAAAATCCAGGAGTTTTTAAATTTCCAAGGGACACATGAACAGAAACGGGTTCGAAACCCTTAGCAATCTTGGATCTGATCCCGAATCAGTGTCGATTCTGGGTGATTCCAAACATATACAGATCCTGTAACATATCCCTACCGGTACTGGAACTAATCCCAGATCCGTACTGGTTCTTGAAATGATTAAGATTCCATATCGGTCCTGGAACAGATCCTGACCTCATTCCTTATTCCCATTCTGGACTAAAAATTGTACTTGAATCTGTCTCAGTTATGGAATTATCCAGTCCAGTGGTTTTCCTATTTGCTTTTTTGTTGCATCGGGGAGTTCCGCGATGCTATCGTCAACTCAGACGACTTAGCATGCTCGTCCTGGGTTGAAGCCTCATATGAACTATCGCCCTAAGCAAGGATTGATTGTGTGGTACTTAATAAGTCTCGAAAGCCTTTGTAGGCCGCCACGATCCGGTATCTCTAAAAGGATGTGCTAACTTCGAACTTTCCTCGACAGTTCCTTAGGCCCCTTATTCGAATTTTTAAAATGAAAATTGATATTTAGAAAGCAGCCATCCGCATAAAAAGTTTCTTGAACAGCGAGTGAATCAGTCTTGAACAGCGAGAGTCGACTGTATTATAATCATTAGAAAATTGAAGAATTTAAGTCGAAATTTGATATAATCGTGATTCTCGACACGCAATTCCCAATTCTTAAATATCTTTTCTCGGTCCTCTAGATACTTGATAATCCATTTATGATTCATATGGAAAACAGGTTTTCTTTGTAACTAAACTACCCCGCTTCTACTAGCAGCATTGAGAATTCCATAGACAACAAGTAGTAGAGCTTAACACATGAAGTCATCTACGTGTTCTTGGATGCAAAATGGGTCGAAAACGATGTTTTGGCAGTTTAAAAGTAAAAAAAATGTTTTCTTCTTTGAAAAATGTAGTAGCTACTTAACAAAAACATTGAAATCAAATCATTGAAACGACATTAAAACAAAATTTGATCCCAAAAAAAGGAAAATTTGAATTAATAGATTATTTCTTTTGATTATCTGCTAAGAAATTATTTATTTTTGCCTAATTAATTTCGAAAACAGCTCCGAGAGTTGGTCTGGCCATTTTCCATTGATTTTGTTGACCAGACTTCTACAACAAAATGCGTATTTCTCAAGCAATCCAATCAATTTTTTCAACTCGAACTGAGTAAAATAATAGAATAAATCCCATAACCTCACTTGTTTGAGTCTAAATCAGACATGAGCAACCTCTGGGATCCGTATGTGTGACCCGCAAAAAAGTTTGGATGTTATGTATAAGGACGGAATAAAAAATATGGATGTGAGAAACAGGTACATTAAAACACGAACATTAAATACGTGTATCAAGTTCGTATAGTATTTCAAATTCATAAATGGTCACACAATATGCAATATAACATAGTAAAGGGCATAAATAGTGGCAAATATTATCGTCGATGGAGTGTTAAACTCAGTAACACAATCGTTATTTCACACGACTTAATGTCATGGGACCGAATGGACCATGTGGGTGAATCAATAGGCCACTGATAACAGAACTGTTAGTGGTTAAGACAGATCTAGGGCACCAAATCAGAAGAAGAAGTATAAAATATCTTAACTAATTCGAAATTGCATACTCCACAGCAAGAGAGAACTCATGATTACCAATTTCACGTGTATTGTTCTTAAAGATATTAATCGGAGACATTTTTGAAGACTTTTGAAGCATTCGGTACTTTGAGCAAATTAGTAGATGAAAGTCAATATAGTTTTCAATATTGTAAGCTGAATGGATAAGTGCAGACATAATAAAAACTGGGTTTAAAATAGGATTTGATCAGAAATTGGGCAATTTAGGAAGTCTATTTGTACGACGATTAAGTGGTCCCAATAGAAGAAGTTGTGCTAAATTAGAGCATAGACGTTGAAGCGATGATTTTTTCCTATAGAAAGCATACACTAGTATGGAATTATGCATATTGCAATGCATATGCTGAAAATTCTTTGTCATATCATGTCGGGAATAATGGTCATGTGACCCGCAAGCGCCAGGATTTTGTTACAAATGTGGCTCACAGCTCCAAAAGGGTTGCACAATCTCTATTCTAAATTAATTTTCAAACATTGACTTTAGAATAATAAATCTATCGAAAACAAACATTCCTACTTAAATAATTAAATACATAAAAATCCTTAATAATGACTCGTTTTGTACCTCGCCCGTCCTTTCCCACAGATCATAGCAGTAAATGGGAAGTCGCTGCTCAATCTGCCGTACGCCGAGTCGCTCAGTATTCTACAGCAAACGGGACGTACGGTGGAGCTCGTGCTGTCACAAATCTTCCAACGGCCGCAGCAGCATCAACAGCAATCCTCCCTAAGGGACCTCGACCATCAGCAGCAGCAGCATCAACCACGGCCACCCACCGTTACCAAGTCGAACAGTTTGTACATCAAGAATGGTAGCCGATCGGCGACCGCAACACCGCTGCTCGACCCGCACTACAACCTACCGCCAGCGCCGAGCTACACGAAACTGTACGAGGACGTCAAATCGGCCTACAACCCACAGCAGCAGCAGCAGCAGCAACAACGAAAGCCGGACGGTAGTGCGGACGGCAACACGAACGGTGGCAATGTCGCCAGCCAGCGGTACACGAAAAACGTAGCCGACATTCTCCGGACGCGCAATCGAATGGCACTGGCCGATCGAGGTCACCAGCAGCAGCAGCAGCAACATCCCGCACCCGCCTACGTAGGGCTTAGCCCGTCGAAAAGCATGCCCGACTTGCCGAAGGTAGCAAACAAAATTCGTTGCACCCACCCCAGCAACACCCATACTGACGATCACGGGCTTCTCTCTTTCAGATTCTGCAGGCCTACAGCAAGCAACCGCCCACGTTCGGTACGCTACTGACTGCGGTGGTCGGCGGCCCACGGCTCGGCTCGTCGGTAAAGCTTCCCGGCCAGCAGCAGCAGCAGCAGCACCATGGCACCATGTCCCGCAAGTACACCGGACCGACCCGCTACCCGGTGACGCCCGCGAAGGACACGTTCAAAACGACCGTCGGCCCAATCCGGACGCAGCTGTCCCTCTCGAACGCTTCCGAGGACGAGCAGGTGTTCATCTAATCTCTTTACGCCCTTGCCACAAAACCCAAGAAAAACTAGGCTAGAGAGCGCGATACATGGCGGATTCGGGGAGAGGGGTCAATAGAGAGAGACAGAGAGAGAGAAAGAGAGAGAGAGAGCGGGAGAGAGAATTACGAGTCGAAAGAGATAGCATGTCCTCGCGTCCTTCTATATGCGTATTAATGTTGTAATCAGTTTGTTGTTTGCGTAGTTTCGATTGTTTGTTTATCTTCAACATTTCTACTTCCCTCGTCTCATTCTCTATCTCTCTCTCTCTCTCTCGATACCTCACCCCTGCTTCCTTATCTTGCCATGTGTATGCCCGTGTGTGTGTGTGTGTGTACGTAAGTGTGTGTATGTGTGCGTGTGTATGCTTCCATTTAAATAGATAGCGGCGTGGAATTGTTGAAGGTTTAAGGCACACGAACAAAGGGGCGACGCAATAATCCGCAAGGTCCCGGAGCTAGCCGGAACCTATATACCAAAATCCTCCCTACCCCCCCCCCCCCCTCTTCTCCTCATAGAGATATTTTGTAGCTCAGGGTTTTCACGACACCAGGCCGGAAAAGGGAGCGTTAACCCAGATCAGCTACCACGTGGTAGTTTGTAGCGAAACCTCTCTCCATATACTTCTCAGAAAGTAGCTGCAGCTCCAAGGACCTTGTAAAAAACAGGCCCATGGGTCACTAGAAAAGAGTTATCAGATATATATATAGAGACAGAGAGAAAAAAAGAAAGAGAGAGAGAGAGGGCAACACAGCAGTCAGAAGGAGTAGCTAGCGAGGTAGTAGCTGTGTTTTGTGTTTGTTTTGTTGTTTCTTTAAAGCTTTAGCGGGAAGCGGGTTTCGTTGCGTTTATTAGCAGTCGGCAGGTTGTGCAAGCAGCATGAGTCTTTCACCTTACCTCCCTTTTCCTTCACCTAACACCCAACACTGTAGTTCGTTGCGCGTGTTCTTCACGTGTTTGAGACGCTCGCTGCGCAGCGCAACTGCCGACGACGACGACTAGCTCTATAATCAGTAAGTAAGGTGTGATCGGCAACGCGGCAATCGACTCTGTATTGCGTTAGTTTCTTCCCAATTAGTTTCCTTTCCATTAGGCGTGCACGTGGTTGCGCGCGTTGCGTTGTATAGCGGGGCTAAGACCAGTTGCTTCCTATTTGAATTTAATTGAATTGAATTGTAGCCACCAGTTAAGAGAAATCTGTGGATCTTCCAGTAAACTTGCATAACAAGCAACAGAACAAAAAACAAGCAAACAAACAAACGAAGAAGAAAAAAAACAAAATGGAACAAAACGAGAAACGTAGATAGAAACAACAACAAAAAATGGAAAGATAAATAATATGCATACGGTTTATCAATGTTAACGATATGTGTTGTAATGGATGTTTGTGTTTTCGGTGTACTTTTTGCTGTCCTCTCCTCTCTTTCTCTGCTTCGGTTTAAATGCTTTTGTCGTCGCTGTATGTGTATGTTTGTCTTGATCCCTGTTCCATTTTCCTCGTCGGAAGGCTCAATGCGTCCTCCAATGTTGTTACAACGCAAGTCGAGCAATGCGTGGGGAGCATCCGTTCATTACGTAATGTCGCGCAAAGCGTCTGGTTTTTCCATTATTTAAACAGCTAATAACTTCGTTCGCCCAATGTTTCTCTTTTAATTTGAGCATTCTTCTGTTAATTAAGCTAGCATTACGTAATTTATGGAAGTTCCTGAACTACGCATTGATGCGGCAAAAACACCCCTCCTGACATATGATCCTGCCCCTGCACACAAGCTGCATGTTGCGCACGCACGCGCCCTAGTTAAGCAGAAGCCCGTCTAGCCCGTCACGGTGGTCGGTAATTAAGTTAGTGTCGCGACACCCCGGGAGCTGCTTTTTGGTGTGCTCTTCTCGCTGGAGTAAACGGAGGAAAAGGCACCTCCGTTTGCGTGCATCACAGTATCGCAATCAATGGTAATTAGGTGCTCCTGGACGGAGGTGGTGTTGGGGTGGCTATAGCAGTCAAACATTCCGCAAACGTTAGGTGAACCATAGCGAACGCAGCATTCAACATACCGCAAAACAGCCCAGGCACAGGAAATGATCCTACCGTGCATCTCGTGCGCTTGTTCTTGGAAGAAGGTGCTCGGTTTAGCGGCAACAAGGAGAGCGTAACCGAGAGGATGGACTTCTTTAAAAGTAAGGGAGATACGGGCAAGTAGTGCGGGTGTGTGTGTGTAAACGTGAGGCTCAATGAGTCAGTTTAATTTGGGGACAACACACAGCTAGTGCGCAGTTAGTGATTTTCAAAATCGTTGAATCAATTCGAGTCTTCGTAAGGAGCTAACAATGGTCAGCAAAAAAGCGTGTATTTCAGTTAACGTTCATAATACAACCATATATGATATAATACTTGAGATATGTCTATAACTACAACTCAAGGCATAAATGTTCGTTTAAGGTTTTGAGAATTTCGCTCAACCTCTTCCATTAAATTTTGCTCAGTGATCTAATCGACCCTAACATGATGGGAGGATCAATACTTCGTCTGGTAGGATATATACATGGGTGGCCGAAAATGCGGCATTTTCATCACTACGGCAACTATCAATCAAGACAACTACGTCCGGAAGTGTCTAGAAAAGCGGCTATAGCAACATCATATAAATTTATCAAGCAAATTAAATATCTGTCCTGTGAATGAAAAGACAATGGAATGGAAGGGCGAACAACTTGGTTCTGGTACTCACAAACCACCTATCTGTCCAGAACTCCGCCCTATTCAGCGGTATTATTGTCCCTTAATCAAACGAAACACACACACAGAAAAACGGAAAAGACTAGTGAACACATTGTAAACTAAAATCTAAAATGTTTAAATCTGATTGGTGTTCGCGACGAAATAGGACGATAAGGACGGCAACATTAAATGGAAGATGTTATACAAAAAGCTCGGCAGGTCGGATTTGGCGTACCGAATAAGTGAACAAATATTTTTCCCTTTAAAAGTGAACTACATGTTTGTGTTGTGAATGTTGACTGAAATATTCGCTTTGTTTTGTTGACCAGTGTTTGTGAGTTCCAGTATTTATATACCGCTATTTCCTCTAGCTTGTTTCGACATCTAAAACAAATATTTTTTACGAATTATAGATGAATTTGGTGAATATAAGTTATCTACGAGTCATATATCATCCTATAATGGAATCGTCGAATCATACGGCGGAATGTTTCAAATCGACAAGGATCGATCAATCAGAAGAAGCATTGTCTGGAGAACTTAACAATCAACTGTGGGAGTTGGTACTAGCAGCTCCAACATTTTTGGTGCGGCTTTGTGATGAATTGGTTTCAAACATAAAAGCCCACAAAAGTTAAGACCAATGCAACTCAGGAGTTTGTTGACTGTGACACGTCCTACTGATAGTTGCCATTAAAGATTTACTCTGGAGCCTGGACTATCGAAAATAATTTCGTATGACTTTAAGTGCAGCTCTTACTCCATTAATTGTCCAAATTACATCTCTTACTGCGTTAAGCGTTCATGAGATTCCTCCATGCACTACAAGAAGATGGTTTTCCATTATGAGAAGGTGCGCAAACGGATGGAAACCCTGAGCCTACTACCAACACGTAATATTCCTCCCTTATGTTTAAACGGGCTTAAAAGTTTCATTGTTGAACTTGGAGCTAAAGGAAGGTTTTTGTTAAATGTTTGAAGGATCAGTGGTAAACTCTTTAGTTTGCGCACATTTTACAAGTTTTAACATTGCAAAGTAATGCTACTTATTTTTGGTTGCATAAAGGAGCATTACGTACAAAACCCACAAATGCCAAAGAAAAATGCCTCGTCGTTCGTGTGCCCGCGTAGCACCATGCTGGCAGGCACAGGCGGTTGGTGGTGATTCGACGACTTGACGACAAAGTATCAAGGCTGTGTTCTGTTCTCTCCATCCTGCGATGTCTTTTTCATCAACTTCGCAGACTAGATTTGAACCCAAGATTCGCGAAAAAGCGATCGAACTACAGATATTGAATAATCGTACAGAATCTGAATGGGTATATGATGTTTATGATGATCGAAAAATGTTGGAAGCCATCTGAGATGGACATTCATATTGAGAAGAAGTCACAAATCGTCTCACGAGCCACTGGTGGTGTGATATATTGTGCGAAAAGTAACCCCATCGTGTAAATGAGGAATAGTACAAAAATCCCTTAAACATTATGTATTACGTATCTACCAAAGCATTGACGTTGTAATAAGACCCTAGCATTTATCCGCACAGCTACGAGGCATAGAGTATTGAACTCACCACGAGTACGCCCTCGCGCACCATTTCCATTAGAGATGTACTTTCTGAACCGACTTCCAGGACTCCGATCCGACTCCAGTTATTTTTAGTCCAATTCCAACTCCGGGCGAAAACGGTACCACGGAACCGCCAGGAGTCTGAATCGACCGGTGTCAGCCTGATTCAAATTCGACCAGAATCGACTGAAGTCGTTCAGTATCCAAACCAAAGATGGCCGTTGCAAAAAGACTTTTACTTTGAACACTGTTTCTGGGCGGAAGAAAGACATTCTGGTTAGCGAAGCATGGAGGCAATATATCATAACATCATTGCAGTTGCATTCATTATTGATAGTACGTCGTGCATTTTGGAGAATTCGATGGTTCCAGCTCACTTTGGCCATTTTGGCTTCGGAACACCTCCTAGCAAAAAGGCTTTCCAAATTCTAATATCGAGTTCAAACCTTTCACAAATGGATTGAGTGTCATTATATGATTCGAAACCCTTTAATCTCGAGTAGTTGCTTTTGTAAAGGCTTCTCCTACACCCAAGACACGAGCACGAGCACCTTACCACGACACCGTAGGACTTGGAAAAGTGTAATTCCTCTCATCAGCCTTACCCGGGCTATGTCTCCCACTGTCTCTACCATCCCAAGAATGCTTCATCCACGCCCTGCGTCCGCTTGCTCCTTTAGTTGTTCTAGTGTACAAAAATCCCCCCCACCTCCTCCCTTCACTATAACTAACCACACGTTCGTTGCAGGCGTGCTGCCACCGCTGCCGAAGCTCCCGAAGCTGAAGAAAATCCGCCAATGGAACGGTGGCTCCCTGCTGAACCTGCACCAGTTCCCGAACCTGCCCGCTGCGTTCAACCTCGGCGGCAGTGTCCCGGCCGCCCCCGCCACCACGACCAGCACCCGCCGGCAGCCGGGCCTGCCCCGCGGTGACTGCGTGCACCCGTCGCACGGACCCACCCCACCGCCAGCCCGCGCCCAGCCGCCGCAGCACATGCGCCATTCGTCCGACATTTCCATCATCTCGGCGGCGGTCAGCAGCCGCACGCCGGCCGACTACAGCCACCGGGACAATCTCGGCCTGTACGCGCTCAAGTGCGATCGCAGCGCGGCCAAGCGCGGCATCCTGCTCCACCTGCCGCGCAAGATCACGCAAGCGGTCGGCGGCAGCGACATGACGGTGCAGCACGGTGCGCCCGCCATGGTGCACGAGAAGTTTTCCCCCTGCAAGCGGCATCCCCCGGCGGTGGACGCGCCGCTGCCCGAGATAAGACCACCGCCGAGGCGCAGAAAGCGGCCCCCGCCCGCGGTGGCCCACCAGCCGCAACCGCCCGGCGGCCCCCCGGAAGCGGACCTGAGCCGGTGGCAGAAGAACAGCAGCGAGCTGTTCCGGATCGTGGAGCGTGAGTCGGCGACCGCGGCCCGCGCCCGCTCGGCGGGCGGCCTGGGGATGCCGCGGGCAAAGAAGCCGCACCGTGCCGCCGCCGCCGCCGCCGCCGCCCCGGCCAAGAGCGCTTTTTTAGACGCACCGACGTCGAGCAGCGACGGCGTGGTCGAGCTGGTCCAGCAGACGAAGGCCCAATCGGTGGACAACCTGCTGGCGGTGCGGTACCACCGGCGGCGGCGGGGCGCCTTCGCCGAGCCGGAGCGCTCCCGGGACGACACGGACAGTGAGTCGTCCGACCGGCAGGTACAATCGTTACGGCACCATCAGCCACCGCACCATCATCATCGACGCACCTCGTCGGCTGCCGCAGCGGAAATCGTCCCCACGGCGGCCGCAACACAACCGAGACAACGGGCTCCACTGCGCACCATACGTCAGCAGCAGCAGCAGCAGCAGCCGCCGGCGTCGGGCTCCACCTCACTGCCGCCCGCCGGGGCGCTCGACCGGGCGTGCGATTTCTCCATCGACAACAACTCGGACGAGATCGAGGTGCGGTTCCGGCGGGGCTACAGTACGGACGGCAGCAGCGACGCCACGACGACGGTGGCGGCCATCGCCCCGCCGCCTGCGCAAGCCACCGAGCCCAGCAAGATGGCGGAAAAGCTGCCCCTTCCGCCGCGCGTTTTGCAGCTCCGCCGGACCGACTCGGACGCCAATCGGGGCAGATGGGAGCCGGCTGCCGGGGTACCGAAACACGAGCCCAAAGGCGAGACACCCGATCCCACACCTCCTGCTCCCCCTCCCCCACCTCCTCCTCCTCCTCCTCCTCCCCCTCCACCCGCTACTCTTCCTCCACTGCCTGCTGCTCCACCTGGCTCGGGCCGCGCCTTCACGCCACTGGCCGAGGTGCTGCGCAAATCGATCGACAGTGCGGAGCTGAAGCGCAAGTGGCTCAACGACTTCCTGTCGCAGGGCAGCGAGGGCGAGCCGGCGATGAAGCCGGTCACGGCGATGGAGCTGGAGGAAGCGTTCGTGCCGCAGCTCGACATCGTCCAGCGGATGGATCGCCAGCTGGCGGAGCTGGAGTCGGGCGGGACGGGGCCGCCCCACCACCGGCAGGGTTCGGCCGGCAGCGTGGACATCTTCCGCCGGCCGGCCTGCGATTTCGACGAGTTCGACGAGCTGTTCACGCCGGCGGAAGAGGAGCAGCAGCCGGCCGGCCGGAAGACGGTCAAGCTGAGCGAACGGGCCACGCAGTGCATCGAGCGGGACAGCACCACCAGCAATCTCTGCTTCTCCTCCTCCTCCTTCTCGTGCGCGAGCCTGGAGGACGGAAAGCCGCCAGCCCTGCCGCCAACTGTGCCGCCTCCGCCGCCTCCACCACCACCGCCGCCGGCACCGGCTTGCCTGCCGGTTGCGGGTGGCGCAGCACGACGGCGGTGGAGTGCCGGCAGTGACGAGCTGGCACCACCGTGCAGAAGCACGGTCAAGATACAGGACTACAGCGGCAAGCATCAGCACCTGCAGCGCGTGCGCTACCTTTCCTCGCCGTCGCCGTCGCGCAGCTCGACGGTCGCACAGCCGCCGGACGGTGACTCGGGCGGCAGCGTCGACAGTGGCGAACCGCACGCGAAAGGGAACACCAATGCAGTGCATCCCGGTGGCGGTGGTGGCAGCACAACGGTAGAACATTCTGTTTCCACCAGCAGCCGGAAAATGCTGCCCGTGCCGGAAAATCTAACCCAGGTATGTATGCTGAGCCCACGCAGCGGGATTTTTGCACCTGTTTTGTGCGTTCTTTCACACGCTCTTTCGTTTCCCCCACTCCTCCCGGTCGTCAACTTACCTGGCTCGTGATGCGCAGAACGGCCACTGGACGGGTGTGGAGCGGCAGGGCGATCAACACACGGCGCGTCCGGACCGGCTGTCATCAGCCGGCACCGGCGGAGTAAACAACAACAGCAACCACAGTGTGCTGCCGGATTACAGCGAATACTACAACGAGGAGGGTGTCATTATTATATGAATGCTCGCAACCTCAGCCGAACACTACAGCTTACTCACCGAATGCACCGCAGATAGCCCGGTCCCTTCCCTTTCCCCCCACCAAAAAAAACATAAAATCAAACAGGAAATGGAAGAGAGTCAAAACAGCGCGCGCAACTTTTAATCGGTGTGGCAGGGAATTAACAATTTCATATATTTGCCAGTTGCGGGAGAGAGAGTTGGAGACGCATATCTTTAACTATTATATCGATTTTACATAGTGCAGTGAAAATAGATAGAAAGAGGGCAAAAAAACAACAGACACACACCATCACACGTAAACGAAACTAATAATCGAAATTGGCGCTGAAATAAATTAAAAAACAAAACTTATATAGCGTGTACATAGGTGTAGCATATGTGTTTCGATTTTTTTATTTCATTGTTTTTAATTATTTGCCGGAAAATGAGATAAAATTTATGAACATTCGGCTAAATAAACCAATCTGTATTAAGCACCCTGTGCTAGACGTCCTCTATTGGCGGTAGATGGAAGCTGAAGTCAATCGACCTGGCGATGTCCCAAACGACAAATTTGTTGTACGAGCTTGGCACAGCACACAGACACGCAATTGCAGCTGAGAAAACAATATGAGAAAATTTCTCCGCTACTTGGCACAAACAATGAAGCTGAGAAAAAAGTGGATTCTCGGTGTATATTATGCATTTATATATACAGTCTGTTCCCGACCTACACGGTACTTGACTTACGCGAGTTTGGAGGTACGCGGTTTTCTAAATTAAATAGATCAAACGTCAAATCAATATCATTTGCTTCAAGAATTGTCCAATGCAGTATAAATTGCATTTTTGTTATTAAATTCAGTCCACTTAAAAGCCCAAAATATCATAATGATCTGCACGAAACGAATCAAATAAGTGATAAAGTGTAAACAAGTACTAAATTAAATAAAAATTAGCGAGCTATCAATTGTATTTTGGCTGAAAACCGCGAAATTCCACTTATGCTGATATTCGAGATAGGCTGATTCCTCGGGAACGCACAAACCGTGTAGCACGAGAACAGACAGAATAAAAAATAATATTTATCACATATTATTGTCGGCCAGTAAAAGTAGACATGTTTTCAGCCAGTAAAATCGAATTTCTAAAACCAGGTCCAAAACACCTCTGATAGCCCAAGTGCCACAAATCCACTAAAAGACCACTAAACGGCTTCTAAACGACTCAAGCTCTCTACCTAAACGGAATATAGAAAGACTTCGTTTAGCAGACGCCAAACGACTCATGCATTCTAAAAATAGCAAAAAAGCTGGTGGCGCTATCTGTTGGTGGGATACCCCAACCAGTTGAGCTTCATCGCTTGGAGGAGAGCTTTCTCATTTCCTCTGTACTGTTGTATGGTTTCGCATTGAAGTTATGCATCGCTAGAACTAGAACGGCGATACGATTGTTTAAATACTAAACTCCAACGGAAACCACCAGCACTGAAGTAAGTGAGATTTGAGTAATGGTCGTTGGTGTTGATACCCACGTATCTGACCACACGACCATTCATATAGATTTTTGCTCAGAAAGTTAGAAGGCTATATAATAGGTATTATAGCGAAACACATTGCAAGAAAAGGATAGCAATATAATGATGAGTTGTAATACGCCATCTATTGATCAAACCAATGAAGCTGTATTTTATGTTTGAACTATTTACACCTTTATTACACATATTAAATGATACAAAACACAATACAATGATGTATGGGGCCGCGCGCACAAGCCGCACCGTGAGCCCTACCGGGAGCCCTGCTCGACCGGTAGCCTGTTACACACTCCTCCGTTAGGTGCGCTCTGCACACACTTAGCGCGCATCGCTAAGTGCGGCGTATTAGTGTGCGTGAGCGCAGTGTCGATTCCTGGATGTCGACCAGCAGCAGCGCAACTGCTACGGCGAATCCAGGGCTCGGCACGTCTATCCACAACATCTCCCCCTTTTAATAACCGAAGGGTCGAACCGACGCGGGTGATATTCCACAACGGAATACCAGCGTGGTGACACCCTTCGACCGATGGTACGTAGTGGGGCCCGTGATGCTGCTGCGCTCATGTTCCCGGGCGGCGGCGATGATGCCGCGTTCGCGTTCCTCGGGTTGCGGCTGTTGTTTCTGGAGCGGCGGCGATGAAGCCGCGTTCGCTGTCCTCGGGTCGCGTCTGCGATGATGACCTGTTGTCCCGGGGCGGCGGCGATGATGCCGCGTTCGCTTTCCTCGGGAGCGTCTGCTATGGTGCACCGTTGTCCCGGGCGGCGGCGATGATGCCGCGTTCGCGTCCTCGGATTGTAGCGTCGCTGCTACGCCTGCCGGGAGGTGAGGGTGGTGCCGCGATGAAACCTTGCACCGGCAGGGCCATGACCGGCGACAGCAATGGCCGGCCACAGCGATGGCGTCTCTGGCTGGACGTGCTGGGTTTGCTGCAGGTGAGGCGGAATGTGTCGTCGCCTATGATGCGAGGCTGCTGCGTTGCAGCCGAGGCGACTTACGTGTCGCCGTTGGTGATGCGGGGCTCGAGCCGCGGCGGGAATGCGACCTCGCCGATGACGTGCTGCCGTGCTGCAGTCAAAGCAACCTGCGGGTTGCCGATGATGAGGCGGACTCGAGCCTTGGCGGGATTGCGACCTCGCCGATGATGTGCTGAGGTGCGGCAGCCGAAGCAACTTGCGCGTTGCTGTTGGTGATGCGGGGCTCGAGCTGCGGCGGGATTGCTGCTTCACCGATGACGTGCTGCAGGGCTCGAGCCGCGGCGGGAATGTGACCTCGCCGATGACGTGCTGCGGTGCTGCAGCCGAAGCAACTTGCGCGTTGCTGTTGGTGTTGCTGGGCTCGAGCTGCGGCGGGATAGCTGCTTCGCCGATGACGTGCTGCAGGGCTCGAGCCGGGGCGGAATGTGCCGTCGCCCTTGATATGCGGCTGCAGTGGGTGGTGTGTAGCCGGCTGCCCATTGCAGTGGTCGCCAGTGATGGGACAGCAGCCGGGGCCACGGTGTCTGCGGTGGCGGCGGCCCGATGTTCCGCGGTATCCAAAGGCACAGGGAACCGTGCCATCGCGATGGCCGCTGCACTGACGCTGCAGAAAGGCCAGACGAAACGCGATGGCTGCCGCGGGTTCTGTAGGATCCTCCTTGCGCAAGAGGATCCCATCCTCGTCGCCACTTTTATGTTTGAACTATTTACACCTTTATTACACATATTAAATGATACAAAACACAATACAATGATGTATGGGGCCGCGCGCACAAGCCGCACCGTGAGCCCTACCGGGAGCCCTGCTCGACCGGTAGCCTGTTACACACTCCTCCGTTAGGTGCGCTCTGCACACACTTAGCGCGCATCGCTAAGTGCGGCGTATTAGTGTGCGTGAGCGCAGTGTCGATTCCTGGATGTCGACCAGCAGCAGCGCAACTGCTACGGCGAATCCAGGGCTCGGCACGTCTATCCACAACACTGTAGAGCTTTCATTTTTTTTCTATGGATATTCAATTTTCCAGTCGTTTAAGCTTAATCTGTGGCGCTTGGGAGGCCCTTTCCCCAAGTGCCACAGTATGATATAAAGTTAAATTACAGCAGTCTTCTCTACAGTTACGCTACACGCTAGTGACGCGAGTTCGAGATACGCGAATTTTTATTTTTGACAGCGTATATGTCAAATTAAAAATTTTGCTCAGCAATTGTCAAATGCAAATAAATTGCATTTTTGTTAAGGGCCGTGCCTGTGCTCCGTCGCAAGCGATTATTTGATTGATTTTTAATAGTGTAACGATTATGAAAAATTAAGTTGAGGTTGTTCTTAAAAAACACTACAAAATTAGTTTGATGGGTAAATTTGGATGTTTTGATTCTGTCATGCGACAAAATTGCACATCCGACGTTATCTGTCAAATCCATATGAAATCAAAAATTAAAATTAATTAAAATGAAAAATTAAAATCGTTCAAATAAACCCAATATGAATCAATAATGGCTTTAACAGTACAGCAATTATCCGCAGTATAGTAATTATAATTAAAATCAAAATTACACTAGCCAGTACGGACAATTTAACCCGGCTTTAATCTATAGTGATATTTATGAACTTCAGTCTTGTTAATTAACAGTTGATGATTAATAGTCCGATTAAATGAACTAACCGGCAACTCTCCGGTCTCGACCTACCCGGATAATCGACGTAGTACTGTATTATTTCGGGGTTAATTACACTTGTTGCCAAGATGCAGATTTCCCAGTAAATATTTTACCTTAAAATACAATCCAAAATCGTTTGAATATTAACACCCCAAATGACATTTTCGAGCACGAATTATCGGGAATTCGAGCAATTTCCCTTAAACGGGAGCCTTAAACTTCCCTTAAACTGCACCAGTTTAAGGGAATTCAGAAAAAGTCCTTTAAGATCAACTATGATGCGGCTTTTTCGTTACATTCTTCTAAATTTGTTCGGAAATGATGTGTCTTATCGTTATAGTTGGTCATGTAGCCATTTTATACTTAAATAATATCGATTTTTTGACGTTATTTTACGTCACACTTAATATACTTTTGTTTTTCATAAAAAATAAAAACTACGATTGTAAAATGAGCTCGACGGTATCGTCAACCGATAGAAGAAAGTCTAGTATACGAACCCACCAAATCCTAGCGCTTTCAACACACTTGATCACACACAAATCCACAATTTCAGGCGTATCGAGTACTAATCAAGCAGATATGGGAAAACAATTTCGAGCAAATGTCACTTCCCAAGTGCCACAAATCCACTAAACGACCACTAAACGGCTTCTAAACGCCTCAAATTCTCTACCTAAACGGAATATAGAAAGACTTCGTTTAGCAGACGCCAAACGACTCATGCATTCTAAAAATAGCAAAAAAGCTGGTGGCGCCATCTGTTTGTGGGATACCCAACCTGTGGAGCTTCCTCGCTTGGAGGAGAGCTTTCTCATTTCCTCTGTACTGTTGTATGGTTTCGCATTGAAGTTATGCATCGCTAGAACTAGAACAGCGATACGATTGTTTAAATACTAAACTCCAACGGAAACTACCAGTACTGAAGCAAGTGAGATTTGAGAAATGGTCGTTGGTGTTGATACCCACGTATCTGACCACACGACCATTCATATAGATTTTTGCTCAGAAAGTTAGAAGGCTATATAGGTCATTATAAGATGAAACTTGTCGAAACACATTGCAAGAAAAGGATAGCAATATAATGATGAGTATTATAATACGCCATCTGTTGATCAAACCAATGAAGCTGTGAAGCTTTCATTTTTTTCCTATGGATATTCAATTTTCCAGTCGTTTAAGCTTAATCTGTGGCGCTTGGGTTGGGACATACAGTTGAGCGCTGTTTCTCAGGGCTCCTTTTTCCAACTGTTCGCTTATCCGTGCCGTTGAGAAATTACAGTTCAATACATTGGTGACATTGCGTTCTGAGGAGGATATTTAAAAAAATAATTTACAGAGCACATTGGCATTACAAAAAAAAATATTTGTAATTCATGGAAAATTTATATTCTCAATATTCTCTTTGGAAAAAATGTAGTTAAACGCAACCGGCTAATTAATATCAAAACATATGATATTTTTTTTAATATTAGGAATTTGTGATTAAATATATAATTTGGCTCATTATCCTTGTTTTTCACATATCTGGTCGAGGTCAAGCCCCGATGAGCCCGAATAAACGGCGCTCCACTGTATACATTTTGTCTACTGATGTCCGCCAAATAAATATTAATTCAAGAACAACTTCAGTAAATAAAAATGATACAATGTGCCTGACCGCAAATTTTGTAGTCTGGGAACCAAGAAGGAAACTTCCGACGGAGAGCGCTCTCTGTCGTTGATGGTTGAAAGCTTATTCTTCAACGCAGGACCACCCTGTGGCAAAGATTTTCAGTGGGCAAAATACAGTGAATAGCCTCAGTTCTGAGCGCTTCAGCCTGTATGAAAATAATTTTATATTTTGCACACCTTTTTTACACATTTTCTCTGCGCAAATGCCTAGTTTTGCGTTTAAAAAAAGCTCCCACCAACACAATTGCCCGCGCTTTGTACAATCGACGGCTCCACCGCGCACTAAAAACCTTGGGCGCGTTCTTTCCTGCGCCCAAAACGTCAACGTCACCGCCGGCCGGAAACGGATGGTGCGTTCGCGTGCCGTCCTGCTCCGTCCTTTTCTCGCCCCCGGGGCCGACAGAAACGCTCCATCGCAGCTGTCAAAAAGTGTTGAGCCGACTGCCGTGCCTTCGTTCTTTCTCTTCCGGGCAGTGTACCGAAACTGTTGTGACACATTTCGCCAAGGTAAAGGAAATTCGGTGAAAAATGGGCTGAAATTCGGCGCTAGCTGGGACGGGTTGTTGTGGAAACGGTTCGCAAAACGCTCCCGCGACTCGGTGGCACACTTTTGCGGGCGATTTTCCTCCGGGAAATGTGTGAAAATTGTGTGTTTCTAAACGTTGCACAGGGACCGGATCGGGCGCTCCACGCACGATTCTCCGGAATGAAGCGCGTGCCGTTGTATATGTGTGTGCGTGCTTGTGAGTGTGGCTGTTGATACATTCAGCCGAAATGTGTTTTCCGTGCGCGTGACTGTGGGATGTTTTTTTTTTTAATGTAAAGTGAATCTTGTGAGGGACAATCGCCCGTAATACGTAAAAGTGTGCACAGCCGCTGTTTCCCGCCCAACACATCGACCTGTACCCGCCGAACGCGCCTGAACCGTACTAATTGTGATTGTTTCCCTTCTCTTTTTTGTCTTCTCCACTCTTGCAGATGTTCATGCCAAAAGCACATCGCGTCGCCATCTACGAGTACCTCTTCAAGGAGGGCGTGCTGGTCGCGCAGAAGGATTTCTACGCCCCGAAGCACCCGGAGCTGGAGAACATCCCGAACCTGCACGTCATCAAGACGATGCAGTCGCTCAAGTCGAAGAACTTCGTGAAGGAGCAGTTCGCCTGGCGCCACTACTACTGGTATCTGACCAACGAGGGTATCGAGTACCTGCGCGCCTTCCTGCACCTGCCGTCCGAGATCGTGCCGTCGACGCTGAAGCGCGCCGCCCGCTCGGAGCCGCAGCGTGCCCGCACCCAGGCCGGCCCCCGGCCCGAGGGTCCGAAGACCGGCGAGGACCGCCAGGCGTACCGGCGCATGCAGCAGGCCGCCCCGGCCGACAAGAAGGGAGACGTCGGTGTCGGTGCCGGCGAGCTCGAATACGTAAGTACAATAATGTGTGTGTGCGTGGCCTTGGTGCCGTCATTCGTCAATAACATTGGTTTTTTTTTCTCCCTTTTTATAGCGTGGTGGATTCGGCCGTGGTAATCGTATGTAAAGGCGTCCCTGTTTTTTCCAACAATCAAATCCTGTCCGGGTGTTTTTCAAGTTCGATTCACAGCAGTACGATATCGTGCACACACACACACACGTGCGTGATTGTAATGAGCGGAAAGACGAAGTTGCGGGAATTGTGTTGCTGTCCAGCACACAACACCCCTCCCGAAACACGCGCGCGTTGGGTGTTGTATTCTCCTTACTTTTGTGACGTGAACGCTTCGAAAACACCAGGGTACGCTTACCTTTATAATTTTGTGTTAAGCAACAACATAAAAGAAATAATGGAAAGACGTTCTCTTCGATTGAATAAAGCAGAACGAACTTTAATGCTCTAACACAACCACACAACCTGTTCTGTTTTCCTGCTCTCCTGCCGCTCTGCGCCACAATCAACCGAGCGCGCTTCTTCTGCAATCAAACAATCCTGTCCACCGATAAATCAAACTCACTCGATCGGCACTTGGGAAAGAACTGTCGGCGAAAAGAGTGCAAACGGCGTCGTTTTCCTTCTCTCCATTGTCGTTAGGCGGTGCGCGGGTACGTTTGTGGTCGTGGCGGGGTACAAGTAACCGCCGGAAAAAGATTGCGAAACATTTCCTGGTTCGACAAACAATTCCGGTCCATCTGGTTGCTGGTGGAAGATGATTAGCCATCAAAACGTTAAACTTTAAGCTTTTATCTGCTTTTACAGCCGCTGTCAGTCAAAAAGACGATAATTTCATGATTTTGAAACATAAACCGTCAATGTTAGCGACTAACGATAGTCACCGCAAACTTGAAGGTTTTTAGCTTTCTCGTTATTGTATGCAATCTTCTGGCTTTCTTTTTTTGAACAGATTTGGCTTATAAAAAAAAGAAATTATCACATTATTTTTGTACATTCAATCCTATCATGGTTTATGTAACGATTATCCGAATGCATACGCTTGAAAACTTCTCATTTAAACTCAATGCATCTTGTTTAACATTTTATTTTCAAAACTATCAATAGCTCAGCATACGGTTCGCAATTGGAAGAATCGTTTGAGGCTTGAAAGTTTGAAATCTAGACAATTTAACAAACACCAAACTATGGAGCCGAAATTGGCAAACATATATCATCCCCGGCGTTATGGTGGACCAGTTTACTTTCTTGTCCTCTTTTCGATATTATTTTCTGATATTGCATTTCTCTATCGTCATGTATCATCCGAAATCAGCCGTCTTACAGTATTCTAAAGATCAAAGTTTTTTTTCCAAAATTTTGTGCTTATGCTTGCGACACGTGAGATAGCACGTGGAGCAACATTAACCGTTTATCCGAAATTTTACACAAATTGTCCATATATGCTGTTCATTAAGACTTCAGCAGGGTAAGACATGCACAGGAGAGTACTGTGTGAATGCCAATTTCATCACATTTGCACATGTACTTCAGGTACGATGGTGCAGTAGCAACTGGCTTAGAGATAAAGATTTTTAAATGAAAAAAAAACAATAAAAATAATACAATATCACCTTTTCTGGTTCAAGAACTGCATATGACCTAATGGCGGTCAAGAAACTGATTACTGAACTTATGCCGGTCCAAGATCCGAAACTGAACCCATATCGGTCCTAGAACTGATCATGAATCTATACCTGCCCTGGAACCTATCATTATTTCTTCCAGTCCAGGAACAAAGTATGAGCCCACGCCTGCCTTAAATTCTATCCTGAACTCATATCAGCTCAGATTAACAGATATTTAATCCATACCGGTTATATAACCAATCATAAATCCAAACCGGTCCTAGAACCGAACACCAACCCCAACTTGCCCTGGAACCTATCATGAACTCATACATTCCCTAGAACCTATCATGAGCCCATACCGATCTTGGATTCGATTATGAACCCATAACTGCCCTGGAACCTATCATGAACCCATACTGGCCCTGGAGCCTATCACGAACCCATACCGATCATGGAATCTTTCATGAACCCATACATGACCTGGAACCTATCATGAAATTATACCTTCACTAGAACCTATCATGTACCCATACAGGACCTGGAATCAATGATTAACCTATACTGGTCCTGGAACCTATCATCAACCCATATCGATCCTGGAACTGATACTGAACCCATACATGCCCTGGAACTTACCATGAAATCATACCGATCCCGGAACCTATCATGAACCCACACATGCCCTGGAGCCTATCATGAAATACCTTCCGTAGAACCTATCATGTACCCATACAGGACCTGGAACCTATGATTAACCTATACTGGTCCTGGAACCTATCATGAAATTATACCTTCCCTAGAACCTATCATATAGAACCCATACAGGACCTGGAACCTATGATTAACCTATACTGGTCCTGGAACCTATCATGCACCCATACTGATTCTGGAACCTATACTGTTCCTGGAACCTATCATGAACCCATACTAGTCCTGGAACCTATCATGAACCCATACTGGCCCTGGAACCTATCACGAACCCATACCGATCATGGAATCTATCATGAACCCATACATGACCTGGAACCTATCATGAAATTATACCTTCACTAGAACCTGTCATGTACCCATACAGGACCTGGAATCAATGATTAACCTATACTGGTCCTGGAACCTATCATCAACCCATATCGATCCTGGAACTGATACTGAACCCATACATGCCCTGGAACTTATCATGAAATCATACCGATCCCGGAACCTATCATGAACCCATACATGCCCTGGAACCATGTTATCATGAAATTATACCTTCCCTAGAACCTATCATATAGAACCCATACTGGTCCTGCAACCTATCATGCACCCATACTGATTCTGGAACCTATACTGTTCCTGGAACCTATCATGAACTCATACTGGTTCTGGAACCTATCATCAACCCATGCCGGTCCTGGAACCTATCATGAACTTATACGAGACCTCACACTGATACTGAATCCATACCAGTCCTGGATCTGACACTGGTCCCATACCGGGCCTGGAACTACAGATAAATTTATTTTAGTCCTGGATCTGAAAGTAAACCTATTTAAGAGCTGGAACTGATTCTGAACCCATACCGATCCTGGAATCGATCATGAACCCGTACAGATCCCGAAATAGCTCTCGAGTTCATTTATTTCTGGAACAGTACTTGAAACTGTTCCGGATTTGGACCTGGTGCGGGTATGTCTCCGACACAATTCCAGTCTCCTCGCATCGTCACCACCGCAGGTGTGTATCTCTGTTGGCGCCGTTCTTACTTTGCGCCATTGTTCAGCGTGCGGCGATCTTGTGCTCATGCTTTCGACAGGTGAGATAAAACACGTGGATCACCTATAGGATTCAAATAAACCGTTACACACCTTATCCAACAGCTTTTCATCACAACCCGAAGGTAAGGCATGCGTGGAGAAAGACCTGTGTACTTGCAGATTTCACATTCTAAACTTTATTATGTGAGGTGGATGGAGCAGCAGCATGCTTTCAGGAGAATGCTTTTTTTTTTAGAAAATATAATTAAAAAAAATCATTTTAATCCCACATGAGATCTCTTGTGTGCCGTTGAGGTTTAAGAAAAAAAACTGAAACAACTCCTACTATTTAATATGATTGTTATTTCCCTAATTGTTGTGTTCGAATGTGTTCGGGGATAGAAAGAATACGAAAAGATAAAAATCATAAATCAACAGTTGCTTTTCAGGTGCCCCACAAGAGACACGCCTTGGTAGTTGAACTCATCTTTATTGGTAATTCACATCGTTCGTCATGGCACATCGGGTGTCTCAAAAACGGGCCGCGCATCTTACAATGGTTGTGTGTCGATTGATGCCTGAATTCAAATTAACGATTTTTTTTTTAGTTCATTTCATTGCAACAAAATAGTTCACCCGCCTTTCATTCGAATTATAGTTGCAATGTATTCAGTCGGCGATTGTTCAGCGGAAAAAACAACGCCTTTTCTTTTGTTAGAAAAACATCAACGCGTTAAGGAAAAAAAAAGTAAAGAAAAAAAAAGTCCTACGGAACAAAAGCGCTCACTCACGCTTGCGCTCCTTCTCCGCGTCCGCTTCCCGCTGCTTGCACGCAATGGTTTCGTCGTCGCTAGCCGCCTTTTCCTGCGCTGGCGTCGGGCGTACCGGGCGCGGCGAGAACAAACCGCTGCGCGCGTTTTCCCACTCCTCCGCCGCCATGTCGTCCAGCGGGCGCTTCACCGACTCGCGCCGCGTGCGCCCGCATCGCCGCAGCTGCCCGCCTGCCGCCGCCGTCGATGTGCCGGCCGTACTGTTCCGACGATGACGGATCGCGCCCAAACCAGCCCCCGCCTGCCTGGCCGGTGTCGCGGTGTGGCCCGCGGCACCCATCGGCGAGGGGCCGACGATCACCATAATCGTGTCGGACCGCAAGTTCGCCACACTGCAGTGACGCTGGATCAAGCGCGACTTCACTTCGTCCTGCAGCAGCACTACCGGGCGCCCAAAGGACGCTGATGCGGCGTTCACCGGCCCTGCCTCGGTCGCCTGCGCCGTTGTGCGCGCCGATGGCCCGCCGCCCACCGACAAATCCATCACCTGCTGCTCCGGGGACGCCGGCAGCGGCGGAATGGGTGAGGCCGAAGCCGCCGGCCCATCATCCGTTTCCATCGGCGAGAAGGACAAAGCCGGCCGGTCCAGCTCGTAAAAGCTCGCCGACGCCAAATCGTGCCCATCGTTCGACGAATCCGAACCGCAGCCGGTGGCGTCTGTGTGAATTTGTGTGGTTAGAAAATGGGCGCGAAAGTGGACCGGGCATCACCCCGGAAAAAAGGGAAAACTTGGGGGGAAACTCGTCCAAATTGTCCACTTTTTTGCCTACCTTTGTTGCTAAGATCCATTGTTGCACCGTCAAAAATTGAGACGCTATCAAAGAATTTTCTCCAAAATCGCCGCTAACACACACACGCACCAACACCAACTTGTTCTTGACAAAGCACGTCCGGGCTTGGAGAAACGCGTCCGCTCCACTCGAGAGGCTGTGCAGAAAAGGCAGCTCATCTCGTTCGTCGTCTCCAGCGGCTCCCGGCAACAGTCGCTGGTGCGATCTCATTGGCAGAGGAGGTGGAGCTAGCGGTGGTGGTGGTGGTGGTGGTGGTGTCGATGGTGTTGGTGGTGGTGTCGATGGAGTTGGTGGTAGTGCGACAGACCGTTAGAGCACAACAAAGGATGTGAATTTCTTGCGAATTTCGCGCAGTGGTCCGACACACGTCCGGCCGTTGGTTTCAAACACTTTTACATCTTTGCAGTCAGGAAGTCAGACGACACTTCTCTCTTGGTGTGAGTTTGCGTGCGTGTGTGTATTTTGTGGGGTAAGAGTGAGCGAGCGCGAGCTCGAATTCTTAGTTTTATCGTGTTAGCTCCTAGCAGTCCGCGGTTTTCGTTAGTGTGCGTGCGTGTGTGTGTGTATTGCTCAACTGTAATCCGAGATTGACCTTCGCCCGCGGGTAAGTGTCGTACGGTTTTTGGCTATTCACTCAGCCCGCCCATTTTCCTATCTCACATAGCGCACAAATCTCCTTACAAGAAAAAAACGAAAAAACGCACGCAATTATTATAAATCTCTAACCAAACAAATTTGTCCAGTGGCGCTCGGAAACCACAAAACAACGCATCTCGCTCTCGGCCGGCGGCAAATACGCCTCTCTACCCTTCTCTCCCTTCCTCCCCATTGTCCCCACGGTTTAGTTGGCCCGCCGCTTGATCGACACCTTGCCGCGGCGCAGATGCGACAGAAAGATGCGCACCTTCTGCCCGTCGGACGTTTTCTTCACGCAGATCGCCTCGGTCCCGATCGCGGAGATGTTGGCCGGAAAGCGCGGTATGTCCCGGCCCTCGACGTGCACCGGCTGGCCGCGGTGGAACCAGCGCCGCTCGTACCACAGCTTCCCATCCTCGATGCGCGTTTCCGTCGACGGTTGCGCGTTCGGGTGTCCGCCCTGCAAAGAAAAAATCCCCCAAAAAAAAGCGCGTCGTCAGCCGAAATTGAATCAAAACCACACACACACACACACACCCAGCTACACTTACCGTTCCCGTGGGTGCTGCCCCACTGCCACCGTAGCCCTCCGCCGGCTGAGATCCACCGTTCTGGTCGGCGGCATTCGCTCCCCCGCCGCCCCCGCCTCCACCTCCTCCACCGCCACCGCCCGTTGGCGTTCCTCCACCCGTGCCGCCGGTGCTACCGCTCGCCCCATCGTTGACGGAATGTTGAGCGGCGGCGGCGGCGGCGGTGGAGGAGGCTGCGGCGGCGGCCGCAGCTGCCGCTGCCGCCGCGGCTGCCGCCCGGCTCGCCGAGATCGGTTTGCTGCGCGAGATCAGCTTCAGATCGTGGTCCACCTCCTTGTCCTCCAGCAGAAATGTCAGCTGGTTGGTCGTCGGCTTGCGGCGCTTCTCCGGCACCGGCAGCGGCTCGTTCGGGCGGCGGCGCAGCTTCCGCGTCACGGTCGGCTTCACGTCGACCGAGTCGCCGTTCAGCTCCATCGTCGCGAACTCGTGCTCGATCATCTTCTTCTGGTCCTCCAGGTCGGCGATCAGGTTCTCGATCAGCTCCGCCTTCTTCTCGTCGAACTCCTTCTCCGCGGCCGCCTTCTCGAGGATGCAGTCGCGCTCCGCGCACGCGAGCAGGTAGTCCCGCTCGACCTCGTTCAGCAGCACCCGGTCGTCCAGCTCGAGCTGCAGCCGGTCGACGATCTTCAGGTACTCCGGGTGCTTGCCCTGCTTCAGCAGCTCGAGCTGCCCGAGCAGGTTCGCCAGCTTGTCCTGGTACATCTGCTCCCGGATCTCCATCCGCTCGTCCACGCTGTGCTGGTTGTTCGTGCCGGTCAGCAGCTCACTCTCGCTCGCCTCGTCGGTGTCTGTTGGTGGAGCGGAACAAGCAAAAAAAAAAAAAAAAACGCACCCGTGTTATACAAACGTGTCCACACGCGGCCCACCTGCTCTGCCGGTCGGTTCGCTTGCCTTCGCCACTATCGGCGTCATTTTCGCCGTCCTGTTCCGGCTGGGCGTGCTGCTCCCGCCGGCTGTCCATTTCGAGGTACACCGTGCTACCACCCCGGTTCGTTGCCATACTCTCCCCCACCCCTCCCCACGGTTCTCGGTCGCACTGTTGGCCCGTTGGCGGGTCAGATTCGGACCCGAAAGGAAAACCTTTTTCCCTTTGGGAAATGCTACACGCACTGCTAAATGTTACCCTTTTCCAGAATTTTTAAGCCCAGGCCTGGTAAAATTAGCTACAAATCGAAGTTTTGTTTTCTGTTTTTATTTATTTCTATTTAACTATTTAAACAACAAGCGCGCGATATATGACGCCATCGGTGGCTATGTTTTTATTTACGTTTTTTTTTTTTTGTTCAATCCGACGGCAAAGCAGTTTGACAGCGGCGTCATGTTTGCCACTGCACAGCGGGGCAAGGGCTGCCGGAAGTCCAAAAACAAAGAATATTTCGGATTAAAAAAATATTGTTTTTATTACCAAGTTTAATAGCTAGTTAAGAAAAATCTGTAATATAACAACTCTATCATTATAATTTTATTAGTTATGACTGGTCAAAGTTGCAAAACAATCATTCCCCGGGCTGTTTATCCGGTTGTCCGTTTATCCGTGCTGTTGAGAAATGACAACTCAATACAAAGGTGACATTACGTGGTGAGGTAAAAAATCGAAAAAAATCAGTGCACATACCCATAGCAAAAATCATTACAATTCAAGGCACATTTCAAATATTCTTGTAGGAAAAACATGAAGTTATTAAAACTGGCTAGTTTTTTTTTTTACTTTGCTCAACAGCCGTTGAAGGTCAAGGCCTGCCTGTACTACTTGTGGGCTTGGCTTTCAGTGACTTACGTATGGCGACACGGTCCATTCGGGGCTTGAACCCAATGTACGAATTGAGGACTGTTGCGCGAGATCGGCTAGGTTTAGCCAAAAAAAAAAAAAATAAATAAATTGCTAAAATAAAACAAAAATATGAATTTGTGAAAAAATTTGCTCAAACTTTCACGTAGATCAAAATAGCTCATTAGACTCAGTCGATTAACTTGTTTTATGTTTGAAAACACAAAAAATAAGATAAAATGTGTTCAAATTTATTTATTGCATTTGGCATTAATCTGGCTCGTAAACAAACTTGATAATTCGATAATTTCGGATGAAGCAGCAATGTCACGCGAGACGAGTAGCTATGTTTGCAAAATTGAGCTACTTTTTGTCGCGCGCGACGTTGTCGCTCTATGTCTATTTGAACGGTAAGGCCGCAATACACGAGCCCCAAGTTACATTTTCGAGTAGATTTTTTCGTTTTTCGAGCTGCTGGAAGCTTAAAGAGTAGACTTAAACCCTAGTGCAAGGTGGAATGTATAATGAGGTGTAGTTATAGGGCTTTTGGCGATCCCCCCCCTGGGCTCCGATTTTGACAGATGGTTTTCCGCTTGTATATGTATTGATGGATTGTTTACGTTTTGCATGGTCAATATTTGGTGGAGATCAATTAGGGTGAATATTTTAGTTTATTAGAACACAGCCCGTGATTTAAAATGGAAATTTTCCTTCGAGAACTAGAAGCGTTCGCCAAACGCGGAAAACTAACTGTCAGTTTTCTTCGTTGATTCTTCTTCCACCTAGCTGTCAAAACGGGCTTATAACTTGACCTGATATCTTTACGGTCCTTGCCCTAGTGACATTTTTGGGTACCCAGGTGACAACTGTTCTACATTTTTAGCTTAAACTCCTCGTGAACAGTTCGATTTAACCCATTGCCTCAAATAAACGCTTGAAAACATGGTTGTATGAGTGAAAAACGATGTGTTGAAGCATTGAAGTTTACGTCAGTACTTCGTTAGAAGCCGGACAAACAAGAAACTTGCAGTTTCGTCCTCGATATACCCCAAATAGCCAGAATTGCTTAAGCATCTCATTTTGGCACGCTAAAGATCGCTGCTCTAATTCGCCTTTTGCAGTAGATAAACAGCATCAAAGTTCTATGTGGTCCTTCTAAATAGCCCCTAAGCAGCTTCCTTATGCCACGATGCCAGGGATTATTTTTCTTTGTGTTTAATTTTCAAGCAAGCGTCATCGATGAAATAAACAACAAGATTTGTTTCGTTTAAACACATATGTATATTTTTAAATCTTTTGTATTGATGAATTACACAAAATTTAACATAATTTACTGATAATTCACAATCACTTCACTCAATATTCCTCCTTCAATTAACGATTCTAACTTGTGCAGTAGCAATAAGATTATTGCCGGCGAACGTCTTTGACACTTTGACAAGAGCCACCTTGTACCGATATTATGGATAAAAAAGCTATAAAGTTCCACCAAGTTCAGTACGCTTTCTTAACAAGCCTTCAAGTTCCACCATGAACCCTACACATAGTGCTAATCAGCCGCAAAGTTCCAAAAAGTACCATGTGCCTGTTAAAAAGCTCCATAGTTCCGTAAAGTACCGTCTATCTCTTAATCAGCCACAAAGTGCGACATCGGAACGATTTTTCGTTAAACAGCCCTAAATCAGCTATAAAGTACGAGCTGGTTATTTGGGAAACTTCCCTTAACCGTAGAGTTGGCAACCAGATTTACACACGTAAGTTGGCAACCGGCATACCCGGGTATTCCACACGTGTTGATGCAAAAAATTAACGATTTTCATAGGTAAACAATGCTTTCTATATTTTAATGCTGTAAGCAAGTAATGCCGACCATATATTCTCTTCTATTTCATTTATTCATTAAGTTTTTTCATTTTATTATAAAAATAACGGTCAAATTGAAACTTGGAATCGCTTGAATTTGACTCGAAAATAAGCACAATACGAAAAGAGGAAGAAGAGAAACGTCATTCTCCATACAAAATGTATGGAATACCCGGGTATGCTGGTTGCCAACTTACGTGGTAAAGTTAAAAAAATCAAAATAAAATACTTACAGGCTGTTTAAAATTACAACTCATGCACCAAAAAATCATAAATTAAAAGTTGGGAGGCTCGGAAAATTTTAACTCAATAAAAGCAATGAATCAAAAATTATTGCAGTTCGAAGTTGAAAAAAATACCCGGGTATCCGGTTGCCAACTTAAAGGTTAAACTGCACCAGTTTAAGGGAATTTAGAAAAAGGCCTGTAAAATCAACTGTGATGCGGTTTTTTCGTTGCTTTCTTCTATATTTGATCGGAAATGATGTTTCGTATCGTTATAGTTGGTCATGTAGCCATTTTATACTTAAATAATATCGATTTTTTATTAAATAACCTCACACAAAATTTGCTTTTGTTTTTTATCAAATACCAAAGCTATGAATGTAAAATGAGCTCGACAGCATCATCCATCAATAGAGGAAAGTCTAATTTACGAACGCACCAAATCTTAGCGCTTTCAACACACTTAATCACACACAAATCCACAATTTCAAGCGTATCGAGTGCTAGGGTAACTGTACCAGTTTTCGGCACGCTAGTGCAGCAGTTTCACAAAAACTGCTCACAAATAAACATTTTTTATTATTTTTCATGAAAGTGATGTTATTCTGGTTGATAAACTACCCAAGTGCCACAAATCCACTAAACGACCACTAAACGGCTTCTAAACGACTCAAGTTCTCTACCTAAACGGAATATAGAAAGACTTCGTTTAGCAGACGCCAAACGACTCATTCATTCTAAAAATAGCAAAAAAGCTGGTGGCGCTATCTGTTGGTGGGATACCCCAACCAGTTGAGCTTCATCGCTTGGAGGAGAGCTTTCTCATTTCCTCTGTACTGTTGTATGGTTTCGCATTGAAGTTATGCATCGCTAGAACTAGAACGGCGATACGATTGTTTAAATACTAAACTCCAACGGAAACCACCAGCACTGAAGCAAGTGAGATTTGAGCAATGGTCATTGGTGTTGATACCCACGTATCTTACCACACGACCATTTATATAGATTTTTGCTCAGAAAGTTAGAAGGCTATATAGGTCATAATAAAATGCAACTTGTCGAAACACATTGCAAGAAAAGGATAGCAATATAATGATGAGTTGTAATACGCCATCTATTGATGAAACCAATGAAGCTGTGGAGCTTTCATTTTTTTTCTATGGATATTCAATTTTCCAGTCGTTTAAGCTTAATCTGTGGCGCTTGGGTATCATAATATGTTACACTATTTTTTATTTGCCGGTTCAAAGCCCTTTTTCATAAATATTCGTAAAAATGCAAACATTGCTTTTGTTCCTATTTTCGGCAGTTTGTTCCTATTTTCGGCAGGTTGTGTTCCTATTTTCGGCAGCGCGAATACGGGTCAGAAAATGTTATTTTCTATGTAAATATGTACAAAAAAATGTTTAAAGCAATTTTACACTCTTACTTTCCTAATACTATTGTTAAAAAGCACTTTAATTAATAATTTTAGGTTGCTTATTTTGGCCCGTTTTGACAGCCATTTTGATGCGACGTTTAAACAGAGCAGCCATTGACAGTTTGATGGTCATAGCGTACGGTGCGAATTGGCTTACAAATATTTATTTTTCTCTTAAGTTAGTGCATTGTTTGTCGTAAAATTGGTGATATTTGGTACAAGAAAGGTCATATTATGTGTCGATATACGCATTGTAGTGTTCTGATCAATTTTTAAAGAAATATTCAGCCAAATCCAAGGTGTGTTATTGTTCCGAGTTTCGGCAGGAGCCCACAACATTGAGCTGTCAAAAATGAACATTTACTGTGTACCTATTTTCGGCAGCATTTAAAGTGAAAAATAATCTGTTTATCGTGATTTTAAAATTCCGAACAAGTTAGAATGAATTAAATAAGCATAAAATCTTTAATATACACCACTTTTTCATTGTTTTACTGTTCTGATTCTCTTAATCACAAAACCTGCCGAACCATTGGCTGACAGCAAAGCTGCCGAAAAAAATCACAATTTATTTGATATTTTGAAAAATACGTAATGAAATGGTGTGAAACTTCGTATGTGAATATCAAATAATTACACTTTCACTACAAAATTGTGTTTTGTGAAATTTTTTACCACATTTGTGCAGAATTTCACCTTTTTAGCTACCCTGCCGAAAATAGGTACACTGCCGAAAACTGGTACAGTTACCCTAATCGAGCAGATATGGAAAAACAACTTCGAGCAAATGTCACTTGGGTTGTTTCAAAATCACGCACGTTGACATTTGCCTATCCTCGATTTGACAGTTGTAGGAAGCAATCCAACCGCTCGGGAACCCTCTGCTACGGAACAGCAACACACAGCACAGAGCTTGAAGGGAAGGTAAATAAATGCAATTCCATACTCGCGACACCAGCTAACCAGTCGGTGCAAGACAATTAACCTACGCACCTGCTCGTTTTGCCCTCGCGTTGAGGGACGGTGCGCCGCAATCAAAGTGGCCACGGAGCATTTGTCCAACAAGCCTCTCAACAGAAGAAAACGATCAACCGTCTCAACCCTCAACACACACGGTGGGAGGAGGAACGGTGGCAACAGATTGTTACCACTACCTACCGACCCCACCCTCAACCATCCCTCCTCCTCCTTCTCCTCCGAAAGTGCAGAGCTGCGCGGATGTAAGTCGATGCGGGATCGATAACATGTGGCCGCCGTATGGTGCCGGCAGCTTGGCGTCCTGGAGACGTAACTTTTTTGTTGTTGTTGCTTGAGGTGTGTTTTAACCGGCCACTTTCTTTCCGTCACAGGGTGGATGATCTCTATCTGAGCGCAACACTGACCCGCTGCTAGCTGTGTGTGTGTGTGTGTGTGTGTTTGTGCGCGCGATGGATTTTCGCGAACTGATTAATGTGGCCAAGCAAAACGCGCTCGAGCAACAGAATGGCACCAAAACGGTAAGTAAAAACAGCATCGCGGGAATGGGCGGTGGGCCAGCAAAGCGAACGGAGGACCACGGCATGTGGTTTCCGGGGAGGGGGAGAGGGAGTTTGGAAAGTTTCTAGAACAATCGAATCACCCAAAACGCTTAACACGCTTCTCTTCTTTGCTTTGGTTTCCGTTCCATGTGTCCGCCTGCCGCCGGTGCGAACAACAAACGAACCGCTCCTCCCACTACCAACCTTCCCCCGCACTCTCACCACCCCCCCCCCCCCCCCCCCTCCAAACAGAACCGCACAGGGTACAGTGCCAAGTATTCGCCGCCGAAGAAGGTCACCAAGGAGAAGAAGGACCTGTCGGAGAACATAAAGCGCTTTCTGGCGAAGCGCGAGGAGGAGGAGCGGCAGAAGGCGCTGGAAAAGCACCAGAAGGCCCAGGAGCTGATGGCGCGCCGGGGCGGCAAGGGGAAGAAAAAGATCGAAAAGATGCTGAAGGTGATCAAGTCGGCGAACAAGTCGGTGCTGGAGGACGCGGCCGACGCGGCGGAGTGTGCGCTCGGCACGGAGAGCCTCGAGGACGACTACGGCTACACGTCGGCGGTCGCGAGCCAGTTCTTCAACAAGCTGGTGGACAAGTACAAGAACGCACCGGACGAGTCGCTGTTTACCGAGGCGAAGAAGCGCAGCATGTCGAGCGAGGAGCTGGCGCGGGCCCGGGCCCGCGTCAAGGACGCGATCATGAAGGAGCAGGAGGAGCAGAGCGCACCGCGCACCCGGAAGCCCCGCACGGCTCGGGTGGAGGCGGAGGACACGCGGAGCGGCGTGGGTGAGGCGCGTGGGGTCGCGTGTGCGCCGGTGGCCGGGCGGCGGGAGGAGCCGGTGGCCGCGAAGCCGGCGGAGGAGAAGCCCCGGCCGGTGCGCAGGGCGAATGTGCCGCCGCCGCCCGACTTCACCACGCTGCTGAAGCTGGCCGAGGCGAAGCAGCACGAGGCGGTCAAGATCGAGGTGCCGGCCGAGAGCCGCAAGCGCGAACCGGAGCGGCCGATGACGAGCAAGGAGAAGCAGGAGTACGAGGAGCAGCAGGCCTTCCTGGCGATGAAGCGGCTGCGGGACAAGGTGAAGCAGGACCCGAACCTGTCCGACAAGGAGAAGCAGGCGAAGTTGGCCCGGCTGGACGAGCTGCGGGCGGCCGGCAAGCTGCCGAACATTCCGCCGCTGCCGGTCGGTAAGGGTGGAAGGGCCCCGGCGGCGGCAAAGCCAGCCGCCCCTCCCGCCCGGGCCCCGGGCTTTAAAATTCCAAAGCGCAACGAAGCGGGCGAGCCGGCCAAACCGGGCGAGAAGGGTTTGACCGGCCCGCCGCCCGCTGCGACGGGCGAGCCGAAGGCGAAACTTTCTAGCAGCACAAAGACTACCAGCAGCAGCACCAGCGGGTTGACCAACGGTAAGGTGGCCTCCTCCGGTGTGCCACGAGCCAGCCCGGCCACACCTGCCGTCCCCGCCGCACGCACCAGCAAACCGGGCGCGCCTTCCACGGCCGGTGCGGCACCCCCGCCCAAAGCTTCCGCACCGGCACCGGCAGTGAACGGGAAGTCGTCCGCGGCGCCCAGCAAACCTTCTTCCATGTCTTCCACGGCGGTCAAAAGCAAACCGACCACCACCGCAGCGTCCGCCCGGCCGCAGTCCTCGTCGGCGGGCTCGAAACCGAGCGCCTCCGGCACCTCCCGGCAGCCATCGACAGCCACCAGTAGTGCCAGCAGCGCAGCGGCGCGTCCGGCACCGCAGCAGCAGCAGCAGGCGAAGCGTCCACCGGAACCGGTCGCCAAAACGCGCCAGTTCCCGCCGCCCGACGTGCGACGGGGCCCGCCGGTGGCGAAGCGGCCCGGCGCCGGTCCGCCCACGATGGGGGGCGGCCGGCCGCACCCGGGTGCGGGCGGTGGCCCCGGCAAGAAGCGGCGCATCATCGACAGCGACAGCGAGTACGACAGCGAGATGGACGACTTCATCGACGATGGCGACTGCGAGGAGGACTACTCGTCCGCGATCAAGGAGATCTTCGGCTACGACAAGTCCCGGTACCGGCACGAGGCGTACGACGACGAGGACGACAACATGGAGTCGTCGTACGCGCAGCAGATGCGGGAGGAGTACATCAGCAAGAAGATCGGCCTGATGGAGGACCTGGAGGACATGCGCATGGAGGAGGAGGAGAAGCGCCGCAAGACGGTGAAGAAGAAGGGCGGGCCGCCGAAGCGGAAATAGTGGACAGTGGTTGTGTTTCTCTGTTCGCTTCCATCTGCACTTATTTAATTCTAACGGGCCCGGACAAACAAGGAAGGTGGCCGGGCAGAAAGAGGAAAGGGTAAACGGGGCCAATCTCCTCAATTCTCTCAAAAACCACCCAGCCCGGTCGTCGGGTATGGCGGCGGCGAAGGCGGTTTTCTAACGATTCGTTTTATTTAAATTAAAGCGTTCATGTAGATTTATATTTGTTTTTATTTGACAGTTAAGGATAACATGTATTTTTGGGGGATTTTTAACGTCACCCCAAACTCCCTTCCCAATCCCTCTCTTTTTCCCTCTCTCTAACTCTCTCTCTCTCACTCTCTCTCTCGCTTGCTTCATTATCCCATAATTTAGATGATCAACTCTGGTGCAACACCAACATTTGCATCGTTTTTTTTTGTTTGTTTATTTTATTTCGCCCATGTGCGTTCCGTTGCGAAAGTAGAAAGCAATAGCACGTGTTGCGCAGCTGTTAACAAAATTTGAATTAGGGTTTTTTTTATTTCGACACCCTCCCAACACACACACACATGCCAGTAAAGTAGGCTGTTCATTGCAAAAGAGTGGAAAGCACGGAGAAAGCACACAGAATGCCGTTGAAAAAAAGAAAGAGTCTGATAGCTTAAAACTGAAGAAATATATGGATTTTTGTCACAAATGGGTTTTTTCCTGTTCTTTTATCCCTCTCGCGTTACATTCTTCATTTGAATCGTGATACGTTTCGTGAATATACTAGAGGTTGCAGCTCCGTATCCGTGTTCGGAATCAATTTTGGAGCCGATTCCGTAGCTCCAAATCGCAACTTTCTCCGGAAACGGAGTCAGAATTGACTCCAGGATTCGAATTACCTCCGGAATGAGCATCAGTTCTTGAAATATGAAGTTTCTGGAACGAATTCAATCCGGGAATCTCCATGCGAATCGATCGTTTACAAGTAAATTCGGATTCTTTGCGGCTATCAATGCGTAGTAGCATTGGACCCAAACGCCTATTCTTATGGAGATGCCGAAACTGACTCCGATCTCGAAGCAGATTCTGATTTCGGAGTCAATTCCGATTCCGAAACCGATTCCGATTCTGGAGGCAATTCCGATTCCGGAGCCAATGCTGGAAACTGATTCTGATTTGTGGAGCAGATTCCGGAGCCGGTTTCGATTCCCCAACCGATTCTGATTCCGGAGCTTATTCCAATTTCGAAACCAATTATATTTCTGATTCCGGAGCCAATTCCGAAACAGATTCTGATCCCAGAGCCGATTCCGATTCCGAAGCCGGTTGATTCTGGAACCGATTCCAGAGCCGATTCATATTCCAATTACTTATTCTGTTTCCGAAGTCGATTCCGAAGCCGATTTTGGAGCCAATTCCGATTCCAGAGCCGTTTTCGATGCCGGACCGATTCCGAAACCAATTCTGATTCTAGAGCTGATACCTACTATCCGGAATCGATTCTGATGGAAAGTCCCTTTTCCCCATCGCTAGAACATACAGTAATAAAGCTGTGGGAGGGTCGCTTTTCCGGCATTTCAAAAGCTGCACGCGTGCCCAAGGGCCGACGGTTGCTTATGCTTATCGAGCAACTGCAATGAAGTAGCGAAAAGAGTGCTCTGCGATAAAAATTAGGTCGTCGGACGTGTTCAGCATTATGGAGGAAAAAGATATATGCATGCTTTTCAGTTCAGAACGATTAAAAGAGACACAAAAAATGTATTCTATTCATAACTAAAAGGGGTTTTAGCAACTTCCGGTGGCAAACATGCTATCCGAAAAGGGTAATTCGTCCCCAAGCAATGTTAAAAACTGACAATTACTTATGGTTACAATAATTTAATTTTCTAAATAAATTTAAAAAGGTATTTGATCAACCCTTTTACAAAACGGAACACCCTTTGCAGTGGATCGGTAACCTGCAACTCTTAAGAATTCGTCTTGAGGAGGTATCCAGAGCTCTCCTATGTAAACTACAACATAATCGGACAACATAATCAAACAAGCTGATGGCTTCATGTGCTTTGAGTCTAAGACATTTTGACATACTAAAGAATAATGCCAGAAGACTTTCCGGAAAGCTGTCGGACTGAAATGATGAAAAATATTTATAACAGAGATGTCAAACTGATGGCCCGCGAGGTCTTTCGGTGAGGCCTGCGAAGGCTTAAGCCAACATTTATTTGTAGTAGCATTTCTGCTTCTACAGTACATGCCATTGAACTCCGCACACTCGAATTATGAAGAGATGTTCAATTTTCCTGGTTTATTTATGAATTGTCAGACCATGCATCATCATCAACACTTTGTCGGTGTTTTCCCCTGTTAACCTTTTTCTCTTTGCACGTATGCACAAAAGGGTATGAATTCCAAAATCTGTTTCAATTCCGAATAATTTTTTGTAAAATGGTGAATAAGTTCTGCTAAACCGTTTCCAATGAATAAATTTGTTTGTAGCGAATATTTAATGAACAATTCTTTAAAGAAGCAAATCGCGTTTTAGCTTCAAACACATACAAAATCGTGAATGTCCGAAAGTATCTTACCCATCAGTATTTGGAGTTGGAACATTACTTGTTTATTTTTAAGCAATCAAGTTACCAAGGTTCTTGGTGACTAAAACAGTCATTTTTATAAGAAAAAGACTTGAAAAAATTAACACCCAACAGGAATAAAAAAATGCATGCTTTAACATTGTTTTGGCATATTGTTTTAGAAAAGATCTAACCCCCGTTTAGGTATGGTTGCCGCTTAGAATATTATACTTCTGCAAAACGTTTATAAATTAGCTGAATTCAGATCTCAGCATAACACGTGTTCCTTTTGATAGGATATTGCAAACCATCGCAAACTTTTCATGAGACAGCCTACCAAGACCAATATGATTAGATAGACTACTGTTGCAATTGGTTCTGATTTTGGTCGCCATAACAAATAGGGATTACTATGGAGATTACCAGGAGAAGAGTAATGGTTACTAAAGACTTGTATGACACTTTGCACTCTTCAACTGTCAAATGAAGATTTGTCTACGTCTAGACTGGACTGGACAAACCAACCTGTAGTAATTCATGGACCTTACACATCATCAAAAATAATTCAATATTTCTTATGTACGCTAGTCACAATCGATCCCGGCTCAAAAATTTGATAATCAAAATGACACCAATTTCAACATAAAATTTACTACCCCTGTATTGACTAAACCAAGGTAATTAGCCATGTCTATGTTTTTGCCATTATTTTTGCGAATAAAATCTTGTTAGTTGGCACAAAACTATGCAAATTATGAAAATATCAGAGACCTTTGGCCAATTGAAAATAATCCGCTACAACAGTTATTTGTTTGTACCTTATTTTACATCAAAGTTTTAACAATTGTAACGTAACCGTTATCCCAAATTGGAATGAAAAGAAATGCTAACGATCTGATGTTTGTATCATAAAGTGTAATACAAAACCTAGGCTGCGGTAAGTGCTACTATTTTCAGCGGCATTTTGGCCCGCGGGGTCAAATAAGTTTGACATCGCTGATTTAAACAAATATTCCAAAATATGCAAGAGAAAGAAACCGCGAACCCTGTATAGAAGCAGAATTGCAACGAAGCCTCCCTTCATTATCAAAACGAGCAACGTGGATTGCCGATACGTCTAAAATTCATGCAAACGACATTAAGCGTTTGCAGGTAGTTTATAATAAGCTCCTTAATCTAAGCGGGAAATGACAACACCTTTTATGGTTAGCTTCTTGTATTTTCACTTCTTTGTTTGGCACTTCCGATTTTTCAACTGGAGATGCCGCATTCAACAGTATCTTCCTTTTCTCGCATCGCACGATCGGGCCCGCAATTAATAAAGTTAATTTTGGTACTCATAGTGCTTGTAAGGTATCTTGCCAAACGTTAATTCGAATTACAGTGGCGGCCAGCTAAAGTCGGACACCGCTTATTTTCGCCTATCGTCTGAACTTGCGGCACCCTGGACAGTTCTCTAGACTACTGATTGGAAAACTTTTTTCATATATCGGTGAAGATACTCTGTAAAAAATCAGACCGATGAATTTGATAAAAGGTATGACGGTATTGGGTGTGCGGTCCATTGAAAGTCGGACAGTCTTCATTTCAGTAGCAAAATGACCACGTAGCATGACCATGTTGACCAATATGGTTCCTAAATGATTTTCAATCAGTTATTAAAGGTTCATCAACTAGTGTGGGTGGTCCTCGGCGTATTAAATAACCTAGGACATGCGCTCTACCGTCCGGTTTAATCAATTTGAATATCAGAGTAATTTTGAAGAGGGTATTTTTGTTTTTCACAATTTTAAAGTAATGAAATCATTTAAAAGCACCAGGAATGAAATTATATAGACAATTTTGTCAGTTCTGTTTTCCACATAAAACCTTGATTAATACATGTAAAAGACGAGAAACAAATGAATTTGTTAAGGAAATATTTGGATACAATGTGGAGAAATCTCCAAAGCCATCCGTTTTTGCGGGAGTTTAAATAAAAAAATAATTGTTGCGCAAAATCCAGAAGGAATATTCATGCTTAAAACCGTTGAGCTTATTAGGGTATCTAGAAAATTATGGATATGCATGGGCGGTTATGGCACGAAGTTTTTATCATTACCTTGCTAAAGATAGATATGGTTCATGTTATTAACATGTTCAAACATGCTCAGCCAACAAGCCCGGAACAAAGATGTTCAACCAATTCGAAGCAGTAATTATTCTATCTAATTAATGAACAACGGAATTGAGGCAATTAGGTCTTTAATGGCAGGTAAGGCAGTAAATGTCCACTACTCATTCATTTCTGATACTTCTAAAAGTTTATGTAACTCTAAAATTATTAAAAAAAAACAATAACTCTCTTCAAAATTACTCTCCTACATTTGTTGCAGCCTTCCCCCAAAGGTATTAGGTTGATTCAGACCGTAGAGCGCATGGCCTAGGTTTTTTAATACGCCGATGACTACCCAAAACAGTCGATGAATTTACCAGGAGTTCTCATAGCTGTGGGACACATTACAGGGTTACCCACGATTTATTGGTCGGTTCCCAGAATTTTTTGGGCTCGGCTCACGATTTATTCATTGTATCCCAGATATTGTTGGTTCGTTTCCATAATTAATAAGTATCGTCTAATTGGATATCAATACAATTGAACCAAAAACATCTCGGAACCGATCAATAAATCTTGGAAACACACCAAAAAAAAAAATATGGGAACTGACCAATAAATAGGGGAAAACCCTGTATTGACTCCTTCATACGTGAAATGACCTTAATGTTATTGGGAATTGGACTCTACAGCATCCTTGTTGAACAAATCCAATAGGAATGCAAAACGTCCAAGACGCGTGCCATAGAGTCCAATTTCCAACGTTTGAAGTTCACTACCTATAAGAAAGAGTCACTTCCGTCTCCCACAACTATGAGAACCCCTGGAAATTCCTGTAATAACTGATAGAAAATTATTTGGTATGCTGATAACTGATAGCAAAGGTATGAAATTTGGCATGCAGTCCACTGAAAGACAGTCTTTTCAGTAATTTCAGTAGCAAAATGACCACGTAGCGAGCCACAAGGTCAGATGATAGGTGAAAATATGCGGTGTACGACTAAAGGTGGCTGCCGCTGTATAAGAAGTAAAAACATATTTTTCATCACAATATCAAGCGTGGCGCCGTTGGTGCAATTTTTAATGCATCACAATATTATTAATTGGTTGAATTTTGGCATCGTAAAGCATAATAATATCTAAAAAGGGACCAAACATATTTGCGATGCGAAAAAGTTCTCATACCATTTTGATTAGTGCGCCCTACGAGTAACTCGTTGTAATAGGATAAGTGCTGTTAATTGTAAAAGAAAGAAAAAGTCAAGAAAATATTAACCTAACTCTAACATATATCGATTGTTGTCGGCTTTAAAGAGCCGTAAATAGAGGGAAGAGCGGTTAATAGTGTTATAACATTAGGATGGCTTTGCAAAAATGGTTAACAAGATGTTGCAGATAGCGTGATTTAAGGCCTGTTAGAAAATCGAAAATATATGGGACAGTCTAAAGGGCTTGACGTAATTCATTGAGCAAGCACATTACCGATCGCTTTGCTCTAGATTCGAAAATCCCTGAGCAGCAAATGAGCAAATGAGCAGCGCTTACTGGTGAATTAATAAACCGTTTGATTTTAGAGTAAAAAAAAAAGGAAGTAAAAGTCCAGTGGCCAACAAACACTTTCCCCTTTCCCCCCCCCCCCCTTCCCCTCCCCTCCCTACCCAAAGGCCAAATCACAAGTCCAGCATCCGGCGCAGCCAGTTCCGGTCGCCGTCGTCGTCGTCCGCGATCGGCTCGTTCGACAGCTTCAGCAGCGTGGCGCAGATCTCCTCGCTCACCTCGTTCGCTTCCGGCATCTCGGACAGGACCCAGGTGTCGTCCGTGCTGGCGAGCGCCTCGTCGCAGATCGGGCACGTCTTCTGGTGGATGTTCCACTGCTCGATGCACGGCATGCAGTAGCTGTGGGCGCACGGCAGCGACACCTCCGGCCGGCGCTCGAGACAGATGCAGCACTCGTCGGCGTGGTCGGTCGCATCCGCTGGGCCGGCCGCGATCGCGTCGACCTGCGCCATCAGGATCGAGGCGGTGGTGCAGTCGGGAAAGACGAACGTGCCGCCGCCCGACGACGAGCAGGTCGAGGCCGAGCTGGACAGCGGGACGGTGGTGGGCGTGGCGGTGCGCGCAGGACTCTCCGGCGGTGGCCGGGCGGCGCCAGCGGCAGCGGCGGACGGGCCGGCCCCGTCCACCTTGGCCGACGGCGGCGTGTCCGGCGGTCCAGTGGCGGAGCTGCCGGTGCTCGACCGGGACGGGCTCGCGCCCGGACTGTGTATCCGCTGGCTCTCGACCGTCACCATCGCGTGCAGGTTCGTCTGGAAGGTGCGGAACACCTGCAGGAACTGCTGCAGCGTCAGCAGCTTGAAGCAGTCTATCTTGCGCGTCTCCGGCTCGATCTTGACGCACGCGATGCGCACCGTCCGCTTCCAGAGGATGGAGTTGTCCGTGCCCTTCTTCACCGCAAACACCAGCTGCTTCCCGTTCGGGTCGAGACACTTCCGGGAGCTAGGGAAGGGAGGAAAGGGGAGGGGAAATAAGCGAATTGAGCCGAACGATGAGTCATCGAGGCAAAGAGAGAGATAGAGACGGGCAAGGGGAATACCTACAGTCGGTTCAGATCGGCCAGACACTTCTGGAAGTCTTCGTACCCGAGGTTGTTGATCTCGGAGAAGATGTGGACCTGCTTTTTGATCTCGAACTGCAGCGAGTCGACCGCATCGGCCGGCAAAATGCGCTGCGAAATGCTGGACGCCTGGCTGCCCATCTTCTTGCCCCCCCCCTTTTTCTTGGTACACACTCACTCAATCACTCACACACGCACTGGTTGTTTTTGCTACTTTTTGTTGTGCTCGCACTGGCAAGCTCACTCACATCGTCGGCGTGCAGACGCGAAAAGCTCGCAATTGTTGCTGTCTGTACAGCGATTGCATTTCGGTTTGATTGGAGCTTGGACTGGCGGCGGTTGATTGTATCCGGTGCGGGGTGGTGGTGATGACTCACACACACACACACACCGTGTTTTAGATGGGAGATTGAGGGAAGAAAAAAAAAGTGTCAAAAACAACTGGATTGAGCACGGGAATGGCGTCTCAGGAAAATGTCCCCACTGTCGCTCTGCCCTTGTGTCATCTAAACAACTGATTCTGTTCTTTTTTTTGTCCATTCACTTTAGCTATCGAACAGCTGTGGGTAGGACGGGAAAAACGGGTTCAGTTTCGCTGGAAAATGTCACCCAGCAGGAAGGAATGTTTATGTTGTCTTTTCGCGGAATTCCATCACACACTTCCACAGAACAGGACAGGGAGGGAGGGCGGGGAACTTTCTCGTGATCCGTGAAAGGTATGGGAAATTTTAAAGCCTTCTCATTAATTATTACTTTCCTTTATTTCCAGAAACTGACGGTACTATTCTGCGTTATAAAATGTTGCATTTGTTTTGGATGTTGTTACAGTGGAATTTGAATCCGTTTGACAGGCGTGAAGTGCCCTCTACACCATGCGCAAAGATTCGCCCGGGTGTATGTTGAGCATTTGCGCAACATTTGCAGCTTCATTGATTGAACGAACTCTAAAAAAAATCGATCGTAAAATATGTTTGTTCGACCCTCTTGGGATCTTGAGAATGTACACCATGGTGGAATAAAAATATCAGGTGATGGAATATTGAGCATTTTGACAATTCGACACTTCACGTAAGGTCCTCAGGATTCAAACTTTGTCTACATTGTTTTAATTGGTTCATTTGATTTTTCTACCACATTTTTTCGATTAATATAACTTTAAAAATATATTTTCAGCTTTGCGAGTTCTTATTTAACATCAAAACATATCCCAAATAGCCACATTTGCTTATGTAGCTAATTTTGGCGTGCTAAAGATCGCTGCTTGAATTCGCCTTTTGCAATAGATAAACAGCATCAAAGTTCTATGTGGGTCTTTCAAACAGCGCCTAAGCACCCTACCAGCATTAAACGGCCCAAGCGCCACAGATTAAGCTTAATCGACTGAAAAATTGAATATCCATATAAAAAAAATGAAAGCTCCACAGCTTCATTGGTTTGATCAATAGATGGCGTATTACAACTCATCATTATATTGCTATCCTTTTCTTGCAATGTGTTTCGCTATTATACCTATTATATAGCCTTCTAACTTTCCGAGCAAAAATCTATATGAATGGTCGTGTGGTCAGATACATGGGTATCAACACCAACGACCATTACTCAAATCTCACTTGCTTCAGTACTGGTGGTTTCCATTGGAGTTTAGTATTTAAACAATCGTATCGCCGTTCTAGTTCTAGCGATGCATAACTTCAATGCGAAACCATACAACAGTACAGAGGAAATGAGAAAGCTCTCCTCCAAGCGATGAAGCTCAACTGGTTGGGGTATCCCACCAACAGATAGCGCCACCAGCTTTTTTGCTATTTTTAGAATGCATGAGTCGTTTGGCGTCTGCTAAACGAAGTCTTTCTATATTCCGTTTAGGTAGAGAACTTGAGTCGTTTAGAAGCCGTTTAGTGGTCGTTTAGTGGATTTGTGGCACTTGGGATGCGAAAATCCAATTTACGCGAATGTCTACGGAAAGCATTATTCGCGTGACTCAGGGAAAAACTATACAGGCGGTCCCCGAGTTACACGGTACCTCTTATACGCGGATTCGAAGATACGCGGTTTTCCAAATTTGACAGTTCTTTGAGCAAATTGTACTGATTTGACACATCCATTGTGAAATACCAAATAATTTCCGTATTAAATGAATGTAAAATACTATTTAAAAAGGTTTAAAATTGTTCAATTCAGTAGAAACATATCAAATAATTAATTTGGTGGCAAAAACCACCCCCTACTTGCAAAATTGCACGAAAATTAGTGTTGACACGTCTGTATGTTGACATTAGAGCGATAACAAGTGCGAGATAATGATAAAGGCAGGTGCGCTTATCGATTAAAACGATAAGTTGATCGAAGGTGCCATAAAACACCGAACAGAGCTAGAGAGAGAGAGATAAAAGAAATGTTCGGAGCGGTCAGGGTTCGCGCGCCAGGTCAACGATCGAAGATCGGGAATCGGGACAGCGCGCACTGATTCCCAACCAAATAAGGGCATGCAACCAGAAGCAAAAAATCCACCAAAGGTACATGTCGAAGATTTGTAAAAAAGTGTGAATATTTTAAATAAGTCGAAAAATATACTTTTTTAAATCCACGCTCAACAAACGACTTGGTAACGCTTCCACAATTAGTGATATTTTGGCTGGAAATCCCGAGATTCGACTTACGCGGAAATTCGAGATACGCGGTATTTTGCGGTCGTTTTCGGTCCCCATTAACCGTGTATCTCGGGGACCGCCTGTACTGCAAATAATTCCTACATTGTTCTTGAGTTTTTGTAATTGTTGTGCCTCAAACGTTCTCGCTTGGTGCAGAAGGGTGCTTAACGGCAGACGAGACCAACGCTGACAGCCTGCGCCTGGGCGAAACGTCAAAAATTGCACGGCGTGCAACTGTCAGCCGGGGCTGCGGGTCTGATTTGCTGGCCGCTCGTCGGGGGTACCGCTCGTGTAGGTCTGCAACGTGTAAATACGCTTTCCCCCCGTGTTGTGGAAGGGGTGTGCACGAGGTGGTTGGATCAGGCGAGCGGGGAAGCGGGTTGGTAGAAAGGCGGAAGGGACAATTCGGCGAGTGCAGTACAGCCATCAGCGTCGACAGCAGCGGTAGTCCGTCCGCACACAACGCGCTTTCCTTCCACACGCACACGCACACTCACTCACACACAGTCCGGTGCCGGGTCGTGTTGCGCGGTCGCTCTGCCCTTACCCCAGGGTTCCTTCTTTTTTCCCATTTCCCATCGGTGCGACATTTCGGTAGTTTTGGTTTTCCCCCGTGAGGCCACGCGCGTGGTCGACAAGCAGAAAGTGTAGCAGCGATGACGGCAAAGGATACGCTTGAGGCTGCCATCACCGCCCAGGGAGACGTGGTGCGGAAGCTGAAGTCGGCCGCCACGAAGGATAAGGCGAAGGTAAATTGCGACCAGCCGGACGCTAAGAAGGCATAAAGCACGTGGGGGGCGTGAGCGACAATTTGGCACTTTTTAACCCCAAATTTTAGTACTCTTTGGGGGCCAATTTTCACGTGTAAAGTTTCGTTTTCCTCTTACAACAATTACTTTTTTTGCTGCTGAGAGTGCAAAAATCGAACAGTGCCGCAGCGCGATCGAGTTTCACCGCGGAAATCCGCAGCAAATTATGCGGTCTGCAATCAAGCCACCACTACCATCCCCGCTCGCCCAATAAACCACCCACCCACCCACCACAAGCAACTCACAAATGGGGAAAGCAGCTCCAATTGCTGGAAAGAAGGCCAACCAAACTCAACAATTCCATTCCATCTTACCATTCACGCTAGGTGCGAGCGCGAGAGAAAGAGAGAACAATTGCGTCAGCAGCAGCGCGAACGCGAGTGACGAAACGAAAGTGAAAGGAAAATCAGCTGAAAAGTGTGGCTCGAAAGTGCACTCCCGCCCGCGTTACAAAGCAAAGGGTTCTTGGGAGGGGGGCGGGAAGTGCATCGCACAATGCTGGCGAGACAATTGCTGCTCGGGGCCGGCAGCTCGCTGCGCCGGTTTTCGTCCGCCAGTCGGGGTGCGGTGGTGGCCAGCACGATGCAGGCAATACGGGCGGGCGAGGAGGACGTCCGGCAACGGCTCGCTCAGGTCAGGCGAAAGAGAAATGGGGGAAAACCCCCCGAATCGATTGAAACGGATTGAAGGGATTTTTATTGCTTTCCTTCTCGCCTTTGAATTGGAAACTAATACCTATTTCGTCTGTGTTTTTCCACATCATACGCAGATCAACGAGGAGGTCCAGAAGCTGCTGGCACTGAAGGAACAGCTCAAGCAGCTCACCGTCGACGACGATGGCAGCGGGGAGACAGCAGCAGCAGCGCCAGCGCCGAGCAAACCAGCGGCGGCCAGTGAGCCCGGCAACCGCAACCTGTCCCTGAAAACGCCGAAGGGCACGCGCGACTACGGCCCGGAAGCGATGGCGCTGCGGCAGCGCGTGCTCGACCAGGTGGTGCGCGTGTTCCGCCGGCACGGCGCGGAAACGATCGACACGCCCGTGTTCGAGCTGAAGGAGGTGCTGACCGGGAAGTACGGCGAGGACTCGAAGCTGATCTACGACCTGAAGGACCAGGGCGGCGAGATACTGGCGCTCCGGTACGACCTGACCGTGCCGTTCGCGCGCTACGTCGGCATGGGCAACGTGTTCAACATCAAGCGATACCACATCGCGAAGGTGTACCGGCGGGACAATCCGCAGATAACGCGCGGCCGGTACCGGGAGTTCTACCAGTGCGACTTCGACATTGCCGGCACGTACGACCCGATGCTGCCGGACGCGGAGTGCGTGAAGGTGGTGTGCGAAATCCTCGCCGAGGTGGGGGTGGGCGACTTTGTGGTGAAGCTGAACCACCGCAAGCTGCTCGACGGCATCTTCGAGGCGTGCGGCGTGCCGGCGGACAAGTTCCGCACCGCCTGCTCCTCGGTCGACAAGCTGGACAAGACGCCCTGGGAGGAGGTGCGGCGCGAGATGGTGGAGGAGAAGGGGCTGTCGGAGGAGGCGGTCGGGCGGATCGGGCAGTTCGTGACGCTGCACGGCGGCACCGAGCTGATCGAGCGGCTGGCGGCGGACGAGACGTTGCGCGGCATCAAGGTGGCGATGGAGGGGCTGGAGGACATGCGGCTGCTGCTGCAGTACTGCGAGATATTCCAGGTGGCGGACCGGGTGTCGTTCGATCTGAGCCTGGCCCGCGGGCTGGACTACTACACCGGCGTGATATACGAGGCGGTCCTGCTCGGCGGCGGTGGCGCAGGAGGCGGCAGCGCGGACGAGGAGATCACGGTCGGGTCAGTGGCGGGCGGCGGCCGGTACGACAATCTGGTCGGCATGTTCAACCCAAAGCGCAAGCAGGTGCCGTGCGTCGGCGTGTCGATCGGGGTGGAGCGGCTGTTTTCCATCCTGGAGGCGCGGGCCGGCGGCAAAACGCGCACCAACGAGACGGAGGTGTACGTCGCGTCCGCCCACAAGGGTCTGCACCTGAAGCGGCTCGAAATACTCAACAAGTTGTGGTCGGCCGGCCTCAAGGTAGGTCCATTCTTTGGAGCGGAGTTTATAACTCTGTAAATTAATTATGATGTGCATACTAGTGATCTGCTCTTTGGAGTGCACTCACGACTCTGATCCGACTCCGGCTATTGTTAGTCCGATTACGACTCCGGCACAATTAGAACCACTAGTTCCACCCGAAGTCGGAGTCGTTCGACGTCGTCCGGAGTCGCCCAGAGTCATTTGGAATCAGAGTTTACCGAGGTCCGAACGACTCGGGATAACTCCGAATCCCAACGACTCCGGACAAATCCGAGCAACTCCGAACGACTCCAAAGACTCCGAACGACTCCGGATGACTCGGGATGACTCCGACTCCCAATGACTCCGGACAACTCCGGACGACTTCGAACAACTCCGAACGAATCCAAACGACTCCGGATGACTCGAACGACTTACAACGACTCCGGACGACTCGGGATGAATCCGACTCCCAACAACTCTGGACGACTCCGGACAACTCTGGACGACTTCGGGGCGATTCCGGACGACTCCCGATAATGCAGGGCGGACCTACTTATCGAATTCGATAAAAATCTAGAGTCGACTCTGATTCTACTCCGATAATTTCCGAATCAACTTTACCCATTACTAGTGCATACATCAGCCACTCCATCTTCTTCATTGCACGCATGTTGCTTTCTGAAAGCTCCTCCACAACCTGTGTCATGAAGATTTCGGATTTTTTTTTTTGCTTTGCCAGTTACTTCGTTAGTATGGCATTAACACATCTTCTTGAAGGTAACACCACATCCTCAGTTCCGTTTCAGTTCATGTGATTTTATCATTTCCTATACCCACTTATTGCGTGCTTCACAGACGAGAACTTCTTTCAAATTCCTGGGTTCTTCATTTTGTTCAGAAGATCCCACCACATGAGTTTCTTCCCTGTATTGGGAACAGGTACGATACCTTTTATAGTTAGCATGGTCCTAGGTAGACTTTGATGTATTTCAATAACACCTAACGTTCATCCGATAGTTCGAAATCAGACGCCCTGTTAGATGATGTTACATCAAGATCCTCTACAATATCGTTTATGTTCGATTCCCTAGTGGTCCTAGTGGCAGCACTACTATTCCTACTATCCTGACGTCATTGGCTTCAGTTTTATTTCAATTTTTTCATCTCATTTAGTACATCAATCGCTGCTCCCAACTCCGCATGTACAAGATTGCCAATGCCAAATGTTCTTGAAAATGAAGAATTTGGAAAAATCTCACGGCCCATCATTTCCTCGCAGCACGATCAAAACAAGGACTTTACGTGGCATTGGTTGATGTTCAAGCCGCGTCTCAAATTCAGCCGCGCAATTTACATTTTGGCGTTCGTTTCTCAATGTTCAAATCGACTATGACAAAGGAAGCTTCATGATTTTTATCCACCAACATGATTTGTTCTGTCTGTTTTAGGTGATACAGTCCACTTTTACATTCATCCGTTAGCAATACTTGCTTTCCTTTTAAGAAACGGCATCCAAACTTATCGAACAGCACTTCGAATCCTGTATCGGTAAATTTACTTAATCGGTAATAGGTTTGTTGTCAGAGATGGTAGATGGTACACCTTGTCCAACGAAACTTTCCTGCGAAAGGTATAAACATCCATCCATGGAATCGTTAGATTCTCATCAGCCCTGCTTTCTAAAGCCACGATCTAATCAACATAGGATTTTTGGCAAACTTGATAACATTAGCGCTACAAAGGACGGATCTTTTATTGTTTCTCAAGGTAGCATAGTTCTTCAGGACATCTCACATGTCTTTCGCTAAACTCTGATGAGTTGGATGTCGTCCAACCGCAGACCAAGCAATGCCTTAGTTCGTTCATCATTCGCAGTCCATGCAGCGTCAAGGACTTGCTGGTTTAGAATCTTTCACGGCAGTCCTTTGCCTGCAAAAGCTCCCTCTTCCTTGGGAATTTCTTCAAGATTAATTTTTTCGAGAACTTCTTTATTATCACACATCATTAATTTTTGTTCGACAGTACTTCTGGGCCCATCGCCTGTTGAGGGGAGTTATAACACAGAATGTTTATAAGAAAAAAAATCAGACACTAAATTGCCCACTTGACTCTACTGTATGTGAAACAGGACTAACTATAATGAACTTTTACCAAAAACTACTATGATGTGCATACATCATCTACTTCCTTGCACTCATATTCCTTTCTACAACAAATTCATTCTTGGGCGGCGTAAAAAAAAAGAAAAGAAAATGGCACCGAAACTAATGGGGCTCCCGTTTCCTCCGCTCCCCACACAGGCGGAACACTCGTACAAGCTCAACCCGAAGCTGCTGGCCCAGCTGCAGCACTGCGAGGAGTACCAGATCCCGTACGCGGTCATACTCGGCGATGGCGAGCTGTCGCGCGGTGTCGTCAAGCTGCGCGAGATTGCCACCCGCAAGGAGGAAGAGGTCGCCCTGGACACGTTCATCGAGGAGCTGCGCCGTCGGCTATTATCCGCCGCCTAACGGGCGAAGGCAACGATTGTCCGCGCTTTTTTGTTTCTGTCCACCAACCCATCCCAACCAATCATCCATCAATTGTGTTTAGCAATTATGCCAGGTCAAAAGAGAGAACAACTCAAAAGCACACGCAAACTTTAAAAAGTGCGCATAACTTATCGATCGTTTCCTAAAAACCCAAACGCGCGCTCGCTTATTGTGCTAAAGACAACGTTTTTATTTTTGATGCTTTCCATTTCTCATTCGAATCATTATTATGTTTGTTTGCGGTTTATGCGCTACGCATTTGTGCTTTTCATGTGCACGTGCCCCGAGCAAGGTGCACTAATTGAACAGGAAAAATAAATTAGTTATACCTAGATATGATGTTTTATGTGTTGTGCGTTCGTTGAGCTGCTGATTGGTGACTTTTGCCGTCGAGTTGAGAAAAAAAAACACGCACATACACAATCAGGCTTGTTATATTCGCATACTCAATTCTAGGCAGGAAATTTAATTCTTATAAACGGCATATGCTGAAGTTATTTTTCGAAATTTCCCAAGTATTTTAATTTTAAGATTTTATTTTCATCTCTACGACCTGGCATACCCGGGTATCCTTTACGTTTAGTATGGGTTGTGAAACTTTTTTATTTTAAAGCTCTAATATCTTTTGGCGATATTAATTTTCAAAATTTTAGATTTAGTTTAAAGAAAAAGGTTTATTTTTAAATATGTGTTTATATATGACACCGTTTTGTTCATGGGCAGCTTTCAATATTGCACCATATTAAATTGCATTAATAGTTATGTCATTCATGGATATTCTGATGATTTTGATTGAATATGAATAGAGAAGCAGAAATTTTACATAAAAATATGTTTTTGAAACGTATTTTTTGCTGTTTTTTTAAAGTATTCTGCATAAAATTATATAAGTATGAAATTGTACTTACCAAGCATATATTGTTTAGCTAAATTGACTATGAAACAATATAAAATAATTAAAAAATGATTTTTTTAAATCACCTGAACAATGTATGGAAGAAGGCAGTAAACAGCAACAGTAACAGCAGTAAAAACTTCTATTAAAGAGCTGTCAACATTAAAAATATTAAAAAAAGGAAGGAGACTTAAAATTCCTATTTCTTTGCTGAAGTAAATAAGACCAATGTTCGCTCCTTTTTACCGAATTTGAAATTTTGATTTTCAATACAACAAAAGTTATTGAAGATTTATGATATGAAACAATTTACCTTCCCATACAAAATGCATTGAATACCTGTGTGTACCAACCGTAGAGTTTAGGGCATAAATTGAGACAACGGTTAATGAATTCGAAATGTCGGGAAAGTAAATGAATACTTTAGGATTTTTCTATTGAAATACGTTTTATATACCAAAAAATCAGTTAACACAAGCACAAACAAATTAACAATTGATTAATTAAGAAGCACAAACCAAGTAACCGCGAAAAAGCTTATTAAAATACCCACAAGCAAGATTAAATTTTGAACAAGCATGTTTAAAATGTATTTTTGACCGAAAACCTTTGAATTTAGTCTACCAAAAATATGTTATCGTTTCGTTGTGGGCCGTTGCAAATGTATTTTCAAACACAAGTGATTCGTACTCTTAAAAAGGTTGGAGAGCACTGCTATAGGATTAATGTAAAGCCTTTTATGATAATACGAAATGATCTTATTTTTTAAATATTTTTTTATCTCTGATATTTTACAAAAGGATTAAGAGTTAAAGTAAGCCACTCTGTTGCGTAATTGTCGAGCAATCCATTATTTTATTACGTATGTCAACACATTATTCCGGAATTCACGCCGCAAATGATTATAAAACTACGAAAAAGCTTAATTTTTACCATTACTACTGTGTATTGACATTTATTTACTCAAATTCAATGCCTTTTGGCCTATTGAATGGACCAGAATGAATATGAATAGCAAGCGTTACTGTCGTTTGGCATGCATTTTAGCGCAATTTAGTAGTCAGCTTGGTCAGGATTGTGTTTGATGAAACTTATTTAAAGTAGCACTGAATAACGATTATAGTCAACCAATGGTGTGTTTGATTTGACGTCGATTTTTCAATCAGCTAAGTATGCAAATGTTTCAAACATATCCTCACAAGATTTCCCGTATGAACTATTTTACTCATGGCATGACTATAACCACTATATGAACATGTCTATTTTCGGTGGACATAGTGGACTTAAAGGAATCGAACATGCAGAACCAATTCTACCCATTTTCGAAGGTTACAAAACATGTCCTTCATTTGATCAGCGTTTGGCGTAACTCGTCGAGATCATACGGCCACCGTCTAGTAAAGCGAAAACAGTCTATTAAGATGCAGCAGCAAAATCTCGTGCATCGTTAGCACCATGGTGTCATGATACTAGGGCTTGGTGAGGAACGGTGAGCAAGAAAAATGATTCAAATTGATAGAAAACTAGATGTGGGAAATATGTTCTTGCAGTTTTTAAGTTCTTTGAGTCCCAGTTCTGAAAAATTGGTCTTTAAAAGTACCTCATGTTTCAAGGTCAGTCGAGCAAGAGAATTTAATTTGCCCAAAACACCAAACCAGCGGAAACCGAACGGATGAAAACGATTTAGTAGACTCACAATATGATGTCAGTTGGCAATTTTTCAATTGAAGTTGGCCACGTGGCCCGGAACTTGCAATACACCCTTTTTAAGAATCAAATGAGTTATCGCGTTGTTCAAGTAGTCACTAATAGTCATAAATGCAAGAAGAAACATTTTTGATTGCAATAACAACTTTTTTTTAGCTTTTTTTTAAATTTAGTTGTTATTGCAATATTTTAATGCTTATTTTTTGGTTTCTTTATCAAACCTCATCATTATTGTTACCACCCCATGCCTATTACTGCTGTTCCTGTAAAAAAATCGGCTCGACGAATACTTTTTGGGATAGACTGTACATAGAATATAAGTCTCTTAATGCAATTTAAACGCTTCCGGAACAATGTTGGCACGTTTCACAAAATAATGGGGGCTTTCGACCGAATCATATTACTTTTAAATCATTTTTGTAGAAGGTTTGAAAATCAAATCAATAACTTAATTCTTTCTAATTCATCGTATCGAACGAATTTTAGTATCCTACAACCACGTAGTTTGTTTTCTGAATTGAATTCCTGCGAGAATTCCCGCGATGTCGAGAACGCATCGCATTTCGTATCGATTGAAACACGAACACGATTTCATGGGTAAAGCTCCGTATTTTCTGCACCTTATATAGATTAACTTACACATTTCCATGCGTGTTCCGTCACACGCGAACGCTTTTTTTTTTATTGAAACTCAGGTTGAGACGCATTCACACATGCTATTCTGCTGCGAAAAAGTTGCAAGCGGAGCACTATTTATTTAGCAAAAATGCACACAACTATTGGATTTTAAATATGTATTTAGTTGCGAATGGTTAATCCCGAAATTGTACATTGAATACTAAAACAAAAAAAAAATACAATTCTGTATCGTTGAACCCGGTCAATGAAAACGATTCGATAGATAGTTTCGATGAAGCTTCAGCGATATATCGCCAAAGCATCTTTTTTATTGTTTTATTTCATGTCAGAACGCCAAGCGTCATGGGCCAGCGTCCTGGCGATCGAATCGAATTCGACCTACAGGCGAAATATTACACAGCTAAAATCAATACTTTACCGTCGCGACACAGTTTGAAAATGGTTGGAAATCTTATTTTCCAATTCTCACAAAGTCGTTGGACGCTTGCTAAACCTAAGAAAAAAGGGATTGCCCACTGGGCGAAGTTGTTCAGTAGCGGCCATAACCGCCGTTCAGCAACGGTGCGGCTGCGGCCACCGGACTCGGCCGATAGATGAGTCGACGCCGCTGCCCGAACGAACCACCATCGGACGGGTCCTGGTGCAGGCGGTGGTGGTGATGGTGGTAGCTGCTCTCGTCCCGGCTCAGCACGGCCGATCCGTCCCTGATTTCACGCGCTGGATAGGGCGAGGCCAGTGCCGACGGGTACGGAGCGTAGTCGCGGGGATCCTCATAGATCGTAATGGGGGCGGGTGCCAGGGGAGCGGTCGCGAAGGCGGGCCGTGGATCGTAGTACGAGCGGCGCCGGTACAGATCGTCGTAGTGATAGTTGGCGGCCGGCTGATAGTGATCGTACCCACCGTACGACTGCGTGCCGTAGTGCTGGTCGCTGTGGTCGTTGTGAGCATAGCCGTCCCGATGTCCGTATGCGTTGCCTGGAGGATTGGTTTGTTTATTTAAGGGAAAGATAACATTTTGATATTATTCTTAATAGGTGTTGGGATTACTGGTGGGAGCTCGGAATCGGACCTACCCGATTCCGATGCTGGAATCGTTCCGATTTTGGAGATGGCTCCGGAATTGATTTCAGAATTGGATTTCAAAATTGCCAGAATCGGCTCCAGAATCGGAATGAAACTGGAAATCGCAACTTGCTCCGTAATCAGAATTGATTCCAGGATTGGAATTAGCTCGGGAATGAGAAACAGTTCTTGAATTAAAATAAGAAGTTTCAGAAGCTAAATCAGTCTGGGAATCTCCATAAGAATTGATCGTTTACAAGTAAATTTTTGATTCTTTGCGGCTATCAATACGTAGCATCATTGGACCCAAACACCTATTCTTATGGAGATGCCGAAACCGACTTCGATCTCGAAGCAGATTCTGATTTCGAAGCCAATTCCGATTCAGAAACCGATTCCGATTCTGGAGCCGATTCCTATTCCGGAATCGATTTCAGAAAACTTTATTCTTCCTTGCCATCCAGACTAGTGATGGGAAAAATGGACAGAACAAGGACATTAAGGTTAATTAACTTTGCGACTACAGGGTAATTAACTCCAACAACCAACGTAAAGAATTCAGAGATATTTTAGAATCAATCATTAAAACTCATGCTATCTCCTTTGCGAAATCAAATTCCTTCCCAAGTCCCACAGGCTGGCATGTTCAAGCAAACCACTTACCACGGTCGAGCGCCCCGACCCGGCGGTAGTGGTGGCCACCGAGCAGCTCGCTGCCCGACGCCCGATCATCGTAATGGTCGCGCAGGTAGTCGTTGCGCCGGTCCTGGCTGTACAGCTTGTCCGCGTAGTCGTTGCGCAGGTTGTGCCGGTTGTCGTACACCTGCTTGCCGCCGTGGTCGTCCGAGTCCTCGTAGTACGAGCTCTTGCTGCCGCTCTCGTCCTTGTGGTACGAGTTGCTGAAGCCGGACTTGATGTGCTTCCGGTTGTGCGACTTGTCCGCCTCGAAGTTTTCGCCCGCCAGATGCTTCACCTTGTCGACCGTGCTGCCCTTGCTAGCGTCCACCACCCGGTGCCCGTCCAGTTGATTGTCGAGTTGATGGTAGCGGACCGCGTCCGAGGCCGACCCGATGCTGCCCGCCTCGTCGAACGCGTGCTCCTTCCGGTGATCGCGCGCATCGCTGCCACCCTCGCCGCGCGCATCCTGCGAGCTGCCGGCGACGAGCTTCTTCACGCCGCCCGAACTAGAGCCGCCCGACACGGTGGCGACGGGCCGACCGTGCACCTGGTACGGGAAATCGTCCGCGTACGGGTAGGCGTGAGCGACCGCCAGCCTGCACACCAAACCCAAGACCAGCAGGGCCACCGAGCACGGACACTTGCACCGATTGTATAGCAACATTCTTTTTTGGTTCACAAACAACTGCACACCACACCACGCGGGAAGACACTCGTGCGCACACTGACCGTGGCGAGCGTCGGCCGGTAGGCTTAAATAGAACCGCCGGCCACCGGGCGACCCGCTGCGGGTTTACCACGGCCAGGGATAGGGAAGTGGCAATCTTCGCAACGCCATCCATTGACTATTCGTTCCACCACCCCACTCTTTCGTTCGGCGACAAAAAGCGTCTTACCCCTTTGTGCTAACGCCCGGTGGTCCGGCTCCAAAAATCGTAAAGTTCAACTTTCGTGTCCCGTTCTGTGTTCGAGATTCTACTCCAGACATGTCAAACATACGGCTCGCGAAGGCTGTTTAATTCGGCCCACGAAGAAGTTTGGCAGTTATTTGCATTAAGCAGGAATAGATTGTAAGTCATAAAAAAAATGGTTGTGCTAATTTTGTTTCGCTTTGGATATTGAGTCTTATTAGTTCAAGTAATTTACTCATAGTGCCTTCTTTGGTAAGGCAACCGCAAAGAGGACATGTAGCGTGTGTTTGTTTAGTGTAAGTGGCGGGAGTCTGAAGACAGACTCCTTATATTTTCACCCATTTTCTGACATAGAAGCTCTATGGACAGATTAGAATCTACGTAATGAAACACCACTTTAAAAATCTCGAAAAACCAATCACTTAAAAAAAAGAGAATTTTAGGAGGTCGACGTAAAATTGAAAAGTTTCTTTTCTTTAACAGAACGACCTCATATAGCTATCCAATATTTACCGATGTAGTGTTATAATTATGAGTTATCGTTATTAGTCATCGGCGCTGCCATAAGGCTGGATTTAAAATTCGTGGCTACGCTTGGTTTTCCGTGTGTGTTTTGAGATACTGGCCTGTGCTGTTCTCGCTCTCGCTCAACCGAAGCGTTTAAAGAACTGCTCAGGAAGGCTTAAAGTTTTATCACAAATGTGGAGCAATGTATAAGAATTATGAAATTTCCGATTTAGGACGACTACCACTGAAGATATACAGGGTTTTCCAGGAGTTCTCATAGTTGTTGGACCTTTACTCCTTTCCTTTACTCTTTCCTATTAGAAGTGAACTTCATACGATGGAAATTGGACTCTATGGCACCATTTTTGGACATGCTCCTTGGAAATTCCTATTGGTTTTGTGCAACAAGGGTGCTATAGAGTACTATAAAGTCTAATTTCCATTACATTAAGTTCATTTCACGTAAGAAGGAGTCAATAAAGTGTCACACAGCTATAAGAACTCCTGGAAAACCCAGTAAGTAAATATCATGGGCTGGTTGGCGTAGTAAAGTGTTATTTCCCTGTTCCTTATTTCAACATAATCAACGATTTATGAGATAATATTTGCCATGAATCGATTCGTTGAAACCTATAAAAATATGTAGGTATGATTATAGGTCCAAGGATATGTCTTTAATGATTTTCACCGATGGAAAGCAACGGCTAAGGAAAAATTAACAATTGAACAACAACTAAAATTTATTATTATTTGAAAATCTAAAATCTTTAAGAAAGTAAAAGTAACCTCCACAACCTACTCATCCTTTCTGCCTGTTTTTTTAGTATTTCGTAAGAAAAAGTTAGATTTTAATACCGATTCAGTACTGGAATATGAAATCAGCGCAACCTTCCCATTCCGCTGAGCTGCGGCCCTTGGGAATATTTTTAATTGCATTCCGGACCACGACCCAAAGCGAGTTTGACATCACTGTTCTACTCCAAAACGACAAGAAAAAAAACGAGGGGTAGCTAGGGGGTAACATTCATGAATCTCTGGTCCGCGCTGAGTTGTCACCTCCGTGTACCGCCGCAAAGCCGCATTTTTCAAGAGCACGGCACGCATGAGCGCACTTCGGCTCTTCTTTTGCGGCCGCGCGCCGGAAGAACATGATCGAGCAGTATTTATTTTCGCTTCCTCATTCCACCCATTCATCCCAAACACGACGTGTGTGTGTGTGTGTGAGTGGAAGAAAGACACCGGCTGCTGCTTGCGAGAAACGGAAAAATCCGATCCCCAAACACACACCGTTGGTGGACACGCAAAACACGAATGCGCAGCGAATGGTCAATGCGTGGCCGCGTTGCCGCGCTTTACGCGTTGCGACACGCTCAATTCAGCGCAAGACGTTGATCGTGGCCCTGCTCAACTATACTTACGCCCCAAAAACTGATTACTTCCGGCAGACGCGGAACAGCGACAGCTTCCCCGGGGCGCGTTCCGTGTTGACGACCTAAAAAAAAAAGCAAGAGACGGAAAAAATACAAAAATGTGGCATTCGATACGTGTTTTGCAGAAACTGTACGAAGATCTCTTACCAATCTGGGCAGCGCACAGTAGACAGTGTCGCAGCGGCAGTGTCACCGACCGGTCACTGGTCAGCAGTTTAGCGAGAAAAATTAAAATACGCGCGATTACGACAGACTGCGGCGACGTTCCTCTGCCGTCCTTCTCGGTTGAAGATGTTCTTCTAGCTGCCTCGGCACTGAAGCCGTCTACGGCGTGTGGTCCGGACAGCATGCCCGGTATTTATAGCAGCTAAGTGCATCAGATCCCTGGCTCCACCTCTAACTTCTTTGTACAACCAGTCACTTCGTTCGGGGTATTTTCCTGCTGTATGCTTTGCGCAAACAGCAAGCTTTTTGAAATCGTACCTGCCATCGTACCTTGATCGTCAAGATAGGAGATAGCATCTTGCAAGATTATTCTAATGTTGCAGGTGTCCCTCAAGAAGGCGTACTAGGTCCGTGACTGTTTAATATCTTTGTCAATCTACGTAGTTTTGACCGTACCGGGGAAGGTTCAACGTTATTTTATGCTGACGATTTAAAAATGTACTCTGCGATCAGAAATAGTAGTGACTGCAGTACTCTGTCTCCCTGTTCCAATCTTGGTGTTTTGCGTATATGTTATCTGTCAACCTCAGTACTGTTATATCCTTCTCTGGGGTTGTTCTGATTTAGTATTAGATTAAGGTATTCTATTGGACTTTAATTTTAGCCTAGATCAACATTTTGACGCTATTAAAGGGTTTCGCACGATTTATTGGCCAGTTCCCATGATTTTTCGGTGGGTTCCCATATTTTGTTGGTGCGTTCCCACGCCGTTTTCCAGATTTTTTTGGTCCAATTGTATTGATATCCAATTAGAAAATACTTATAAATTATGGGAACGAACCAAAAATCTATGGGATACGATCAAAACATCGTGGGAACTGATCAATAAATCGTGGAAAACCTTGTATTACCAAAGCAAACAGGACCTTAGGCTTTATACTTAGATCTAGCCACAGGCTTCATGATCTATATGTGTCTAAAAGCGTTGTATTGTTGTTTTGTCTGTCCGATCATTAAGTATGCGCCTGTAGCTTGGACCCCGATTCACATGACTAAAATCGATAGGATAGAAAAAAAAATATTAAAAAAATGTACTAGAGTTGCCATTTGTAGGCTGCCTTGGAGACACCGATCTGAGCTTCCATCGTACAGGTCGCACTGTTGACTGTTAGGGCATGACACTTTGGTGAATCGTGGGAAAGGGGCTATTCGTGTTTGAATTGTAGACTGGACTCATCGATGCTCCTTACTTGTTGTCGTCGTAAAATTTTTACGGCACAGAGTTAAAAACCCCGACAAAGATTAGCCATTGACCACCGCTTTCGTCTCTACTGTGCTAACGATCCGTCGCTTAGTATGACTTAACTGTTCAATGATTGCTATATTGCTGTCGAACTGCCCTTTCGTTTACCCAAGTGTTCTAAAATTTGGCGTGATTTTTGGATGCTCTGCCGGATGGTCTAGGCTTAAGTATTGTATGTAGGCTACGGAAGCCAGATGCAATCAATGGAGTAGATAAATAAATAAGCGACAAAGGCGTACGAGAACGAGTTGCTTCTTGGACGAACCAGAATTCAGAGCTTTTATTTTAAACATAAACTCCCGGGGAAATTGGGGCCCAATGCGTAAGTAGTGCAATTTCTTGGTTTGTTTTTTTTTTTGTTGCCGTTACAAGAGAGAGAGATTTGGTTTTTTAGATTGTGTGTTTTTTTTTTGTTGGGAATATTTGTGGTACAAACCAACGAGAAGGAAAAAAACAAAAAGAAATAACCGTAATGTTTGGTGCCCATCCGTTTCGCGCTAACATCGTTTAATCGCTTCATTTTTCCATGGGTGCAGATGGTCTTAGATAAACCTCTAATCGCCCCCGTTCAGCCCATCGTTGTGTTTTTTCTCCCTTCCTTCGCAAAAGCTGTGTTTTTCTTACTGGCCGAGAAAAGGAAGGGAGGAGGGGATGATTTTCCCAATCGCAAGACGTCTGTCGTCTCAGTCATTAAACGGAGGGGGCGCTGCGCTAGTTTTTGTTTTTTTTTGTTTCCATTTGAATCTGTTTTCCTGCCTGCCCGGATGGGGTTACAAATTAAAGAATTAAAAATGTAAGTGATGATAAACAAAGGGTTGCAAAATTTGAAACATCGTCAACACACACACACACCCGCGCAAACATGGGCACAAAAACTCGCACACACACACATCCGGGTATGCAAACCGGGTACGCCCTTCAAGGTGAATAATTACAAAATCCAAAATCTATTTTTCCGTGCATCACGTGGAATTAAAAAAAAAAATCCGTCGAACGATGGCCCCACCCCGACTGTCATTCTCTTCTCTCGCGTAAACGGGGGCTGTTCATTCGTGTGAGTGCGTGTGTGTGTCCATGCTGCCGGGCTGCCCGTCTGTCTCAAGCCGCCCGCCCGCCCTACTCCTCCTCGTCGAGCGTTTGCGTCACCAGAAACATGGCCGCATCGTACTCGTCCCGCTCGCACGCAATGTACGCCTGGATGACGAGATGCTCCGGGTAGCCGAGCGCCTTCAGCCGCTCGATCGCGTCCATGTCCGAGGGCGTCAGGCTGTTGACCATCGCCGCCGCAATGCTCTCCAGCTCGCGCGACATCGGCTGGCCGGCCGGCTGGCCGCCCGCACTGCTGCCCTCGTTGATCAGCGCCAGAAACTCGTCCTGATACTCGGCTATGATGTTCAGCAGGTCCGGGTTGCTCGCCTGCATCCGGCGCATCAGGTACGGCAGCATCGACGGATCGTCCCGCAGGATGCGGCGCATGTCCTCGAACACGGGATTGTCGCGCAGGAAGGCGAGCGGGTTGGCGTCGCCCGACTGGGCCGCCGCCGCACCACCGGTACCGGCGCCCTGTCCCTGCTGCTGCTGCTGCTGCTGCTGCAGCTGGGCGGCGGCTGTCAGCGCGAACGACATGTCGCTACCGCCGCCCATCTCCGACAGCAGGTACTCGACGGCCCGGTCCGGAATGTTGGCGCAAATTTCCAGCGCAAGCCGGGCGCTCTGTTCCGGGTAGCCCATCTCTGCCGAGGACAAAAGGTGAACAAAGAGAAAAGATGACATCAGCTGCCACACAAAGACGGATGACGGACGGAAGGTCAAAAAACCCCGGTCTAGGCCAATGCGAGATTTTTCCGTCCGATGAGACAAAGGGAACCTCCCCCCCACCCCCTTCCCACCTCCTGCCCGGTGCTTTGTTTTACCTGTTAGCCTCTGAATGTTGACACGCATCTCCTCCGGCACGGCATCGGTTGATGGGTTGGTCGGGTTGCTGCTGTCCGCCGCCGGGCTGGCGGCGGCCGCTGTCTTTTGATCGCTGGCGGTTGATGGGGCACCGGCTGCTGCTGCTGCTGGTGATGGGGTGGCGGTGCTGCTGGCTGTGGCGGTGACGGCGGAGCCTGTGGACGGTTTGGACGCGCTGGTGGCCGGTTCGCCCGTGCCCTCGCCCCTGCCAGCGGCTGTGTCTTTGTCGGCCGGCTTGCCGTCGCCCGACTCCTTCTGCTCCGGCGCCGGTTCGTCCGCCGGGGGCTTTTTGCTCATCACCACGATGAACTTCTTGTCGTCCAGCTTGTACTGGCTGAGCAGATGGTCGTCCTCCATGATCTTGCCGAGATAGATCAGCCGCTGCCGGTCGACCGGGTACGCCAGCCCGCTCTCCGCGTGCAGCTTCTCCTTCAGCGTCCGCACTGTGTCCTGCTCCACGTCCACCTCGACGAAGAACGTCTGCTGCTTCAGTGTTTTCAGTGTGATCTTCATTGTTGGGCGAGTGGCTGTTCCCGGACTGTTTTTTTTTTGTTTGTTAACGCTGTTGGCCGTGGCCTCTACACGCCTTCCCAGAAGCCCTTTTTCACCTGGGGGTTTTCACCACAGAACCACACACACACGCGGACGCACGCACGCAATCAGACACAACGGCACGATGCGTGCACACACACGCACACAAAGAACGGGCTCGACGGGCTGTTGCCACGAATGTAAAGGAAAGTTCTGCTTGTCGTCGTCGCCGTCCAGCTGGGTCCCGTTCTGGCTCGCCCTGGCAAGAGTTTTCGGAAGTAAAATGCCCTCTGCCGCCTGCGCTCGCTCGTCTTTTACCTCACACACGCACGTACCCACGTACGGGTTTGTTCCTTTCTTTTTTTTTGCTTCGCTTTCGGGATGACTCTGCACGAACACCGTGTGCACTGTGCACTGCGAAAACGCGTTCTCGCACTATTTGCCCTTTGCTGTGAGGAGGAAGAAGAAGCACAAGAGGTAGAAAATGATTTTCAGAAATTCCCTCTGACAGTTCCGTCCATGTATTGTGTGCTTTTTTTTTGGTTCAATCTTTCTTTCCTTTTCCTGTTTCTTTCCTTTTTTCTGCGTCGCTCGCTGTCAACTGTCAGCTGCAGTATTCGAGCGCGGCGCCACTCGAACAGCCGTTCGAGCAGTGCGTTCAAATCCGAGCCTACAAAAAGCCGTTACGGACAGTAGAGGGCAGTTGGTGCGACAGGAAATGTGTGTTTTTTTTAAATGCTTTAAACCGGAAAATAGACGAAATCTGTTTGTTAATGAGTTTTTATGAAATCAAATTTATTAACGCTCTATATTTGATGGATTTTATGTTTCTAAATTACAAAAGAAAGCTATGGAAATATTTCAAAATTAACGGAAAGGAACGGTACCCGGTTGTTTTCAAAAGGAAGCGAACGAATAATGTTGATTGGAAATGGAGAAGATAATTATTGGCACGATTGAAATGATTGGAACGGACATTACAGGATCTATTGGTTGGTTCCCATAATTGTTTGGGATCGTCTCACGATTTATTCATTGTGTCCTTTAGATTTTTGGATCGTTCCTATAATTTATTGGTATCGTTCGATTGGATATCAATACAATTGGAACAACAAATTCTGGGAAGCCGTTAGTAAATCGTGGGAACACAGCAAAAAAATATGGGGAGCAACCAAAAAATGAGGGGAACCAACCAATAAATCGTGGGAAATAATGGTTTATTGATCGTACGATTTGAACGGTCGGAACTAAAGCTGTGCAAATATCGTGAAAATTTGGAACGGACTCCGGGTGGTTCCTACAAATTTCGAACCCAGTTCTGAACGGTAGGTTTAATCTGACCAGACGGAACCGTCTTAAATCGTCGAAATTGCCTGGAAACGTAGTCGGCTAGTATTAGTGAATGTGAGACGACACAATTGATATATATTTCACTTTATGAATTATTGCGTTGCGAGCTTCTCTGGCAAGTATGCCCTCCCCAAAATGTTTGGATCGTTGCTGAAACCTCTTAGTACACCGACAATAAAAGTTTGCATGTAAAGGCCAGGATGGTTTGTGTGGGTCATTAAGCAAAAAATAAGATTTGACTTAATCCAAAGGCTAAAGGCGATTTGATCTAGAACTACACAGTGCTATTATTAATTAACACAGCTGTAGCTCTCAAGTCGTACAACTTTAACAACATGCCCGTTCGATTACTGAATGGATAGAGCAAAGATATCTGCTAAGGCTACACCAATAAGTCACAGTTAGATTAATCACATATAGATAAATCGAAAATGTCGTGTCAAACTTAGCCTAACGATGTTGAAACCATTCAAAAGTACTACAGGCGTGCCTTTAGGCTATAATCGTAGACTACTTATATCTGTTTTATACGTTAATTATATTTCCTTTGTCCTTGCTGGTCGTAGGTACAACTGATGGGTAAAGTTGACAAAAAATCTGGAGTCAACTCCGATCCGACTCCGATTAATTCAGAATCGACTCCGGAAGGTAGGTCTACCCTATATTATTCGGAGTCGTTCGGAGTCGTCCGGAGTCGTCCGGAGTCATTTGGAGTCGGAGTCATCCGGAGTCGTTCGGAGTCGTTCGGACTCGTTTGAGGTCGTTCGGAGTCGTCCGGACTCGTTTGAGGTCGTCCAGAGTCATTCAGAGACGCTCCGAGAGTCATTCGGAGTCGGAGTTGTCCGGAGTCTTCAGGGGTCCGTCGGAGTCGGTTGAAATCGGATCGGAGTCGTGGGTGCGCTCCAGAGAGCACATCACTAGTAGGCTACTTCTACTGCTACTTCTTGACTTCATGGTTTGTTGTATAAAAGATTTGTACTGCGCCTTGGTTCGTACAGTTTTAGAATATGATGTCTTATTTTTTGTGACTGATAATAATTTATTGTTAAAATGGTTCTCATGAAACCAATACGAGCGCCAAAACCTCTACCAGTAATTAACCTTACGCTCACACCAGGTAATCATTAGTTCATATCAGAGGAACATTCTAAGTCATACCTCTCCTGGTATCATGCATCTCAGTAGCAATCACTCAACTCAAACTAAGTATAAAGGTTCAATGAGAACCTGCTTCTCTCAGCGTTCTTTTCGATTCGATATAGAACGTCAGTCGTACTCTTCCCTTTCCTTCTAGTATGGATTCACATACGAATACTACGTATGTGATTGATAACAGTGCTTGACAGACTCTCTCAGTCGCAGAGATAACGATACAACAGCTGTGCAATGAGCGAAGAAAAGGATAGCAATTTCTGCAGAAGTGAGAAGTTAATCGCCAAAATTTCGCCCTGCGATAGTGATTCTTTCATATGGTTATTATTAGTATTGGTGCGTTGTTTGTACTGGATTGTGGCGATCCATGAATTACTATGTGTTGGGTGATCCGCTGCTTCGATGCGCATGCATCTTCAATGAACGCACTTGAATTTATACCTGAGATCTTCACTAGTGGTGCACGGTGCGTTTAGCCTTGCGTAATATTTCTTAGAACATGGTTCCTCAGTTTGTGGAATAGCGCTACTCTTATGGACAACTACAGGGCATTCCCGGAATCTGCTGCATTCTGGTAGTGTGCTCTGCACTCTGGTAGTGTGCTGTGAAGTATAATGCCAACCGTACGAAAACCACTTAGCCCAGTAAATGTTTGTTAAATACCGATGTTATTACATGCTATTCGCTTCTGGTAACGGGCATATAGTATAGGGCAAATCTATATATATAAAAATCTCGTGTCACGGTGTTTGTTGCGAGCAAGCTCCGAAACGACTGGATCATTTTCAACGAAACTTTGCACACACCTTATGGTGATATGAGAATAGATTTTAAGACTAACATCATTTTCAGAAGTTGCACTAAACTTATTTTATTAGCAATTTTCTAATCCCATGCCAAGAGCAGTATTGTTGTTGTTGTATACAGCGCTTTGACACTCGGTGTTAAGTGCAGTTTCCACTTAAAACCCCGCAAGCAAATTCGAGCAGTTTGCGAGCTCGCACGAGTCCTTGCAATCGCGATAGCTTTTTAGAATATCTTAATTTAATTTTCTTTAGATTTTCTTAATTTGACAGTTCTTATACTAATTTGACACATCAAATGCCAAACTCAAAATAAATTCTCTTTACGGCAAATTTTAAAAACTATTTAAAATAGCACAAAATTTCAATTTTTAGTTGAAATCAGATCAAATAACTAATTTTATGGCTAAAACCTACCCCTTCAAGCAGAATGATACGGGAGTTAGCTATAATTTGACCGAAAATATCTAATTTCGACATACGCGAATATCAGAGATACGCGATTGCCTCCAGTCCGCATTAATAGCATATATCATGGAGTGCCTGTATATGATATATGATATATATGGGTCCAATAAACTCCGTGGTAAACCTAAAACTCAGTAGTACCCAAGCGGATGATAATAGATCTTAATTACCACCTGTTATTACGACCGATAAGAAGAATCGAAGCTTTGGGATAAAACCATAGTAATCATTGTAATCGTTGTTTTATACTCCTTGGATTGCAACTTTTTCTATTTTTAATAAAAACGGGACATTAATTTTATCCCGCGTTAAACCGGGTAAATCAGCTAGTGTACCTATAATAGTGGTAGTAACAACAGTGGTTGTAGTGCACTAAATTACGTTTTATACGTTGATTATTGATTATTTAAGTAATTAAGTTGTTTATGGCAATACGAAATGTTCTCTAGTCTTTTACAATGGGTTTAAAGTTAGATGAAACCCTTCTGTTACATGGTAGCCGAGAAATCCATTATTTTTTAAATATGTCAACATTATAACGGAATCCTTAGCATTTCCCAAGCAACCTCATTGTTTCGCTAACGCTGTTAATGATTATAAAACTACATAATTGCTGATTTTTTACCATACGTACTCTGTATTGGCATTAATTAACTCAAATCCATTACCTTTTGGTAGGAACAGAAAACATCGACTTTAAATCAAACGCACCCTTCCAGGCCTGGCTTGACTACAGCCATATATTTATTGTCACTCAGATTAGCTACACATTTCAATCAATCTATTGATTGAAGCTAATATTGGAGATTTGATTTACTGAAATGATAGCCAACAGCATTTAGAATGTGTGATCAACACTTTCAAAATTAAACAAAGTGAAAGTGGCACAGCAGGTTTCACAGAGGACTCAAGGGAAATTACGCAGAGGTCAATTTTGTTCAAGTTTTCGTGAACAATAGGGGAAATGTTGCAAATATATTTACTTTCGCTCAGTTTAGGTATGCATTGTATAGATTGATTGAAGCTGGCATTGAAAAGTTGATTACCTGAAATAAAAGTGTGTAGAATTTATGATCATCGCTTTCAAAACCAAACAAAAAACAAGCGCAACAGGTTTCACAGACGACGCAAGTGAAGCGACGCATAGGTCAATAAAAGGGCGGCGACTGCAAATATTATGACACGCTATTTTAATGAAAAATGCTATAGAAGACAATAAGACGACTGTATGAACCATACCACTATTTTACGTACCACTATTTTGCATAGTCAGAAAAATAAGGAATGTTTTTCGTAAATTTGTAATGTTTAATGGTAAGAATTGTTGTGTTTGGGAAGATGAAGCGTAATTAATTTGATTTATGGTAAAACATCAATGTACGACCATGAGATGAGAATTTTAAAACAGAAGCGAATCTGAAGCAAACAAATATCTGATTCTACCCCTTGGAATTGTACGCCTGGTTAACATCCTCTCACAAAATACATACATTTGTCGTCAAGCGTGTACAAAGTGTTACCTTGATACAATCAGCAGTAGCTGTAAAGATGGTAGTACATCTTTCAGAATTTGTTTGGAGCACCACCATCACTCAATACATGACGCCAAGACGCCCCTCAGTCTGCACGTGTTCTTTATTGGCTTCGTTTGCTAGCGAGAATCTCCCGACACTATGCCTAGGCTTTTGTATATACAGTGGTCTACTAGCAACGGCATTGTGGAGCTTGTACCATTCTCGGTATCCCATGTCGCCATACGCACACATACACCACACACAATCTATGCGATCATGATAGGCGGATGACACATGAGTCTGCCTGTCCGACAGGGAATGGTTGGGATTAGAGCATCGTGGTCGTAGCTGGAAGTCTGTTCCCTTCGTACTTCGTGCAAAAGGTAAATCCGTAACATCGTAGTTGTTGTTAGGTCAACTGGGCAGATAAACTTGTATTTGATATCTTACTCAGCTGGTGTGGCGTTCGCTCACCGGTGTAATCTACGACGCTCTATCCATGCACAGCTGATGAAACTAGGTGAAGATTTACAACAACTTTTCGCTTTTTTATGGAACCCGTGCACGAAGGACGGCGTGGACATCTCGGATATAAAGAGATGACTTCAACAAAACCAAGTCAGTGTAGTTTGGCTCGCAAAAAAGTCGACATTCATTCATTGGACAGAAGCGTCATCTCTCACATTCTAGAATCGATATAATGGACACTAAACCGACAGGTACGCAGGGCTAGACATGTTACAGTGTACAACGTGTTTACATTTGTGAATTTCTTTATTGTTTAGAATCGAAGACACTACCCCCTGTAAAGCCACGTCCTGTAAAGCTGGAGGAGGCATTCCTAATGACGAGTAAGACTTCAACGAGCGTTGAGAGATCCCACCCTAGTATCGAACTGCACCAATCTAATGTTGAACCTTTTCTTCAGAGTTTGGGCTGTACAATCTGTGCTTGATCGCCATTTCCGGCATCATCTTGGCTGCCGTGCTGCTCGAAACGCTTGGCATCAGTTACGTGCTGCCAGTGGCCGAGTGCGACCTGCTGCTGACCACCAGGGAGAAGGGCGTGCTGAGTGCCATCTCGTTCGCGGGCATCATTTGCAGCTCGCATCTTTGGGGCTTTCTGGCGGATACACGTGGCCGGCGGGCAATCATTTTGCCAACGTTGTTTCTTGCCTTTGCTTCATCGGCTCTCTCTAGCCTTACCACCAACTTCTGGTTGATCACCGTGATGCGGTTCTTGACGGGATTTTTGTAAGTAGCATGACTGACGACCTTATCTGCCTGCAGCAAGCTGCGCACGTGCTGGGCGAGCTCTCCAAATGCTACCCTACCCTAGCCCCATTAAGACTTGTTGTTTTCAAATGAGTGCCATACATGCATGCAGATAAGTGAGCCTTTTTAGCCGTAAGCATACACTACTGTTTGTGTATAGCTTTTGCCCTATTTACATTCCTATTTACACCGTTTACACTTTGTCTCGCACACAGCATTTCCGGCCCATCCGCCACTATCTACGCGTACCTGGGCGAATTTCATGGCAAGCGCAACTGCTCCCGTGCGATTATGGGGGCGTCGTTTGTGTTCGGTCTCGGCTCGATCCTGCTGCCGCTGATCGCCTGGTCCATCATTAACCAGGAGTGGGAGCTTGCCATCCCGCTGCTCGGCATCGTCTACCGGCCCTGGCGACTGTTTCTGGTCGTTTGCGCACTGCCCAGCTTTGCGGCCGCCCTGGTACTGCTCGGACTGCCCGAGAGTCCGAAGTATCTACTGTCACGCGGACGGGAGCAGGAAACGATTGCCGTACTACGCAGCATGTACCGGTGGAACGCCGGTAGGAAGGATCCGCCGCTCGCGCTGACCGGCGTACTCCAGGAAACGGAAGCGCAGCAGACAAAGGTGAGGCGTGAGGAGGCGGCCAGCGGCAAGAGCATAGTGAGCCTGTTGAAACAGATGTGGCACCAGACGGCACCACTGTTCATGGGCTCGTACCTGAAGCGGACGGCGATCCTCTGTGTGCTCCAGTTCGGCATCTATCTCACCTCGAGCGGGATGTACATGTTCTTCCCGGACATACTGAACCGGATAGCCGAGCAGCAGGGCAAGGGTGTCGAGCGGACGACCGTGTGCAATGCGGTGTACGCCACCAGGTTCGACATCCAGGAGCTGGCGGGCCTGGGCGGCAATGGGACGGCACGGTCCGACCTGTGCCACCAGAAGCTGGACATTTCCGCCTACGAGCATTCGTTCGTGCTGGAAGCGATCTATGCGCTCGGGTTCGCCGTCATCGGGCTCATCATCAATGCGGTTGGCCGGCTGCCGATTCTAGTGTTTATTTTCGCGCTCTGCGGCACCTGCGGCGTGCTGATCGTGTTCATCGATCTGCCTCTGCTGGCCATCTGGTTCTATCTGATCCTGCTCACGTGCGGCTTCTGCATCAGTGTGGTGAACGCTTGCACCATTGACCTGTACCCAACGAATTTACGGTAAGCTAGTTAGTTCGGGGCAGTTGGTTGGCGCGAGGACTACGGGTTGATGATACGTTTTTGCTTTCTCTTTGCAACACAGAGCGATGGCAGTTTGCATCTCGCTAATGTTCGGACGACTCGGTAGCATTGTTGGCTCGAATCTGGTCGGCTTTCTGCTCGACACGCACTGTGAGCTTACGTTCTGGATCTCCGGTCTACTGCTGGTCGGGTGCGGAGTGCTATCCTTCTTCATACCCAACATTTACAAACGGAACGCGTCGGAAGATCGGCTCAGTGTATCGTCACGATGAGAGAAGCGCGGTTTAGGACATTCTCACGGTTAGGACATGTGCTTTTTTGCAATACGACTATACGACTATTGCAAAGAACCTAAACTCAGGAATCTGAAAGGGGTGCCAACTTGATCAGATAGCCATATAGTTAACGTTGGCTCATCAATTTTTTGACATCCAACACTCTCCGATTAGTTTTTGAAAACCAAGTTGGAAATCATATGAAAGATTCATTCACTTTTTTTAAATCCATAGCTCTTACAAGTATCAGATTCAAGATTTGATCCGTAATTTTAATTATGCGTAATTTTGAAGATGCACTAAACTGAATCTCTTGAAAAGATTCATAAAGTTTTGCGCAAACTATGCCGCTTACAGTTAGTGTGAGTGGTTTTTAGCTTGTGTATAATATAGAGACTGATACCTTAACATCATCGTGATGGAAAACAAAGCGTTTATTCCTAAGCTTGTTCGTAGCAACTCACATCTGTAGCGATATTAAATCACAGCAATATGTTGGTTCGATTTGGTTCGTTTGTCCTTAGCCCAGCGGTGGGCAAACTTTTGAAACAAAGGGTCAAAATTAGTAGATGATCGAGAACCGCGAGCCAGTAGAATATGTTTTTTTTTAAAATATTGAGCTTAGATTTTTACATTACAAATTTTTAGAAACCAAATGATTGGATACTGATATCAAGAAATCCGAATGGTACTATTGCTGTTTTTATATAATTACATCATCCAGACATGGTTCAAAATTAATAATGATAATAGTACTTTAAAAACTAATTGTAATGATTAATCATTTGAGGATCGACAATAGAGGGGCAAAAGTGTGATCAGTTCAAAAATAACAAAGCAAGACCAATGTCGCTTCTTGATGACCCCATTCTCCCAAGCCGCAAAACTTATTAAGGATATTCTGGAGACAAAAGTCTTAAGGACTGAAACATTATCGAAGCAAACGTGGATTCAGTAATTAGCAAAAAGCTTTATGGATAAGTAATGTGATGTCAGATAAATTGTTAACTGATTCCTTATGAAAAAGCACTTTGACAATCGTTGTACTCACAAAAAGCAACAGTGTGGAATCGTCGTTCTCGTTAAAGCAACAGAGGTTTTTGAACGTTCGTTTTTGCTTACGGTTACGGTCGAAAATATCCCTAGTAGAGATAAAAAGAAAACCAACTGATTTGCGTGAAATGAAGAAGGACGAATAACACAAAAACAAATATCGCGAAAAAAAGTATGGAGCTATTTCACTGTACCTAAAACTTTTCATTGCATGTATTGCGTTGGGGATCCTATGAGATAGCAGACAAAATTTGACATCTCTATCAGTCGAACTCTAACCGTGGTTGCCAAAAAAGTGAAGCCACTTCGTTTAGAAGTGTGCACAATCAAAGAATGGCACCCAGTAGCGTGTAAAATGGACTCCGTGTGGATGTTTGTGGACGTCGTATAAGCCTGTTTCGACATTTACTAGGGTAAATGTACCAATAGTGGTGCAATTTGTGGTGGTACAGATGTATTCTAATGGATTTGAAGTGTCAAGAAGGACAATTTTTGAATATTTTAGCACATAACAGTTGGAATATGTTTTATCTTCGCAATCACAACCATTTTTACCATGAACCACATCAAATTTACGAAGAAATACATATTTTTGTGATTGCTTCGTTGTACCTATAATGGTGGTATGGTTCCTATAGTCGTCATATTGTGTTCCTATAGTGGTGATAAACAAGGATGCCTCAAAACAGTGTATAATATTAATATAACTTAGTTTTGAAGCTGTTTTCGTGTGAATAGCAAAGATTACTGCCACTCAGCCAAATAAATGAATTTTGGCCTTTGTTTGGAAAATTACTTACAGAAAACTCATTTTTGTTGCTTATTTTAATGAAAACAGTACGACATATCAAAAATGTCGTCGAAAAAAAGCTAAAATTACCTGTTTTTATTGATTTTAGAACTAGGACCACTATAGGAACATACATGTTTGGTGTACCTATAATGGCACTATCGTAAAAAACACTTAAATACGTAAATATGGTCAAAAGCCAATGAATTTGAATAAAACCATATCATTTGATAACAATTATGTTAAAAAACTAATAATTGCGTTGTTATTTGGTCATTTAGAACGTTAACAAAAATATGAGTATCGTTATGAAATCCTAAGGATTTTAGAAAAATGTTGATATCTTTCACAAAATAATGGATTTTTCGGTTACTAAGAAACGGAATGGCCCCATTTCATTTTTAAATTCTTTATAAAAGGCTAGAGAACATTTCACACTATCGTAGATAACTTAACTACTCTTAATTTATCGTATGAGACGCATTTTAGTGCAATACCACCACTATTGGTACTAGCACCACTATAGGTACGTTTACCCTACATCTTGGAATTATTAAGCAACAATCAAAGCAGCGAAAGAAAGCCCAGGTTAATTTTAGAGGTTCCAAAAGTAACTGAAAATGAAGACAGAGAAACAAGTGGCTACATTGCTACATTCGATTGCTCGGGAGATCGGTGCAACCGGCCAAACAGTGGAATAGTGCCAGGTAAACATGAATAAACAGATAAACAGAAATCGCGTGCACTGGCTTCGCAGCGGCAAACAATGACGCCAAAATTCAATGCGATCATTGTAGGTGAATTTCGGTAGAATTTTGATATGACACCGTAGTCTGCGAACATCGATTTTTTCTGGACCAACATGAGGCAAAAACTCTACTCCAAAAATTTTGTCGCGAAAAAATATGAAGGATTGATAAAAATCGAAGGTAAAACTTAAATCATGCCTACACGCATGTCTTCGTTCGCCATCGCGAAAATTCCGGATAACTGACGAAAGGCTACTCGTAAAGTCTTAGATTTATGTGTATAAGCGTAAGCTTAAATAATTTCCTTTCAAATGATGTACATATAAATAAATTATCACTCGTAGTTTTTTTTTCTACAGCCAGCCGAAAAAGGATAGTATTTTTAATGCAAACATTACAAGGATATGCCCCATTTGGCCCGCGGGCCCGACGCTTTGCCGACCGCTGCCTTAGCCTACACCGATCCCTGATAGTTGTCCAAAAAGGTTGAAATAGTGTGCAAAATCTCACAGTCATAATTCTGGCACTGCTTTGCTTCAAGTAACATTTTCCAACTCACAAAACATCCGCGTTTTGCAAAAAAATTAAAAATCTTCGTAAAACGCTTATAATACCAGTGATTCATTCATGGCCGTTAAAACTTCTCACGTCACGTGCCACCAGCCCGTCGGAGGGCTGGGTAGGGTAAATGGCAAAGGGCAAATGTCAACCAAAGCCAACCTTCCCTTCTTTCCATTGCAATTGACGGGGAAGGTCCGGTGTGTCACATTCATTTGAATAAAAAATCAATTAATCCAAACGCGAAACCGCGGACCCCGCGGCCCGGGGTGAACGAGTGGCCTCATTTACGGCACATCAAACACTGACCAACGGTAGGCAGGCGGGCAGGGGTAGGCAAGGGGGGGGGGCAATGACGGGGACTCGGGATCTGTGCCGGCGCCGCTAAAACAGTGACCGGCCCTTGCCGCCTCTCGAGCCAGTCCCGACGCGTCCCAAGGGCTCTCCATCATCGGTTCACACCGCGGGTCTTCCCATTCTCTGTCAGCACCCTTCACTAGGTACACAAAACAGATCCGTTCCCCTTTCATATTCGGCGTGTGTCTTTCGCCGTGTCGCTGCCGCCGTCTCAATTGCTAGTAAAAGGTTTTTTTCATTTTTTCCCCTCCGTTTCTAGGACTTCACTTTTGTTACGCCTTTCTCTCGGTCCCGCTTTCCCTCGCACGTCGTGATATGGCAGCGTTTGATTTGACACGTTTCCCATCAACTCATCTGTGTTGCCGGGTTGCCGGGTTCATCCTTCGGGGTAGCTGGGCCCCTCTCGCTGGCTATATTTTATTTATGTCTCATTCAATTATCCGTCATCTATATTCATAACTCACCAGCCGAGGTGTGTCGATTGCAAAAATGGGACAGTGTCAACGGAGTGCCACTCTGCTCCCGCTGGTTTGGTTTTGTTGGAATATGTTTTAAACCTTTTCGTTAATGCTACCAACTGCTGGAAGAATTGATGGAGAACCCAGCAAGGAACACAGCGTGGAGGATAATAATTGTTTGCCGGATTGGTTGCGGTCTACCCTACCCGGTGTAATGTCTTCTGGTGCTACTGCTCATGGAATTCTCGCTGTGGGCGCCAGAGCAAGTCATCTATTACCCACGCAATTCCGCAGTTCAGGACGCGAGATAATCAAGATGGGACCAAAGAAATGCCACAAACAATGCAATACCTTCGTTAGGTTTCTTTGTTACGAGTAGTAGAAGAAAAAAACAGTCAATCACTCCCTTTCGCCCGAATAATATTCTCCTTTTTATGCGATGTTTGGGTGGCGAGGGCGGTGAAGTACTCGCGTCATCTAAAAAACAGAACTCCGAAAGAAACCCCGCACAGAAACATAAATAATGATGATAAAGTCAGGCGCGCTAAGAATCGGCAATAAATCATCGAACTGTTTTATTGTCCTGGTGCCGGTGCAGATCGATTCCATTTCGCCGGCAGAATCCGGCCGGAGGACTTTCTTGGCAAAGAAACAAGAAAACGACACAAACGATCCCGTCACCGGAGCCTGGGAGTGGAATTGAAAAGCGGAAGCACCAGTCAATGCGGCCAATTTTTAGAGCGACACAATCCCTCTGCGTAGGACACTTTCGTTCGTTCAAGCCTTGTGTGTGTGTGTGTGTGGCAGCAATAAACGCGCCACTTCAGCACACTCCCGCAGGACCGTTCGATGCGTCGTCTTCTTAATGTGTATTTTTTTTTTTTACTTTCGGGGATTTTTCGGGACCGATAACGAGATTTGTCGGTAGCGCCACACACACACACACACACACACACACACACACACACACACACACACACACAGTGGGACACGTGCAGCACACGCGAAACGCGACCGAAGGTAGGTGCAAACGTTATGTGTACAGATCCCACCCAACCGCAACTGTCCTTAAAGCTAATGTAATTATTTCCCTACTGTATGCCGTTGCAGGGTCCGCGAGCGGTCGCACTCAGCAGTTGTGGGTTGTGGATTTGAATGATTTTTGACGCGTGCCGTCGATCTTGATATCCCTTGTGCCGTATCCGCCGCAGGAGCTGAAGCGCTCTTCTAGGGAGGGCAGCAGCTAGCTTCAAAAACCAGAAAATAAAAAAAGGACAATTCCTTCCAAATGAGCAGCGAGTGACGAGCGAGGGGGCTAGGGCGGCGCAAGTTTAAACTGTTTTTAACTGCACCCATTTGCGCAGCGGCGTTCGGTTGGTGCGCATTCAGCAGAGTGCCTCGGCGGTGCGCTGTGCTGTCCGGGTTGGCACGCCTTTTTAGCATTTTTTTGTAGTTGTTGTTCGGGAAGGGTCGCGTGCGTGTGAAATAGTGCACCGGAGGACGCAGCTAGCAACCTTTGCCAGCGCGCGGCTGTTCGGTCGGCCGATTATCCTGGAAATTAAATTTTATGCGGTTCATAAGCGGGTCCACCAGTCGTCCGTTTGGTCTCCGGGGTGGTCCGGGGAGCAGGGGCACAGCGCCGCCGGATTTGCTACATGGCAGGATGTCTGGGTTTGTGCCGGTTTCATGTCACAGCTGATCTGCTAATGAAGCTTGTCGGCACGTTCGCCGGGTCCTTGCTGGTAGCTGGATGCCATTTGCTGGGAGTGGTCCCGTTTTCCCAGGCTTTTACACCAGATCTTGCAAAGGGGAAAAGCGGACAAGCAAAGTAGAAGAGTCCGGAATGGTTTTTTATCTAAAAAACGGAATGAAAAAAAAAAAGAAATTGAGGTTACTCACCACGTTTCGTCGTTTCGGAAGACGAACAAGATGTCCGGAATGGGAACTTTTTCAACTGTAGTAGATCGCGTAGATGAGATCTCTCTTCTTCTTTTGGCGCAGCTAGACATCATGTAACTATGTCTTAGGCTGGTTCCAACAAATGCCAATCTCAATTATTTGATTCGGCTAAGATGTCAACACGATTATCGCCCAGCGCCAAGACCACCGCGAAGTTTCTCTAGCTCCATAGAACATAGATGCTCACTCCGTAATTGAAACCTTTCGTGATCTTTCATAACATAAAATAACGCGAATCACATCGTGAATATCTGGAAATAACACATCAATCGATTAATTTTCCGATCATCGGTTCTGCTGATCCATCGCTTTATTACATTCCGCACAATCTCCGCGAGGTTTCCCTTCGACGTTTGTGTGCCGAGCCCGAAAGCGAACGACACCGTAGAAGCTAATTCCAGCTAATTCCAGAGAATTTATAACGCCAATAATATGCACTTTGCAATTAAAAAAAGCAAAACATCACACCACACACACACACAAACGGAACGAAAGGACAATACGAGAAAGAAAAAAAACCACACCAACAAAAGCGCCAGCGCCCTTGGTGTCGTGCGCTGCGTTGGGATAGAGCGAGACGGGGCAGCATCGTTCGACTCGCTCTGGTCAGAATCTGGAGGGCGGACGGGCTTGCGCTGTCGGTGGTGCGTGCGAGCGAGCACGAACGAGCGCGGACTGAGCACGTGCCGGCGCATCGGTGTGCCTTGGTGCGACCGAACACGTCAGTCCTTTGCGCTACGCTGGCGGGGAAATTCCAGATCCATCTCGCTTGACACTCGCGCCCAAGCTGCTGCCTGGTTTAGCCCCGCCAGTGTCAGCGAGAGCGAAAGAGAGCGGCGCTTATCAAGCACGGTTTGAAGGGAAAGAAGCAGGCACAGTGTGTGCCAGTGTGTGCCGTGGACCGGAGTACCGGGCCCGTTTGCCGACGCAGCCAGCGCAAGTTCTGTGCCGATTGTCGCGCGAACCGGACGTGCCTGCCCCGTTTGAATAGCCCGGAAGTAGCCGGAATTTGGAGCGAAGAAGTTCTTGTCGTGTGGTGCGCGATTAGTGTAAGTGTGCTGGCGTGTGTGGTCCGGTGGTAGCAGTTGCAGTTGCGGTGTGTGAATTTCCGTGAATTCCCTCAGCAAAAGAAAAACAAACCGAGAACGAGTGGGAATGCGAATTGCCAACGTGTTGCGAAAGCTTTGGCACGCCGGACAGCAGCTTCGACCATCAAACTGATTGCGAGGCGAAAACCATGATCATCAAACGCTCTAACGTCAATCAACCTGCGAATCTACGAATCTTCTGACAGTGTCTGCTGACGTTAAAATTTGGCGCCACTGGGCCTGAAACAAAAAGTGATCAAAATTAGTGTGTGTCCCAATTGGCATCCAGGCTGGTGGGATGATATTCGAGGAAATGTGATTTGTTTTATCCATGGACTTTTCGTCGAATATCATCGGATTCGCTGCTTTGCGGCAGTTTGTCTAAACGCACTGCAAAGGAGAAGCCCTGGAACTTCCTAATTTCTGCTTCTTGTAGCGATATTAGCGCTACAGTTTAGTTCAGGCTTAAGCTCCGCATCATCAGTGGATGTCAAGAAACGATCATTCTGCACAGACAGATTGTTCGTAAACCGTATTCCGCGTGTTGGTTGTGATATTCGTTAGAATGAAACAATTCATTTCTCCCCTCTTTCATCCATCAACAGCTATAACAGAAAGTGTATAACGTGAGTGGTAGTGGTGTATCTGTGTGTGTGCGGTGATACGAAGCGTCTACTCTAGGAAGTGATCCTGCACAGCACGCGTTTAGGTTGGAATCCGAGCAGGATTCTTGGGTTGTTGAAGAGATCGTGCTAAAACTAGAACGTACACGGGAGCGTACGTAACCCAGCCGCAAGATAGTTGCCAACAGTCAGCAGTTATATGTAAGTGTCCATCGTCATCTTTCTGTTGGTGTCTCTAATTATCTAATTGAATGCTTAACTGGATGAGTGCATTGCAGTTTAAGAAGGATCTGATGTAAAATGTTAGAATATGTAATTGATATTTTAGAGGAAATAAGACGATCCTATGTTCGGAAGTGGTGATCTTCTCAAATAGCGCTTCAGGTAACTTCCATTCTCAGGCATTTGGATGAGGTGAGAGATTCCGCTCCGTTCCTGTCCTGTGCCGGCTTGCAAATCTTTCTACCGCGAAGCGGAAAGGAAGAAGAAGGCAACAAAAAACACCCCGGAAGCATTGACATTTCGGGTCCATCTGAAGGTGTGCTTGAAGAGTCGGGGGATGGTCGGTTTGGGAAAACACTTTAGTGAGATTGAAACTCCCCGAAACAACTCTCAACACTACCGCAAAGGTTGACAGCAAGTAGGCAACAAAAAAAAAAAAAAAAACAAAAAGAAAAAACCGAAAAGGACACGGTCCACTCGCCAACGGACACACAAACACACACCGATCCATCATCCATGGTGTATTAAAATTCAATTAAAACTCCAGCGCTACCCGCTTGGTGTGGGTCATTTCGGTAGCGAACAATTTTTGGGTCGATTTCCACCCGCCTAAAATGCAATTTATATTCCCAAAGGAAAGAGAGAGGGGACTGGTTTGCTCCTGGACTGGTTTTGCACCCCTGCCGGCCGGTACGGGGAGTTCCAGAGGTGTCCCTTCAGCGTTCGGTAGTGGCCATTTTTACGGCGGTTTAATTTTTGAATTACGTTCAATTATCCACGCCGTCCCGTGTGTTCGTCCCATGGCTTTGGCGCTGTTATGCAAGATACGGTAGAGTTGCAAGGGAACCGTCACCCACTCACAGCTCCTCGAGTTCATGTGTGTGTGTGTGTGTGCGTGTTGTTTGAATTATCCTTCCCCTTTCTAAGTCCACTCTGGACTCTAGGGGGAAGCAAGAAGCGTAGGGATCCTGATTGATGGGTTTTCCTCCGGTTTGAATGAGCTAATGCGTGCGCCCAGACAGGAGGGGTGGGAAGGGCGACACGTGCCTTGGAAGAAAAAAGCTTGCCTACTGGCAGCAGGTACGGGGCTGAACTCGGACAAGGGTAAGGACATTCAAGGGGAAGGAAATCCTGAAGAGAGTTAACTTTTTGCGTGACACAAGTCGGGGTTTTTCATAAAATCATTTGTACGTTATAAATAATATCTTTGACAAGCTGCCTAGATTGCCCTGTTCCCCTCCTTTTAGCGGTTGAACCAAAGAACCAAGCGCGAATGTCACTAATCAACAGTGCAAAAATTGAACAAAAATTAAATTCGCCATAAAAAATAAAAAGAATTATCCAGAAATGGAGCTGGTTCTGGTTACGTTCAGTTCAAAGTTGGAAATGTTCACCCTCTTTTTACGAGGTTTGCGATGTCGTTGCCCCTCCCCCACCCCTTTGTCTGGCCAGTTCGATAGAAGTCGGAGTCGAATTTTAATTGGATTTGCTAGATTTCATCAATCTCGGAGCGGAAAGCGAGACGCTGCTTTTCCTTTTGCCATTATCAACTGATTGTTTTTTTTTGTTAATTATTGCGGCTGAAAGTATTCAAGTGTTATGTTTTTTTCTTGCAGAAAGAGGATTATGCTTCCTTTCGAGAGAAGAGACAAAGAGATAGGGAGATTTTTCGCCTTTAGTGCACGTGCGTTGCAGCAGTGTCTCGCAGCTCCAAATCCTTCGGACCAAAAAGGACCAAATCCTTCGAACCGGATTATTTTTTTAAATTTTCATTCCCTCAATTTGAAAACAATTGCTCATGGGTCCATATTGTTGACACATTGTGTTCTCCGCCAAAACAATTGCACTATTGTTTCATAGGTTTCGTGGAGATGAAGTTTCTTGGCATCCAATGTCCAAACGGTAATGACATGTGTGAAGGTATGGAATTCGAAATCGCAGTCCCGGGGCACACAAACATCAAAACCCCGCATGAACGATGTCCGACGTCAATTTGTCCCGCTTGGTCCAGACGAGGCATGATAAAGCGAGCCGGGACCTCGAAAGTCTTGTCAGTGCGTCATCCGTCGGTGTGGAATTTCAAACTTCCACCAGCGCCATAAACTGGGGACCATCCCCTCTCGGTTGGCACCAGATCGCACGATTGACTATGATCCAAACCCTGTGGCCGGGCCGGAACGGGCTCGACCTGTAGAAAAGCTGGTAAAACGCATCTGGACGCTCTCTTGGTGGTATGAAAGCGATTTCCCGCCTCGCATTAGCCTTTGTGTTGCATTAGTTTTTGTGGAGTATCGGTTTGGTGCATCCTACCGGTCCTACCTGGTTGCAATTCGAGATGCGCTACCGTGAGTCAGAGTGCGTATGTTCCCCCGGTGCGAGAGTTTGCCGGGCTGTGCGGCTGTGGTTTCCAGCATGCAAACGCATGCAAACAATGCCGCGTGTCATATTGCCCGACGTGACGGATCCGAAAAGTGGACCTACCGCTGCTCCCCCAGGAAGATAAAATGGTTCGCGATAACCGACCCGCTTTTATTTGCGGGACTTAACTACGGCCCTGTCGTGTGCGGACCTTTTTTTTTTTTCTTTTTTTGCTACCACCCAAACCAACCTCCTTCCACAACCTACTCTAACCCTTTGCCAGCCGGTACAACCGGGCCGGTGCGTTGTGGGTTTTGCTGAGTTTGGCTCCTCCGGGCTCTAATTTCCACCGGACTGACGACGGCGGCGGCGACAACGACGACCGTTAAGTGGCCTGTCAGTGTTGTCAGCGTGGGCTTGGTCACCATTTTAGAATGCAGATTGTGCACTGCCGTTCAGGTGGTGCCAAAACTAAATTAAAAAAAAAGAGCTAACACGCAAGAGGAACGTTTGGGTGCTGCGGGCTAGCAAAAAAAAAAGAAAAATACTGGTGGGTCTATCGACCACGCCGTGCCAAAAAATTGTCTCTGCATGTCGATGACGATGGGTGTTTCGCCGGGAGAGATTTGTAACTGTCCAGGATTAATAAATCGGTAAAATCATGTTAGCGGTTTTCTTTTTTTATGGCGGTTTTTTATGGCTCCAGTTTGAACTGGTCTAGAATAAAACAAGACAAGTCTTGTTAATATTTCAATCAAAGTTCACTTCATGTATACTATGTTTTTTTCCTCAGAAGTGGCAACTTTGTTTTGCTCCTGCAATGTCGAACATAAATTAAAATGCACAGGAACATCTTTCAGATAATAATACATAAATACTAGAAAATATAAGCCAAATAAAATGTGTGTTTGAATCTAGAAGTGAGGCTTTTTGGAATGTGCAGTGCTGAAAACAATCACTCTCTTTGATCATTTATTGCTTTGATTTTTTTTATCAATATTTCATTTGAATATTACTTTCAAGGATAATATTGTTTTTATAAATAAAAATTAACGTTTGTATTTACGTCTGTATGTACAGTTATGCATCGCACTATAACTACTACTCAGGCGTATAAAAAGTAAACTTTGTTTTTTTTTTTATATATATATTCAATTTGTCTGTCTCTGTTCAATTAGACTCTTTTCTGGGTTGTACATGACTTATATAAGCCTATGAACTTAACGTTCCGGTAACTACTGCCACAATGTTGCGGTCAAAACGGACAAGCAGTTGTACGTCAAGAACAAGAAAGTACTAAACATGCCAAATTCGTTTAAAAAATAATTGTTCAATTGTCGGCCACCAGCCTTGTTTTGCGAGTTATTGCAGCTATTGTTATACATAGCCTACCGTAACTATATGGATTATCGTTTTTGGCGAATAGGGGAAAATACGAAGGAGATAGATAAAAACAGTGTATGAGTTTTGCAAAATACCATTTAATATTTGATAAACAATTTAGGATCATTACACGACTTGGTACGAAATTAAAAAAAAAACTGGGAAAGGGTCGTAACATAACTACAAAGACATTTCGAAAAAGAAGTTTTTTGTACTAACATATTCTTTCAAAAATCGTTCAAAAATAAAAAAAATACAATAGAGTTATTTAATTAAATAATAGAGTTATTTAACAAAAATATTTTTACATTGATTATTTGATTTGTATATTCAAAACAATCATTACATAAAAAACCTTTTGTTTTGAAAAAAAAAATAGGTTTCAAAAATATATTTTGTTAATTATCCTTGAAACAAATGTTATAAATACATTGATTTTTATATTTTTGGACGATTATTAAATGCATTAGTTAGAACAAAAACCTATTTTCCGAAGTATCTTTATGGTGATGGTACAACACTAAATTTGTTTTTTTAGTAATAAGTCGTGTAATAATGGGCAGTTAAAAATAAAAAGTCTCCTGGAAATTTTATACAAATGGGATATTCCATGGAACTTTATGCGTTTAGAAAACCATAAAAACCCTGCTATTGCCGCTTAAATCGTCACGCCTTATCAGAAGAAAAGGTTTTACCCTAGCAAGTGCCATCATTACCGCAAAAGACATTATGCATCACTTGATCACTCATATAATCTTCTCCTGGCTAAGGAGAAAAAATCACACATTATCGAAGGCCTTGCTACCATTGGAAGGTTACGTGGGATTGGGCCTTGGTGACGTGGAGCTATTCTAGCAGTAAGATCCATGAGAGCATTCCTATTAGGTGCACTGCACAGTAAAATTAATGCAATAAAGCTATATCCAATGAAACTAAACAGTTTGGCGTATTTTACAAGCTGATAATTGAAGAGTGCTTTTTGTTGCTTAGCTATTTTGTTGTTCTTTTCGTTGCGTTTAATTCTTTCTATCTTATTGCTTAAATTTTAGATAAAATATTACAAGCCAAGTTTAAAAAAGATATCTAGCATAAATACTGAAAAAAAAATAGTTAAACTGCTTAAAAAGTGGAGTTTACTTTGCGTATGAAATTTTATACGCTGTGGGCTACTACAGTATCTGTTTACCTCGTTGAGATAAACTCACTTCTTGATAGTCCGTAGGAGCTCTAGAATTTTTTGAAAGATTTAACCACGAAAACTTCATATATTTTACGGCAGTGAAAAATTATATTGAAGTCATCGGAAGTTAAGTCTTACGGAATAAATTTAATGCTAATAAATCATGATCATTGTTTTAGAATAATTTTTTGGTAAGAAAAAAAAACGGAAAACATACTTTTATATGATTTCCGTTTTTGATAATCTATATACCCACTAGCATATGAATTTTCATACGTCAGGTATCTCAACATATAAAGAATTCCAAACCAAAAAATTATTTCGCTCCTCGCGTTGACATAGTGTCTCATGTAATTTGGATCTTGTTTTTGTACATTCGAGTTAAAACTATTCTAGAGCATCCGATGGGAGTAACTCATCCAAAGTGGTACATTTAATTGATTGCTAGACCAGAGGTTTTATTTGCTCCAATTGGAGACACTCATTATAAAAACAAGAAAATCAAGGTTCATCAATTTTCCTATTTTTTTACATGCAGCTTACTGGAGTGGCTTAAACGTACTAAAAGGCTCGAACAAAAATTATTTCATTATTTCATGAATAATTCAATGATTAAAACCAAAACATGCCTCTCATGGACTGAAACCTTGAATGGATCGAGTGCCTTATACTCAAGACTGTTTGTCCAGTTCTATGAGTAAACCAATCAATTTACAGGCCAATGAGTAGCTATGGCAGATCTAGACGACTATTACGCCTAATAAGAAGTAACCACGCTATGGGATAACATTTTTGGCAAAGTTGTTGTACTCCTTTTTTATTTATAACAATACAGTAAGTTTTCTGTTCAGCTGTTCCCTAGCTTATCATAATCTTCAACATGTTTTTATTAGTAATTCTTTTAATTTCTTTTTTTTTAATTTGATTTATTTTATGGAAAGATTCATGATGTTTGTGCCATTTTTCTTATTTATTACTTTCAGTTCTGTTTTGATTGTTTCATTGAATGCAGGAAGTTTTTTAAAACGTACATTCTCAACAAACATTTTCTAATAGGCTTCAATTTCTTTGCAGTTTGAAAATTTGTTTTTTATTGCTTCAGTAATACCATATTCAAAGCAATTAGGATTGATAACCAATTTGTAATTATGTTTGAGTTTTTGTTCTTTGGTACTGATTTTTTCGTTTATTAGTAAATAGTTCAAGGTTCTTTGTTTTGAGCTGAGTTGACAAGAATTAATATTTTGCCACACTTTGTTCCATTTCAATGCTGAACACATGTTCAGCATTGAACACCATTTTTTTGTAATTGATGGAGAAGGATGAATGTTTATGTGTATCATTTAATGTATTTCATTTGCTGTTGGGTTTTCTACCATGCGTTCTGTTAGATACGTACATTCTATAGTTGAAGTTTCATGGATAGTTTTTGGGGACTAATTAAATATTAGAGGATTTTTGTTTTTGATTATAATTCGGGATATGAAGGGCATCCAGTGTTGTTCTTTTAAGTATCTGTTCGATATCAATGAACTTTGATTTTAATATCAGTAAATTTAATCCCCCTCTAGATTTGAGAAGGGCAAACTGATTGATGATGACTACTCTTACTACTCGGATTGGATATTCTTTTAATTTTTGTCTTTTAATTTTTATTTTTATTTAAACGATAAATTAATGCTATATTAAAAATTGCATAAATATTATCATCACAATTAAAACGCGGCATTGCATTTAATGTCAATCGGCGCCAATTAAGAGTAAATTTCTGTGTTTTTATGTATATTTTCCGATGTGTTATTGTGTTATTGTGTCCGATCGTGTCTCGAAGTAGTGCCACTGTAGAGCGTGCCCTTTACTGTAACCACTGCACCGTCGAGGCCGACTCGATTTGTTGCGTTAAAATTTGATACGCTTTTCGCTTGTGCTCCATCAATTGCAGATTAGCACACACAGCAAAGGCAAAGGTAAAAACGATCAAAAGGCTTCCTCAAATGTGAGTTATTTAGGGATATGTGTGCTTTGTGAGTATGTGTGTGTGTGTGTGCCTGTATCCTTGAATAGGTTTTCCTAATTGTCTAATCCATCCATCCATGCCTCACAGCCGGTTGTGGTCGGCGATGGTCCCTTGGTACGCATATCGTTCCCGCTCGCCCTCCAGCATTTCACAGCTAATGAAGGCAATGTAAGTGCAATTAGTGAGGCTCCTCGTGTGTGTATGTGAGGGCGTATGTTTGTGTGCGGGGGGAAAAGGCAGCATCCGGTAATGATAATCCTCCCGCTGGGAAGCGTGGGGATCCTTGTACGGGCGCATTTCTCACGGCGAGCAGAGGACGTCGATTAACCGATATGCTCGCCGAGGGGCCACAAAAAAGGAGGCAAACCCTGGCGGTGCTACATCTCGCGGCACGCGCGTTGTATTGGGGGATAATTAATGTTTAATGGTGTAACCTCGAGCACTCCTTTGGCTCTCGCACTGGGGGTAGCGCTGCGTGCGGGCGTCCTCCAGCAATTCACCCGCACACGGACACACACAGGCACTCTCTCTGCACACTAAAAAAGTGATGGCCGCACGATTTCTAAATGAAAAGGTATCCTTAATTCACCCATAGGAAGGTAAGCGTAACTGTGCGGATCGTGTTGCTGCTTGCTGATGGCGTGTGTGTGGAAGCTCACCGCAAAGTAAAAGCGCAATCAGAATTCATCAAGGCGACCGAAAAACACAAATGAAACCCTCGATCTCGCCATCCTGCCGCGTATCGCAATTATCCTGTTTTGAGGTGCTTTGTGAGAGGGTGAATTTGGCACCGTTTGCGGCGAGGGAGCAGAAATGGTCGAGCAGAAGAATGTATCCCTTCCACCAGGGGAGGCATGGCTTGCTGGTTCTGGGTCTTACGTCGCTTGCCAAAGCACTGGCTCACGTGCTCTCCAAACAAGCGGTTTGGTTCGGTCGCGTGTTCGACGGCAATTATGTCCGCACGGTCCCGTGGACGTCCGAGCAGGGAGGGATTCTCCCACCTGCAAGACGCGCGCACACACACACACACACACACACACACACACACACACACACACACACACACACACACACACACACACACACACACACACACACACACACACACACACACACACACACACACACACACACACACACACACACACACACACACACACACACACACACACACACACACACATACACATCCGAAAGGGCAAATATTTATCCGTGCGATCTCTCACAGTGCTCTCCGCCCTCCCCGCCTCGTTGGCGCTTAAGACTTGGCCCCGTAACGAGCCCGATTAGTGCACATGTCCTGGGGAAAGGTCCTTTCAAAATGCTGCGCCAATCCTCTGCGGCCCTCCCCCCGACAGCGTTGCGTGCCGGCAGCCAAACGTGTCACATTATCGGTTCGTCGCCCGGGCACCTAACGCCTGCCTGGCGCGCGGGTGCTTCGGAAGCCTCCGGAACACGGCGTCCCAGGTAAGCAACAGTCGTAAAACAATCGTCGTCGTACGCGCTTACCGACCGGGGCGGTTTTGTTGTGGAATGGTTGACAAATTTATGCGTTTCGCTCGTTTGTGTGCCCGATGGAGTGGCTTGCGTTGTGTCGGCAGTGGGCTAATTAAATAAGGGGAAACTGTGTAACCTTCTTCCGGGAGCGGCTACCATCGCAGCATACCCTCAACCGCCTTTAAGGGTGTACATTTTTACGTGTGCCACCGAAAATTGCAAACTCGAGAGCTAAGGGTATATGTGTTTGCGTTTTGCCTAGCGCTGTTAAATGCTCCCGGGTGGTTCCGGTCAAAACATGGCAGGGTGTGTGTGTTTTTTTTATGCGTCTTCCTCCGTCCAACCACTTCGGCTGGTGTGTGGTGGAAATTTATATCACATCAAAATCCAACTACAAACAAACAAGCCAACTTAACTGCCAACTGCCGTTGGGCATGAAATGCGCTCTTGTTTGGTGGAAAGGAAGGAGGAATCTGGTGGTGGTAGGTTCTTTATTTTACCACCACTTTCGCAACTGACTGTGCACAGCCGAAGTGTGTCATGCAGTTATCATAATTTGAATATCGTACATACATTCGCGTGTAAGAATGTTGCAATGAGTGAGTGCTCGAGCGGAGGAGGGCTCGAAAGACTGTCTGTGAGTTGCTGGGCTCTTATCGCGCGCAACCTTCTGCGCGGTTGCATCGTCTCTGCGTCTCTGCGAGATATTTTAAGCGTTTTGTCAACTGACACGCAAACAGATACGGGTGATGTTTTATGGTGCGCTACTTTTATCATTTGATGTGAGTGAATCTCAGCTCCTGCCTCAGTCGTTTTACGTAAGGTGCCATTATCCGGGGTGGTGGGTCGCTGATCTGATGCCCAGGAATAAATTTAGCAACCGCCAGTACCTGCTTGATGACGCTGCAAGGCTGCACGTCCGATAGAATCAACGAGGAAGTCTCATGCTGAAACACTGTCATGACCATTACAGGGCTCTCATAGCTTATTTGTTATTGTAAATTAGTTATCGGTGTTCACTAAATTTCACTTTAGCGTCGCAAATTCTACATTAGGCATTGTCAGCTCTATTCTAACGTTGTCAATGTCAAGTTTGAATCCGGCGTACTCGGGATTATTGTGGGCTTCATTAGAAAGGATCCATAATGCTACAGATGAATTGTTTGCATGCTTAGTTAATAAGTGTAATAAATAACTGTAAAATAACACAATTACATGAAAAGTTTTTATGTTACTTTAAATGTATAAACTACAGTCGTTGCTACTAAATTCTGGCTCTTACTCAGCTACTTTTATCTCTAAGGCATCAGTTTTTGATAGCGTCTCATAATTTTGCCTCCAAGGTATCCATTTTTAACATTGCGCATCCATTTTTGTCTTTAAGGAATCAATTTTTTTACTGTAAGTAAATTTACTTTTGCTTTCAAAATTTAACCTAATTACTGAAACTATATGTTCGAAAATTATTCAGTTTATGTTAAGAAATGAATAATTTAATTGATAGAATTCGAAATATTCAAATTGTTATGCCAATTTTGGAAACCATAATGGAGTGGAAATATCAGCATATATTCCCAGGTGTAAAGAATGTCCTGATTTAATAATCTTTTTCACAAAAAAAAACAATCAAATTACACGAATTTTGTATTGTTTTGGTAATCGCTAATTACAATTTTCAAAAATCTGCTCAAATGCCTTGTAAAATTATAACTATTCAACTGTTCAACTGTGCAACTGTTCTGTTTTTAAGGAATCAAACCCAATTTCAAAGATTATAGCGTATAGAAAATAGAGTTATGAGATTGGTTTTGGGTCTTGGTAGATACACTTCATCTGCTATTCTGCTTGACATATTACAATGGATGTCAGTCAATCAAAGAGTTGTGTTTCAGTCTATGATTTTGATTTACAAAATCCTACATGGTATTTCCCCTAGATATCTTGGAGAGCAGATTGTTAGAGGAACCGACGTCCACCGCTATCCTACTCGAAGAGCAAATGAGCCAAGGACAACGTACTACCTGTCCAGGAATGCTCAAAACGTATTATTTTTTCAGTGCATTTTTGTGTATTTTTTTGTTTTTTTGTTATCATGTTTTTGTTTGTTATTATTATTATTTATAAACTGTGAAAGTTTTACTTACACTTTTAGTTTACAAATATATTTTCTTTTCTTTTTATTTCTCGTAAGGACGGCCTGGTTGGCCGTAACGTATATTTTCTTTTCGAAATTTATAAATTAGTCACGAATTCTAATTCATAACCGCTTGATTTGCTGTATATCTACATATTTTTCAATGAATTTTATATATATTTCTTGACTATTTCGCCACATTGGAACAGGATGTTCTTGAGACAGCCCAATAATATTAATTTAGTGGATTCTATAGGCCCAGGAAGGCCAAAATGAACACGTCATTTTTTGCTTATTCCCGATCAAAACAAAACCTTTCCAAAATTGATAGTGGTTCAAAAAGGCATCCAGTTTATAAGTACTATGTAAACAAATAACTACAAGAAATACATAATGAGTTAGTAAAGGTCGCACAGAGAGGAAAGAAGTTTTTTTAAGTACAGTCTTTCCCCGAGATACGCGAATAATGCGTTCCGGAGACATTTGCGTAACTTGGATTTTCGCGTAAGTCGAATATCACGTTTTAGAGCCAAAATATACTTATGTAATAATGATGTTTGATTAAATTTAGTTCATTTATTCAATTTATTACTTATTTAATGCGATTCGTGTAGAAAATTCGTGCATTTCTGTCTTTTTAGTGATTTCAAATTTTGGGAAGAATTGCAATTTTTTTTTCATTTGACAGTTGATGGAGAAAATTGTACTGATTTGACATCTGAATTGTCAATAATAAAAATTCGCGCAACTCGAATTCGCGTAACTCGAGTGTCCGGTACTCAGGGAAAGACTGTACTTGGAGGTGACATTGACAAATATTTGTAGATTTTCGGCAGGTCGTTGTAGGGTCATAATTCCTGTAAATACTTTAGACTAGGGGTCTCCAAAATTTTCAGTTTACGGGCCCAAATATTTATTGCATTTATTTAAACCTTCACAAAGTCATCGCAGATATCAATATAGGTTCTCTGTTCTGATATGCAGCTCGTATACATTAGTTTGGAGACTTCTGCTTTAGAGTTTTAGTCACGAATATCGCTTGATTTCTCGCTATTGAAATTTATGATGTAGTAAATCAAAAACAACTGCAATATTTCCAAACCCATCCCATATGCAATGCACATTTATTTCGTGATTAAAACCGCAAAAGACCTTTCTTTAGTAGATAACAAGCTTTGGTATCATCAATGGGTCTTTAAATGTAAGCCACGATAAACAATCAGGTACATACGACGAAGGATAAAGAACCGTGAAGTGAATAAATGAAAATGGGTCGAGACCTGATCGTACAATATCATTCCATAAGATCCATACGATAACAATGTTTACTCCAAAAAAAGGTCCTGAAATCTTATCGCAGTCCTCCAATGGCAGATTTCATGACAACATATCGTATACAACAAAAAAACAAACATTCCAACAAAACAAGGACCTTTGTAAAGACAGTTGTGAATGATGGAAATACCAACAATCCTAAGTAATCAAACAGTTTCATTGATCCACAACGCGTGAAATGTTTTATTGGTACCTTTCTCTGCGAAAGGATCATCAGGCCAGGGAAACACAAACAGAATGAATTGGGCCGGGAACAGAACAGCGTGTCAAACAGAGCACGGATATTGGGCAGGGTTGTGGACGAAGCCGGTGCGAAAGCGCAGCTAAGACAGACAGACAGGAATCACCTTTCCCGTGCCCGTTTCCCCGTATCGGTAAACAAATTTAATGCTTAATTTGCTTTCCGCCTCCCGCCTATCGCCGCTTATGAATCCTTCGGTCGCGCTCGCTCCTCAGTTTGCTCTATCCTCCGATAATGTTTCCTTCCCACAGTATTTACCAAGCCCATTATCTGTTTGTTTGGGGAGACTGTGCCGCAAGAGCGCAACTTTCTCGCCCGCAGCGCATTTTTTTTGGTTCTCCCCCGTTGGCTTTATCGTCATTTAATTGCAAGCCGTGGTACGATAATGTGACTCGGAGCGCTGTTGTTGACTTTTTTTTTTGGTTCGGCTGAAGTGTTCTTTCGATATTTACTGCCTACTCCGGCACAGAAATGCTCTTTCCAACCAATTTGCCCGTCCCGCTAAAATCTCGACCAACGGCTTGGTCAGTCGGCTTCGGTGTACGTCCGATTTTCCCCCCGGTGATTGCAAGTTCTTCGCATAGCGTAACGGGGGCGCCTTTGGAAGAAGGAAATTATCATAATCTCTTTATAAATTATTCCCACTCGTGGAAGCGGACTTTTCCGGCCGTCCCGTCCTTCTGCCGCTCTGGCCTCGCCTGTTCGCTTTCCCTTTTTCTGCTTCCCGGACGCTCTCACGGTCACTTGCCGGCTCGCCGCACGCCATTGGCTGGCGGTTGGAGTGGAAGATGGAAAAATTATGAACAAACAAATTGCTCCGCCTGTGTCACGGTGGTTCGCGCATTTTCCTGTTGCTTTTCTTTGCTTCGAAGTATTTTTTTGTATGTTATTGCTGCTGTTGCTTCTTCTACCAGTCCTTCGGGAAAGAATTTGGCACAAGACGTCGGCTAGATGAACAAAAAAAAACCCTCTGGCTTTGGCTTAAGTTATGGACGTGTGGGGGGAAAATCCCACGCAGAAGGAAGATTGTTTCATTCGTAATTTTTGCCCACCCCACCCAGGAATCTTTCCCTGGGTCGTGATTTATGACGTTTCTGTTTGCGAATTATGCATACTTTATTAGGGACAAAGCACAAGAGCTCGAGGAAGTACACTTTGGACTGAGATAAGTCGTTCATGTCTTAGTTAGTTTTTTATTTGCTCGGAACATCTTGAACTCAATCCCAGGCACCCTCCCCCAAGGTACAGCAGAACGTACAATGCACACAGACGAATTTCGGACGCACAGCTTCATTCGAGCGAGCAAAATTCAATCGATTGTGCGATGGGCTTTAAACTGTCTCTTTTATTGACGAGCCTTTTTGGTGGCTCGAGGGCTCGAGGATAGATCGTTCAAAGTTTTGGGCGGATACTCTCTGATCATTGCCTGGCAGCGGACGGCAAGATCAAAATAAATTAACCACATCTAAAGGGGTCGACAAGCCAAGGTAGCGAGGGGGAGCGGCACTACTACTCGGCGGTGGAGCGGGAGCAGCAGAACGTCCGACGCATGTAGGATTTGAGCGAAAGAATGTGTGCAGGCAGTGCCAGTTCAAAGATGGAATTTCCATCGAGCCAAAAGTTTTCGCCCACTGCTCCAAAATGTCTATGTTTACCTTTATATTAAGTGGTTTACTGCTGCCTGGCGGGGGTTTGGGAGGTGTGTTGGAAGGGGCAGAGTAATACGAGTTTGCCGGAGACATCCGAAGAATGTACTCGCTTTCTCCTTGGATTGGAGCTGCTCTAGATGTTGCCATGGGGCGGTGTGCTGGTTGGTATGTCTTGGCATGTCGCTCCTACCGAAGGTTAGTGTTCATGTTACGCGTTGTGTGCTAATCCCGAATGCCTTGCAGCCAATTGTATGTGTGTGTGTGTGGAGGTGAAAGACATAGTTTCACTTTCTTTGCACTAACCCCCCTTCTTTTTGTGGGTGAGGGAAGCAATCTTTACTCATCCCTTGCTTCTGGATCCCTTGCTCATCCCTTGCTTCTCTACCCTCTCCCATCCCATGGGGTTAAATAAAGGACGAAGCGAGGATTTCGAAGCGCATACAGGGAAAGGTTGCCGAGCCAATTTTCCAATTTTCGACTGGTCCACACACCAAAGCTTTGGCCGGGTAGCGTATGTAACCGGATCCGGTTCGAAGGACCAAAATCGACGCCTCATCAAATATTGAGCCCGACGGTGGTTTTCAATCATTAATTCATCCAGCCAGCCGTCCGATTGATTTATACGAATTTGTGTGTGTGTGTGTGTGTACTATGAAAAAGGATGTCTGCCAAGATATTCAGTGTCTGTATGCCACGTATATGTGAGTGTGTGTGTGCTTGGCATAAAGCAAAAGGAAACTGGTATCAATTTTCTCTCGCCACATGCCACATTTTAAAAAGATTATTTCTGCACTGCTTGTCCGACAACCTCGCACAATGGTGGCACAATCGAGTTCGATAAAACGGAACGAGGCAAATAATTATCACCCGGAAAAACAGCTCACTAATTGATACTGTCCAGCCGGAGGACAGAGCAGGGCGAGTGAACAAATGAAGCCACTCCAGCTAGCTGAGCTCGATTTTCCGGAAACAGTGAAAAGCGTCGGATTTTCCCAATTTTTGCAACCAATATCAGGACGCTGAACAGTACGCAGCAGTACGAAATTGAATTGGACGTGTCAACGCTCTGGCGGCCTCACATTGCTACCAGCAACTGTGTTCCGCTCGCCACTTGCCTTGCCGTGGTCAATTTTCTTTCACTTTCCCATGTAGAGCACACGAAATTGTTTTATGGGTGTGAGTAGCTACAAAAACCCGTAACACTCCCCGCATGTGGTGGCAGCTCAGAGCGAAGGGATCACGCTTTTGAGGTTCATTTCGTAAATCACACACACACACAGCGCGGGAATAGCGGAGGCTAGCGAATTGCCAACCTCCCAGCGCTGCTGCTCGTACGTGAAACATGGTTGCAGTATTATTTTTTTTTGTCCAGGCCGTCCTAACCAAAGATGACGCTTGATGAGTGGCTGATGAGAATGTTAACGATTGCCGGTTTTGTGGTAGGCCGCTCCGAGGGTCGCCGGCATCGTACAGACAGACGGTGCAAGGATATAATTGAATCAAACACCTCGTGTCTTTGCTCGTGTCCTGCTGCTGCTGCTGCTGCTGTATCTTGTTTGTCGCTGCTAACTTCTGGTTTCGGTGACCACGCACTGAATGTGTTTGGAGACTTGGAGCAACGGTGCAAGGGAGCAAGTCAACAACCCGGCGGGAAAAATAGAACCGAAGCGAAAGAAGAAGAAAAAACACAACGGGGAAAGGCAAAATCAACAAAACCAGAAGTATGTTTTGATCCATCGCCGGCCCGTCGGAAGGACCGTCGGCTCTCGGTGTAGTGGTGTTTGCATTCCGGGTGCAAAATCTCGAATAACACCCCTTTGCTCCACCAGCCTGATCTCTTCCCCTCTTCGCAAGCTAACGGTAGTGTTGGGTTTGATACTGTTTTTGGGGGAAGGCTGATTTTGCTGATGATGTTTTAATATTCGCCGCCACCACACACCGCTGTTCGGTTCTGTGCGTGTTGCATGCTGAAATGTGAAACCCCGGTCCGCAAGCAAATTCTCGCCCGTTATGTGTCATTTCGGCAGGCGGTGCAGGGGGTGAAAATGGCGGCAGTTTCCCCCGTGTGCAACAGATGTGGGAAAATTGCGCACCGTGACGATTTGCGACAGTTGCAATTAAAATAATTATTAAAAACGCGTCGAGGGGAGCTCTCGACGGTGGACTGCCCATTCGATGCCTGACTGGATTCTTTGTACGGGAGGGGGTGGTGGTGGAGCTGAAAAAAAAGCGCAACTGCAACAAGCCGGTACAGCGGAGGTACCAACTGAAACGGCGCTGTCCATCAATTCATCATGTTGGCTTTTTGTTTCATGCTTCGAAGGGATACGAGGAGAACGTTATTTATTCAATGGATTCGTGTTACGGGTGAGGTTATGTGTTTTTTGTCCGTTTTTGCCGCAATTCGAAACATAGTGAATGCTGTACACAAATCTACGAGGACAATAAGTTATAAAATGTGTGTGTGTGTGTGTGTGTGTGTGTGTGTGTGTGTGTATTTTTTTTAAGAGCATTTATAGTTGTAAAGGGGACATCTATGCATTACGTAACTGAATGCAAAGTATGAATATCTCCTTGCTCCTGTTAGCAGGCAAATGCCGCTATCATCATCTATATTATAAGATGTACTCCTTGTTACGTATTTTATGGATATTATAAATTGTTGATCGAGTTTTTCAATCCAAGAATGGTATTACAGGGTTTTCCCAGGAGTTTTCATAGCTGTGGGACACTTTTTGAACTCTTTCTTAAGTGAAATAAACGGGAATCTTACTCTATAGCATCCTTGTTGGACAAATCAAATAGGAATTTCTAAGGAGCCTGTCCAAAAAGGGTGTCATAGAGTTCAATTTCCATCATATGAAGTTCACTTCCCATAAGCAAGAGTCGAGGAAGTGTCTCATAACTATGAGAACCCCTGGAAAACCCTGTACGACACTTGTCAGATGTATTATATGGAGTTTAACAATCGACGGCTGAAATCATGTTCGCTGAAATCAAACACTCAATACAAAAACATACGCCAAAAACCTTAGATTAAAAAAAAAACAGAAACGCCACAAAAAAAAATTATTGTAAAATGTGTCTTTGTTTGTAAACAAAGGTTGAAATCCAATATGGCAGCACGAAGCTGCCAATCGATACTATCTGGATGATGAATATTGTTCCTCTGACAATCTGCGATTTAAGCGTTCTGCCTTAAAATATAGAAGGGCCAATATATTATCGCTTTCGACTGTTTTAACTCATCTTCATCTACCGAATTGTTTATATTTACTTAATTGACAGTTTTGTTCCACCACATTACGTTTAGTTAATTGTGTACAAATAATTATTGCATCTTTAATTCGATTTTCAGCTCGTTTCGTTTATCTGTTTCAAAATAGTTTTAATAGCTTTAATTTATTGCGTAGTAAACATGGTTTTAAATAGTTTTTATCCCTACTTATACATCCCTTGCTGTGTTTGAATGTGTATGAAGTGTTTAAATTTCAGCCGACAAATGTCGAATGCCTAAATTCCTAAAAAAAATCCGTTGAACATAAAAAAATAGATTAGGCAAAATATAGCATTAGTTCCAAGGTACGGTTAACTTTGCAAAAACCCTCAGTCCCTTACAGGGTTTCTCAAGCCAGCTCAACATTATAACACTATTTTTCCAACACGTTAAACGATTGTCAACATCGTAATATAAATATAAGAATGGGTGACCATACCGCCAACGTACATTTTTCAAATTCGAGATGGGATTTTACGCGTTCAAAATCTAGTGTTACCAAATTGAAAAGAGTTTACGGATTCGAATTGTAATTACGATGTTGACAATCGTTTAACGTGTTCGAAAAATAGTGTTACGACGTTGAGCTGGCTTGAGAAACCCTGTATAGGTAACGGTGGGGAAAGCATGCTAACTGTGTAATTTAAGAAAACCAAAACAACACAACATGCATTAGCTGCAAATTTTTGCTAAAAGGGCTCGTGTTCATCTACCTCGAAAGATGCAAGCATGCTTGTTCGCCTTTACTTGGCACCATGGGTAGTTTATTTATTATGATGTGTTAATGCAAACCATTTTCTCCGATTACTGACGGCGGCTTTACAACAAAATATAAACAGCGGTGAGCGAGCTAGCGGTTTGGCGGTGAAATAAATAAATAGAAACTAACAAACAGAAAGAATAAACACGACACCAAAATGAAACAAGAAGCGTTGGATTCGGCTTTTGTATGTGTGTGTTGTGGGGTACGCTTTAATGCAAAATAACATCGCTCCATCAACACCGTGATGCTGAGGCAGGCACGCGCCACCAGAAGCAATTGAGCACAAAATTAAGCGGCAATGAGTGAGGCAAATAAAAAAGTAAGCAAAAAGAAAAGAAACATACGCCAAGAGCAAATTCACGAAGTGAATATTATGGGGGAGGGTAGAGCAGTACAAACACTCTTCTCCTAGCTGGTGCCACGGAAACGATATAGCAGGCAATCCTTGTTATTTTACAGGTTCACTCCTTCTGTAAAAACTTCCCTTCCCTTGTTTACTTTCGGCGTGGCCAGCGTTTCCCGTTTCGTTCGTGTGCTTTGCACACTTTTCTCGTTACTTTGCTGTGACATTTCGGTCCGTCGATGGGCGGAGAAGGTGCAAACATTTTCCGCGTACAAACGGCCACTAAATCTTTCCATTTTTTTTCACCTGACAAGCCGAGCTGGTCGGGGGTGGGGGCTAGAATGAAAGAATGCAGTTGGAGGAGTTCTTTCGCTTTAAACCTCATACCAAAGGGAGGAAGAATTAAAAAAAAGGAAAATACATTCAACGAAGCCGTTTTGCGATAATTACGCCTAGTGCATCAGTGACGGTGAGTGCATTAAAGGAAAGATGTGCCTAAAACATCCGCAAACGCCTGTTACGCTATTTAAAGCATTTCTGAGTGAAACATCTAAACATTAAAATCCTATTACGGTGGAAAATATTGCCAGCAATGCATTCATTTGATGTCCCGAAGGAGGAGAAGGAAATATATAAATATTTGTGCATAGTAACAATCTAGTTTCTGGTATTGAATGAAATTTATGGTCAAATAATTACCGTATATGATTTGTATGTATATTTATGTTGACAGTTTTTGAAATCAGAAAAAGAACACAAAAGAAGGGACTATCGATTTTTTTAAATTTTCATCAACTTTATCATAATGTATTTCTTATCTTATTGTACCTTTTTGTTTTGATCCAACTTCAATGAATTAAAAAAAACCTTGAAACGTCTACGTCCAATCTCAGCTCAGATATTACAGGTTTGTTGTTTTTGGGACGTTGTGTAGTAAGTTTGAAAACCCCTTCTGCAAAACGTGACACATTGAACGGAATTCCTCATTAACAACTGGAAAACTCTTGAACGCGCGCAGTAAGGCTTCCCTCATACTTTTTTGTTTGTTTAGCTATTCGTTGTTTTTTTTTTCTCCATTTCCATTGTTTCGTTGATGCTGAGTGCAGTTTTTCCAACAACGGAATTCCTGGCAACCAACTTTTTGCTTTGGTGCAATTGACGCTTCGTTTGTTGGTTTAGAGTAACTTCTTGCATTTGTTCCTTTCTGCATTGATGTTTGCCTCCTGCTCGGGCTATGGTGTGACTGCTGTTCGCATTGCAATTCCATTTACATTACCCCGGCGTGGGTGTACTAAACTGTGCGGAGGAAGCCGTTGACGGCAAATGTTTCGATCGTCGGTGAATAAGTTTTCCCCGCTGTTTTGAGCTTTTATGTTGTTTTGTTGCTGTGCTCTACTCGTCTGAGGGAAAACATATTTTCGAACGTGTTGTTTCTATACCCGCACACCCCCTAACCCCGCCATCAGTTTTTCGCGAACGAGTGGACGTGGGTGATTTTGAAACTGGTTTGCCTGGGCGGAACAAAACTTAACCGAGCGGACGAAAACACCGCGTCCGAGCGGCCGTCGCGTCCGGTGCAAGATTTATTGGAGTTTGCCGAGAGTGCCGGCCCCAGTCACTCGGTGTGGGCGTTTTGGAGCTCCCGTTGAAGTTAATTAAAAGATTAAAATGCTATAGCAGGAAGGGATGAGGGGCGTACTGGAAGGGACAAAATGCGAAATTTTGCAGCAAAAAAAGTTTAAAGATATGCGATTTTCGTTTCCACTTCAACCCGTTCTACTTTCATTCGCCCAAATTGCATCAGCAGCCGCGCTGATCAGCACGTTCTTACCTTCCAGGTGAGCTCAGATGCTGCACCTGTAAAAGACATTCGAAAGACAGTGCTTGTAGAAGGAACTTCCGGCCATTCCGCTCCATTAGGGTGATTGGAAAAGTTCGCACGCTCGTAAAAGGCGAACATGGATGCTGTTGCGGGAGAATCGTTTGTGTGTTTTATGACCCTGGCAGTGTGGTCTCTTGTTTCGTGGTACGGCACACGTTATGAAGGGCAGTTTCTTAGCATTGTACCAGCAACATATCTACCTGTTATCACTTCTTTTATTGTGGGATGTCTATCGAAATGTTTGAAATGTTTTTCTCCGTGCTCTTTCAGTCCGTGGTCGATTGAAGAGGTGTAGGGACAGGTACTTTATCAGCTGTAATGTCCGATAAAAACTGTTGGGCATAGTTTTTCTTCACAATAGCAATGTCTGGATGTTAACAACACTACCCTGGAGTAAAATACAGCAAAGATCCTAAAAACCTACCATCCCGTGCGAAGATTTCGAGTGTCCAACTAATATCCCCTCTTCCCGTACCTTTGCAGATGATGACGATGGACGTCACGAAGCCGGAGCTTCCCCCGGCTGCGGCTGGTATGGGTGGAGGTGGTGGTAATACCGGCAGCATGTCACTCGGTGGACTCGTCCCAACCGGTCCCCAGCAGCAGCAGCAGCAACAACAACAACAACAACAGTCCCAGCAGCCACAGTCTCAGCAACAATCCAACCAATCCGTCGTGGGTGGCGGACCGGTAGGTGGCGGCGGTGGTGGTGGTGGGCCACCCCACCCTCAGCAGCAGCTCTGTGCGGGGTGTGGCAAGCACATCCAGGATCGGTTCCTGCTCCGTGCACTCGATCTGCTGTGGCACGAGGATTGCCTCAAGTGTGGCTGCTGCGACTGCCGGCTCGGCGAGGTGGGCTCCACGCTCTACACCAAGGGTAACCTGATGCTGTGCAAGCGTGACTACCTGCGGTAAGTTGCTGATGGGTGTGCAGTTTTACGGCAGTCTTCGATCTAATTCGGCGACCATTAGTCGAGCGGCGTGTACTTAACGGGCGAACGTCTTTATTTCGCAGACTGTTCGGCAACACGGGCTTCTGTGCCGCGTGCAACAAGGTAATTCCGGCGTTCGAGATGGTGATGCGTGCCCGGAACAACGTCTACCATCTGGAGTGCTTCGCTTGTCAGCAGTGTAACCATCGGTATGTATTGTTTTCGTGGACTGTAGGGAGAAGTTATTCGTCTTTTTTCTTTATGAGGTACTCCTCCTTGCCTACAAGTCCTCTCACTTCCTGAGAGTAGTCTCCGGACAGTTCGGTTAGCAATAGTCTCGCTCTGGACTACCCTTTCATTCTGTCCACTTGGTTCTGGTACTGGAACCGTTTAGAATGGGCCGCGGGGGAAATCAGCAACCGGTCAGGAAAAAGGGCTCTCGATCCGGTAGCATATGGTTCTCCGGTCCGGTGCCATCTCCCTTTCAACCCCTTTGTTCCCCCTCCCCTAACCGGGGAAAGTTATATTCAAAACCCCGGAGTACGCTGAGGACGGTGTGAGAAATGATTAATCGTCCTCAGCCATGCCCCGCCGATCACTCTGGAGCACACTCGTGGTCAAAATGTCGGTTTGATTCGAAACTCCCGGAACCCGTGCGAAGCGTGTGCGACGGGACGGGCAGGGGGTTGGAGCAGAAAAATGAAATTATGTCCTCACTCTCCCGCCCCGCCCCGAGAGCGGCTTCCGATCCATTTGGAAGTGCTCGAAGTTTTTGACGCACAACAAAACCGGAATACTGATTAGAGCGCGCCGGAGAGAGAGAGAGAACCAAAAAAAGGACATAATACCCTGAACACCCCGTTTCACATTCCCTCTCGTACCGGGGGAAAAACTATTTACTAAACATCGCTTGATTTATGATGCCACTTTTCTTCTGTGTGTGTCCATCCGTTTCCATCCTCATTTCCCCTTCCCCGCTCGGAAAAGATGGATTGAAAAACCACGGCCACTGCCAAACGGGCACCATCGCCTAATGTAATGCAATTTGAATAAAATCCCTTTCCGGCCATCCTCTACCATCCTCCGCCAAGGGGCCAGATCAAATTCATCATTATCATTGTGTCCAGCATGGCAGGAGGGGGTGGGGGATGCCGGCGAGTGGCGGTAAACCGTCAGCATCGCTGTCAAATTCGAGCATCCGGTGGCGGTCCAGGCGGCAGGCATCACTGTCACCGACAGGCTCTCGGGCACGGCGCGGCGAGGGAAATTATTACGATTGTCTTCATAATTACACTTGAGCATTTATTGTTTGTGCCCATGATCTCCACTTCCGCCGGCTCGTGGAAGGGTTTGCAGCGGGAGGCTTAAGCTGTGTTTGTGTGGGTGTGTGGAAAATGAGCGTCACATTTCATTCCGTTTTTCGAACACCGAGCGCGAACGCACGCACGCTCGGTTCGTCGTCGGTGTCAAGTGCAGCTAAACTGCTCGAAATGCTCCGCATCGTGTCAGCCCTTTCCACTCGAGCATAAACAGACACACACAATGCCGAAGTGTATGGGAGAGGGAGGCCAAGCTGCCAGAATCAATGTCGCACAACACAACTTCGCTTCCACGCCACCAAAAACGATTAAACCAGCAGGGAGTGAGAGAGAAGGAGATACCGGAGAAGGGGGAATTTGTTGGTATTTATTTCACTTCTTACTGGCACAACCCAATCCCTCCCCCCGCCCTATTTTCATCCCGCGTCAGTAATGACTTTCAGGTGGCCCCCTCGTGCGGAATCCCGGGCGCAAAAGGGACACAATGTTGAAAATTATTCTACCATATAATATTATTTTAATTTGATTTATAATCCTCGACATATAAATTTGCGCTCTGTGTGTGTGTGTGTGTGTGTGTGTGTGAGAGAGAGAGTGACAGAGAGGGAAGAGGGATGAGAGCAAAAGTGTGCAGTGCCAGATAGTTGTGGCAGTTTGTTTGGTGGTTGAGTTTGCCCACCCCCTCTTTCATCCTTTTCAGCCAGCGCCACAATTCCGGTATGAATTTTGCGGTTTTCCAACCGCTTCCTGCAAAAAAGATAACCTTAGAAAACAGGGACATTACCCCTCGCATGGAGATGAATGTTGGGGCCACACACAAGTGCTGTGTGTGTGTGTGTAGTGTAGTGATGTACTCTTTGGACCCAAGACTCCGATCCGACTCCGACTGTTACAGGTTAGATTCCGACTCCAGCAAAATGGAACTACTAGATCCGGTCGTAGTCGGAGTCGCCCGGAGTAGTCCGGAGCAATTTTGAGTCGTTCGGAGTCGTTTGGAGTCGTTCGGAGTCGCTCGGGGTCGTTCGGAGTCGTCCGGAGGCACTTCGTATATAACCCTTGTTTCGAAGGCCGATACCGGACGACTCCGGACGACTCTGAGCGACTCCGGACGACTCTGGACGACTCCGGACGACTCTGACTCCGAATGACTCCGGGCTACTCCGGACGACTCAGGACGACTTCGGACGACTCCGGACGACTCCGGACGACTCCGGACGACTCCGGACGACTCCGGACGACTCAGGACGACTTCGGACGACTCCGGACGACTCCGGACGACTCCGGACGACTCCGGACGACTCCGGACGACTCCGGACGACTCCAGATGACTCCAATTGACTCCAGATGACTCCGGACGACTCTGAACGACTCCGGACGACTCCAACTCCGAACGACTCCGTACGACTCCGGACGACTCCGGACGACTCCGGACGACTCCGGACGACTCCGAACGACTCCAGACGACTCCGACTCCAAATGACTCCGGGCAACTCCGGACGACTCTGAACGAGTCTGAACGACTCCGGACGACTCCGGATAATGCAGGGTGACCTTCCGGAGTTGATTCCGAATTTATTGGAGCCGGATCGGAGTTGACTCATAATTTTTGCTAATTTTACCCATCACTAAGTGTAGCGCATTATGTATAGCGCGATGGGCCATCACCAACAGGGAGAGCTCCACGACCACCACCGACGTGGAGGATGGGTGACACACAAATTTTCGGGTGACAAAACTCGCTTGCTCCCCTCCCCAGTGCACTGTGGGTATCGTTGGACGTTCGATTTTACCTTATCTCACATGCAGGCGCATCCTGTGTCCTGCGTTCGGTGCGATGATGATGATTCCCCCCCCCTCCCCTTTCGGTTTGTTCTGTTTAAATAGCTGCTCCGGCAGGGGGAGAGGTGGATGGGGATAGGGCACGGACAATTGCAGTTGATGTTGCAAGCTGTGCTCTGCATGCAGCTGAAATTAGCTACACCGGGTGTGATCGTTTTGTCACCATGTCACGACGCGTTTTTGGGAAAAGGGTTGCCGTGATTGAATTAATTACATTCTCACCCTTCCACGGCACGTTCCCACAACGGCTCTCCTTCTTTCTCTCTGCTACCACTCGCAGCTGCCAAAACGCGGAAAACCATATGACACAAACACATACACATTCAAACCATTCGCATAGCCCTCATTACATTTGAACGGTTGCCTGTGTCCTGGCCCGATGATGTTAATGTCCGTTTCGACTGATTGTCAATTCTGTTTTTTTTTCTTCTCCCCTAAACCAACCCGGCAGGTTCTGCGTCGGCGACAAGTTCTACCTGTGCGAGAATAAGATCCTGTGCGAGTACGACTACGAGGAGCGGCTAGTGTTCGCGTCGATGGCCAACCATCCGATGCTGAAGCGGCAGATCTCGCAGGGTGGCGGCGGCGGACCTGTAATGCAAAATGGCCATGGTGGTGGTGGCGGCGGCGGCGGCGGTGGTGCTGGTGGCGGTAATGGTGGACCACCGATGCAAGGACAGGGCATGGTGGGTGGCGGAGGAGGAGGTGGTGGAGGAGGTATGCCATCGCCACAGCAGAACGGGCCGGCCAATGGGAATCTGATGGGGCTGGTCGGCCAGCGCAACGCGGGAGCAGGTGGTGGCGGTGCTGGAACGGGCGGTGGAGGAGGTGGTGGCGGGGCTGGAGGTGGACCCGGGGTTGGTGGTGGTGGTGGCGATCACAACAACAACAGCAGCAGCCTGTCCGCCGCACTTGCGGGCGGGCCGTCGCCGTTCGGTACGCCGGCCCATATCAAGGCGGCCCTCAGCACGGCCAGCTAAATGATGGTTCCTTAACGTAAGAGCGCACAGTGAGGTTGAAGGAGTTGAAGAAGGGAGAGAATGATAATGAAAGAGAGCGAAGGAGAGAGAGGGATGAAATGAGATGTGTGGATGGTGAAATAAGTAAGTTTTCAGTTGTTTAAGTTGCGTTTTATAGTTTTTGTGAAATGTATGGGATTTGGGTTGACGAGACGTCTAGAATAATGTTCAAGAAGCTCCCTCCTTACGTTGACATCAAAATAGGCTCGTTGCATTGGATATGTCTTACATGGCTAACATTTTCTAATAATTTCATTTTCTTACTAGGAAGCAAAAAAGATTTCAAGCTTCAAGCCAAAATTCCATTTATCTACAACGTAATGAGTACTCCAATCACATGCATACACTCACATGTTCTCTTGATCTACTCTCCCTTCGATGGCTTTCTGGTTTCTTCCAAAAAAACTCCTATTACCAACGATCGGCAGCCATCACTAGGTTAGTAGGATGAATTTGTGCCAAACTCCGCAAAAGTTCCATTTGCCGATTCGGGGGAAAAAAGGAAGAGCTCGAAAGTATGAAGGTAACGCGTGGTAATAGTAGTAAGTAGTCTCGGAACCATCGGTGCGGAAGTTGGACGAAAGTTTTTGTTTTCTTCTGCGCTGTATTTTCTATTGTTTGAATTTATGTCATTTTTTTGTTTCGTTTATTTACTTAAAAAAAGAAAAAAAATGTGTGAATTCGAACTCCTTCTTGTTAACTAATTAGTAACGTGGGTCGAGGCTTTAGTTAAGATATCGATTTTCTGCCCGGCAAGATTTTTCCGTTTTCCCTTAGCTCCCTCCAACGCTCTGCTGGCTGGCCGCGTCTCTAGCTCGTGTAAATATTAGGCTATATGTTACGATTAAACGAATTGTTTGTTATGAAATTGATTTGCAACGAATGCTGGCCAACTAGCGGTGGGAGGAGGGGAGTGTGGGACGAAATGAGAGGGGGGGAAATTGCCACGAGAAAATTATTACATTGTGACTGATACACACATACCAGTACAACGTCCAAGCGGTGCGCGTGCTGTGTTCGTCGCCAGTAGTAGCAGAAGCTACGAACAGAAATGGTGCCGTGACCAGGATTTCCTCTATAACTTCCTTTCGTTGCTTGTCGAGCAGCTAGTGTTACATGTAATTTTCATCTTGTTTTTGAACCTTTTTCTTCCATTGAGTCCCCACTTGTTCGATGTTATTTAATTTTTCATTCCGGTTGACATACACACCCACACTTAAAAACTTTTTGGTAACAAAATTACGAATTAACAAGCAAACTCTCTACTGAAGCTGTACAGTGCGGAGTGCTCAGTGTGGGAATCAAATTGCCGAGTGGGGGAAGGGATACATTTTGGAGCAAAAAAAACTGAAAACGAAAGACTCTGCTATAATGAAGCAAATACGAAGTGCGTAAGATGGTGGAGAAAGTGTTGAAATAAAATACGAAAAACAAAAACAATGATTGAAAAAACAAAAATCAAATGTCTAAAAAACTTAATGGCCCATGTTTAATCAAATAGTGAACGGTGAAAACACAAAACGAACTCGCACACGATGTGTAACATTCAGTTTGCTGAATGTGTAACATTCAGTTTGCTGAATCCGGAGGCAAACGAATCGACTAAAAAGGCTTGTAAAGAAAGGAGAAAAAGCAAGATAGGGGGAAAATGCCGAAAAATAAACAAAGAATTAAACCAGATAAATGGCAAACGGGATGAGGGAAACCCGGGGGATTGAATGTGAAACAAAAAATTAGGCAATTTATTATGGAACTATGTATAATACACTAAACAAAAGTATATATTATATATATTATAAAATCGTGATACTATTAAACGTAAAAAAAAGCTAAAACAACACGTGTGCGTTCCTGTTTTTGTGTGGCTTTTTCCAATTGCGTACCGAACGATAATGATGACAAATTTAGCTAATTTTGCTGCACACCGCTTCCCCGTTTCCGATTTGCCTAATCCCGGGCTGGGAAGATTGAGCGCGAGGGATTGCAGAAGCAGGAGATGCTGCGCTTTCCGTACAAAGTCAAACAAATTGCCGCAATGCTAAGCTCCCGCTGCTGTGCTCGGCTCGCTTGGCGCTAGCCGTGGTGTAGGTAGGCTGGGATTAGGATGCGCATTAGAACGGTTTTGCCCCGTGAATTGCTCGTCCCATTTTCTTAGCAGTTCGTCATGCGTGTGTGTGTGTGTGCTTCCAATTGAAGGGAGGCAGTTTGCCGAGTGTATGTGAAAAGGGATAGCAAAAAGGCTACTACTGCCGGTGGCCCTGGGTGGATAGACATATAGAGCAGCGCAAAATTAATGGAAGTTTATTGCAATATTAATTGGATTCAATAAACTCGGTCCGTGGGATTTTCCGTACCGAAATGCGTGTGTCCTTCATAATCTCATCACGTACTATGTTCCTGGAGGCTGGAAATCTCTAAAGAAGCGTAAGAGGGAGAGCGGGAATGGAGGCATATCAGTAAAATTCAACGGCGAACCAATTTGTAGCCCATAATTGGCGCGATTAATTTTAATCCAACGCATAGATTGTGTGCCGCATTCCGCATGACGGAGCCAATTTTCGATTTCCAAATGGATCCGCCTCCAGCCCTCCCGGTGCAGCACGATTGTCGCTAGGGAGCGAGATGGAATGGGAGCTGCTAAAAGATTCACAAATTTACCTTCAATCGCGCGGGAGAGGAATGGGAACGTTGGCATGATAAAGTTGTTGTGATTTTTGTTTTGTTTGCCCCGTTGTTTGTGTTGGTATTGTCCTGAGCGGACGTGTCCTGTCCCCCGCACCATCATCATTACATCAGCTGTGCAGTTGCGCCGTGGGGAGGGAAGGAAATAAAACACTGGAATTAGTCGGTGGCGACGCATCGCTCGATGAAACGTTCGCGAAGCAACGACGGGTGACGACGGCATTTGGGCTTTGTTTCATTGCCTGCCCAAGAAAAGTACGGTCGGTACGGTTTTCTGTTACCTTTCGCATTGCCGCTCATCCTGGGCAGTGGGAAGGGGCGAAAGGAATTTTCGTGGATTTTCCGTAAGACATTCAAGTGATGGATTTGCTTTCGACACTTTTCGCACATTTCGTACGTGTTCCCCGTGTCTCGCTCGTTGATTGAAGAAGGTAAGATATCGCTGTGGGAGGGGGGGGGGGGGGTTAGCCGACGCGAGGTTTGGAAAGAAAGTTTTACCCGTTCGACGGATTTGGTGCAAAGTTTCCAATTGGCTGGGCAAACGATCCAAAAGCTGCTATTAAGCCCTTAATAAGCTGATTCTGTCGTGCGTATTGCATAAATTTGGGTATTTTATTAAGAGAAAGTTGGTCTGCTAGACAAAGCGGCTAAATCTGTGCCATTAGGCAACTTTGTTTTGCTCACATTCACAATTACAGCTTTAATGTTTTTTATACAATGCAAACATTTAGGCGTTTTGTTATAATATCGCTTTTATTGTTACAAGTATTGTTTAACTTCGAGCGCCTAAAGGTATACCATTATATCAATAATTAACGCTATTGACAGATTGCTCGTCCATTTCTGGAATCGCAATAACCCCTTCGAAAAAAATGAAGCCGTGGGGAGAAAATTGCGGCGAAACACTCTCCCTGCAAAGGAGACGAAAGTTAACAGAAGGTGAACTCGAACATAAGTTGACAAGCTGAAGCATCCGCGCGACGGCACAGGCGACCCACACCCACAGCAGTGTGCGATCCGAGAGGCTAATCCTTTAAGTATTTTTAATAAAACTTGTCACTAGCAGCGAAGCCAACACCTTGCTGCCGCGGATCAGATTCGGCAATGGTATAAATGACAGGGAGCTCACTTTGCGCCGGCACTCTCTTAAGTGGTTCGCTTTACTTTCGCCGGATTCGGCATTCTTTCGCCAGCAGGGAACCGTGGCCCAGCGGTGGGGAATTTCGTTTTCGCAGTGCGATGCTCGCATTACTAATTACTAATCGGATTTATTTCTTCTTCGCGTAGGGCGTAGGGTACAGGGGAACGTGACGCTAGGAGGCAGTGGTCCGGGGATTTACACGCCACCGATAAAATTTTCGCCGCGTTGGTGGGAGGATGAAGCCGTGGCTTTCTCGAACCGGTTCATGGTTCAATCCGTTCACTCGAGGTGAAGGGGTAAGTTGTAAAACTGGAATGAAAGGAGATAGGATTAGATGCAATGATGGTCTTTCGGCGAGAAGGTGGGTGGGTTAATTGAAACATTTAAATATATAATCAAGAAAAGCCCTCGCAGCTCGCGTCCCCCCGTGCGTCCCACGGGGAGCGAAGAGGAGGCCAATAAAAAGTTATAGGAAAAGTTTCGACACCACTTCGCGAACCTTCGCGCGCCTCGAAAGCAAACACCCGGGGGTTTTCGCTAGCTGCATTTGACTTAATCATCTTGGGGCCGCGGGAAGCGAAACAGTTGTTCGCGCAACGGATTGCTTTCGCAGCTAGTCCGCGCTGTCAATTCGCTTCATTCGATCCCCCATCGGGAGGAGAAATTTGCTCATCGGAAGTTTGAACTGCCGCGGTACCACTTCGAATTGAGTGGAGTTGATACCTAATCCTTCTATAGCCCATTCGAAAGGGTTGAGAATATTGCAAGGGAATAAAAGTAGCTAAGACACTTCGGCTAATGGCTAGAATTGCTACTGTGAGCGATGGGAATAGATTAAGCTGAAATTTAAGCTGTTTGAAACCTTACCGAATTCAGCAATTTGCTCGAAAAATGAGTTTAAAATGCAAAGTATGTAATCGTTTGTCAAAGTATGTAATGACATTTTTTTACGAACACTTTATAAATAACAATATTATGTAAACGAAAAAAGGATAATTTTTTAACGGATTAAATAGTAAGTTGAAATCTATGAGAGTTTTTAGACCTTTATCCTTTAACGTTTTTAATAAAGAAATTATCCATTTAAATATGTTTTAGAGTGAATTTTCCTGTAACCATTATTGATGCATTTTCTATGGATTTACGCTAACTTAGCGATATTTAACCCAGCAACAGGAGAATGACCTTCCCTCTGCTCACAAAAACAATTTCATCTCGATCTTTTTGCGGTAGAACCTCCTGAATCAAACTTTCCGATCTACATTTCAACAAGGCCCTGTAATCGTGTGACAGCTTAGGGTCTGCACTCCTATTAATCCGCCACTGCGTATGTAAGAGCTCTGTCCATCCACTGGTTCGTAAAGCCTTTGATAGATTTAACCTACATTGGAATACTTACACAGCAGGTACTAATAGCCTCCGCTGTCTGATCTTGTCCTGATGCCTAAGAGGTGGAAAAAAATCATGGAATATGTTTTGGTTGATAATAAAACTGGTCATATTAACGAGGACCTCCACTAACTCAGGATTTAAAATCTTTTTGAGCGTGCTGTGCATGAGGAAATAACATGAAAAAAAAGGAGCTGCAGATAAAGACCGAGGGATAGGTCGCTACATCGCTACGTTCGCTTCAATGGGAGGTCGGTGCAACTGGGCAAACAGCGAACAAAACATCTGGGAAACATGAATATACATGTCAGGATGCGAAAATCGCGTCCACTGGTTTCGGAGCTACATGCAATGATGACTAAAATTGCAGCGATTATTTTAGAAGATAGCTCGGCCGAATCTTGATGTGACATTCTAGTCAGCGGATCAGCTTGACCCTCCAACAATTTCGTTGCGAAAACATGAATTGATTTTTGATTTCGAATTGGAGGAATTGATACAAATTGAAAGTAGAACTTAAAAAAATGGTTACATATATGTTTTAGTTCGTCATGGAGAATTGGATGTAATTAGCTTAAAAGGGAAGTTTATGAAAAATGTGTCAGATCGTCGCCTAAACACACATGTTCTCATTACTCGCCACTATTTCACATTCAGCAGGTTCGAACGACATTCCAACTTCCTTAGTAACCAACCAACTTTTCGATGGCCAGCATTGATACAGTTTCTATTGTAACTCGAACGATGCTAGCATGAGTATGGCTGCCATCTTCACCGCCTGGATTTATTCCTACCGTCGTCATCTTGTTGTGGAATTCTTCAGGATCAAAATGTTCTGGGTTGAGCTTCTGGACTAGTGATGGTGATGGTATAGTTGGTAAAATCCGGAGTCGACTTCGATCCGACTCCGATAGTTTCGGAATCGACTCTGGTAGGTAGATCCATTCAGCAGTTTCCGGACTCATTCGGAATTGTCTCATTCGGAACGAGGCTTCTGGAATCGTCTGGAGTCGGCCGGAGTCTTTGCGAGCCCTCGGAGTCGGCCGGAGTCATCCAGAATCGGTTGAAGTCTTTTGTTTCACAAAACCCAAACAACTCTGGGTGACTTCGGACGACTTCAGGCGGCTTCGGACGACTCCGGGCGACTCCGGCGACTCCAGATGACTCCCACTCCAAACGACTCCGTGTAACTCCGGATGACTCCGAACTAGTGGTTTGGATTTTTCGGGAGTCGGAATCCGACTAACAATAGTCGGAGTCGGATCTGAAACTTGGGTGCGCTCCAAAGAGCACATCACTACTCTGGACTGATTCTCTGGGTTAAATTTCCGGAAAAAATCCTCCCGAGTTATTTTTTTCCTGGACCCATTACCTATTAAAACACAGTGAACATATTTCCTTTTTATACACCCGCAATGCTAGGTACAATCGTAGATTTGTTTAGTCATAGATAACTATTAAAAAAAACAGGTATATTCTGGGATTATAAACAAAAGCCTTAATTGCCGAAAGACAAATCAGAGTCAAAGAAATTCATAACCGATTCCTTATGAAAAAGTTCTTTGACATTCGTGGTACAAGCCAAAAGCAACAGTATGCAATCTTCTTCTTCTTCTTCATTTGGCACAACAACCGTTGTCGGTCAAGGCCTGCCTTTGTACCCACTAGTGAAGTGAGCTTGGCTTTGAACCCATGATGGGCATGTTGTTAAGTACTACGAGTCCGGCCCTAGCAATCTATCTACTTGTAAAAAGAGATTTTTTTTTTATATTCATTATTATTTTCAAATGTTCATCTCGTTGTTGAGTAAAAATAACATTAGTGTTCTCTCTCTCTTGTTGGCCTGCTCAAGATAGAGCACGTCGATGTGACACAGCTCGTTCAACAATAATTCTCCAAGATGCTCGGTCCCTGGCTGCAGCCTCCATGTAACTCCCGATCTCCGACAGGTCTCGCTTCACCTGATCCAGCCATCGAGTTCGCTGTGCTCCCCTTGGAGGCGCATGAGTCGGGCATCCTCATAGCATGCCCCAGCCATCGTATCCTGCCAGCCTTCGCCACCGTCAGGATGCCCGGTTCACCGTACAGCTCAGCAAGATCGTGGTTTATCCTTCTCCTGCACGTTCCATGCTTGAACACACCGCCAAAGATGGTGCGGAGGAAGCGTCGCTCAAACACGCCCAGAGTGTGTACATCCTCCGCTCGAATGGTCCAAGACTCGTGTTCATAGAGGATCACCGGGCGAATCAATGTGCGATATACTACAGATTTCGTTCGGGCTTGAAATCTTCTGCATCTCAGCTGTCGGTGAAGCCTATAGTATGCACGATTATCCTGCACAATACGTCTCCGGATTTCGCTGCTGATGTCATTGTCCAAAGTAACAACCGTCTCAAGATAGCAGAACTCCTTTACTACCTCGAAATTTTGTAATCCAATACTTACTGCTTCAAGTTTGAGGCGGATGTACGCCTCACACACCTTCACTGTTGTCCTGTCGATGATGTCGATGTCATCCGCGAAGCCAGGAAATTGGAGAGACTGGTCTGATCGTGATACGAATTTCGTTGTCTAGCCCCGCGCTTCGATCTTCCAGTGCGTTGTTGAAGAGCAGACAGGAGAGTCCGTCCCCAGTGCCTCAGAGCCCTGTGAGATTCGAACGATTCCGACGTCAAGTTCATTCGATCGGTTCAGTTCGGTCGTCGACAAAATCGTGTGCTCTACCGCTCCTTCATTCGCCGTACTGAAAGGCAGCTGTTTTCTAAGCCGACACGGTTCTGGAGCTTCTGGAACAAACGGTATCAATATATATATCAATATAAGAAGTATCCCTCCGTCAATGAGCTACAATGGCCAAGCTAGTATCGTTACATCCGATATTTGCAACACTCTCGCCAATCGTTTCGTTCATGCATTCACCCTTCCTGTTCACAATCCTAACATACTAGCTGAGGCCACTCGCAATACTCCATCGGATGCTATCGACTTTATTTTACCCACAATTGAAGAAGCACTAGTTGTGCGCACACTCAGCGATATAAAACCATCTACATCATCTGGACCTGACAATATTCCCGCATACATTTTGAAGCACTGCCGTCAATCACCCATTCTTGCCAAAATATTTAATGATTCCCTTATGCGTGGCACGCATCCTGCGTCCTGGAAACACGCGCGAATGGTTCCTATCCATAAAAAGGCAGTCGACTTCATGCAAGTAATTATCGTGGCATTGTTTCCCTATGCGCTTGTGCAAAGGTGTTTGAGCTCATTCTATACAATCCACTACTCACAGCAGTTCAAAACTATATGAGCCCTAGTCAGCATGGATTTCTCCCAAGGAGATCTTCCACCACAAATCTTGCTGAATTTGTTGGTTTCTGCTTCGACAACATGGATCGTGGTACTCAAGTTGATGCAGTATATATCGACTTCAGGGCTGCGTTCGATAGTATCTTTCATGATATTCTACTCTCGAAGCTAAAAAAAACTCGGTTTCCTCGACTGGCACATCATCTGGCTGCGTTCATATTTAACTGGTCGTTCGTACTACATAAGCATAGGATCTCATCGTTGTCACTCCTTCACCAGCTACTCCGGTGTGCCTCAAGGGAGTAATTTGGGACCGCTACTCTTCCTCGTCTATATAAATGATCTATCTTTCGTTTTACCGCCAGGCCAACACCTAATGGACGCCGACGATGTAAAAATATTCGCTCCAGTTAGAAACGACAGTGACTGTGTACGCCTTCAAACGATCCTTGAGAATCTGGACAGCTGGAGCAGCAGAAACGCCCCCCAAGTGTGTGCTGATAAATGCCAGTGTATATCATTCAGCAGGCCCGTCACCCTATCACGTTTACATACACTATGCTCAAAACGGCTTTAGCTCGCACGACATGTATCCGTGATCTGGGGGTGCTACTCGATCAGAAGATGTCATTTCGCCCTCACATTGATAGCGTTGTTGCGAAGGGGAATCAGCTACTTGGTTTAATTACGCGGACCTGTAGCGAGTTTACCGATCCCATGTGCGTCAAGTCGATCTTCTGTGCCATCGTAAGGTCGTGCCTGGAGTACTGCTGCCCGATCTGGTGCCCGCTTGGCGTTGGTGACATCAATCGCCTCGAAGCCATTCAATGGAGACTCACCAGGTACGCGGTTCGACTCCTTCCATGACAATCCCACCACGCTCGGCCCTCCTACCATCAGCGGTGTCTGCTTCTCGGACTTGAACCACTCTGCTCTCGACGTAAAAACGCCCAATGCCTTTTCATATTCCGGCTCCTTAACGGACAGATCGATTGCCCGGCATTACTAGCCAGCATCAATTTGTTCGCTCCCTGTCGGATTCTTAGATCCAATTTCCATCTCCGTGTACCGCGTACCCGCAACAACCATAGCCAGGGACACCCCATTATACGTATGTCCCTCGAGTTCAATGAAGTGTTAGATTTGTTCGATTTTAGTTTGTCTACATCTACGTTCAAGGAGAAATTGCGTCTACGTCACATTTAATGTTAACTTATAACTAGAGGTCTATTTATATGTTATAAATGATCATTGTTATATATATCTTAATTTAATTATAAGGTTGCCGATTAGACACGATGGTCCGTTGGTTGTGTATGAAATAAATAAATAAATAAATAAATAAATAAATTACTCTCTTCTTGCACTGCACCCCGTTCATGGTAGCCTCTAACAGCCGGATCAACTTCCCAGGTAAATTGTACCGCTGCATGATGTTCCATAGCTCATTCCGGTCTATTGTGTCGTAGGCCGCCTTGAAGTCGATGAACAGGTGCTGCATAGGGGTCTGGCGCTCTCGGCACCTCTGGAGTATCTGCCGCAGAGTAAAAATTTGATCGGTGATGGATTTGCCTCCAACAAACCTAGCTTGGCAAATTCCGACAAAATTTGTATCAAAGGGAGCAAGTCTGCAGAACAGGACCTGGGACAGGATCTGCTCTAATCTTTTTATCTAGCTCTAAGTAAAAAACGAAAAATGGATATAGGCTGGATATAGATATAGAATATAGACTGTTAAATTATAAGAAATACTACACAGAAATACATTACGTATAACGCACGCTCACACATGACTTGAGAGTATTTACCGTCAAACAGATAGTTTTTGTACGGACTTTTCATGGAATATCATCGATTTTGGATTCACGCGACACTATGCATTTTGGTAGTACGTCCGGGTGCACGGTCACATGGGTTTAACATTTTAAAATTAAATTTGGCACAAGCAGTCAAACTTTGTCACAGCAGCCCGAACACGTTGCAATAAATCAATTTAAGAAAGCAGTATTAAAAACAAAAGTTGTTTTGTGAACGCTGCAGTAAATCATTAATTCCAAATTAGCTCACCTGCAGCACCCATCCATACACAAGTGCGTGCTCATTTTCACCTATACATACACACAGCCTGGCCAGCGTGATAAATTGATAAGCGCGTGTGTGCGCTTTGTTTTTCTTTTGACGCCGTTGCACTTTTCACCGCACATTGCATACCTTTGGGCGCAGGGTCGGGCATAAAAAGGTACACTTTTCACCAATCGTCACAGGGCGAAAAGGGCTCGGGGGGGGGGGGGGGGGGGGGAGAGCGGGAGTTCATCAGGGTGTGTGGTAAATGAGTTACAATAACCTTATTGTTTCGATGGGTTGGTTTTGTTTATTTGCACTTCGTAATTTTCATGGAACACGAGAAAAAAAAAACACACACACACACACATACAACTGCACGATGGATGCATTTTCGGGCAACACTGCGGCATACCAGCTGGCAACACTTTTCGTCTCCACCAGCACCTCCCAAAAAGGGGTGGTCACACAGCAAAGGTAAACACGTTTACTGGGCGGCACGATAAAAACCGCGGCGCGACCCATCCCAACCAGTCCCGCCCACATCCCCCTTTGGATGGCAGAAGGTAATTAATGTGTAATTAATTTTTTGGTTCGAACATTATCATTTTATCTGTTGCGTATAATCTTGTTTTAATTATAAAATTGAAAATTTATAAACCACCCTCGCACCCGCGCCTGCAAACCACCAGGGAAAGGGGGGCGGCCGCGGCCGTTATCGCGTTTTTGGCTCGATGGCCCGGGCGTTGATGTGATGTGCGCGCCGGTCTTCTGGTCGCATTTTCCGCGGGCTTTTCCCGCAGTCGGCTGTCGGCCAAACGGTTGGCGCAACATTGCCAACCCTTGCGCTTGATGAAATCATTCCCAAGCGTGTCTGCTCGGTTGCGGGCACCGTATCCTGCGGGTGCCATTTGCCGCGGACTGTGCGCTCGTTTCTCGGCTTTGCCGATGCCTGATGACCACACGTACGCCACACGGTTGCCGCGTACGCACTATCGCGCGATCTTTGTGCTTGTCCGCGTCCGCGAAATCATTACAGCCATTTTTAATAGCATGAGGGATGCGGAAGGGGAAGGGAGCGGGGGTAGGAGGGATAGCAGAACGTGCTGCGTACGAGGGTGAACTTTTACGGGATGGTTTAAATTTCATCGCCGGCTGAACTGAGCTCGCTCGAATCAACCCGCTAACGCTCACTGGTTCAAATTTAATTTCAAACTGTCCCATAGACACCGCTGCTCTCTCTCTCTATCATTGTCTTTCTCTCTCCCACTACAATTCCACTCTGGGCTTGCCATAACCTCTCCTTCATCTCGTTCAAGCGTAACACATCCCTTATCGAACGATTTAATTCATCTTCAGCGTTTTTGCGGAACCGTATGGCCGTATGCAGTATTAATGATTGCGTATGTAAATGATACTCTTGGTGCACGCAGCGTACTACCCGTTGATATGCACCCCACAGATACACACACACACACGCGCACGGGAGTGTAAAATCAGGAGCAGAAAATTCGCTACGCCCTGGCAAACAGCTGCCGGTGTTTGCAACGAAAATTATGCTACCACACTGATGCACACGGCTCGCTGGGGGTTTGAGCACAGAGCGGTAAGCAGAGGAAAGGAAGAGCAAGCCAGGTTTGATGGTACGCAAACATAATCCCTTGCCCCCGCTGCTTATCCGAGCAGGTGAAACATCCCCCGCTCCTACCGGGCTTTGATGCTCGCAAAAACGAAGTGGAGTGCCACTTAAGTGTACGGCCTAACGTTATATGAGCGCTCCTCCAGTGCTCTACCGCCCTCCATTTTCACATGTTTTGCTGCCGCTGCCGGTGCGCCCTCTCCCCCTGCCACCGTTGGCTCCCTAATTCACGCGGTGAGTGCGGTTGTTGTGACAGAAAATATTGAATTTCTCGATTAAGAGGTGTACGTGTTTAGTAAAAATAATAACTATCATCAGCAGCAGCAGCCAGTATCACCTCGCCCTGCCCTGTCTTGCAATTCTTACCGTGCTACTGGAGTGGTGTGCTGTGACGTCGTGTTTCTGCTGGTGACAGCACACGATGTTTGTGTGTGTTTCATCACCCTTTAATGATTTTGTCAATATTGTTACCGAACAACGGTACCGCAATGGGTGACAATTCATTTTCATATTTTATTTGCAACCAAATAAAATTTGAGTGATTATAACATAAAAAACGAACAAACGAGTATACTATAAAACACGGGCTTTCTAAAGATAAATGGAACGAGAAATAGAAATAAATTGTATAGATTGAATAATGAAGGACTTTTATGCGCCTAAAAGTATGCAAATAATTTTAATTCCAATTACAGTGGAACGCCAGTCCAATAATCAAGTAAGCCTCAAATAACTTAGCCAAACAAAATATCTAATACCACAAACTATTATCAGTGCACCTCTTTTGCTGGAACTTGTCTTTATGATGGCTAATACACATACACAAACAGAAGTTAAACATAAAAAATAACCAGATAACTAAGAAAACCAACATTACTCTTCTAAAAAAAAAAAACAAAAAAAAAAAAAACACGACCCAATATTTTTCCCCAAAAAAATATGAACAGTATTCGTAATCAAACAATATAATAGTTAAATAAAAGGAATATTAATCAGCAAAAAATATCATTGCAACCCACAAAAAAAAATATTTAATTTAATTCAATTTAATTTAATTAAAACCATGGAATGGAAACTCAAAGGAAAAAGCGCATAAAGAAACCAAACCGAATCCCGCCCGGTATACGGTAGGCAAAAATATAATACAAAACAAGTAAGTAAAATAATAAAAAATAAAAAGAAATTTCTGTTCAACATTCCGATACAAAACGAAGAAAAGGCCAATGAACTAACGACATAACATAAACCGATTACAGCATAAACCAATCTGGACACAAAACGGAGTTATGGATGACAGTGCACTCCCAAACTTAGATGAGACGCCTCTGAATATTCTTCTCAAAAGAGAGTATAGGCGGATGCAACTTATAAACCTAATAGAAAATGACGAAGAATAAGAAGAAAAATTAGAAGAAGAATCAGAAGCAAAAATAAGAAGAAGAAGAAGAAGAAGAAAAAGTAGAAGGAGAAGAAGAAGAAGAAGAAGAAGAAGAAGAAGAAGAAGAAGAAGAGTTACAACGATTCTCAACTTACACGGATTTAAAAACACGTGACTTCAAAATTTTACAGTTCATGTGTCAAATCAGTACAATTTGTTCAAAGATTTGATAAATGCAAAAAAAAAATTACGTTTGTGCCTAAACTTTTAATCCACTTGAATGACAGAAACATTGTAACGTTATGTACTACTCATATAAAATAAATGGTCAAGTGTATAAAAGTTTAAAATGTTATAAAAATAAACCCTAAATCAAAAGTCGGTCGGCCATGCCGGTCTCATGGTACAGTCGTCAATTCGCACGACTTAACAACATGCCCGTCATGGGTTAAAGCCCCAAATAGACCGTGCCGCCATACGTAGGACTGACTGTCCTGCTATGGGGGGGAATCAATAAGTCACTGAAAGCCAATCCCACAAGTGGGTTGGCAGGCCTTGACCGGCATCGGTTGTTGAGCCAAAGAAGAAGAAGCAGAAATCAAAAGTATTTGTAACGAAAGCAAGGATATTCGACGAACGCAGATATTCGAGCTACGTGGATGCCTCGGGAACGCATGACACGTTTCTCGGGAATGATGTTTCTCGGGAATATACTGTACGTAGATGGTTTAATGTAATGTATAATTGAAAAAAATCATAATGAGACAACAATATCATCACAACACAATACACAAACATGTTAAATAATTTCCCTTCAAAACATATAAATTATATAAATCATAGTTTATTTTTTCTCTAAGGAATTTATTACAGTCAATAGCGATCCACCCAGACATTCGACCATCTTATCCATGCATGAAAACAATAAGAAGAGAAATGGTTTATCTATCTACTGCAATAATACAAAAACCAACAGCAAGCACAATTCACAAATCGTCAGTTCCTATAGCGCACCACCAATAAAACAAAAATATCGTAATATAGAATGGGATAACGTATGGCTCAATATAAATGGTAAACAACTGAACTCGGAACAAAAAATCTATATGTACTTGTTGGCTAATGAAAGGGTATACACTCGGGAGTTAAAATTTAAATATAATTTAGTTAACAGTGCTAATTGTGAAAAATGTGGCTGTATTGAAAACATTCAACACAAACTATAAGAAAGTCGAGAGAGAAAGAGGAACTAGGAACTATTCAGAAATAGCTTAAGAGCTCAAAATTAGAGTATTGACGTTTGATAGATTGATGAAACTAGACTTTAGAATAAATAACAATAAGGGAAAACAACTATCAAGCTATTCAGCAGTTAGGTGATAGGAATATTTGAAAATGAAATCCACCCGCATATAGATAAACAAGGTTTAAAGCAGATACTTAATTTAATCTAAAGGATAAAGTAGATTAGATTTGAGTGAATGATGGAATAAAAACTGAATTAGTTGATTTTCATTAAAAAAAGTATTTCAATTAAAAACGGAAACAAATCAAAATAATTTTTTTTCCAGAATGCTTTCAAAGTATCCGGGATAAGTAGATCATAAATAAGTCAAGATAAAAAGGGCAAAAAGGGCTAAAAGAAATTAACAACCATACAAACAACTCTTATTATGATGCTGGAAACGCTTAAAGTTGAATGATAAAACAATGTAACCCAAACGAGGTTTTGGCATAAATTTAGGCGCTCAAACGCCTCTACCAAATTTATTATTTGAATGCGATACTAGAATATTTACACACATAGTTTACCAAGCACATAGCACATAGTATACAATTAAAGTTTCAAATCTTCGGTTTTTTAAATAAAAATTCGTACAACAAGTGTGTTGTACATTAATAAAGCTGCTTTTGTGGCGTGGAGTGCATACTTGCAGGGGTGGATTAGTTAATGAGCGATATCTAACGACTGCTTTACAGCGTGTTGTTTACCCTCGTTTGTCGTGGGTAAGAAGCGTTTAAAGGAGCCATTGCGTGTGTGCTCTGGTTCTGGTACCTGCCCGATCCTGTGGTTTAATGCAACGGAAATATCACCCACCAACCCACCTTCCATCGCTTCAATTCCATTCGGTAGATTCAGATCGTTAACCGGTTTTGCCGGCAGCCCAAGGACCGGGAAATGGGACGCAATTTATCCCGTGCACCATTGTGTGGCATTTCCAGCGAGGTGGAAAACCAGATAAGCCCATATATGTGCGCACCGGCCGCTAGGAAGGGATAGGGGAAGCATGCTTAAATCTCTTCTCTTGCTCCGTTCCAAATTGAAGACTCTCCTCACTATTACGCGTACCTTTTTTTGCATTTTTATCGCTCTGATGTGTGAGTGTGTGTGGTTGATCGGTTAAAATTTTCTTTGACCAGCTCGGACGGCGACGGGGGGGACCTCGCTATTCTCAGTGCAAACGAGCAATTTTGCACGCTGAAAATGGATACTTTAAAGAAAATGCTGCTCAGCCTCCTCAGCCCCGTCCCTCGAGTTTGGTAGCCACATTATGCAAACCCGATAGAAGATGCCGGCCCTCCACGGGTTGCGGTTTTGCCACCCGGCAGATAAGTGATGGCGATTTTCCCTGCGACTCTTTTTTACGACCACCAGTGCAAGGGCGCTTCCCATGTGTTTTGTTATCCTCCCCCTTTATACGCGCCTCCGGGTGTTGCTGCTCATAGGTGTTAAAGTGTGTGATGGTTTCGTTTACATGTAAACGATTACATGCTGCCTCAGACTTCCCGTTGTGTGTGTGTGTGTGCGCGTATTTTTTATTCTTCGGAGAGTTTGTTTACCCTGCCTGTCCACCAAGTGTATCCTTTTACATCTTCGGCCCATTCCCTTTTCCGCTCTCAGCAAGCGTATCAGATTTTCTTTCGCTTTTCAGTAAATCCGTCAGACTTTACAATCGTTTAAGTTTAAGAGTGTCCGGAAAGGGTAAGGATTTTGCGTGTTTTTTTTTTATCTTCCCCCCTTGCCGCACGCTTTCCTACAATTCCTCCTGATGCTTTCTATTCACAAAACGAAAAGAAACAAAATAAAAAAAAAAACAAACCCAGCATCATCACCGAGCGAGCTTGGTTTGGTTTCACTTTCGTTCGGTTGGCTGTTGTTTTTTTTATTCGTCTATTTGCTCCGCCAGAAGGTGCAGTGTCTTCCGACCGGGGCGAAAAAAGGGGGAAAAAGGGTTTTGATCACCCGTGACCACGCGCCACGCCATGGATTATCATCTCATCTTTACAGGATGCAGGCAAAAGAAAATCGTCTTTGTGGCGTGTGGTACGCATTTTCCACAACTGTGACGTACCAAAACCGTACCGCGGTTTTGTTGTCTGCCGCGGGAGAGGGAGGTGAGAAGAATCACAATAAAAACACAAAAGAGAGATAGGAATGGTCGCGAAAATGATGTTTTATTGTGTAAAAAGGAAGGAAAAACGATTGCATTCAACTGCTAATGCGTTTCTAGTTTGAGTGAATTTTGTATAAAAAAACCGAAAATGTTCAGGCATGGAAACTAAGAAACTATGCTATGTTTGCTTCACCAATTGCATACGTTTTGGGCGCACTGTGTATAGCATTCAATTCAATGAAACGCCTAAAGTTATACTACTCCTACAACAATGGTATGATTTAAGAACTTTCATACAGCCTGTTGTTTATGGATGGAAAAATGCTCTGCTCCAAAGAGAGGGAACGCTAGAAAAGTGTAATTCTCCATGTTTTTCCTTTTCCCCGTGTGCTATTTTTCTCCATCCATCCATCCATCGGGCACATCAGTATCACCTGCGGCGACTACTACTAGGCTCCCTGGTTGGGTTCTTTAGCAAAATACATTTATTTCATCCTCGCATCGCTACACTCTCTTTCTCTCTCTGTCTTCCTCACTGTCCGTCCCACACATAAACACCTTGAATCTCTTTGTGGCATTTTATCGCTCCGCTATTCTTTTTTGTTTGTCTCCCTGCGGCCTCCTGCCGCACACAGCGACTTCCTGTTATTGCGCTTCCGGACCATTTACGCGCATCATCCTCCCTCTCCTCCCCAGTCAAATTGCCTGATGAAGTGTGAACGAATGCGTACGTCCGTAGGTTGTATGTGTACGTGTGTATGTGTGTGTTGCAAGCTGAGCCGTAATCGAAGTCATAAACACGCTCATAAATAAAGTGAAAAGTGGACTGTTACCTCCATGCTGTCCCGGTTACGGTATCGTCCAACGACGTGGTCGAATGATGATTTCACAAAACTCCCCCGCAAACGTTCTGCCCCACCCTTCCTTCCAAACCATTTTGCCGGGTGGAAGGCTGATGTGAGACGGATGCTGGCTCACAATCGGACGAGATTGCATCGTGCGCATTTAGGGAGTCAGAGTTCGGGGCCGGTGCAGTATCTAGGTGTTGATGGATGTAGATTTAATGTGTACACAGACGCACGATGGCATGGCTAAATATGTGTGCGTATGTGCACGTGTGACGTGTTTGCTCTTCTATCGGATCGTCGCCGTATCGCCTTTCTGGCCACTGGCTACCGAAACCAAGTCCCAAGACCCTTACCAGGGAGTGCATCCCGCAGCATAATGAGGACTGTGCTGAGACCAAGGACCAAGGACCAAGTACCGTTGGTGTTATGCTAATCCAGACGTGTGGTGCATCGTTGGACAGGCTTTCCAAGGATTTGCATCAAACGCAAGGACGCAAGGACACAAAATAGCTGCCTACATTTAGGCGCCGGCCCGATCGGAACAGGCAAGGGCCGTTTTTCTAATCCCGACCGTATCCTTGCTGTTCACGGTGCGTGCCCATTTGCACCGGTTTGGGGCTCTGGGTTTGTGTGTGTGTGTGTGTGTGTGTGTGTGTGTGTGACTGTTGGTTGCTTTGTGGCATTTAATAGCCGACATGCAAGAATCATTCTCTCCCCGTCTTGACAAAGCGCATCCTTCCCCAGGGCCAGTGCTGGTTTGTTGTATCATAAACAGTTTTAAAATGCATCCTTACGGCTGCAACGATACGCGGTGCACTCTTCTTGTGCAGTGACAGGCACGTCCGTATCATCGCCAGCGAAACGATGAGAAAATTGCCTTTAATCTCATTACGCTTTGCGTGAAGAGATGTGAAAGAAGGGAATGAAAGGGGATAAGTAAGGACAGAGTGTACAGAGTGTAGAAGAACAGCAAAGCTTTCGCTGAAGCACGTTCTGGTCTGCACAAGAAACTCAAAATGCCGCTTTGACGAAGAGAAATCGACCGGCAGCGCCTAGAATTATGCAATTAACGTTTCAACAACATCTCTTTCGCGGGAATTGCGGGGAACGATACGCATTGTGGTCATTATTATAGTGTTGCAATGTGTGCTCGTTGAAGAACTGTGGTTATGATTTCAAATTAGATAGAAAAATAATATTCAAACGGTGTCACAAGTATTTTTTGGATTTTCTATTTCGACGCCTCAAGGTATGCAATGGGTTTGAATATGTATGTTTCACTAGTATGTTTATTGTACTTTCATAAAACTATTATTTCAAAAGATTAAAATGATAATTATACTTCATTTCTGTTATAAAATTGATCAAAAAAGCAAATAAACAAACCAGATTGCATACCTGTAGGCACTAAATAAGCTTTGCAAAATCCGGTCAGACACTGGCGAGGGCATTTGTTTAATTATGCTATTAAATAAATATACGAATTTAAACATAAGGATCAAGCAAAATGTCTACTAGGGCTAATTGCTACTACTGCAGTCAGCTACCGTTTAAAGAAGACTGATCAATTAAATGATTTCTGACAGCCGCTTTCTACCACCGTCCACCGTTGCTTGGCGTCGACCGTGTATGCGGGGTGGAGCGACATCCCTTGTATGATGCACACCGTGCTGGGGAAAATGGGTGTGCACCAGGGGCGTGCAAATGTTGCTCTAAAATTCATTAATTCAATTGAGAGTGCGGCCGGACAAAGGGAAACAATCCCGATTGCATCCACATCACGTCTTGTGGTCACACGCTGCTGAATATGTGAGACTCTCCATCTTTCTGGGCAGTGGAAAGCCACACACCCAAACATACTATGAAAGCGCCTACGAGAAACCTACTCTCCCTAACAGTTTGGGTGTGTTTAATGAATGTAATTTTAACCCGAGCACAGCTGTGCGGCAGAAGCTAATTGCGAGAACGGATTCGATTTCCGCCTCTCCGGTAGTAGTGCTCGTGCGTCCCGATGATCGAACGATTATCGTTAGTCACCGGGAATCCTTACGACCACTGTACCTCCCTCTCACACCCTCTCGCATCATACCTCTCCCCATTCCCCGTTCGAGTGTGTAATCAGTTCATAAAAAGAAATCACCGTCCGTCGGTTGTAATGATGTGGCTTACGGTTATGGTTATCGTTCCCGTTTACGATCCCCTCTTTGTGTGCGTTTTTTTGTTGGTGTTGTTGTATATATATTGTCCTTGCTCTTCGCTGAGCTGGCTGAACCAGTTCCCGAGGGTCCCCTTTTTCCTGGCTTGCACCCATGATGAGCATGAAACAATTGTCATTTATTTGCCCATCTTGTGCTGGACGTTCAGCTGCAGGGGAGTGGGGAAAGGTGCGGTCCGTTTTGGGTTGCGGATTTGCGAGATTAGGCAGCACGTTTTGGCCTGCAGCGGCAAGTGAAGTGAAGTGAAGGAAGGAAAACAAAAATACACGGACTAAATTGAACGTTTTCTTCGGGTGGCGTTGCGCAGCGAAGGTGAAATGAAGATGTTCGGTTAATAGTTTGCACAACGCCGAAATAAATTCCTGTCCTCCAGGATGCTTGGGGCACGGCTACAACAGTTAACGGGCGTTAGCAGGGATCGAATTAGCTGTTTCTGGAAGGGATGCGCAAGTTTTCGGAGCTACGGGCAACATTTTGCATCGAATCGTTTAGAAACGTCGTGCTACATTTGATTTGGTTCGTGAAAAATAAAAAAATACGAAATAAGAGCAAATGTTGCATACATCTAGGCGCTACCGTACCCTTTTGAGACCCTTGCATTGCGCCTAAATGTGTGCAAAAATGTTAATAATTGGGTGTAGTAAATTTGAACTATTTCTGTATTTTAACGTGTATTGACCCAATTGAAAAAAAGCAAAATCAAATGATAGGGGGTCGTTGTACACGAGTAGTAATTTTCAATTGCAATGCAATGAAATTTATGTGGAGTATAAATATAAGGATGACCTAATTGATAATTCGTTAGAAACTAGCAGTGAAGAGAAAATGGAGCAATTCTTAATGGAATGAATTGCTTTGTAAATACTTAATTATATATTTTATGTAATATAAGGACTACCAAACATTATTTAAGCTATGCAATATCTTTTATGGGAATTGTTATACACGGGGATCGTTTTACAAACTAAAAAAATAGTTTACGACATGACCAGTTTTTTTGTAAGTAGTTTGTACACATTTGGTGGCTGAAATTGTATCAACACTCTATGGACGCACACGCAAAACTAGCCTCAGATTTTCAGTCAAGATTATTTCAGCCTTGAAAAGTGTAAACAAACACTGTTTTGTAGCTAGCTCATGACTGAATGTATGGTCAAGATAGTATGAATACTGATTTATTCGATACTTTTAAACGTATTAAAATTATTACAACTCATTGCGAGCAGGGAAAATAGGAAAAAAAACCATTTTAAAACGCATCTTTGTTGCGCTGATGATGAGATCCAATATGGCGGAGTTACGTTCTCAAATGATTACAACCCGAATAATGAATATTGTTCCAATGTTCCAATGTAAAAGTGGTCTTTGGTGGAAAATTAGTTTATTCGTTAAATGTCTTAAATTCATAATTTGCTCAATCTTAATGCCGGGCTACAATGATCGTACTCGCTAGTGTAATTTCAATTTTGACTAGCGCATCTGGCGGCGACTGGTGGAAGCTTTTTTTGGTCATCGAGGGAATGGTCGTGCCGGACCTCAAATTTAAGAAGTTATTTCACCGTTTTTTATATGAGAAAATAGCTGACTTGCACAACATATTGATCTATCATATATAAAGCTTTTCCGGTCCAGTTTAAGTAAAACACATGGAAAAATAACATATTTTCTGAAGCCTAAATTTGACTAAATCCTTCGGTTAGCCGCCTCCAGATGCGCTAGTGAAAATCGAAATTACACTAGCGAATACGGACAATTTACTCCGGCCTTGAAAAATTGAATTTCTTGGCTTTCGGTGTAATTTGTTCTTACTGTTATTTTTATCTGCAATAGAGTGGTTGTTATGTCGCAAAATTAGAAGAGGATCTATTTCTGAATTACACCTTTACTTATATACTATTCGCCCAATCCAAACGCTCAAAACGCAACGAAACAATCTGTGTGGTTTTATAAAACATGATCCAATGACATGTTTTTAGTTTTATTAATTTTTATACCACTTTCACATATTGTTGAATGTAAAATAATTCGACCAATCTTACCCAACGCAACGGATTGAAAAAGTTGCTCATCCCTGACCTTAAACTGCAGCACATTTAGCGGCTTAGCAGGCGACCGTTTAAAACTTCCGCGCCTCTGAGCGGTGGATGGGTGTCAAAGTTAAACAAATTCGATTATAATCTTTAACGGGAGCCGGGCGACGCGTTTTACGAGCGCGAAAATCCGCCTTCTTCTTATAATACAAGAGGAAGCGTACGAATACAAAAAAAAAACCCCTCCAAAACTCCACCAAGAAATAACAACCGTCGTGCGACAGTGGTACAATTTTTCAAAGAGATTATGCTGAGATTTGCTTCATTTTTAAACACTTCAAGCTGGGCGGAAGGGGAACTTTATTCACCTTCCATTCTCTCTCTCTCACTCTCTGTTGTTGTTGCCCCTCCTTACTTATCACGATTGGCGCACAGGGCTGGCTGGTAGGGGCGGAGAACTTCTTATCTTTTTTAAAACTATACTCGATTAGTCAATTTGGAGAGTCTTAACGGCAGCGGCAAGCGCGCTTCATTTCTGTATCCTACGCCACGCCATGGGGAGCGGGGAGGTGAAAGAATCTGTCTTACAACAAGCGCCAACCGAAACAACAACAGCAGTAGGTGTGACGGTGTGCGGTGTGCACACGGAGGGCTTTTGTTTCATTTACATACATAGCGATATGCCAGACACGGCGCGCTCGACGGGCGCGTACGGTAGCCTACTTAAAGGCGGTTTTCGCGAGCGCCCGACTAGCGGCAATAAAATGTGGCGCGTCTTTTTTGAAAGGGGCTCGGAAAGGCAGGGGGACAGCGAGTTGGCGGGAGGCTGGCGTAATGGGAATAGAATTAGACTGGGCATGGGCAAAGGGCAAAAGGGACGGGAGCGTGGAGCGCTGGATGTTTTTCGGAAGCATTTTTCATGGTTTTAGCGCCTGACAGACGGCAGCCGAGTGTTACATGGCGTCATCTCCGGCTAAATGTGGCAGACTGACGAGGGATTTTGGCGGGCGCGGGGCTGTTGAGGATTTGTCGAACAATTTGTCAGGCACGTTGCGAGCGCTCGCTGCGGCGAGTGTTGTGCTGCGGGCGAACATTTTTGTCAATTCGCCAGTCTGTCAGAATCGATTGCACTCCAACCTCAAAACCGGCCGGGTGGAGGGTGGCATGTTTACAAAGTGTCTGCGCTTTCTTACCACGAGCGGAAGACGCCGAAGGGAATGTGGAGGTTACGATATGCAAATCGAACGGCAAAACCCCTGCGCGCACGGGCACACTGCCGATTAAACAATTCACTCGGCAATTAAGCCCCAAAGCAGGGCAGCGGAAAGCGCAAAGCCAAAACAAATCATCTATTTACCTACCGGAATACCGTACAAAATGGTGGACAAAAAAGGGAAGGAACGGTGAAACGGGCGACGGGATAACAAAAACATTGCTACGCTCGTGTGTGCACCGTGCAACAAAAAAGGGGCAAAAGATGATTAATTGCCGTCTTGCAGGCGCAACGTTCAAGTGAACCCCTTCGCCTCGCAGCGGCGGAAGGACCGGTTGGTAGGATCGGTGTGTGTGTGTGTGTGTGTGGTGTGTGTGTGTGTGTGTGTGTGTGTGTGTGTGTGTGTGTGTGTGTGTGTGTGTGTGTGTGTGGTGTGTGTGTGTGTGGTTGTGTGTGTGTGTGTGTGTGTGTGTGTGTGTGTGTTGTGTGTGTGTGTGTGTGTGTGTGTGTGTGTTGTGTGTGTGTGTGTGTGTGTGTGTGGTGTGTGTGTGTGTGTGTGTGTGTGTGTGTGTGTGTGTGTGTGTGTGTGGTTGTGTGTGTGTGTGTGTGTGTGTGTGTGTGTGGTGTGTGTGTGTGTGTGTGTTGTGTGTGTGTGTGTGGTGTGTGTGTGGTGTGTGTGTGTGTGTGTGTGTGTGTGTGTGTGTGTGTGTGTGTGTGTGTGTGGTGTGTGTGTGTTGTGTGTGTGTGTGTGTGTGTGTGTGTGTGTGTGTGTGTGTGTGTGTGTGTGTGTGTGTATGTGTGAGTGTTTGGTGCGGTTTTTCGGGCAAATTAAATCTTACACGACACGACACAAACATACACACGCACGGCATATGAACGAAAAAGAGCATATCCTTTCCGAGGGCTGTCCGATTAGGATTTCTCATAATAAATCATAGCCGTATTATTTCTTCTCCTCCATCCTTCCACGACCATTACGCGTGTGTGTGTGTGTGTACATGTGTCTGTTTTCCCTTTTTTGACGTTCTTACAAAATCATCGCCCAGCAGTGAGGCGAAAGAGTTACATATTAAATTACGCTCCGTTTAGATGTCTCGCTGTTATGCGTTTTTTTTTTGTCGCCCGTCCCTTGCATTAAGGCGTTATTGCCCGGACCTCACTTATTGGTTTAGATGTTTGTGCCGCAGCGTGCAGCTGAGCGTGTACGGTTGATTGGTGTGGGTGCATAAATTCTGCTGCCTGTGCTGCCGAGGTGAGATAAAAACCGGACAACGGTCGCTGAACCGTTGGAGAGTTGGTGACGATTTTTTGCCTTTGTTTTTATGCTAAACGTGTTACAAGAGCCGAGCGGAGCGAAATGGGCAAGAGAGCGACCGAAGCGAAGGGGTTCGAAAACAAGTCGTTCCCCGGGAGCTGTGTCCTGCCCGGCGATTTGGGCTGGCGGGGTTTTTTCCTCGTGCTGCCGCATTAAATTATCCAAATGAATTTATGAATATTTTCCTGAACTGAAATCTCGACCGACCAAAAGCCGGGGGTTATGCATGCCAACCAGCGTTCTGTCCAGGCCGGCCTGTCGGCCAGGCCGTGCAAAGGGTTTTGGCTGCATATTTTTTGGTCATTTAACTTAACGACCGTTTAATAGCCGAAGGATATTATATCTAAATTAAACGGCTCTAACAGGGGGGGGGGGGGGGGTGTTGCTGTGTGGCCTCGTTCGCCCACATTCGCTCGGGGACCTCGGACGACCACATCCGGTCCGGTTGTCACCATGCCACACACCATGCTCACATGTGCAGCAGCGGACGGGGGTGTATTTCAGGTTCAGGAGATTATTATCTCTCGCCAGGCGCCGGTGAGGATGTGTGTATGGTATAGTATGTGTGTGTGTGTGCTTTTTTTGTTGCTTCTTCCTAGTAATGTTTCTCGGTGCGATGCAAATTTCATAAGCTGCACCTTAAGGGATATTTATTTATGATGAAGCGGCCGGGCACAAGAAAGTGAAAGCGGGAGACAAATGGCTGGATATCTTAATTTTCAATTAGGTAGCTCCCACCCCGTTAGAAGCGCACCAGCATGAAGGTGGCAAGGTGGACGAATCTAAGCACCACCACCCCTTCCCGTTTACAACGGGTTTACTTGGCGAGTGGTTGAAAATGGTTTTACCGAACGCATGTTTTTCGTGTGCGCAAACTTTCCCCGCCGCATAATCCGACACTAAGTAGCTTCCGAGCGAGAAGAAAGCGGCGCAAGTTCATTTCTCGTCAAAGTATTTAAACTATCTAACGCGGTCTGCCCAGCACTCTGATAGTAAGTCTATCGTTCAGCCTCTAAGCCTCTCTACCATGCTGTGTGCTGCTGTGTTGTCAAGATATTGTCACACATTTTCTTTGGGTGTGTGTGTCGGTTAAAACTTTGACATGGGTTCTTTTGTGGGCGAACAGAAAAGAAAAAAAAAGTTAAGTTTCCGTGTTTTTCCAGACACTTTTTGGCAGCTCTCAACTTTGGGATAGGCTTCTTGAAGGAGCGAACCGCAACAAACGCCAACATTATCAAGTCAAATTAACTTGCTTGCCTCTTCGGCAGTAAAAGAGAGAGAGAGAGACATAGGGGACAAAAACTTACTCAAAAGTTGTATATGAAATTTTGATAATTCGAGCTTGTCATATGAGTGAGATGTTTTTTACCTTATTTTATTAACTTACATTCGTTGTCACTAAATTTTGAATCTTGCTCACCTATTTTTGTCTAGAAGGCACCTATTTTTGTCCAGAAGGCACCAATTTTAGATAGCATGTCAAAATTTTTACCTCGAAGGCATCATTTTTTGTATGTAAGTCAATCGCTTTATTTACAAAATTCAACGTGATTTCTAAAAGTGTGTGATCGGAAATTATTGAAATTAAGTTTTGTAGAGAATAATTTCATTGATAGAATTTAAAATAAATCAATAGTTATGCCAATTTTGGTAAATTTAATGCATTGAAAAAAGTTGGCATGTATTTTTAGGTAAACAATGGCTTTAGAATTCATATAATTTCATTTTTTCTTCTCAAAAACAATCAAATTACACGGTTTGTGCATTGTTAATGTGATGCATAATTACAATTGGCAAAAATCTGCTTTAACACATTAAAAAATATCATGCTTACTACAAGAGTCAAAAATTAATGACTAATAGACAAAATCAGGTGCGTCAGAGTGAAAAATTGATGCCTACTGTCAATATTGATGCCTCAGTGCCAACATTTGGTGGTAACGACTGTAAATAGATTTATCAACCCTTAAATAGACTTCTAAAGCGATGCGTGAAGCAAACAATTAGGCGTTTGTTGATATACGCCTAAATGTATGTCATTTGCGTTCTTCTTCTAATTGGCGTAATGTCCTACTTGAACATGCCGGCCTGTACAGGCCGTCGAGATTTAATCCATTACCACGCAGCCGGATAGCGAATCCTTGCTAACAGGGGACGGCATTCTTGGTTTTAATAAATGACGGGCATGTTCTTGAGTCGTTCGACTTGACGACTAAATTTGCGCTAAAATATTCAATTGCTTCTCATCCAAAATGGCTCTTTATGGTTTGTGTGTAACTTTATTTGTTAATCCTATTAGAGAACAAACTGGAATCACATACGTAAAAACGCCTAATTGTATCTCAGATTGCAGATGGTTTTTATAAGATTTTTATGTTGGAATTACGGGTTCCAATTAGCGTTTCTGCGATAATCAATCAGTTTTTGGGCCATTTCAATCAGTTTGGCACTAAAACTACTTAAAGTATACTTCACACAGTTTTACACTTTTACGCCCTAAAGTATGCAATCGTAACATAAGTGCTGTTTACTTGTTTTCATTTATATTTTATATTATTATACTTCACTGTACGATGTATATTAGATTTTATTTAATTTATATTGCGCCTAAAAGTATACAATCCGAGCTACTCAACTTGCTCCTTAGGGCATTTCACTGTTTTTAAGCGCAGACCTGTCCCGCTGAAGCCTCGTTGTAAGTAGCACGGATGCTCTTTTAAAGCTTCTTTACTGACTTTATTAAAATAATCACCTTTACCGATTAGTAAAGGGCAACCCTTTTCTTAGATGTCGTGCACACCCACACATCACACGAGGCGCACATTAGGGGCAGTGTAGCGTCTTCCACTGCCGTAAGCCTTGACGGATGGCTGATCCTTTCCGCTCACGGTTTCACCCGCTTTGCTTCCGCTGGCGGCAAAAGAAAAAGGGATCTTTTAAAGTGAACTCTCGTGTAAGATAGTTTGTGGCTTGGTGACTCCCGCTCCCCACAACCAATTGCTACTTCCGGTTTAGCAGCACACACACACGCACGCACAGGTGGGGTATAAGTTTTGTTGGCAAAAGTTTTGTCACTTGTTAGCCTGCTGGGTGGGGGGAATGGGCCGCAAGAGATAAGTGGAAAGTTAATCTTTTTGCCTTGCCCACACATCTTGGCCACAGCACAATAAGGGCCAAAGGAAAGGGGAAAGCTGCAGAGAGTGGAAGTAAACTTTCTTGACACATCACACAGCAACCTTGCGTTGAGTGGTGGCTGTGCTGTGATCTCTTGAGCCGTCCGGCTTCTCGAGAGCGGACGATAGTTTGTCGAATTGTTTTAATTTAATTATTCGCGTAAAGCAAACACTCTGGCGGCGGCCCGGCCCCAGCTGCCACCCGCTTTGATGGACCGTACTGGCCAAACCGAAGACTTTTGCACCCGCGCTTCCGCCTCCGCATAATCCCCTATTACAAGACCGTGAGGCAAAGCAGTGCGTCGACGGCGACGATTTTGACATTTAAACGATATCCTTGATCAAAGCCGATTAAGTGCCCACAAAAGTTTCCTAATGAAAAATAAATAAATCTCAGCACTGCGCCACACTCTCTTTCGTTCTCTCTCTCTGTCGCTCTGTGAGGACGCAAATGGCGTCACACGTGTGTCGGTTGGCGCGGAGGATGACGTTGTCACGCGTTTGTTCCCCCGTTTGTGCTTGCCAATGAAACACATCGCCGGAGATAAATGGCCAACCGTTTGAGCTGTGCCAGCTCGAGTCGGTTGTTTCTTTTTGCTCCTCTGTACGCTGAGCTTGAGTCCCTGTACCCCTCACACTTCTGTCCCTCTGTCTTTCCACAGATTGTTTGTTGACTGTGAGGATGGGTTTTCACCAGGAAGCGGGGAAGCGGGCAATCCTGAAAAATGTATAAATATAAATTACATGCTGATAACAACTCAAACAGAAAACTTACTCCGCATATGGGAACAGCGGTCGAAGCGGGAGGACATTATATTTATTTCCATTTTTTGTTGCTGTTGCTTCGTCTACATGCCATTCTTGTTGCTGAGGTCTTTCCGGAGACAACCGGAGTTCCTACACGTGCGTGTGTGTGTGTTTGTTTGCTATTTTGCGGTAAGGAGCGTTTCGTGTCGAGAAACAATTTCAGCTTCAGCGGGGGAAAAAAAAAGAACTCGATCCTTATCTCGGGCACATAAGTGAGTCGGATGGTAAACGGTGCGTGGGGCGGGTGGGTACGGCGGGCCAACAGATATATGAATATGGTTAGCAAGTTTTTGTTTTGTTTTTCCACCCCTCCCCACACAGAAGGATTTTTTTGTGCCTACACCCAAACCATTGTCTTGCCGAGCGATTTTTTCGCTTTTGCTGTTTTACTGTTCTCTCCCACACAAGTCGCTCCCTTTGCTGGTCAGTTTCTCACCAGCCCGGGTTGACGGTAGAGCGGCGGGTCAGTTTAACTAGAGCAGAAGAAAAATGGAACCTTTCTCCCTTTGCTGTGGGTTTGCCCCGCCCGATTGTGCCCCACTGGAAGGGGAATAGAATATTTAATTCAATTTCGTCCTCGCATGTCGTCCAGCCGCATCAAGATGCGTTCGAGTTCGCTCGGTGGTTTCCTTATCTGGCACCATATAAAAGGAAGAAAAAGAAAAAAGAAAGTCCCAACACACCATCAAAAGAAGGGAATGAAAGCGACTGTTGCCATCGAAAACCAAACAAAACCAGGAATGATCCGAGACGGACCGACAGTTGAAACCGCTCTTCACGAAAGATGCTCTTCGATGACGGTGGCTAAATGGCGAGGGTGGGTCGCGTGGACGCTAGAAGAAGCAGTTTTCGGCTGGCGGACGACTGCTGCACAGCACCCGCCAGAACACGGTGCCCTTTAAATACCGCATCATAAATCATCTTCAAATGAGATAAAGATAAGGACCGCCACACTGGGGGGGGATTTCCGCGCGCTTGTGCTTGCTAGCTGTTGCTGTTTTTATTCACCCCCCGGGTGTGTGTGTGTGCGTGCGCGTGGAACGGTGCGTGGGGGGAGGGACGAAAAGCGTTTTCGGGTTTTGGTTAGGTATAATCATTTCATCCGCAAGCGAGCCCGCCCGTTGGCAGGAGAGGACAACGGACCGGGCACCGGAACATGGTACCGCGACCGCGTGCTCGCCCCGCGTTATCGTTATCGAAAGGATCTTCACCGTGGGGAGGGAAGAAGAAGGGCAGGGGTGTGCCGAAACGAAGGGTAACCACTAGAATGAGACCCTTGGGAGGGGGGGGGGGGGGGGAGGGTGGGAAGGTAGTTAGCACTGTTTCCGGGCCGGTGGTGGCAGTGCGCGGAAAGAACGAAATTAAGTTAGTTCCATCCATTCGCGTCCGAACAAAAGGAAATGATTGATATTTGGTCATTTTTCTTACCCTTAATGCGAGCAGGCGGGGAGGGAAGGGTATGGGATGGCGGGGGGGGGGGGAGGTACTGGGGTCGGAGGAGATCGGACAATCGTTTACTTTGCTCGGCGTGCACAAACAAGTGACGCCGGTGGAGTATGGTGAAACGCCGGGCCCTGTGCGAGTTAGCGCGAAATGTTATTTGGGACGCCGTTGCCCGATTTTCCCCTGCTTGATGAGTGGCCTCCTTGAAAGAAGGTTGAAACCCTTCGATGTTGGTGAACCGGTCGTTTGTTTTGTATTAAAAAAATAAAAAGTAAAACATTCAATACCTTGCTTTGCAATATTGGGCCTTTTTCCCTTTTAGGATTGAAATTTCAGCCTGTCAGCTGTTTGTATTGTACAGCAGTTTTCGAGCAGCTATCAAAGTGGTTTGTATATACAGGTGGGCTTAACCCAAGGTGTATGTATTTGTAAAATTGATTTTTATCACATCCGCTGGGCGACATTGTGAGAGACAACTGTCAATCCCTTCATACACTTTTCCAAAGTGTATGCAGACCAGGTGACCTGTTTTTTGTATCCAAATGCAAACCATTCTTAAATTCTTCATTCTATTCACTCAAAGTTCTTCAAACACGTGAAATACTGCTAATTGTGAGCTAAACAAGTTTGAAGGACTTTACATCCTTTTTTTTTCTATATAAAATTTTGAACAAGGAGAGTTATAGCTGCTACGTATGTGCTGCTTTGAAAAACGATCCGAATTCATTCTATCCCTTTTTGTCAAATAGAGATTTTTTTTAACTCAGAAATTAGTTGCCAATCTATATGGGACATTTCATAACCACCTGATCCCTTTAATGCACCTTGGAATGTTTTTTTGTTTTGTATTTTGTTATTTTTAAAGAGACTTCGAGCCAATTGGTCTCTTTCGCCTCTTTTAATCGGTGGTTAATTATTAATTCTAAAATCTTAAAATCTAATATTCTTCTTCACAAGAATAGGCCATTTTTGGCTTGTGAATACCTTATAACGGGTAGTCTCGGTTTCCTTTAAACTATTCGTTGATTATATTTAGAATGTTTGTCTGTTTTGATTGTGGTTTTGGTTAAAGTACCTTGGAATGAATGAAAAACACGACTTTTGTTTTAACATTTTTTGAGCAAGTACTCGAATCTAATTCCAGTTTTGAAGTTAAAATAATCTAGGATGAAAATTGCAGGTTAGGTTTGTGTGTTTGTTTTTGTTTGAAGAGTTGACATGATTTCAGCTACCATACTTCAACTTCAACAAACTGTCCAAACTTCATATAAAAAAGCTGTCTAGAATCGTGAAAGACCCGATTGACGATCTAGCAAAACGAACTAGGCGCTTAAAGAGTGTTCATTTAGTTTCTAGCACATTTTTACTATGGGATAACATTTCTTTATGAGGGCTTCGTTAAGCGCCTAACTGTATGCAATTAGTAATTTAAAATGTAAGAATATGTGCAAAGAGTAAGTCTCTAGGCCCATTACAATTGAATATCGTGTTCGCCTGCACGTCCTCCAAAACATTTACGAGTTGTAGCGGTCTAAGAGAACATCGATGGTGAAGTGGGTGGTGGGAGGAAAAAAATATCAAACTAGAATTATATTCCTTAACTATGTATGTAACAGTGGCAAATATTTAGATTCTGAAAATCGTTGTTGAGCTTCTTGTGTCGCATTTATTTGATCGGATCAGTTTTGAACCGTTGTTCACAAAATTGATAAGGTTCTCATGGTGATTTAAAAATATTGTTTGAAAATCTCTTTACATACGTCGGTGTGCATTTTCCACACAATTATTACAGGCAAAAAAAATGTTGTGAAAGTTTTTGATATTTAATTTTTTTTTCTTTTGGCTCAACAACCGTTGCCGGTCAAGGCCTGCCTGTACCACACTACTTGTGGGTTTGGATTTCAGTGACTTATTGATCCCCCCATAGCAGGATAGTCAGTCCTACGTATGACGGCACGGTCCATTTGGGGCTTGAACCCATGACGGGGATGTTGTTAAGTCGTACGAGTTGACGACTGTACTACGAGACTGGCTACAAATACAACAATATTTTATGGCTACAAAATAAAAAATATATTTTGATAATTACTCTTGTAAAACTTATAAAACGTTAAAATAAGTTATAAAAACACTTTTTAAAAATCGTTCCAAAATGTTCCAAATCCTTTAAAACCTTTCTGGAGTTTGTTATTTATATTTTGAACGATTTTTAAATGCGTTAGTTAGCACATAAAACCTGTTTTTCGAAGTGTCTTTATAGTTATGGTACGACCATAAATTTGTTTTTTCGTGATAAGTCGTGTAGAAACGAGTTAATAAAATTAAAAAAAAATTTAAAAAATTAAAAATTAAAAAAAAAGAAGATTTAAAATAGTATTCTGCACAATTCATACATTCACAGTTTTTATCCATCTCTTATGGATTTTCCGCAAATCGGAAAACGACTTTCCATATAGTTGTGGTAAGCGCTGTAGTTGCACTTTATGAGATAAAGTGTTGTTGAATGATTTGTCCTTTAAAGTAAAAATGTGTTTTTCTTTGCTGTAATTTTTTTTCATACATAGCAACAGATTCCTGCTATGATTTGATTTTACGAAAGAACGGTACACCTACCGACAGTTTTTTTTAACGCCGAAAAAGAAATCTCCCAATACTCTCCCAATTATAATAAAAATAAATAAATATTGTATGTAGAATGTTACTCTTGTATTCGTCCAATTTGTGTGTCTTGAAGTGTGCAAAATGATTATTTTAGCATCTGTTTTCAATTTTCATTTATTAAACTGCAGTTCGGCGAGTAAGGAGGCTACACATTCGTGCGCGAGAAAAACCAGCATTTCGATTGAATTATTAGCGCTTTTTTGTTTGTTTTTTTTAAAGGAATGGTCCCTAAAAAAAAACTAATTTAATATTCAGCTCATTCAGTTTACATACATTTAGGCGCTCAGTTCTACTGAACGCGCACCCAAGGGTTAATTAGCACGAAACCGTTTGCGCTAATTTAGCGCTAGTGCGTGAAGCGTACCGTTTCGCATGTCGTTTGGCAATGAATTAGTGGTCACGACGCAACTTGCCACAAGGCCCAGCGTGTGTGTGTTTTTTTTTCTGCCCGCCACGAACAGTTCACATCTGAGAAGGTGAAAAATTGCTCTCACGATGGATAAGCGGCGCTTAATATGCGGTATGTATGCGTACGTTTGTGTGCGCATTTGTCACGCCAAGTTATCCGTTTGCGAGAATAAGGGTGAACATTTGTAGTTTTGTTTTCCGCTCTCTATACTGCAGCCTAAAGTTCCATAGCTCATGGACATCGCGCTCAACTCCCTTTTTTGTCCCGACGCAATCGGTTGACGGTTAAGTTTTTGCTTGCCGTGCCGCCGTTACGAGCGGCGCTGAAGTTTCGAGACGAACGTCGTAAAAATATAAAAGTTATGAATTATGTGATTTGAAAACAATATCCTTCAGTGGCGCGCGGACAACAACACAAAAATACAAACCTCTCCCTAGCTCCTCCCACGGTTAACTGCGGCATGGCACTACAGTCGTGAGTGGTGCCGAGCGCTGTCAGCAAGAAAACTACGCTAGAAAACTGCTCGAACGGGTAAGGGAAATATCAAAGTTATGTGTGTGTGTGTTTTTTTTTGTGCTTGTATGTGTTCTAGGTTGCGCCGCGATAGAATATCACTTTGCGGGGGTTGCCTCTTGGCTGAGCATTTGGGCAGCAAGTGGTCCGATGGCAAAGGATTCACGTCCGCCCTCCACACTCGTCCGCAGCCAGCGATTTTTCGCTCCACTCCGCCGATAGGGATGTCTTGGGTGTATCGTTTTAATATTTTCAGTCAATATTTGATTAAGTTCTGCAGCAGTAGAGTAGGTGGGTAGCATCGTGCCATGCATCGTGGTAGTGAGACGGACGGTGTTTCCGTTCGCTCCGTTTGGATTTCGACACTTCCTTCGTTCCTTGGTGCTGTCAACCCACACTGCTGGCCCAGTCTTTCCACTCGTACGCTTTCGCTACTGGTACGAAAATGCTAATTTTGCGAGAATGGTTTTATTACACCATTTGATTGCCGTACTTGATCCGCTACGTGTGTCTGCCGCGTCTTTGCCGGCCGACCTGCGTTGTCCGGCAGCTCGCTGCTGTTGCCGGCGGTTCAAGTCGGCGAGCGAGCATGTCTTTATCCGAAAAAAAACCCCGAAAAAACCGAAGGGTGAATTTGCATCTCCGCAACAAAACCCCACCGTGCCGTGTGGCACTTTCTTGCCACGGCAGGGCTGAGAGCACCAAGTTTTCCGAAACCGAAAGTTTACCAATTGTTTTAATCTCCGGCAGTAAAAAGTCCCGCCACCGCCCGCACAAAAGCGGCAATGGGATTTGAATATAAATTGGCCCGATTTTGACCGCCCTCGTGCCTCGCCCCGGCCCTACCGCTTTTCCGAGACCGTTTTTCCCGTGCCCGCAACGGCAGCGCTTCGGCCGTACACCCGGCACCGATTATGATGATTACCGTTTCGCAAGCGCCACTTTGTGGCGAGCGATTTTCCATGATTTTTCCAAACCCCACCGTCCCTCTACCTTTGCAGCCGTACAGCCTTATGGCTTGCATGGCGGGAGAGGGAGCTTGTTTAATGGATGTTTTTATGGTTCGGGGTTTTTGTGTGTGGTCCAGAGGGGGTGTGGAGTGGATGCGTGCGCCCACCCAAACACGAAACCAGCACCGGGCGGGCTAGGTGTTTTGTATTTTTGCGCGTGTGGCGGTGTGTGTTTGTGTGCCCGAGCGTTCCTATGGACGTGTGAATTTGGACGGCTCGCCCTCCAAAGAGGTGCGCTTTAATGATGTGCCTAGTCCAGGTGGTTTGTGGCCACTCGATGCGCGTGCTAAGCGCGTACGCATTTGTTTGTTTGCCGCTAATTAATCAAATGTGCTGTCGTATTTGTGCTACAGTTAGTGATGTTTTCCGTTTGTTTGCTTTTTTGAAGGTGCTTCAGTATAGAGCAGGTATATTTAAGTGTTGCTGAAGAATTAAATATAAAAAGAGAATGTTTTAAAATAGCTCCAAACATGCTGAGATAAATGCCAACATGTATTATTGCCTCCAATGTTTACATTAAAATGAGTTGAAAACAACTCAACATTACCATCCTTCATCATAAATAAGGTATTATTGTGGTCAACTGATGACAATTACCGATGGAGTGTAGGCAGAGCGCCTACATATATGCAAATTATACTTCAACAAGCTGATTATGTTTAAAAGGCCCCCAAAAAACTGCACAGCATACCTTTAGGCGTTCGAGGCACAGCAAGCGGCACAATCTTTACTAAAAGAACGCGTTTACAATTCAGTTCTTAACCTCTAACACAGTATACTTTCTATTATTCATCTATTTTTATCACATACTCCTCATCAAGCGACTACAAATGTAGCTATTTTATTGCGGCTTATCAAACCGTACCTTAAAACGTGTATATTGCTGCTGTAACTTAATGTTGTGACATTACAAGTCAAAACTAAAACCACACACACACACACACACACACACACACACACCACACACACACACACACACACACACACACACACACACACACACACACACACACACACACACACACACACACACCACACACACACACACACACACACACACACACACACACACACACACACACACACACACACACTTTATGAACAAAATAACTTTTAACAGCACCGCCCTGAGGGACGCATGGTTGTCCAGTGCCATAATTCTTTTTTTTATACACCTTTTTCCGCGACCATAAACGTACCATTTGGTGGAACGTGTTCGATCCTAAAACCTGCCAGCGTTGCGGGCACGATTGTGGCCGGCAGCGGAGCTCCCTTACCGTCTAATTAATAGGCATAATTCGATAAGGCAAATTATCCACACGAGCACGAAAAAATCGCCAGTAAGCGCACCCCCGCACGGGCAGTAATAAAGTGAAACAGGAGCGCACGGGGGTGGTGTCGGGCGGTAGATTTTAAGGACTGGCAATAAAGAACAAAACCTCGGTGGAAATAAAAATCGTGAAAATTAATTGTTCACTCGTGAAGGCCGGTCGTAAAACTCCGGAGTCCTGCACTGGAGAAACAAAGCAATAAGGGAATGGTGGAACAAAAGGAAACCGTGAAGAAGCCAATAGAAAAGCTGGAGAGTGAAATTAATAAGTAAGGTTATAAATGTTCTGAGAGCAGAAAAGAGAATGGAGGAAAAAAAACGACGTGGTTTAACAGGGCAGCAAATTTCATACAGCGGAAGGAGCAGCCAAGGAAAAAATAGCGCTCAATCTCCACCTTCAGTTGTTGCTTTCAATAGTCAATGTTCGGCTCTCTTTTTTTCACACCGTTGCCTCAGCTCCAACCAAGCACGTGCCGTGTTTCGATTGCATTTTCATATCCTTCGTTCGATTTTTAAAGATTTTCTTTCATTCCGCAAGATATGCGTTTTTTCGTGTGGTCTGCGATGGTTGGCGTTTTACATCTTTGGATTGTCTGTGAGTCAATTAAAGGAACGCGCAGAAGTTCCTTCTGCTTGGCTGGCGCGATTTTATTCGAAGAAAGTGGAAAATGAACTAATTTTCTTATCTCATGTTCCGTAAAATTAATTTTATGGGCAATTAATTCATTTTTTATGTTTGACGACTGCTCAATTAATATGAACGAGATATTCCATAGATTTATATACGGGTTAGAGATTGTTAACATACGTTACCAGACTCTAATTTTCCAGATCACCATTTTCCTCTGTTTTAATACAAATATAAACAATGAATAACATTGAACAAACTTAATGTTCCAGAAATATGGAATGTTATTTATAATGGTTATAATCAGCATCTTATGTATTTTGGACAATGCCCAAAGTAAATTCTCTACATACTAACACTAGCTCGTTTGGATATTCATAGATGGATATTTTAAAGCAGAAGTACTTAGTGAGAGGTGTACGTACCTACACGAAAGTCATCGATCATCGAAACAACGTTATACCTTAGGTAACCTGTTGTCGCAACATGGATGGAGATCTGGTTAGTAACCAGCCAGAGGTTCTCTTCCGGTGGGCTCAGTACTTTGATGAATTACTCAACGACCAGTATCAACTGCTAGAACTCCACTAGCAGAAAGTGTCATGCTACTGCCACTTAGCATCGACGAAACCTGTAAAGCTATCCGTCGGCTGAAAAATAACATGGCACGGACAGAATTGCAGCTGAACTGGTTAATAATGGAGGTCCACGACTAGACAACGAGATTCGTCAATTAGTTACTGAGGTGTGGGATAGCGAAACGATGCCTTGTGATTGGAATCTCGTTATGCCATATACAAGAAGAGAGATAGGATAGACTGAAACAACTACAGGGGTATCACAGTGTTGAGTCCGTTAGGCTCGCCGTGTCCCTCACGTTGAAGAGATCGGAAACTATCAAAGCGAATTTCGGAAAATCAACTACTGATCAGATCTTCACGATGCGGCAGATCTTGAAGAAAATGGCAGAATACAGACACGATATGTACCATCTCTGCACTGACTTGAAAGCTTCTTATGATGGTATAGCCAGAGTTAAACTATACGACCCTATGAGCTCTTTTTGGAATCCCGGCCAAGGCTAGTCAGAATGACTATGACCAACGTCGCTTGCTAGGTGAAGGTGGATAGAAAACTCTCGGGACCTTTTGCTATCATCAAAGGTCAGCAGCAGGTGGACGTGCTTGGCTGTCTCCTATTCAACCAGGCGATAGAGAAGGGCATCCGGGACTCAAAGAAAGCGACTACGGGAATACGCGGGTCAAAATAGAGACTACGGGTCAAAATCCCTTGTCATACGAAATACTAATCCTAGAGTTCTATTTGCTTTATACATGATAGCACGATGTCCTCGTAATTCAATTTAAAGTCAAACTTAGAGAGGAGTGCTAGTGCGTCACAACAACGTTTAAACACGACAGATGGAATGCCATCTGAACCAGGAAATTAGTAGTCTTTTAGTTTACATATCGATGTCTGGACGTCTTCATGATTAATCCACAAAGGTGGTACTACAGAGGTATCACAGACTGTTTAATGACCGCTCCATGGGTCACTCCAGGTGTAAACACATCGCAAAAATGTTCTCAAATAGCTCGCATATGCCTTCGTCATGGTCGCTGACTTTACCTCTGCACTCTATATTTTCGTTTTGTATTGGAGAACTTCCTAAATTACCTGGGGTCTAAGCGATGGATGCACTACGTTTGTTGGACATATTCGTCGTGTGGGAAGCGGATGTATGTTTCATATAGGCGTAGCAGTTGACAAACATTTTGTTTATTTAGGATTGTAACCCAGCGACTGTAGGACTGTGCAGAATTATTTTAGTACCTTCTTTATTTGATATTTTTGCATCTTTTGTATATTCTTAAATTGCATTTTCCCAGGCAGGTGAGCGAGGTGAACTGCTAGGCGGTAAAGAAAACCTTCCCAAATCAATTCCAATGGTCGAGATGATCGAGATTGAGGAACTATTTTAAATAGCAGCCTTGTAGGTTTTCCCATTGTACACGATTCACAAGCTCCTGCGCGCTGTTTCGACAACTTCACAGTAGCCGATTCCTTGAACCATTTATGTTCGGAAGAGTTTCGCAAGACCCGTATTTCCAATATGACCATACCGATGATGTCATATTCCAAATCTTCAGCAGAAGCCAATTCCTATAAACGATCTTTTCGACAGATGATTTTTGTACTGTGCAAGTTCTACCGTGGCCTGCGTTGAGTCCTGACCTCAATCCAATTGAAAATCTGTGGTCAATTCTTAAGGACCAGCTCAAGAACTAGCTCGCATCCTCAGCTGATGAGCTATGGAAACGCTGCGAGGATTTGTGGAAACGCATTCCTCCAGAAATATGCCAGAATCTCATTAAGGATATGGCTACTCGCTGCCAGGCAGTGAATGTCAATAATGGTCAACACATTGACCGTCATAATATGTTTTCGCTCTGTGGAACACCGCAACACGACCTCCCAACCAGCACTTAATCAGCTCTTTTCAGGGCTACCAAAAAATTATGAAAAGAACTATCTCTTTCGGTCAGAAAAAAAGTTCCTATTTTTATGTCCACAGGTGTACCTAATGTTCCACAGAACGAGACCCATTATAAACTTCTTTGAAAATCCCGCCAAAACTCCACTTGATGTGTCGTATATGAGCTTCGGAGGCACTGGAACGACCTCCGTCCGGACAGCAGCAAATCAAGGACACTTTAACATATCATGTTTTGCGCTCTCCGCAATGCAGGGCACTAGTCCGTGGGCGACGTGAGCCTCATACCGCACAGTTGCTCGCGGAAAAATCCGTGACCGGATAGTACCTGGGATAGGTGGAAGATACCAGTGAAAATTGAAGACGAGCAGTTGCCTTACACAGTAAACAACTTATTGAACTTTTTGCGGAATTGGCGAGGAATGGGAATTAATTTGAGCCAAAAAATGGTGTAAAAATCATCCGTCGAAAAGATCTTTTATAAGAATTGGCTGATGCTGAAGATTTGCTACCAATATGGAATTGAGTCAAAGACCAAATGATTAAACTGATGTTGCAACCCTATTTAAATGCTCGAAAGACCACCTCTGGCATCATTAAATTGTAGCTGGCCGCCAACCAATGTTCTTTGTACAGCAAGCAGGAATCATTCAAAACCACTTCTAATGCTTCCTCGAAGTCTGATATGGTCCTGTGTTAGCTGCTCCACTTAATTGACCTGGTCATTGGCTGGTTCGATTTTCATTCCTATGCAAGCACTTTGCGGGCACAATGAATTGAAGCAAAAAAATGTAGAACAATCCCCTTGAATGCTCGTGGTGTCGTAAACTATTGGAAAATTGGTTCCTTGCAAGGAGCGACAAAACGATCCACTTGCAGCGCCGAGCGATGCTGCATCGTACTGCAGAGCACGCGCTGAGTAGCCTTCATCGTCTGTAGATCTTTTTTTTTGTGTGAATGTTTATACATCGTCGCTGCAGGAACGGTGCCACGGAAGCTCGTTGCACTGTTGGCGTTGATGTGATGGATTTTTTTCGTGCTCCACCGCTTCACCATCGTTGGAGTTTATTTGCGCTGTTTTCGTTTCGGTTCGTGACTATCGCAAAGTCGAGTTTCTATCCCCACTCGGGGGTGCTGTTAAGATTGAAGTTGTTGGTTAGATGGATGTCTTCCTTTTTTCTCTTGCTGTCTTGCCGTTGCTTGCGCTGCTGTGGACGAGGTGTCAAATGGGGGGAACGTAGCGTGATGGTGACAGCACCGTTGGAACCGCAGGAGGTGCTGTAGGTGCTCGAGGGTGCTGTTAAGCTGTCGCCCGAAGGCTCCCGGTAAAGTCGACCGCATTGTTCCGGGATTTTTCCTTGCGTTCTTTTTACCTTTTTGCGCTCTCCTCCCTTTGCGGTACGCAAGAGGGCGACCGACCGGTAATGTGCTGCGCTGCTTTACCGTGTGCCACCAATTTGTACCTTTTTGGTGGCGCTGCTTCGGCAAAAGCATCCCAAAAACAACCAACCCCATCGATTTTGGCGAGCTGGAACGGGCCAATCGTAACCAAAACGAGGCCAGTTACAGCAACCCAGGCCATCGATTCGCGCTCGTTTTCATCCATCTCCATCTGGGAGCGGGCAGAGAAAAATGCTAACCTTTCCCCATGGCGGCCGTTGCACAGCCTTAGCAGCATTAACAATGTTAATTCCGCTTGATGTTGCGCTGGGGACACATTTATTTCTTCCACGGGTGCGCTCGGTTTTCTTTTGCTTATCGCGCTGTTTGTCGACTTTCACCACGGCAAGCATGGAGGAAAACTCGGACGAGCGGGGTGTCGGCAATGGGAGAAAGAATATCCGCAAGCGGAAACACACGCGGAAAGCAAGAAAGAAAGACGAAACCCCGTTTCCTTCGGTTTGGGACATTCTTTTTCCACTTTTCGGCTGTCGGCCACGCAAGGAGAGGAAAATAAGTAAACATAAAATGCCAACACCTTGTCCGCAGAGGCAGGCATGGAAAAAGGGGGCAGATGATACGATGGCAGAAATAAGCTGACTGCTTTAATGGGTTTTTATTATTAAAAGATGAAGACACAATGGCAATCTTTTTCCCTCTTGGCGCATCACGCTTTCTGCTGCGAATCAAATGTTAATGGTTATGATAGCAGAAACGGAGCCATTTTTGTGCTTGTCTCATTCTTTTTTTTTCATTGTGGCGTATATTTGTTTGCTACTTTCTAAGAAAACCCTTTTTCCCCTTACCACCTTTTTTCCCTTATCATTTTGAATCACTGTCTTAGAATGAATTTTTCATGTTTTTTTTTGCCAGGTTTTTTTTTCATTATTTAAACCTTTCTGTCTTTGTTTTTACAACCAGCAGTTTCAGCAAGACACACCGTAATCGCGAGCAAGTCATCGATGCTGTGGCAATGACGTGTCAAAGTAATTGTAACGCCATCCCGTCAAGCAAAGCAGTGAAGCGAAAGCGGTTCACGCGTCGCGGAACGGTGGGCGAATCAAGAAAAAGAAATTAAAATGTTTAAACAGGGAGAATGAATATAGGGGGAAAAAACAAGACAAGAAAAGCAAAACAAGGGAAAAAGGACAAGGTAATGATTTTGGGCTGCTATCGGTTTTTTTTCTTTATTTCTTCAGCATCCCTTTTTGGACGAGACGAGAGAGGTGGTTTATGAATTTTCCACCGATTAATCGCTCAATTTCCTTCGACCGCGGCTTTGTTTTGAAGGGATTTTTTCACATTGGCGATTAATCGCCATGCTGTTTGAGTTTAGGTTTTGAGGGAGAAATCGTTCTACAAACAACGTTAAAGATTTTCAATATGGAATCTTAAGAGACTGCATTCGATTTATTAATTCGGAAAGCGCCTGAAGGTATGCAATTAGTCGCGCAAAAATGTCGTTTTAACTCACCAAACTATTTAGGTTGCTAATTTCATTGTGTTTGATAAGGATGATATTGTTAATTAATTTTTTATATAAATTTCAAATTTCTTACATATTTCCAAATAATTTACCAACAAAAGAATGAAATAGTTATCATAAAAAATAAAACAAAATAATAGAACCGTTAGTCTCCCAATGGAAAATAAAAACATAACACAGCCGACAGTTGTTAACCAACCAGCTACAGCGTTTTCCATCTTCATCTGATGATGCCGTTTCAACCACCACTGCCCGGAGCCCTCTCCATCGCAAGTTTTCCCACCCACCGTTCCCAACCAGCCCACGGCAGGACAAAAGTGCTGAACCCGAACGACGCGTCGTAGCCGATGGTTTGGGGGAGAGGGCAGCATTTAGTGCTGGTCATGATTACCGCAATCATGAAATCGCTGCGCTTTCTATGCTTTTCTTTCCCCTACCATCCCGCGGGCGTCCTGCACACCACGGAAGGGCACGAAAGAAAGAAGAGAAGAAGGAATGAAATAATTTCTCTGCAAACAGTTTGAAGAGCCAATTTATTCTCTCCCCTCCCGGGCTCAGCCGCTGCCATCGCGTGGCGGCCTCGGATCCTTTTCACCCTCATGGTCTCGTTCGCTTTCCTCGCTTTCGATGCTTACAGTCCGAGGTTTTCTTCCGTCCCTGGGAAGGGAGAGTGAGAGAGAGAGAGAGAGAGAGCGCGCCGGGAAGAGAGTGAATCCATGGAACCTAATCAAGATATGATACAATCTTTCGATTTATGGCTTGTAAGCTGGTTTTCTTCACCAGCTTCGGCAAACATCATCACTTCTTTTTGTTCTTTTCCGGTCTGATTTTCCCCTCCCCTCGCACCAGCGCACCACTGTGGATAAGGGATGAGATGCTACTGCTGCTGCCGATGATGATGATGTTGATGATGACGACGGTGGATGTTGGTGGAAGACTTTCTTTCGGTGCGCTGGTTTTTGGCAAATCACCCTTTACGCTGGCGGACGGGCGGGCCGCAGGGGTAGCGTAGGGATCGCTTTACAAACCCGGCGAAAACTCAAACCCTATTGTTCGGCCCCATTGTTCGCACGGGCGCGGGCTGGTGCGACGGGTACGGGGAGGAAAAGGGCAAGAAAATGGAATCATATCGATATTAAATTTATTTGTTTGTCCGGAAAACAAAACTTTCCCCCCAATCGTGTTGGGGTGATAGGCGGAGTGGCAGGAGGAGGAGGAGAGATTAGACGCCTCCCGGCAGCCTTGAACACATATGGTTGTGTTTGTGCGAGTATGTGAGTGTGTTTGGGATGGAGCGGTACCGAAATCTTTGGTGGTGGCCTTTTATTTTATTTTTCCACCATTCCTTGGGCTTCCGTTTTCTGTTTGCTGTTGTTTGGGTCCTATTTGCACCGAAATCGATTCCCCCAGCGGGGTGGGTCGTTTGGATAACTTAGTTTCAGTTGAGTTTCACAAAACCTAAGCAAGTTCCCCCCAAATATATTTCCCCTGGACTACAAACACAGCACAAAACCGTCCAGCTGTAAATGGAGCCGAAAAGGGTTAAGAGCCGCAAGCTGCACGCCGTAGGTGGAAAGCTGCGAAGAAGTGCGTGTATTTCTGCTCGATCACTTTCCCCGAGACATGATAGATGTATGTTTTGTATGTGTAGGTTTGTGTGTGTGGCAAAGACCAACCGTGGAAAGGGGAATTCAATAAAAACTTTATCAAGCGATGATTTATTTCATCATTTCCGATTGACTTTTGAATGATGGGGCGAGCCCGCGCGAGCGAAAGCGAAGCGGCAGCAACGTGGTACGGGGGGTAAAGATAACGACTGTTTTTTTGCTGTTCTATTGTTCAGCACCTGGTGCACTATTTTTGCCATAAGCACACACCCACACACAAAAAAACAGAGCCGTAATTTATCACGCGTGTAAATGGTTTGCAAACTTTGCTCAACTTTACTTGTCTGGGCAGCAGTGAAACCCATTAATGGAAGCTAAAGTAGTTGTTTTCGTTCTTCTGTTGTATTTGTACAGGAAGCTTTAGAAGGTAACAAGAAAGTCAGGGGAAAAAACCTAAAACAAATAAGAGGCCTCCTTTGGAGATACACTTTCACATGAAACATAAAAATAAATAAATAACATAAATAAAATAAATAAGTCGACAATACGGCTGGGCTGTAACCATTACTTAAATAAATAAATAAATAAAATAAAACAATAAACAAACAAGAGACCATCTAAACAATGAAAAAATCGTCAAAATCAAAGAGAACGAATAGAATATGTACAGAAAACTAAGAACCTTAAAATAGAAAAACAACACCAATGGTGCAACCAAATAAGATAACATAATGAATAAAATAAATAAAATAAATAAGTGTACAATACGGCTGGGCTGTAACCATTACTTAAATAAATAAATTAATAAAATAAAACAATAAACAAACAAGAGGCAATCTAAGCAATGAAAAAAATGTCTAAATCAAGACGAATAGAAAAACATAAAAAAACGAATAGAATATGTACAGAAAACTAACAACCTTAAAATAGAAAAAGAACACCAATGATGCAACCAAATAAGATCAGAAAAAAAAATAAAAAATTAATAAATCGACAATACGGCTGGGCTGTGACCATTATTCAAATAAATAAATTAAGAAAATATAACAGTAAACATACAAGAGGCAATCTAAGCAATGAAACAAACGTCAAAATCAATACGAAAAGAAAAACGTCAAAAGAATGAATAGAATATGTACAGAAAACTAACAACCTTAAAATAGAAAACAACACCAATGATGCAATCAAAATAAATAAGATAATAAATAAAATAAATAAAATAAATAAGTCGACAATACGGCTGGGCTGTAAAGATTAATTAAATAAATAAATTTATAAAAAATCTATTTTTTTATTAAAAAAAGCAAAAGGCAATCTAAGCAATGAAAAAAGGTCAATATCAAAGAGAACGAATAGAATATGTACAAAAAACTAACAACCTTAAACTAGAAAAAGAACACCAATGATGTAACCAAATAAGATAAGATAATGGATAGTAATAAGTGTGAATATATATATGAATAATATGTGTAAATAAATATGAAAAAGAATAAAGCCCGGGACGAAAGGACGCTATGGGAACCAACCAAAAGTAAAATGAAATAAATGTTAGTATACGAATACTAAATAAAATGAACATTTTGAAAAAAAAAACGCGTAAAAGTATGTAAAATGATTATTATTTTACCTATTAAATTAAAGATTTAAAAACGCCTAAAAGTATACAATTGGTGCAATGTTTTTTTAGGTGTTTTCACCACTAATAGCTTGTTTACTTCCATACCACAAGCCCTGTTTCATTGGTACAGGGTGCTTTGTGTGACTGATGGAGCATGCCAACCTTTCGTTCCGTCCCTTACGCCCCACTTCCCTCCAAATAAAAACATAAAACACCCGCTTGCTCAGATCGCTACCAAAAAGGATATAAATATAGCGAGGTGGGGTTAAGTTCATTAGAAGATTTATGTTGCAGGGTGGGGAGCAGTGCAAGTTAAAGCTTTTGTTCTCGCGTTTTGTGGCAATGAAGATATACGCTTTACGATTATTGCCCATTTCCCCCATGCTCTTTCCGCTCTCCACACGTTCGTTCACAGTTAACGCATGCTTGCGTGGTGTTTTCCCGTGCCACCGTTGGCCACTGCCAGGCCCGCAGTTTTCTTTTCATCTCGCCATTTCCCCTGCAACCCAACAAACAAACAACAAGGAACGGTGGCCAATCGTTTGAAATAACAAAAGAATCGGCTACATCTTGCCGCTTTCGTTCGATTTTCCTGCCACCCACTTCGCACAGTCCCACTTACTGTACCGCGCTCGCTCGCACGCAGGTGAAATCGAGCGCGTCGGCCGGGAGCTAAGAAACTAAGTACATCAATCATTTTTACAGTCTATTTCGCTGACAACCTTAACTAAAAGTATACGTGTAATGCGTGTGAATATGTGATCATTGGCACCGGGATGATTGCGTGCGAGCGTGTGTGGCAGGGTAGTAGTCGGGTTTGTTGCCGTTGCCGTTTTCCGTTCCGCTTTCCATTTTTTCCCCTGTGCAGGTGGTGCCGCACCGGGAGGATAAAACATGTTTTATCGTTTCCTCTTTTTATCCCTTTCTTTCTGTCTCTCTCTGTTTCTCTTGCTCTATCTGTCGCAACACTCCATGTCTGGCAGAGATGTGTAAATGTGTAAAGGGATGTGGGTTTTTGTTTTTAAGTTTGGTGTGGCAGCGTGCGAAGGCCCGAGACAGGATGACCCAGTTTCGGGCACGATTTTTCCTCAGGGTATGCACGTTTGAGGATGTGTGCACATGAAAATGTGTGCCTCTTTTCGATTCCTTACACATGCATCGTTCTTGTAGGGTTTATTCGTTCAAAAAATAATTTTTAAATTGTTTAAAACGTTCCGTATTTTATCTCTTCCTTAAAAACTGCCTCTGTTACTGTCGACCACTTTCAACCGTGTCTTATCAAAATTTTGCTTAGCCGTTACATTTTCTCGCCAGCTTGAAATTCCAGCTTTGGCCTTTTCTACCTGTTTAACAGTAATCCTTCAAGGAAGGCCTGTCGAATCTTAAAATAAACAGCATATAAGGCAGCGCAAACGTGAAGCTTGTGTTAAGCAATTCCACACCGCAAGATGGCAACAGACGAGCGTACGAGAAAGCGAAAGAGAAAGACACCTCACGCACGACACGCGCGGCAGCTTGTTGGTGTGAACCAACCAGAAGAAAAGGAAGGAAAAAAAACCACCTCCATAAAGATAAACCGCAGTGAAGAAAAGCCACTTCAACGAGCCACTTCGATTGGCATTAAAGGAGTCGAGCGGGGCGGACGGAGACGGCTGATGCTGACTTCCACCTACGGGGAAAGTCTCGCTCGCGAAACGCGAGGAAAGCGCCGAAGGGCCTTGGGTGTGGGAACGATTCAGGAAATTAGAATCGCAATAAAAATTTGCATAAACGTCGTTACTGTCCGGGAAATGGTTCAGCGCGAAGCTTGTTAGATGATGTTGGATGATGTGTTTTACTTTTATTTTCTTGTTCGCTATCCGTTTTGTTGCCCCCTTCCAGTGTACAAATGTCTGTACGTGTTAACTTTGTGGGGCCAGTTCGGACGACTGCTTGCAACCGGTAGCACGCTCTCGCAACCATGCTCGCTGCTTATCCACTGCGGGCACTCGTTTGATTGTTGCGCCAGCTCTCGTTTGAAGGGCTCGATTACAATCACGTGCAACGACGAGCTGACGGTTTCGTTGGAAGAGGCCAAAAAGGTATTAAACCCTTAGTGCGGTTTATTTGATACAAAAATAATATTTTAAATCTATTTCATAAAACATGATCAGTTACTTTGTTAGGGCGCTTTTTTAAGCGAAATTGTTCTGTAAATTGCATAATTTTAGGCGTAGTTCATCATAAACAATTATCTGTTTTATCAGGAATTGGAAACTGGTCATTCAAGTTGAGTTAAACTACTTGCATATATTTAGGCGATTTTTATAACAAAACCAAAATACAGTAGAACGCCGTTTATCCGGGCTCATGGAGACTCAATCTTGTACACGGATGCTCGAATAACACGGATAGGTCCAAGCATGTTTTTTACAGGGTTTCCTACGATTTATTGGTTGGTTGCTATGATGTTTTGGTTGCTTCCCACATTTTTTTGATTTGTTACTAGGATTTTTTAGGCGTTTCCTAGAATTTTTTGGTTCTATTATATTGATGCCCTATCGGACGATACCATTAAATTGAGCGAATCTATGGGATACGATTAATAATTCATGAGATGAGCTGAAACCCTGCATCACTAATTTCTGAAGATTATTTTTTAATTTGTATGCTGTGTTGGCAAAATCTAATCAGTTTTTTGGGGACTTCATTTCAATGGAGATATTTAAAAATTGCCATGAGTTTTGAGTTTTTCGTTTGGACGATGTGCTCTGATCTTTTTTGTACTGAACTGTCATTTCTCAGCCATACGGATATATGGACAGCCGGATAGAAGGCTATTATTTCATTCAAACAGTGACTAGTTTTCTATGCATTTTTGTAAATAATGAACTTTAAGTATAAATTTGTAAAAGTTATTGGAAACATTATTGCCGCTTGTTACAGTGCAAATGTGGTGTAAATTGCATAGTTTTAGGCGTATTGCATGCCAAATTTCACATTTTCATAGAAACGCCTTATTATCGCCTTAAGAGCAAACATATGCAAGAATCTAGACGCATTTAATCGCCAATAAAACTTTGTTGTTGAGATGAAGAGCAATTTCAACCACTTGCAACACTTTGAGCGCACGCATTGAAGGGTTCAACACTTTGCGAACGAATCAAACCTTCCCACTCACAAACGTTTCGTAGCTCGTATCCAACCGAATAAATGGCATTAAATCGTTTATCTTCACTCGCTGCGAGTGTTGTTGTGCTGCAGTTTTTCTATCCAAATGCGGAGGAATGTGTGTCTGTGTGTTCCGGCTTAGACAAATATACGTTGGTCGTATTTTTTATTCATACCAAATTCACTGGATTTCCGGAAGCCGGAAGGGGTTTCCGTTTTGCTAAGCTGCACCGAGCGCTTCCGAGTGTTGCGAATCTGGTTTTGAAGGACCACAGAAAGGGACAGCGTGTGTGTGTGTGTGTGTGTGGGGTAGTCGATTTTTCACCACTTCAAGTATCTTTTTGCGATTCCAGGAATGGATGAAGGACTGGAACGAACGGACCCGGTATCAATGCAGTGCAACTGCAGCAGGAAAAGCTGGCGTGCGTGGTTCGTGTGCGAGCTTGCTTGGTTGGAAAAGCTCCGCCTAGAAGTCGCACAAAACGGTGAGAAAAAAGAGAGAGAAAGAGAAAGAGATAGAGATAGAGAGAGAACGAGAGCGAGCAAAGGGAAGAGCGTGAGTGCGAGCAAGCAAACAGACGAGTAAGAGACGAGATGGAAATTAGAAAGGACCGTAGCGACAGAGCGGGAGAACTATTAAATTCCATAACAGGACCGTACCACGCCCCAATGGAGGGCAGGCGGTCTTTCTCGGTGGAAACGGTTCGTTCTTGCGTCCTTATGTACACATACAGTGGTGGTTGCAGTCCGGCCGCGTCCGTTCCACTGGAGGCCATGAGGCCAAGCATCTTGCCAAAGGATGGGAGCGTGGTATGGCGTGGTCTTCTTGGCAAAGGAGCACTTCGTTTTTTCCTTCCTGTTTGTTTGTTGTTTGCTGAAGAGTGCTAACAAGTTGACCATTTGTTCTCGAGGACTTTTATCGTCTCAGAGCATTTTCCTAACCCAACCCCACGATCAGTGTAACTGATGTACGGGCTTTCAAATGCGACATGTGCCTCTTCATGAACGAAACTCTTTTGTTCCCACTCTTCACACCCCGGCGACCCATCCTGTAGCTTTAGCAAAACAATCACATCCTCCCTGTTTGAATGCGGGACTGGAGGAAACAATCGAAGAAATGTCTGTAAGAAAATTAGCTCCTTCAAATTCTTCCGCCAGCTTCTCCGGGCGGCGGACGCACTACGCTCTCGAGGAGATTTAAGACGTGTTAGTTTGGCAAAGCGAGAAAAGCGTAGAAAAACCGAACCGAGCGCGGGAAGAGGTGCAAGCCGGGCTCTGGTGGCGGTGGTCAGACAGTCCAGATAAGGTAGCGCAAACGTGAGCAACGAGATAGCCTGTTTGCTTAGGACCGAGACCTTCGGTGCGAGCGTCGTCGGCCCGTATTTCGTAAACTTCGCCCTGGAAAACGTCGAGAAAAACTTCTGGACGATGGTCACTGGAGAAGTTTGCGTTTCTTCTGGCCCACCGGAGAGGAGCCTATCACGCTGGAAGGATCTTGTTTCTTAATTAAACTTTTGTTTACCCTGTCCCGGGCAAAGATGCAAAAGATAGTGGGCTACAGAATAGTTCCAGGGGCGAGTCGGGCCTTGGTCCTGGTTTTGGAGCACTTTGAGGCAACTCCTGCGCTCTGGTGAAAGGGTTTTCACCACAGCCCGGGACACAAAACTGAACAAAACCCTCGTCACTTGACCGAGTGCTGGTACCGGTGGTACCGCTCATTAAACGAAAGACTGTCCATTTGACCGCTCGTTGTGTCGCCCCATTCTCCAAATTCCCATTCAACTTCACACGCGTCCCGGTGTCGATCATCGAAGCTCGAAACCAGCAGCCGGGCGCGGTTGCTCCTTTTTTATGTTCCAGCACGCGCCACCGTCACCGTGGAATTTAAGCGATAAACGATTGACCGATAAACACGGTTCGGCCATCGGCCGAAGGCACTCTGCGGGCGAATAAATCGGCTCCAAAAACCATAATTAATTTAATGATGCCCACCGCTAAGCCGCCGGGGCGCGCGTTGAGGACACACACACACACACACACGCTTTTCCGGGGGCTTCATTATCTGCTCTTTAATCCCGGAAACAGGGAAAGCCCTGCTCTACCCGGGTGTCGGCTCAACTGATTGTACGATTGTCATTGTTGCGGTGTTTATCGGTTGTTTTTTTTTGTTATTACGGTGTTGAATGATGTAGCCCCCGCTTCTGGTGAAGTGTGTTCGAGCTTTGTTGCTGTTCCACAGCTCTGGTGCGATATGAAAACACACTCTCACTTTGTGGTGTCGGTAATGGCGGTGGTGAGGATAAATATTTACCTTGCTGGTTGGGGATGGAAAAGCAAACGGGAGTACCGGTACGAGGTGTGATAGACCGTGAGATAAAGTCTTCTGCGTTTTTTTGATACCGGGAATGCGCTATGTTGCAGTGTGGCGGTTTCAATCATACTAGCGAGCAGTTTGGATATTCGTTATGGTGTGAAGATCACGTGTGCGCTAGAAGCTGCAGTAGACTGTACTTTACCAATGTATTTGAATATTAATGATGCTATTAGTAATACATGTTAGTGTTGTTGATCAATACAGCTCTTCCATTTGTAAAATGGTTCAAAGTGTACTATAGCGATGCCTTTAGCTAGTGCAAGTCCAGAGCAATGACCAGCATATCATGGTTGTATTTACATTCTTATATAGTCCTTGTGACTCACTTTAAATGCTCTACAGTATTATGGTTTCGGTCGTATTTTCCACATGTTTTTACTATTCGGATCACATCTAAGATTAAATGATTCATTTACTACTCGATTATACTGTGTGGATGGCATCATGGATCCTTAAGACCTTAACATAGACTTCAAATATTTAAAATGTAGAATTATAGAAACACTTAGTTCTAGGCTAGATCGACTTAGAATTCTGACGTATTCAATGTATAACGTCTGGTCATATATCTTGGTACTGTTATCTGTGAAATGTAGCTTTGAGTTTTCAACGGGTCTGCTACTGCGGATTTTGGAATTTTTTGAGAGGGCTAGGGTTGACAACATCCAGATATATTCAGTATCCTAGAGAACCTCTATAGTATCTTATCTTAGTATCTTTGTTGATTCTTAACATTCTTCTGCTAAAGAAAGGTGTGCATTGACATCAAATGCTGTAGGTCCTGTATTAAAAAGACCATCATTACATCATATCATACGATATCATCTTTCAGAGATTCAAAGTGTTGTAATGCTTTTTAACTCATCAAATATCTCAGGCAATCTGAGATCATATACTGCCTCGGCGACTTCTACATTTCTCTTTTATCTGAATTCGGATTGTCCGACTGTCCTGTCACTACATTTTGGCATTGTGGAGGTATCTCAATGCATACTATTTTCATACGTTGTGGACTCTTGGTGACATAGTCATGATTGAATTTGCATTGCGTTGTATTATATTATAACCACGAGTCATTAAAAAGAGCTTCACACTTTTAATATGATGGGAAGCATTTAGTGTGTCCGCTTTCAATAATATACAAATAAAAGACAATAAAAGACAAAAGACACAAAATCTTTACAATGTTTTCATCATGCGGTTTATTTCTCCAGAACATCTGATGATATCATTCGAAGCTAGTTAATCAGCCCTGTATTTAGCAATGATTGTTGGACATACTAGCATTCAAATGATGGTAGTGGCATGATGCTGTTTCCTCAGGATTCCTGGATGTGGAAAAATGATTTCATCGGAATTGCAGCTAGAGGTAACGCTTTGGGAACGAGTGTAGTATATTTCTCAGAATTGTGCTCATTGCGAGGGTAACATTGGTATACCTGTTTATTACTGCGTTATATCTGCTCGCCAAGTGTACTTTTAACACCACCATATCGAATATTTGACCTCGACCACACTATCGTTTGCGTGGATCATGTCGAGACTCCTGCCTCTAGCCACTATACGTGGTCGGAAATAATATACCCATCGCTTGATCGCGTGACCATGTGCACCGTTTAGCACCTAGCGAACCGAACGTAGCTCGGCAACCCCATTAATCATGTGTCCACAGCCAATCGCGTCCGGATAGTGAAACGATGATAACACTACCGGTAGCGCTTTACTCGCCTAATCGGGTTCAACTTCCGGGCCCCGGGAAATCTAACAATTCCATTCAGGAACCCTTCCTCCCCCTGGGCCAAGCGCTCACACAACAATTGAATCAAACCTTGTCCTGGTAAACGCGCACGCCAATCTTGGTAACACGGCCATCCTTAACCGACCGACCGAGACCGATGATTGATGATGATCGTGTACCACTGCCACTGCATAGTGGCCGGCGGGCCAACGCAATACCCCCCCTCCCCACGGGTAGCACATTGTTTGGGATACATTTTTGGGAGCAGCACACATTCTCCGGCGCCTTCCCGCGAGAAGAACCACACAAAGACACATCCGGAGACATTGGTGCAAATATATCCTGGAGCGAGAATTAGTGGCAGCTAAGAAGTGATACACTAGCAGTGGAAGATGTTGCCTGGTAGAGGGGACGCACGGTGCCTTGTGGTGGTGGCGACGGTCGGAAGGAAAACTTCAGGCTGGATGGTTTTGTTCTGCTAAATTTTCCTCAAACTGACAGATCAATTAACGTGACAGCGGGTGCGGCGGTGGAAAGGAATCGGGAGCTATTCAATGTCTACTCCAAGCACACACACACACACACACACACACACACACACACACACACACACACACACACACACACACACACACACACACACACACACACACACTGAAGATGTATGACACAAGTGTAGAAGTTTTCGCTCCCGAAAACTTCTTCCCCGTCGCCAGCCGCCGGAGTCGGAGTTCATTTAGTGGAAAATGTTGCTCGCTGTCAGGCCGGAAAGTACGGCTGCGGGAGTCGGAGGAGGCATCAGACACGCTCGAGTTTCTTGGAAGCTCGCGACACTTTGCGCCCGGGACAAAAATGAGACATGACAAGGCCGAAACCGTGAACCGTGTGATGAAGCTGTTGGTGGCCGTGTCTGGTTTGAGGATGGCTGAGGGTAGCTGAAGGTGACTGAAGGTGGTCGCCCCAGCAGCAACAGCAGCAGCGAGACCCAGGGGTTTCCCCCTTTGGTTATTCATAAGTGGAAATTTTGTATAGAAATTATATCTGAAATTAACATCTTTATTGTTATCTTGTTTTTTCCTCCCCTCTCACCCCATGCATCCCCTTTTCAGGCGCTTCACCATTCCCCGACCTCACACTGCTCCTTGACTTTTGGCTCGGTGACATTGGCCCGGGCTGCCGAAATCGAAATCGGAAGTTTTGAGGCTTTCCGGGAGAGCGTGAAACGGGAAACCGTGGCATGTGGCGATATTTAATATGCGCAAAAACTTTGCCAAACAGGGAGATGCGTGTGTGTGTGTGTCTCTGTGTTAGGGTTTCTTCTGTACGAGTAGGTAAGTGGGGAAGAGTTTATCGCTCGCGCAGTATATTTGTGGTTTGGTTTCGAACCATGGTTATTGTGTCATCTTTAGCAGCGAGCTAAAGGGGGTGGAGTGATGCGGCAAGTTTCGTCAACGTATCTATGAACGTCACGGCCGTGTGCGTTTGAATATCGCATTCATTTGTTCACTTCGAGCGACAGTTGCCATCCTCATCGCTTAAGGATTCTATTATTTCTTTGTAAGCGAGACACGCACCGGCACGACGGCCCGCTAGGATCGTTAATGTGTGGCGTGTGTGTGTGTGTGTGATGTATGTGCACAGTGCTACGGGGCTTCACACATGCCGCATCTCCCTTTCCGTGCTAAATGGAGGCAGAAAACCCATTAGAGCAATCGAACGAAGATGGTAACAATAAACTACGTTCGCAAGCGGAAGCTGTAGCGCAGTGGCAAAAGTGTTACAATGCTTCTGCCCTCCGTTTTGGTCCTCTGTTTGAAAGTGTGAAAATTAATAAAATCAAAACTTAAGGTTTTCCATTTCGCGTGGGAAACGCGATGCTTGAATCGCTTTCGAGGGGTAAATCCACATTATAATTTCTCGTTTTGCTCCGGTTTTAAGCATACGAACCACTTAAAACCAGAATGTTGTTGTGAAAATTGCCAGCATTTAGGCGTTTCTTCGATGGAAATTTTAAGGTGCTCTCAACAATGGATTTTCTTGATTAGTTTGTGTTAATTAATCAAATTATGATTGGATTTATAATGTATATAAATTCGTTTCTGACTTGTTGTTCAACTTGCTAAATCGCCTTAATATAATTCATTTTAAGCTACATTTAAGAGAAATTTCTGCTTAACCCAGACAGCAAGCAATGTACAAGACCGGTAAGTTGCATGTATTCAGGCGCAATAAGCTAATTTGCACTGGTGTAATCAAATAAAAATTGCAAAAAAACATGCAGTGAAATCTATCGTGGTGTATGAAAACTATCGTGGCATCACATCCATGTGTGCTGGAGTAAAGATTTTCGAAATTGCTGTTGATAAAGCTCTACTAGAAAAATGCAGGTCGGTTAGTTCATTTAACCAACATGATTTTGTTCCCCAGCGCTCTACTACTACAAACCTGTTAAATTTTGTGTCATCATGCATGCGCTCCTTAGACTGTCGGCTTCAAGTTGACACGCTTTATACCGATCTTAAAGCGGCCTTTGATAGTGTTAACCATAAACTACTTGCCTTGAAGCTTTTACACATTGGGTTTTTTCAGCATACAGTATCATGGATGAGTTCGTATCTCGAAAATAGGCGTTATCAAGTCAAAATCAAGAACAATAATTCTGCAGAATTTATTAGCTCTTCCGGTGTCCCGCAAGGCAGTAATTTGGGACCTCTTCTATTTATTATATTTATTAATGATTTAACTTATTGTGTGCCGCCTGATACTTGTTTAATGTATGCTGACGACATCAAACTCTTTTTACCGGTTAAGAGTCCTAACGATTGCATCACCCTTCAAAATATTATAAATGGGTTTGGTACTTGGTGTCTAAAAAATGATCTACAGTTAGCCCTTGAGAAATGTTTCACTATTACGTTTCATAGACAAACAAAACTATCAAGTATAATTATTCGTTGTTAGGCAGTGTGTTAGATCGTCGCCAGGAAGTCTGTGATCTAGGTGTTACACTAGACTCTAGTTTAAATTTCCGTTTACATATTGACAACACTGTTAACAAGTCATACAAGATGCTAGGTTTTATCTTTCGACAATTCCGATAATGTAATGATGTCTTATGTCTTAAGTCGTTGTTTACTGGTTTTGTGCGCTCGTGCGTGGAGTAATGCTCAATTCTTTGGTTCCCGAATTGCACTACGATGATTGACATAATAGAGGCAAATACAGTAGATGACCGCTAACTGGATGTGTTTTACTGGAGTTTTTTTTAAGTGGAAGTTCGTTAATTAGAGTGTTTTAATTAGATTCTCAGTTAAAAATCACATAAAGGTCGAAATATGAAACATCCGGAATCTTACCAAAGGAAATTCATAGCAAATATGCATTTTTCTCACAAATTTTAACTCTCAGTTAGCGGTCACCTACTGTACAATTGAAGTTTACAAGACTTGCTTTAAAATGCGACCAATTCAGAGAACTTACAATCACGCCAAATTATCGCTCGCGTTGTCTTCTGCCTGGCCTACAGACGCTCGAACACCGTTTTAAGGTTAACCAATATGTATTTCTAGCCAAAATATTAAAAAACGAACTAAACGCCCCTTGTTTACCAAAGAACATCAATATCTACGCGCCATTGAGACCTCTTCGCTCTCGTAACTTACTTGTCGGCGAGTACTGGCGTACCTTATATGAATACAACGAACCGTTACTAGCTATGACAAGGCAATTCAATATATGGTCTTATCATTTTGATTTTAATTTAAAAACCAACGCATTTAAAGAAAATTTAATTAATCTTCAATTTTGGCGACACTGGATCAAGGGATATGTTAGGGGAATAATTTAGGATTTAGGTGTAGGATAGGTTTTAAGTGCTTAATTTGTCACAGCCTTAAGAGTTTGCACTCTACGACACATATGTTGGTAAATAAATAAACAAATAAATAATAAATATAAAAAAATTAATATAGGCACATCAATTTGCATCAATCATATCAATGATTGGCGGCGGCCATTCGCCAGTGATGTTTGGTTTTCAATCATTTATAAACTTCAAAAACATTTTTTTTGCAAAATATTCAGACATCACATCAAAGTATGACAAAAACCTTTCGAACGATGTATTGATTATCAAAATCTAACCTTCATATACTAAAATATGATGATTTATGTTTGGTTGAAAAATAGCTCAAATTTTTCACAAAAAACACAAAGTTTATACTTCGATGGCTTATATCTCAGTAAGTTTAAAATAAAAACGTGTAATATTTTGGTTTCATGTTGGGTTTATGGTTGGGTTCGATTTTTATTCAGGCGTTTGACCAATGTGCAATGGTTATGGTTATAATCAAAATTATGGAATCCAATAGCAAACTTATAAAAATCCTAAAAAATGGGTGAAAGAGCGTGTTTGTAGATTATATACAGGCAGCTCAAGCTATTAAATCTAAAACAATATTAATTAGATATATCTTCTTCATCTATTTGGCGTAACGTCCGAAGCGGACATGCAAGCCTATAAAGGCTGTCGAGACCATTACTACGCCCAATTAGATAGATGCAAAAGTATTAATGTAATTAATTAATTAATTAATTAATTAATTAATTAATGTACAACAAGTGTAACTTATAAATGTTGAAAAAATATTTTATGTATATTTGTGTTTATAATATGAAAGTGAAATCAATGATTTTATATAAGTTAAACCCAATTATGAGCAAACCAAAGGTTAAAGTTTAATAAAGCTACGAAAAAAACTATTTGTCATAAATGCCGCCTAAATGTAGGCAATACAGGTAACAAAATTAGCGTAAAAACTCTGCATTACTCTTCTGCGGTTGTGCAAAGTAGCCTAATCTTTAGGAAACGAAACGGTTAACCTCGTTTTAAACGTGTCTTGACGGCGCACTATTCCTCCAAGCACGAGCACAACTTCGCTAATAATATGCAGTGGATTTCACCAGCTAGCGTTCGAGAACCATTTTTTTGAATCCACTCCCTAAGGGCGCATAAGAGGCTTGGCGTCAGACTAGCTACGAGGCGGTAGGAAAGCAAAACGGTTGAATTATGAAGATAATGTTAATGTACCTGGAAGGCATCGATACGCGCAACAATATGCTACGACGGCTGCGAGAAAAGACACCGACCGTGAAGTGATTGCCAAACCCGTATCGGTGTTACAAGCCTGCGCCCGGTGTAGGTGTTTCGGCTGCTGCCAGCTTTATGCAAAGTAAAGGAAAATAATGAACTCTGGCCCTGGCTGTTGGGTTGCGCCTGTTTCGAACGGATTCGAAAGGTAGAGGCACAGGTAACGGTGAAGATCGCTTGGTTGGAATACTAATGGCTTACTTACTGCCTACTTGCAGGTAACAGTGGCACTCCTCATGGGGGCTTTACAGGAAATGTTTACGCTCTCTCTCTCTCGTTCTATCTACTTCTCCTCCTTTCTGTTAATTGTTGGTTCCTAGTCGGGTTCCTAGATGCTCCAATGTGTGCAGATCGATTTTATTACTTTTCTACACTTTAAAATCGGCACCGACAACCGGACCAACATTGCACACTTTATACACTCTCACACTGGAAACCCCCCAAAAGGAAGAGCACGAACAGAAAATCAATCATTTAGCTCCCAATCAAAAGTTAATAAATCGATACAACGTGGAATATTGTATTGCACGGTCGGCCTACCTCTCCCTACCTTGTTGGTTTGTTGGTTTGTAAAATGGCAAAAAAGTGGACGAGAAAAAAGACAAGCCATGGCCACGTGCAGCACGCAAAACGTGACGAAAAAACACATGTTTACAGCTGCGCTACAATTTACCAAATCGCACACAAGGCACTCAGAGGGTACGGCGTGCTATCGACGTGTTTGGATTTCGGTACCTCGCCTCATCGATCCGCGCTAAGAGCACGGACATAGGGCGACGCTTCACTTTACGATTATTGGTCGAAATCAAATCTTCAAAAATCATCAAATTTTAAAACCATTCCCGTGGATGGTCTCCTCCCGCAAATCGAACGACGTATTTGCACCGCGGTAAAGGAGGCAGCAGAGGAAACCCATTTTGTTCGCTTTTCTATTTTGCACGGCACGGCGATAAGGGTTAAATCTCAAACATTCCAGGAGGCGTAAGGGTGTGTTGTTTCTGTGTGTGTGTGCCGTTGCGAGAAAAGGGGTTTTGCCCGGAAAGTGAAGCGGAAGATCGCACTCATCAAAGGGGTGTGAAATCTATCGAAACACGTACAGAGCGGAGACGTTTGGGGAAAGATGGTACGAGCGAATCTTCATCTATTATGCATCGAGCCGACACAGTCTTGCCGGGGGATGTGCGCTAGGAAAACGGGAGTGCGGTTTTCGCTCTCTTGTGTTTCCATTTCCACGCAAAAAAGCAATACACACAGACAACCCACCACCGCCAAGAAGCAATTGTAATTTTGGACCGCGTTTTTGTGCTGTGTTTTATTGCAGTACCGGTAAGCCGCAGTGAGCCCTTTCCATTTCGCGCAACGTAAACCATGGTCCTCGAGGTGTTTCGATTTTTTGTTTTGTTTCGTTTTGTTTTTTGCGCTTCCACTCTCAAGTGTGCCTGTGAATCTCACGCCTCAGTTGGCTAGTTGGCAGGATCAATCGGAGCAAAATTCCGCCGGCCTTCGTGGGAGGAGGGTGTGGGAGTACGTGCTGGGAATTTTGAAACCGTCGGTCGCGACCTTCCCCGGCCTATGGGGAGAGTTTTGAAATTACAGCGCGAAGAAAGCGCTCGGGCCAAACAATCGCATCGAGCTCATCATTTATCATTTTCCTGCGTGGTGCAACCAGGGGTACGAAAGGCAGGGAATGATTGCAGGTTGGCCATTGGTACAGAGGCTACCAAGAGATTGTATTAAGCGCAGGACATTTTAGAGTCCATGAGTCGAACAAACATCAGCAGTTTCATTCAAAATATTTGAATATAAAATGACAACTATCAATCGTTAAAATGAAAGAAATTCAACCATGGTTACGAAGTTTCTAGTTTTGCACATTTGGTCCTTCGAACCGGATCGAGATATGGAAGCCAAGCGGAGCTAAATTTAAGGTTTATACGTCATGATTGTTTACTAGATCTATAGAATAACAGGGAAATAATTACGCAAGTTGAAGTTCAGTTTAAAACTGTTGATATCTTCAAAAGATCATTTCGGAAATACTCTTTAAACTGTATAGAATACAGATGTTTGAAATCCCATTTGATTACAATTTGGTAACATCAAATCTAACAACGAAATGATTCCTTCAACTACGAAATCACGAAATCAAACGCTCGAGGATCAGCGGTTTGAATCGAAAAACAAATTCCACGGCACAGATGTAATGTGCAAAAAACCAAACAATTCCAGCTCTAGACTCAAATTCCTTACCCTCAGGCCATGGCCTCAGACGGGACTATAGAGCAAACTATACATTCCGCCAAATTTCATGCGCGACCACAAATGCTACCATAATAAAGGCCGTAGAAAGCAACACACACTCCCAAAAAAAAGAAAACAATACCAGATTTTTGCCATTTTTGCGTCCCTCGCAAACACACGCTGTAAATTGGATCATGTTTGCATGCCCACCGCCCGCACCACCCACGGCTGTGTCACAATGTGTGCGTTATCTGCTCGTTTTGGTCGCCCTATCGGGTACTATTATTTCAACGAATGTTGTACTGTTTGATTTTGGGGGTACGCGCACAAGGCCCGTTTCAAACCTGCCAAAAATCGCGATAGAAATGGCAAACGAGAAATCGACAGAGAAAGAAAAAAAAACAATGACAAAAGTAGAATGGAAAACAAAATATAAAAATCGTCTCAAAACGCAAAACTCGTCGCTAGAAAACGACTGCTGGCACTGGTTACTACGAGGCCGCTTTCTGTCGATTCCGTCCGTGGAGTATGCTGCAATCGTTTGCTGTTTCATCAGGCCTATGTTTTTGTTTTATTTGCTGCCTTCCGGTCGTGGCTCAGCTGCCGGAAGTCGGTAGGCATGTCGCACATCTAGTGGCCTAAAACTCAGGGATGAGCAACACTTTGTACGCGGGGTTGCATAGAAACTCGGCGCGGTGTAAGGCGGATTGCGTTCAGAAGTAACCGCTTGACAGTAACCGCTCAAAAGTATGCAACCAAACGAACGAATGTTCGTTTTTAAGCGTTAAGGACATCTTTGAAAGCTTGCCGATCCCTGATCTAAACATCAGTTTCTCCACCAGCTTCCTCGTCGGAGCAAATGCGTTTTCAATTTCAAGTGCACCGGAAATGAGACTTTTTTAATATTTATACACAGTGACAGCGTGTCCGCACGGCTGGCAGATAAGGTAGGGCAACTGGGAGCTAGAAATGGCCCCCTCCGCACCGGTTAGGGTTAGGGATGGCAGCAAAAACAAAAGTACGGTCACTTACCGGACTGCCAGAATAGGACCAACTAAAAAAATGTTCGGAAAGTTGAGAAAAACAAAACAAGCGCAATCAAAATAAACCTCTCTATTCCCAGTCTGTTTGGGGCGTGTTGTCGGTTTCACGAATGATAGGGAGTAACAGCAAGGACAGTGGAGTGTCAATTGTCATATTTTGCGGTATCAATATTACATAAGAGGAGGTAATTGAATGTCCCTTCCTTGCGTGAGATAGGTAGCCGAGGTACGTAGCGTCTGGCACGGGACGTTTGTGAGTGCCCGTCCCGGGGACGGTCCGTTTAGCATCCGGTTTCTTGTTTTTATTTCTCTTTCTCTATCTCTCTCTCTCTGCTCCGATTTTGTTTCCCGAAGCACGTTGAAATTAGTCGTTGACTGTGTAGGCAGAACTCTATTTGCTCCATTTTCTCCGATACCGTCACTCGAGCTTGTTTTGGCAGGCTAGTAGAGGGACGAGTAGCAATAAAAAAAAACAAGACCCATCAGCTCCATCATTTCAGCGACCGATGATGGTACCAAGAACAAGACGATAAAGTACCATCATTTCCGGCAGGAACCGGCGTGTACGATCTTGTTGTCTTTTTTGTTTTGATTTTTGCTCTCCTCTTGTCAGAGGAAAAACAAAAATTACGGAGCAACCGGAAATCGTTCGCAACCGTGCCGGCAAAAGGAAATGAGTCGCGGCGAAGCAGAACCGAGCTGGCGGTGCTTTCCCGCAGGCAAGACCCGGGGCCAAACGCCAACAGGTTTTAGGTCAGCCTGCGTCCAATTCCGGGCCGAAGCAACAACCAAAACAAAAAAAGGCCCGACGAGTGCAGCAAATAGAAGTGAAAGTGTGTTGTGTTTGTGTCCCAGCCGACGGAAGTAGAAATGACAGCGCGCAGACTACCTGTCACTTTGCTGGCATCCATAGTTGTGTATGTGTTTGTGCTTGAAGACATATAAAGAAGAGAAAAAAAATCTCTAAAGAGTAGTAGTAGTCGTAGTGCGGGGCAAGATGACAACACCTGGCACACACAGTTGACAGCGTGCTCTATCGGTCGCTTGCGGGACGCAGCGCGTTACTCTCGCCAGTTCGTCCAGTCGTTCGGCTTCGTTGCATTGTTGTTTTTTTCTACTGGCAGGGATGTCATTCGCTCGCTCACTCCTTTCAGGTTTTACTAATGATTTAATAGGCACTTTCGCTATCTGTAGCATTGTCGGTTGTGCTTTTTTTGCTGGTTTGAGCTCTCAAACTGAGCCGATGTAGGAATCGGTTTGAAGCAGAAGCCGCACAGATAGTGGACGTGAACAACGGTGTGGGTAATTATATGGTTCTGAGGTTTTGAGTTCTGTGAATTTTAAATCCTACTCCAAGCGGGTTGTGATACAAGTCTTTAGGTTGGTAGGATTCAAACTCCATTGTAGCCTTAAAGTGCGAATCATTTGGTCGCCACATTCTTAGTGCGGATATTCGTTACAGGTTCAAACACGTGCAACAGTTTGAGCGTAAAGGAAAAGCAGTTGTTCGGACAATTTAAAGATGCGCTTTCTTCCGTTTCGACAGGTCTCCCTGACTGTTGTCCAGTAGTGATTGAGGTAACGTCAATACCCAAATAGCCAGCTCAAACTTTATAGCTGATTTGAGGCTTTTTAACGAAAAGTCGTTCGACATCTACTGACATACTTTGTGGGTGATTAAGAGATGAAGCGGTACTTTGCGGAACTATAGAGCTTTTTAAGAAGCACGCCGTACTTTCTGGAACCTTGCAGCTGTTTAGCCTGATTGTATAGTTAACGATGGATCTTGAAGGCTTGTTAAGAAAATGTGCCGAACTTGGAGGAACTTTATAGCTTTTTAATGTATGACATCGGTACGAGGTGGCCCTGGTCCAAGTGTCCAAGACTTGTGCCTTGACGCCTTGTTTGAAAATAAAACGCATAGAAAAATAATCCCAGGCACCGTGGCATAAGGAAGCTGCTTAGGCGCTATTTGAAAGACCTACCTGGAACTTAGATCCTGTTTATCTATTGCAAAAGGCAAATTAAAGCAGCGATCTTTAGCTTGCCGAAATTAGCTACTTTACCAATTTTGGCTGTTTGGGTATATCCATGGAACTGGGAATCTCGCATTAAGCACGACACGACCTAATATTGAGGATCGTTTTTGAAACATCTCGCAATGGGATGTTTGGATTTTTTATCAATTTCCTAACCTCTCCACTTTATTCTTGTTCAACGTTACCGGAGCTTCAAAAAGTGTCACAAAACTTGCACCTCCATGAGCTGTCCCCGAGGGATTGGCAAGCAAATCTCGGCAGCTCTCGAAAACTGTGCGTAACGTCTAGTTTTGAAATCAACTCCTACGAGGTAACCCCTCGCGTTTAGCGTTCGGTTGGCCCGGTTCGCTAATGCCAGCTGTGACAACCTACCCCTTTACTAATGTGCTCCACAAATGGAAACGTCATTGCGCCAGTGATAAGGGTTATTTGATGAGCTCTCGGTGCCTCGTTTGTCCCTTCTGTGACACACACACACACACACTCTCTCTCTCTCCAGAGCACAAGAACAGAAATAAAACAAATTCATCGCTTTAAAACTTCATCTTCGCAAAACAAATCCCCTTTCGCACTCCCGATGGCGCAGGGTGGAATGGGCAAGGGTTTAAGTGGTACTTTCACCCTGCATGCCAATGTTTTTGAAATGGAGATTGTGTCTCTCCCACACACACACACGCGCGCGCAGTGATTGCTCGCTACCGTGTTTTTGTGGCCCGTTTAGCTTCTTTAGCATTTTTACCGCCTCTTTCCTCTCGCGAACGTTACCCCTTTTTTTCTTCCTCCCAAAAGCAATGAAGCGAGCCTGGGGAGGAAATGGAAAACACAATTACAACAAAACAAAAAACACACACAAACCTCATGCCCCCGAAGCGCAGCCTTCGCGACGCAGCGCCGAGCGAAACGAAGCGACACAAGTGCGAACGACTCCCTTCGCAGCTATAAAATATAATTAAAATTACAACTAGATAATTTGAATTCAAAACGAGCGCCAGGAAAATTTTCGGCCCGGCCCCCGCCTCCACCCGTTATCGTTTTGTCCTCGGCGGGGCTGCTGCCGAGCGTGCTGCTTTCCCGGTTTTGACTTTTTTTTATATCAATGCCCATTCTGCTGGAGGAAAGGCGATTGCGGGGGAAGGAAACAACAACATTCTTTCATTGGAGAATGTTTGGCCTGGAATCACGGAATGGGTGTTATCTTTTCTTGGAAGCGGGCGGGTTTTAGCGTTTTTCCGTTCACTGTTCCACGCTGGTAGCTAATCCTTTCGCAGCCCGGTGGGTGACATTGCACTATAGGTGGGATGGCTCTTTTTAAAAAGTGTTTTTGTAATAATTTAAAATGAACATTCCATAATCCAAATATTACAGTGACATTTAAAAAAGATTAAATATCGTTGGTGAAAATTTTTTGGTCCACTTCGTTAACCCAATCTGCCCACAGTGCGTCCACAGCTCAATGGAGACACTGCGGTGGGCGGCGCAGTCTTTTTCCGTTGCGTCCTACTCAATTTAATCTTCCCGCTACGAACGCCTGCCAGCGATGAGCGAGCGATCGCGAACGAACAACTTTCTTCCTGGTTCTACCCATGCGGAACAGCAACTTACAAGCCACTCATCAGACACCATAAATGAGAGGAAAAAGGGAGAAGAAATTAACCAGAAAAAAGGGACGAATGGGAAGCGGGAAGCTGGTGATGAGGGGAAGAAATAAAATAAAAATTAAATAGATTAAGATAATATTGTGTGATTGCGTCTTTGCGCGGCACGCTGCGGGGAAAAATTCAACCCGCCGTCGCTCATCTCCATTTGGAATCCTGGTCACGGCACCAACCATGCTCGCTGCTTGTTGTCTTCTTGCAGCACGAGAGCGCACCCGCTCAAAAGCGATGCAGCCGGCCATAATTAGGTTCGGTGGCTTTGTTTTTTGTTGTTGTTGTGTTCACTGTGAGTCAAATTGAAGATTGTTCCACCCCATTCCCGCTGCTTGCTGGGGTAGAGAGCAAGCGTGGCAGCGATGGGACAAGGGTGCGAAAAGTTTCTCCGTTTTTTAAGACACCCGTCTTCGTTGCTGTCGTCGTGCTGGGTGGGAAGGGTGATTTTAAAATCCAACCGAGGCCCACGGCATTGTCTTCTGGAACTGGAAGCATCAACCCCCCCACTGAGAGCTAGAAGGGGTAGCTTTTTTAGCAAATTAACCAAAATAAAGGTAAACATTCTTCTTTCGGCGGAAAAAGTCTCCACGCTTCCCCAATCGCCTGTATTGCTGTAAAATCCTCGAGCACGAACGAACGGGCCTGTTTGCTGGACGCGGATGGCAATGGCGGGCAGGAAAATCGCAATAATGAAGATAACCGCCAACCGAACATCTTTAATTGACTTGTTTTGGGGGCGACACTCCTTCCGAAAGCACCGCTTGGGCCGGAAATTAGTGCCAGAGTTGCTTTTGGACTTTGTTGAGCCAAAGAGGCAGGGGATAAGTGGGACTTGATACCGGTCTTCCGGGCGCGACTGCGACGGATTTGCTAAGGAAGGTAATCAAATCAGATGCACAACAATGGTTAAGTGCTTCAATCGGTATCTCGCCAGGTCGTGTCTTTCAGTGTCTGCCGATAAGGGTCATTTGCTTGTTAATCCCTGGCTTAAACAATGGTAAGTGTTCTGGAAGGATAATAAAAACTTGTAAAATGAGGTGCTTTAAAAGAAAAGATTCAGCATGCAATTCATAAACTAGATGGAAAAAATGTCACTTTTAAAGGTAGAATATCCATTACTTTCTATAACGTACTCAACACTAAGAACTTGCACTATTTAATATCACTTCCCAGAAAAACATTCCAAATACAAATATTAGTACAAAAATGTCAAATTGACACGTGACAGTCCACTAGCCAGTACATTTAAAGTACGCTCAGTTTTAGTACATGCACACGAAGGCTTAATAAGCTGGTTGAAATTGTTGAATGTTATGATCTATAAAAACCAATCCAAGCTAAGAACACAAACCTGAAATTGCCAGATAACAGTCAATTTAACACATTTTTTAAAGGCGAATCAATTCAACACATTAATGTAGGTCGATTGGAAGATTTTGAAACGTACGGCTGATTATCCTGCCATGGGCACACCAATAAGTCACAGTTAGCCAAGCTATTAGTGGCTAAGGCAGACCGATACCAAAAACGTTTTTAACGCTTTTGCGTCATCCGCACCGCAACAACCGCCAAAGTCATACAAGAATTTCGACCATATATGACCATTAACTGAACGTCTCATACGAAGAGATTATAAGGGGGTTATGAGACCTAAATGGGCTTTTAGGGAAATTATACGATTCCCTATCACAGGCACTGGGGCTTCGGATGAGCTTCAGAAAGGCGTCTTACTAGGTGGAAGTTCAGAATACAAGAGAGCGTTTATTCATTTTTGTCACATCGAGGCGCATAAGGACAAGTTTCTTATGCGCCTTGTTTACGCCAACGAGCTGGGCGATTATATTCCAATGCTGCTAACGAGCAGTTTCCTTACAATGTCATCGAGCAGTTTGCTAGCATAGCTTCCTTCAGGCCTAATTTCTAAAATGTAGTCTGATATTACTAGATATTAACTTTTATCCAAAACTCTGAGTGACATTACCCAGTAGGACCCAGGACTGACTATCCAGTCCTTTGCTACTAACAAGTATAGAGAACTTGTGTAATGGAAGCCAGTAGAATAAGAAAATAATGAACAATTAGGACTGTCAGCATGTTTGTAGACATGACCCGGAACTCATACACAAAGCCATCAATAAATAACAGGTATCAATAATCATCTATTATTTGGTATGGTATATAAAAAACAAGTTCTACTGCGTAAAATATAGAGGCTATAACCGAATCTAAGACTAAAAAAATGGCTAAATTATTAGACATTATTTGAAATTTTATACAAAAGGAAAGCCCAACGAAAAAAATGCTTGTGTCATATTTAGTAAGCTATGTTACATAGTTAAGGTCTGGAGAAACAAAAATAAATAACAAAATGAGAAAGTATTTACGGATTGCTCTATGTATATATTTACATTCACCTTGCCCTTTCTTCCACGTGTTGTACATTTTAAATCCTCATCCTGTTGATAAATTTAATTCTTCCTAAATTCTTCTTAAAAAAAGTAATGTTTCCCGTACCGGGAATCGAACCCGGGCCTTCCGGGTGAGAGCCGGATATCCTAACCACTAGACAATACGGGATGTTGCTGATGATATTAATAGAACTTATGTGAATCGTTTAATTTAACGTCTCTAGAAGCTATTATTAAATCAGAACAGTGAGTAGAAAGTATAGCCTACAGATTCTTTAGACTTTAGCTATATGCATATGAAATATTGGTCGACGAGTACGAGATCTTGATCACCATCATGTAACGCATTCTATTTATACAAACGAACTGTTAAACATACCACCTTGTGCGTTTTAAAGTTAATTAGCGCAGTGGAAATGATGCGTGACGTATAGTTTTGCGACTCGATGTAACGTAGCATCATAATCAGACATCGCCTCGATAGCGCAGTAGGTAGCGCGTAAGTCTCATAATCTTAAGGTCGTGAGTTCGATCCTCACTCGGGGCAAATGTGTATGTAAAGTACTCATATGATGATTTGTATTTTAATTCCATGTATTACGCTCCGCTACTTTTCGATACTTGAATGAAGTATTAGCTTTATTAAATTTAAAACGTAGTGAGGCAAAAACGTATACAACATAACATGAACAAATATGCTCTTTAATTCTAGTAAGATAAAACAATGAGAAGGGGATAGCGCTAATCGAGGAGTTTTGACAACTACCAGTAATACTATCCTCCCCATCTGTCAAATATCTAATTGACAGGAGCAAAACCTGTATGCGTTTTTTCTACCATATAATTAGACAGTTACAAATTTACTCAAAAATAATGTTTATATAAAAAATAATCGCTGTGAATCCACCAATACCAGCAATTTCGTGTAACAAAAACCATTTTATTGGTTGGACTAACGTGGTATACTAATATTAACACACACAAAAAAACAGACAAACAAACAAATGCCAACATGACAGATGAAAACTGCAGCTTCCTTGCATCTTTGCCAATAAATTCATTGCAAGTGTTTTCCTTTTTTTTAATAACTCTGATCAATTTGAAGCCATTTAAATTTAAGAATAAGAAGAAAAAGAAGAAGAAAAAGAGGAAGAAAAAAGTCCCCAAAAGCAAACAAACTACAAACGAAGCAGCAACAACATCCACAAACACAAACAGAAAGCCGCACAGGGCGGCGTGGACGAACCACGGGCTGTTGTATGTGCCGAGATTGCTAATCTGGAGATTTTTAATTACAACGTTAATCCTTTTCACGAGCTAACCCTGCGGGCGTTCCCCGGCCTGGACGGAATGGCTCACACCAACGCCACCAGCCTCGTCCTTATCGGCAAACGGCAAACCTCGCACCAGGACCCATCCGTTAGAACATTATCGCGGTACGGTTGCTTCGGTACGGTTCGCTCGTCGCACCGTTTTCCCATTTTTTTCTTGCTCACCTCCGTTAACGTATGTGTGACTCGTTTTTCCCTTTTTATTCCCTCTGTACCCCTGTACGTTTCATCTCTCACTCGCCGCCCGCTTGCTGTTTGTTTATCTCCCTTCGGTCTCGGTGTTGCTCGCTGTCCGGCAAAACGGGCATATATCATCCCAGCCGGTCACTTGTACCCGCATCCGTGTGCGGGTACCCGACCGGAACCCTATTTGATTCAATTTTTACCGTAAATTTGTTGTCAATTTCGATTACACAACATTCCCCCCCCGTGTGCCTGCCAGCCGGACGAATGGGGCGAGCAGGGGGAGAGGCGGACCAGCCGGTCATATATCTTCACCGGGCGCTGTGGCCACCGGTCATTTTACGTATCCGCGTCTGCCTGGGCTCGGTGGATGGTGGGTGCGCGCGGGTGCTTTAATTTATTTTCGCTACCGGGCAATGGCCACGCTTCGGCTAGGGAAAAGTATATTTAAAATTTAAATGATCCGTTCCGGAGCTTCCTGGCGGTGCCGTGTGCACCTGAGAATCATGTCCTGCAGGTTCGCCGCTCGGAGGATTGAATTTCCCAACCTTGCGCTGAACGCCCGAACACTGGCCCCGGCCCCGGTCAGCGCTAATGACTTTACGCCACTGGTCGGTGATTTTTGCCACTCTTTATTACGCCGGTTCACTCCTCTCCCCTGTCATGCCGGTTTGTCGTGTTTTTTTTTTTTTTGTAAGTGGTTACTTTTATTTTATTTTCCCTTGAATTGCAGCTTGGAACTGAGTTTGGTAGAGGAAGCAAAAGGTGCAACGATTGGTAGACATTTGCTGATGGTAGCAAGTTAAGCGTTGCGGTTTTTTTTTGCCCTGCCTGGTTGTGTTGCGCTGCGAAATGTTCTGCCGGGGATTTTCGTTTTTTAGTTTTAGCACTCAATTAAATTTGCATGTGCATAATGCAATTATGCGTGATTCGTGTGTCGTCGAAAACTCATCACATAAATTCCGCAAGAGACTATCAAACAACGTTCGGACCGTGAAAAAGTGGGAAGGCAATCTGTCAGTACAACGACATTTAGCATATCAGAGTTTGTCAATTCAACTGACTCAAAAAGTCCTAAGTTTCTTATTTTTAATCTAAAGATATGTGTATTTGATTCTAAAACGACTAAAAACTATGCAATTTACAGGACACAAATTTGATACACCTGATTTTATTATAAGAGCTAAGGGCTTTTCTTCTTCTTCTTCTTCTTCTTTGAGTGCTGGAGTTGGTCCGCCTATGGTGTTGTGAGACACCATAATCAGAGGTTGACGATCCTGGTTGGTAGAGAGACCTCGCAGTCTATTTCTCTTTATTTGTTCTTGTTTTTTTTTTCTTCTTTCAGTCTTTGGCTGTCACATCGTTTGTATCACAGGGTTTAATACTAAGATTGTTTTTGTGTTTTTTGTGCTAAGGCCTTTTAACACGTTTTGTTTTAATTCGCTTTTGACGTTTTGGATATAAAAATGTAATGCTCGGCCTATCGTCGCATTTGGAGAGCAACTCTTTTTTATCCAGTTTACGCTCTCCCATGTTGCTTTTTGTTGCTAGGATGAATCGTGGCTTCGTTCTATAGTGCTGTTTGTCTTTTTCTCTCCGCGTTGGCTTTGGCGCTATGTTCTCAAAATGATCCAAGTAAGCATGTTCAGGACACCCTTAATGGCCCCTTTTATATGTTAAGCCAGAAAGATGACATTTTCTGCCTGTCAGTGGAACAGTATTCATCATTCGGGTTGCATCCATGTTACGGTCCGCCATGTTGAATTTCATGGAAATGTTGACAAACATGGATGCACGAAGTTTAAGTGATTGCAGTAGAACATATCATAAATGTAGAACATACAAAAACATCACTGCTAGAACTTCCAACAGAAAGCGCTAAAGAGCTTGTACTAGTGTTGCTCGGGTCATCTCAAACCTACCGTACCGCAGCCATCTGTAAGCGACCCGCAGTCGTACCGGCCGACCTGAAAAGTACAAGTAGGTTCAGTTGGTGCAATGATTCCGGTAGGTACAAGACACCATAAACGACTCCAACCCGTTGGCGAGTTCGAATCGGGTCGGGCCAAGGTAGGATCAGTCCGACCTGTGGTTGTAGCGAGATCTGGTCGATCCGAATGATCAGCAGATGTGAGAAAGCGAGTTATGGTAGGGTCGGGTCAAAGTAGGTACAATACTTGACCCGAACTCGCACCAACTGGTCGGAATCACGTATGCTTTCTCGCACCTCCTTATGAACGTCGGGTTGTGAAATGAATTGTATGCAGAGGCGGATTTATCCATCTCGAGGCCCTAAACTGGGAAGAGCATTGAGGCTCCTAGTTTCCTTAAAAGTCTAAAAAACTATATCGCATTTTCTACGAATATATTTTTACAAATACCAAATACACTATCCCCAATACGCTAGGGATTAATTTTATTCTGTCGTGGTATATGGCAGTTAGTGCATTATTTTAATAGCAGCTATAGTCTTCGTTTTATCAAGCTTACATATTTTGCATTTTAAGATGCTTATTTTAGGTAAAAAAATCTAATCTATACTCATTTATACTTTAGTATTTTTACAGCAGTGTTTGCAATACATTTGTGTTAATAGTTGTCTATTCCTTTTTTACAGCTATGTAAAGTATAAACTGGATTATGTCTTTTTTATCAAACCTAGTTGTCTACCTTCTATTAGATGTACTTTGGAGGATGCCAAATGTACAGGCTAAAACGTTATGATTTATCTCATTTCAACTTATTGTTAAAAATTGTTCTTCATTAGAAGAAAACATATTTTCTCTTGTTGATGGAGTTGTTAAAATCTGTAAGAAGTATCAGATCATCCTTTTGAAACCATTGAACAAATCGTTTACAAACCAAGAGATATGTACACGTGCTAGACAAACACACGGTTTCAAGCGAGCCCGGAGTCATGTTCAAACCGGCGAAGATCGCGAACGGAACCTCCACGTGCGGTGTCATATTGATGGGATAGACCGTCCAGTATGCAGACGACACCATGCGGACGGGATGAAAATGATCACATCAGGGGGTTGGCAACGTGTCCGGCAGACGGAACAACACCTACTAGCACTGAGACTCCAATCTAGCAAATTAGTTTTAGTGCAGGCTTTCATCAATAAAGATCCCCAGTTTAGTTTATCTTTTTTTAACAACTTACTCTGGGCAACCATGCACATAATTCAAGATCTAATTGCAGCACATCTTCAATGGAACAAAGATGTTGAATGATAGTAGCGAAAGAAATGGCATAACATTACTTACATATTTAGATAAAGAGACCATGTATTTTTCATAAACTGCAATAATATGGTCTATTTAAGTCTTTTTATATAAACTTTGGAGAAATATTTCTATTATAAGTGATAAAAAGCGCTAAAAATTCCACTTGGGTAAAAACAAAAAAGGTAAAATTCCAATCAAAAACCCAAAAACTAAATACCGTGTGAAATGGTATTTACCCCACCAAACAACACTGCTGCTTATACGTGTAGTAGGATGAGCCTGGATTAACGAAATTTCAAACATTTTATAAAAAAAAATAATAAATCAAACAAGTTTTTATTGCACTTCAAACAAAAAACCCTTTAAAACGTTACTCACATTTTTGTGGTTATTTCGAGATGAGGAAAAAGGCTCCCGTAAAATAAATTACCGATAAAATGGTTTTACTTGCAACATTATCTACCTTTCATAACGTTTGGAGGAGATATTAAGCATTCAACTATATTATTCAAAGTGGTGCAGCTGCTAAAAAATAAAGAAATAAAAACAACACATTTATTAAGCACATGTTAGAGACACCGCTAGTTCCCACATGGCACGAGGCTTGCCTACATTTAGGCTCTAAACAACATTATCAATGTAACGGAAAGGAAAAAAGGAACATCACGTAACGCAAACAAATATAAAAACATACACGGATTTGCCCGGAGGCTTTCGGTAAACCCTTTATCTAGGTTGTTCTTTCCCAGCATTCCTTGTTTTTTTTTTTTTGTCAGCAATTGTTGGCCACACATCCCCGACTCCCAGTCCTCCTCTAGTTGCCAAATTCCTCTGTCGTCGGATGTCAGTTTTACTTTGCCTTTCCCTATCTGCTGTTGCTGCTGCGTTCCGCGCGCTACGTGACACTCACGATCGCATGACGTGTATTAAGCAATTGCTCATTTTTCCACCCGGACAAACATATACACACACATATCTTCTCACCCGTTTGATGTGACGCTCGACGGGTAGCCGTGTAGTTTTATTTTCACTCGCTTTGCTCCCCCGCTCCGCTGCTTTGGTTGGGAAAGGTGAAGAGGACGTAATTAAATCACGCCACTGCAAAATCCTGCAGCTTCACTCCACATGAAAGCGAAACGAGTGCGCGTGTGTGTGTGTGTTTGCAGGCACGAAATGGAGGAATGTTTGAGCACCGAAAGGAATGTCACCCTGTGCGCTATCGCCGTACCCTGTACGTTTGCCACCAAGGAAACCCTTTCCCTTCGCAAAACGGTGGAAAGCTGGAGAAATTCCTCTGAACCCGAGCGTTGGGTTGTTGAAGGGAGGAGGGGAGATGGGTGGAGAGGGTGTCCAGAGGTCATCCAAAATCGTCTCACGAGCAGAAACACACACACACACACAAACACTCGGATACTAAACGCTTTCAGTCCAACAAGGCCGTGGTGCGCTAGGTTTGACCGGAAGGCGCGCTGGCGGCTAGGATAGCGGAGGGCGTGCGGGGCGCTGCCTGCTTAAGCACACAACATAAATTACACTAATTACGGTGATAAATTTCCACCACAAAGCAGGACCGACGCTCTCTTCCGTCGCAGCGCATCCACCCGAGCGAAAAGGTGTGCAGGGAAAAAGAACGTGCTTGTGGCTTGGGGCGCAGGGCGTAGGGAGTGCGGAGTGTCGGAAAATCTAGCTATCGCTTATCCGCACTGGCCCGTGCACGGTTTTGCACCCGGCAGCAAAGTAAACACATGCACACACAGAGAGAAAGAGAGAGAGAGAGAGAGGGAGAGCGCTTTGCTGCGGAAAAGCGGATGGGTCATCATTTTCCCAATTTGTACTACCCCGTTGCACGACTTTCCCGCATCGCTCAAGATCGCTCGTGTGAGTGGGAGAGAGGGAGAGAGAAAGAGAGAGAGAGAGAGAGAGAGAGAGAGAGAAAGGAGAGAGATCGGATTCTAAGCCTATAAATTCCACACCATCGAAGGCAATTTTACAGCCTCGCCCGTTTAAACCCCGTTGTAACGATGCCGTTGCAATTGCCTAACTCTAGGCGCAACATGGGCCATTTCGAGTGCCACCGTTGCTGCTGCTACTGTGAGAAGATTTCGTTTGCGATAATTAAAGATAATCGATTGCACGATTTACTGCCACCCCTTTTCTCGCCCGCTTGCCGCACCCTTTGCCATCCCTTCGGTCTTAGAAGCGAGGCGGTAAATTCATTGCCCAAACGCATTGCACAATTTCGAAACATACACACCGTGTGTGTGTGTGTGTGTGCATAAAACGATGTATGTGTGCCGTTCGATACCATGTTGCACTGGTTGCGGCAGATTGTGAGTTCCGAATTGGTAATGCGAAGCTTCGCTCTCGGTGGGAAAGTGGCCGGGCCGGGTTGCCGCCGTTCGCAAAATACAATTTGATTTCATTGAAACAGTTTAAACGCATCGGACTGCCGGTTGCGGCACGGAGAGAGAGAGAGAGAGGGGGGGGGGTGGTTGCGGAGCGGAGTGATGAGTAAATATTTGTCCAGCGAACCGGGCCACAACACTGGTTCGGGGCCAGTAAGTGCCCATTTGCATCGGCACTAGCGCTGCGTGCTGCAATGCTGGATGCTGACATTTAGGCGCGCATTATTTTACTGCCGCTCGGGAAAGGGACACACACAGTGTGCAGCGGGAGGTAGGATTTATTTTCCGGTAAAAGGCTTCAGCAAATCGATCGCAAATCAGGGACAACAGGGTGCTTTTTTGTGTGTGTATGTGTGTGTGTGTGCATTCCTTCCCTCCATCATGTCCTCCTTGGCAACGAGCAGTTCGAGCGAGGGTGTTTAAGAGCCGGCTAGGTAAGATGGCTCGGCTAATACGATAGGCAATAGTGTAAGGGATCTGGTCCATTTTATAACACGTGAGCGTCACCCGCAACACAGCTACCCCGCTCCTCTGCGAGTGGGCTGAAACTTAGCCAGCAAGAAGGAAACCTCTGAGGGCGCCCCGGCCAAGCGACGAACTTCGGTAGAGGTGAAATTTACGATTTTAATTAAAAAACTTTCCGAAAACCCCTTTTTCACGTGGCCCTGCTTGGAAAGGTGTGCTCCGGTAAGGTTTGTGTGTGTATGTGTGTGTGTGTGTGTTTTATGCCCAGTGAGGTGCATCGGTTTCTTATCCTTCCCTCACCGCCGTTGCTATGGGCTGCACAAGAGAGAATTTCACCAACAATTTGAACTTTTCCCAAAGAACTTGCCCCTGTGTGAGGGAGGGGAGAAGGGGGATGAAGTGATTCAGGTAAATCTTTCATCGTGACCGGCCATGGTCAGAACGGGCACGGGGAGGATTGGAATGGTTTAAGCTGGCATTCTTGGAATGATTTCTTCAAGATGAAGAAAAAAGAAGCTGTTGCTTGTTGTGCACGTCTTGGAGTTTTGCGTTTGAAGGACAGATATTGAGTGGAAATGGACACACACACACACACACGATGCCACACGCCTTTCTTGACCATAGTGACACCAATGTAATCGAGCGTATAGACATACACATGCAGCGAGACACGTGTCCCTTGCGTCCCTGCTAGCAATGCGAGAACGTCTTTGCCATATCCGCCCTCCGGCCGCCCGAATGGAATGGGACAATGGCAACGGAATTATGTATGTTTATTGTCCCGGTGACAGCCCGAAATGGACTCAATCAAATTAAATATTAACCGTCCTCAATTTGTCGCTTCCTGTGCCCGCCCCACACGCGCACTCACTCCCCCCGACCGGACATTGGGATTTAGACATTTTGGGATTTTATTTTCCGTAACCCACACCCCGTAGGCCCTGGGGAGAGGAGACGGAGGCTGGCATCTTGTTTTTTTTATCTCGCTTCCGACACTGGGCTCTGACCGGAAAACGGATCATGCGGATCCGAGTGGCATGTCTTGCAATTTTATTACACATTCAAATATTGTCATCCCGGTTTGAGGGGAGGGGGAAGGAGGAGAAGAGGAAGAATGATACATATTTTATTCCATTCCGGTAGGCGGACACATACACGGAAGTTATTAGTTTTACCCGATGGTGCAGCAAAAAAAAAAGGGAAATTGGTTTCTAAGCGGGCGCCTAAAGGTATGCAATGTGCGATGCGGAGCAAGCGTCTTAAGTCGCATAAAAGGTCCGCCTGCTGAAGGGCATTGGGTGGCTGTGAGAAGATGCTTCTCCAAAAACAAGGATGTATATTTGGGTGCCTGTATGTATGTGTGTGTGAGTGTGTGTTTTTAAAGTGATACGCACCCGCGGTTGGTATTCGCTGCAATTAGCAATGCAAATTAGTTTGTAAGCCACGATTAATAGTACCTCTTTTGCTATCTCGCACGCCTTTTCCTGTGGGGGTCGTTTACCCGACCTCCGAAATTGGTGTTTGCCATTAAAAACAGCCTAAAACATGCCGCTCGGCTCATATCTTCATCGCGCTCCGTACGCAATACTTCGCCGCCAGTGAAAAAATAATCCCCTGAGCAGTTGGAAAAAGAAAATTTCCATCAGCTTCTTTTGCTCCCGGTTTTTTGCTTCTACAAAAGCACGCGCTGCTAGTCGCACGCGTAAAGCGTTCAGGCAAAAGAAAAAGGGTTTAACCGACCCGCAACGCCCGCAGAACGCTGGAAAGCGCATTATCATAATTTTATAATTGGAAGCCAGCAAAGGAATGGGGTGGTGCAAAACGCTCCCCTCCTTGCCATGCTGTGCACGCTGCTTGGGCTTGGGAAAACTGCCGCAATTCGATGTGCTTTGGTGCTGCACATCTTGATCGTTCGAAGCAAGCAAGCAATAAATCAAGATTAGGGAAGTTATCGCGAAGGAAAGGTGGTGCAAGAAGGTAGGCATTTTGATTCGAACCATCTTTGTGACCGACCCCAGGATACTGACAGAAAACGAGGGGGAGGGAAGTGTGAAACCTGTTCCATCAGTAACATATGAATGTAAATCGCATTTTTCCCGGATGGTAAAGGGTACAAAGCAGTGCTGCAAAATATCTGTCAATGTCTCCACTGTCAAAGTCATAAAAAAATCTGACTGAAACAAAATCCATATCTGCGTCACGTACTCAATTGTGATAATCAGAGGTGATACTAAAAACAATTGGTGTGATCGATGCATGCTTCGTAACATTTTTGCAACGATCGCTTAGTCAGTCACTATGTCATGACTTTTTTACTGTGATCAGTTCTGCAAAATTTCATTGACACAGTTAAGAGAAATTGCGGCTGGAACAAAATTCTTCAATTTAATTTAATTTCATTTTATTTCAATTGTTTGCCAGCACAGGCTATACAATATTGATTAAACTTAAACATTAAACTATCCTACTAACTAACTTTACTAATCTGCGGGTTGGTGCGGAACTTATACAATATAACTCATTGGAAAGGAAACAAAAGTGTAGGTAAAAGTACTGGAAGGATTCGAAAAGGATAACAGAGAAGAAGCAGATAGGAAAGAGGAAAGAGAGAGGTTAAAATCAAACGAGTCATGACATACATTAAAACAACGCAAACAGCTTACCAAAGGATCATTGTGGGCATAGCGCGTACGTCGGAAGGTGGCAACAATAGGATTACGAGTGCGAAGGGTGCGGACAGGGATATAAAAGGTAATGCAGGACAGTAATGATGGCGCATCGATGCTGTCCAACAGTAAACCAGCAATGAATGTTGCCTGTGCACTATAACGACGTTGTTCAAGAGTTTGTAAATTTAGTACCTGACAACGTTCCAGATAACTCGGAAGTGATGCAGTAGTGTACCCAAAAGAGTGCAAAAAATTTACACACGTTCCAGAATGGATATCCACACTCTCTGAGATGGACACCAAACTATGCATCCAAATTCCAGGATAGGACCGACCAGACTACAATAGAGAGACTTAATATAAGAAACATCTCTACACACCCGTAGATCTCTACACATTCTGCGTATGAGACCAACAGTCATCATCAAGATCTCGTACAACAGTGACGCGATTGATCACACATGAATCGAAATGATAATTGAACGAGAGCGAGTAAACGAAATCAGTGAACATTTATCAGGACATAGTTCTAAAAAGTTACAATTACACCATATACGGAAAGCACTGAGAAAATTCTGCAGGATCAGACAGTCGGCCATACTGGTGACAGGAAGAAAAATCTTCATATCGTTAGCATACAGTTGATGTCCTTCCAGGGGAATTAACAGATTAGAAACATCATTAACAAACATTGTAAATAGCAATGGACTGAGCACGCTACCTTGAGGTACTCCCGACGAGCTAACAAAATCATTCGGCAAACAAGAATCTAATTTGACCTGATACAGGGTTTTCCAAGAGTTCTCATAGCTGTGGGACACTTTATTGACTTTTTCTTAAGTGAAATGAACATAATGCAACGGGAATTGGACTTTATAGCACCCTTGTTGGACAAATCCAACAGGAATTTACAAGAAGCCTGTTTAAAAAGGGTGCCATAGAGTCCAATTTCCATCATATGAAGTTCACTTCCCATTACAAAGAGTTGAGGAAGTGTCTCAAAACTATGAGAACCCCTGGGAAACCCTATAACAGCGACCAACTAAATACGATTCGAGCCATTTAGTGAGATCAGAAGATAATCCCAATTTTCTTAGTTTAGCGAGATGAAGGGAAAAAACATGTCAGCGTCACTGTGATGATCAGAGATGAGACTCAAATAGCTCGTGGATCAATCACATACTTGGTGACATTGTGTGCAACCAATACTTGGTCAGTCACTAGGTCGCGACAATTTCAGTTGGTGATCATCGCGAAGGTCATGGGAGATATACAGTGCTTGCGAGTGGTTCCAAGCAACATAATGAGCATGTTTTCTCGCCCTGTTTGACCCGGCAGATAATCAAAATAGAGGAAGAAAGCATGCTCATTTTGTTGCTTGAGCCCAGTACGCCAAGTACATTCCAAGAATGTTGTGACAAAAAAGTTGTGACCAAGTGACTGATCAAGAGTTGGGTGCTGATCAAAATGTCACCAAGCATGTGATTGAGCTTCCCACTGTTTGAGTCTCATCACTGTCGTCATTTCAGTTGTGCACGTGAGTTGATTTAAGCTTCGTTTCAGTCATGAGTGTTGGTGGGTGAAACAGTGGCATTTGTCAACACTGTTCACAGCATGTCATGACGCACTTTTATTGAGTATCAGCAATGAGCATCAAGCTACCACGGATGTGTTCATTGTTTTCGTTGGTGAATTTCTCGTGATGCTCATGACATTTTGCAGCACTGGTACAAAGTCTTTTCGTTTGCAGTAAGAATATGTGATTAGTTTAGAGGCGAGTGAATAATACCACAGCATTTTCCCCGTGAAAAATGAGCAAAATTAAATGTATGGTTTGCATCCTCACTTGGACGGGGCACTCAGCCCACTCGGTGGTGTGGGAATAGAAATGTATCAACCTTTTCAATCCACGTTGGAGAAATAAACGTAAACCATATTTTTTTTCCAACTGAAAAGACACTCACAATAAAAGCAAACACCTCTCCTGAATGTGGAAGCACTTCCTCCTCGCCCACCCATCTCCTTCCCTCCTCTCGATGACCTTTTGATGCGCGAAGGAAATAAACGATATTACGGTTCGGTAGAATAGGAAATTAGTGTGTAGCCATTTTTGCGCGCTCCTGCATTCCCCTGAGCCACCGTGTTTCCCACAGGTTCACGGTGCGTTTTCGGTTACTGTGTGTGTGTGTGTGTTTGTTCCCCGCGAGATGTAGCCAACCCGCCACGGCGGAGGCAATGATGAAGTGTCGATATGGGAAAAATCGCGAAAGGAAATTATGGCCCTCCGGTTGCGGCTTCTTTTGCGTTAATGTTTTCCAGATAAGGCGAAAATAAAAATGAAAAAAAAACCGCCACCGGCAACTAATGTTGCCATATTTTTTGCTGTTTACCTCTCTTTCACCCTTGCCAGGTACCTTGCCTTGTCTTGCTAACCACAACCAAACTCTCCCTCTCACCCACACGCACACACACTTACAGTTTGATGTTCTGCTTCCGGTTGGTGCTGCTTTTTTTCCTTCTTCGATTTTTCCGTACTGCGCTCATTTGAGGTAAACGGTTGCCCATTTTTTTATACACATTTTCTTGCACCATTAGCGCGCACCCCCGGCGGTAGATAAGTTGATAGAAAAATAAACAACTCCTTCTCCGGCGCCCTGTTCCCGTCTGGCTTGTGTCAAGTGTGCCCCGTGCTAATGTTTGTGGCGGGAATGATGATGACACTGGCAAGCCCCCCCCCCCCCTCCCGATTGGGAGGTAGTGCTTTCTTCCTTTTCCCACCCCATTTACTTGCTAGCAAAAGGGAAGAGAAAAGAGAAGGCACGGGATAAAAATTGATGAGGCTGCTGTACCCGCAAACTCTCCATCGCGATCGAAAACCTCGACAAACATTTTAATCCAGCCAGGGCGAGATAACTAAAATAAGATCACAAAAGGAAAAGGAAAACAAGGGTTTATACAGCGTGTGTGTGTGTGTGTGTGTGTGTGTGTGTGTGTCTGTGTGGAGTTTGTTTAGTTTTATGTTTTTTAATGTCTCCTCCCCCTCCACTGATCGCTGATTATTTATTGATTATCACATTAGCATATTTTACACCAGCACCACAGTCTCCGGGAGTCGTTAGTGTGTTTCTCTTTTTATATTTTTTTTCTCTCTTCCCCGCATCCTTCATAGTGGCATACGCTTCAAAGCTGCCTCGGGACGAACGGTACAGCGAAGCCTCGTCAGCCTATGCTTATTTTTACGGGCATCATTATTTTGAAATTCAATCGATTAAATCATTATCAAAACGGTATGTTTATTTTCCATCCTTGCGACACACATTGGTTTAAGTGTTGGCGAGGGGAGGGTGGGGTGGGGGGTAGGGTAGAGTAGGAAAAGGATGCCGCAAGATTAAAGGACACGCTCAAGCACTCACACACACACACACTAATCACTAGTGTTGGAAGGGTTTGAGGTTGTCCCCCCAGTAGGGAAGCAACAGCAAGGCGTGTTCATTGCAGCTCGAGTGCAACTTGACACTCCTGCTTTCGTACGCCAGAGAGAAAGAGACAAGAGAAACGAAACGAATCACTACCCAGCTGATGGTGCTTGTTAACAAGGGGTGTATTAAGCCGTTAGAGAGCTGCTTTTGTAATGCAGATTGCATAGTATTTTGAGAGAGTATTTGCTATGTTTGTTTTGATTCAAGAAAGCTTATGAACTTGTTTTTGTAGAAGAATATAAAATAATGTTGAATGATTTCTCGTTTAGCTTTCAAAGCCTAAAGGTATGAGTATTTTTTGAATTCTTTTAATAGAAGCTTAACTCGAATAAACACATACAACAAACAATTTATTTTGCATACTTTTAGGCGAGTCAAGATGCCGTTTGAAACTTACAGTCGATGCCGCCAAACTTCGACTCTAAGGCATACCTTTTTGCCCATAAAATTTTACCTTATTTGACATTTTAAAAACAAAACAAAAAACTTGCCATTTGATTGTTTCTTTTTGTGAAAAACCAATCGAATTTAAAAAAATTATCAAGACATTGTTCACACCTGGAAATAATACATGCCAACTGTTTTCGTTGCTTTAAAACATTCAAAACTGTTATTTTGTCAATTATTTGAGTGATTTTTTTTATTAATTCCATAACTTAAATTCAAAATTTTTGAAACACACTTTCAGACATTATGTTAAATTTTGTAAATCAGCCGAAAATTGAAGCTAACTGTCAAAATTTGATGCCTTAGAGCTGAAAATTGTGACACAGTGTCAAATATTGGTGCCTTGGAGACAAAAATAGGTGAGTTAGGGCCAAAATTTATTGACAACGTTTGCAATATTGGTTCAAGGCAAGAATGGACCGTCTCTCCGTAGCAAAGTCTGTCTTTAAGTAATCGGCTCCGCGTAGGTTTTACGGCCAATAAAACAAATCTGCTGAAAGCCACATACCAAAAATCACTACACAAATTATGTAACTGTTTTCGAAATTGAAACAATAAACCAAAAAAAAAAAATTAAATAGCGCCTAAATGCATGCTACATGCCAAACAGGACATACCTTTTAGCCCACTCGATGGTACGTTTTTTTTTCCATCCACCCCGGAAAACCACTCCAGTGCGTTGTCGGTTGGGTTAATCTTTTGTTAATTCTACTCCTTTCCTTTTTTCCTCTCACTCTCTCCTTCCCTCTTTCCTTCCCCTCCAAGCCGTTTCATCTTAATGGGTGAATGAAATTTATCTGCATGAAATCCTGCATCCTGCACGCACGCAAAGCGTTACCGCCGCGCTTCGTTCGACCGGGCGTCGCGCCAGTGCCGGAAACGGAGTGGGGGAGGGGGGGGGGGGGGTGCAGGGGTACACCATGTTTTCACTCCATTTAATTTCCAACATCTCAACCTGGCCCAAGCCCTGGGCTGCCAGCGCCAGCCAACGGTGGCGGCCCTTCGCAACGATGACGAAAGGCGTTGCCACTGAAGGCTAACTTCAAACTCATTACGGCGGTGGAGTGGATTTCAAGGCGAAGGGTGTGTGTGTGTGTGTGTGTGTGAAGAGTGGTATGCCACATGCAGTAGAGGAAGGATGTGGGCTCTCGTTAAGGGTCCCGTCCTTTTCTTCCACTGCGCATAGACACACTCCATCGCAGCTCGGAGAGCGGGCGAACCGAACCACGGATGGCTAAGTAAGTTAAGCCTTTCGCTTTGATATTATTGAATTATGAACGTGCGAGTGATCACAGTGTGTGGGCGTGTGTGTGTGTGTGTGTTTCTTCTTCTTCTTGCTGTATATTTTGTAGCCAGGCCAGTGGTGTACCGTCTGGGCCACACCATGGGTCGGCCAGAAAATTGGGCAGAAAAGGCGAAAAGCCCACCCGTACACCCGAGCCATCGGAAAAAGCCGACGCAAACGGACATCCTTTCGGTAAGGACGACCGTGCGATGCCTGGACGGGCAGTGCACGTTGCACACGAGAAGCAAGGGAACCGGGCCGGCCTGGGTGCATCTCTTCGAATGCACCGATGCACTTGGCTGCAATCGAATGCATGGGGCCTTGTGTGTCAACCCGTCTACATTGTGCAAGTGACCGGCACTTGTGTCGATGCGTATGTGTTGTTTGTAGTCTGGAAAATAGCGGAAAGGCGAGGTGAAAATGAAAGCTTCACGCTCGATTAGCGCTCAATAGACTGGCCGCCGGTGTTTAAACGTCCACTAACTAGTTGATTTGCTCCGCTCGTGCATGATGCCGCTGCAACCAAGACGTATAATTTAATAAATAAACGACCCTGTGTGTGTGCGTGTAGAAAGGGGCTAATTTTCCATTTTCCCTCCACTCGGCAGCAGCAGCAGCGTAACATTTGCGTAAGATCAAAAGCGGATCGCCGGATAACGCGGGCTGCGCCCGTTACGGTTGCGTTACGCTCTGCGTTACGGTCGCTCTGTCTTGAACAGTTACCGGGTAGACATGGGGATGAAATTAGCATGCTTCACAGTGAATCAACAAGCGCACAGATTCGCGCAATCCTCGTTGGTAAAGTGTAAAATACACACAGACACACGCAAACACAAAATAGGAAAACTAAATCGCAGTAAAAACTTCGCCTGTGTGCTTGTCGCTCAACTCGCGAGGGCGAGGCTGTCTTTTTACTCCTTGGAAACTGCACTTGCACTGCACGAAACCCCCTCCGCATTTTGCAGCAGCAGCAGCCATTGCGATTGTTAGCGGGTTTCGCTGTTTGCGGAAGGTTCCATACCGATCCAGACTTTTCCAACCCATTTCCACCGTTTAACAGTTTGCATGCGGAGAATAGGAGGAGGGAGAGAGAGAGAGAGTTTTCGAGAGTTTGTACGATTGAAATCAAACAATCGGCACCGGCGGTTGTCTCGATTGTGTTGCGTTGTTTGCTGACTTTGCCTGTTCATTCATTCCGCCTCCCAAACCCCACCCTTACTCAGCCATTTGCAGTAGTGTGTGGGGATGTTTGCTTTTGACTTTTTTTTGTTTTTGCTCCTTTTCTATTTCATGTCTTTTTCTCCTCCGTGGCTCTATTCAATCTCAAACCCGTGGTAAGGTTTCGAGCAGTTGGTTTTATTTTTTGTTTGAGAAATTTACAGTTTTTCTTCCAGCTAGCCAGCCCCCCCCCCCCCCCCCTGCACGGTGTACGGTGAAAAGCTGGTGGAAAATCGTTACTTCCTCTGTGCCGGGATTGGAACAATGCGGCAATACCACACAATACCAAAGCAAAAACAAACAAACACAAAAAACCTAACCACAAAAGCAGCACTTGGGCAATCTCGAACCGAGCGCGCAGCAAGCGGAACGAACCGGTTTGGCAAATTCTCGCACACTCCTCACGGACCTGTGTGCGCTTTAAGGCAAGCATATTGGGGTTTTGTGCCGGAATGTGCCCAGCACTGTGGGCCCAGCTACTTGAGCAAACTTTCGGCACTTTAAACTGCACTGCCAGCGCCAAACCACCGGCCAAAGTTTGGCGTAGTTTGGTTTTTACATTTTTGCTTTTGTTTAACTCTTTTTGCAGCCCCCGCTCCCGGGTGGTTTGCATATTTTGTTAGGCGGAGTGCTTAACATTGAGGGGCCACTTTTCTTTCCACCCAAAGGGTAGGATGCTGCGCCTGTTTGGTGGGGGAAATTGTGATAATACAATCGATTGTGATATTTCAGTAAAAGTTATTTCTTTGGTTTGGTTGTTTATACATAAAAAAGAAACGTGTTTTTTTCTCTCGTACGCCTTCTATTACCACATTCAGGTGATTAATTTACGTGCGTAATTCATTTGCATTAAAATTGCTTGTTGTTACTTCATTACCGCTGCCAGTTGGAGCGAAGAATCATCCACTTTAATGACCGTAGAAATTAAGGATGTGTTTTTTTTTTTTTTTGTTTAGGGTTCATTCTCATCAATTTCTAACTTTTTCTTCGTTAGCCACCAAAGAGGCGGGTAAAGTAAAGAAGCATATTCCCACAATTTTCTTAACGGCACTATCCGGTTGACCCGCGGCTTCATTTGCTGTGTCGAATATTTAAATTAATGGCATTTTTAACCCCTTTTTTGTCGCTTCTTTCCAAGGGACGATGAAATAAATTTAAGAAGAATAAAAAAAAAACCTAACGCAATGCTGCACCTCTTTTTTGGGTGGACATTTTTGGGTAAGAAAAGTACCCCAGTACCTCGGGGAGAGATTATGAAGAATGATGAGCATGGGATTATGGGTAAGAAATGAGGATTTTTTTTGGTCATGTTTCTCGGCTATTCGTACGGCTTATTTTTAAAATGGACTTCACTTGTTCATTAATTAGTTTGCTGAAAAGGCACCAACGAATACTTACATTGAGATTGGAAAAAAACTATTTCCAAAGATATCAGTTAGCTTCGTAGTAATTGAAGAGGCATCAAACAGGCTAAACTGTATTAAATAATCACGTTCATCGTTTTGTGCAACTCAAGAGCCTTCTATTGCATTTAAATTCGGAACATAACAAGCAATACGGCCTTTTTGGACCGTTCCTCTTGATTACAAAAAATCGAAACATAAGCATTATGATCGAAGCCATAGCTTTTTCATAAAATAAAATTGGAAATTGGGACATATTTGTTTTTTAAATTTTGATAAAGTAAAGTGTAAAAGTATAAAAAATATGTTTTCTAAAATATTGGACACTTCTTTTGGGGGGTTGTTATACACTATCAAATACGGTACTATGAAACTTGTTTCTGTCCCATGTTAACGAGATAACTGGAGACGAAACGATGGCATATTTCAGCAGATTTGATATTAGCCATAAGATTTAGTACGCAAATATAATGACAACAACTGAAAGTGACTATTTAAGTGGGTTGGTTTATTCATGACAGAATATTCAATTTAATGATGATATTGGTGTGATCTTGATTATCAATATGATTTATCTGGTATTGATTGTGAACAGCATTTACGTAGCCATTTCCTTGTTATGGCAACCAAAGTCACAGCTATCAGCACACCTGTAGTCTAGTATCTAGTAACCTTGGTGCTGTCTGATGGATGATTGTGCTCGCGTGATCACGTAATTGTGCTGACATCTGATTTCCGCTGATTTCTAACCGTTTTGCAGAAGTATAATGTTCTAAGCTGCAACCTTGCCTAAAGAGGTGTTCGACCTTTCCCAAAAAATAGGCAAAAAAGTAATAAGCTAGTAGCGTTTTTAATTCCTGTTGGTTGAGTAATTTTGTTAATTTTCCCAAGACTTTTGCTTTTGCTGCTTTTTTTGTTTGATCACCAAGTACCCTTTTTGATTGTTTAAAATGTTCTTTTATGTGTCTCTAATATTCCACATAAAGATGGGTAAGATACTTCCTGGCATACACAATGTTGTATGAGTTTTGTAAAGCCAAAAAGCGAGTTGTTTCTATAACGAATTATTTTTCGAATATTTGCTACTAACAACTAACTTATAACAACTACTAACAACTTATTCATTGAAAGGGGTAAAATAGAATTGTCATTATTTTTTTCACCATTTTACTAATGCTTGAATGCTCATCTCCCTATACAAAATTAAGTGAGAAGTGACACTCATATTTTATACTCACCTCACCTGAACCGATATGACGCTGTCTAAGACACTAATCGGGTTGGACATCCATGACCTGGCCATCCATCCAGACTTGCACAAAGTGGGACTCGGATCAATAGCAATCCATGACAGACCAGTAGATGGCAGACTCGGACCCATATATTATACGTCATGAAATTTAATAGAAGCTTTTCCAAAACTTCAGAACGACCAAATTTAAATTTCGTACGTCGTAAGTGTTTTTTTAAACGATCCATGAATGCGAAATAGCCAAACATACTCGAGAAAGAAATTGGACCACGATTGATAATTTTATGGAAACATTTACAATATTGATGAATTATCTTTTTCTTCTGTGGCACAACAACCGTGGCCGGTCAAGGCCTGCCTGTACCACTAGTGGGCTCGGCTTTCAGTGACTTAGTTATTACCATAGCAGGATATTCAGTCATACGTATGGGGGCACGTTCCATTCGGGGCTTAAATCCATTACGGGAATGTGGTTAAGTCGTACGAGTTGAAGACTGTACCACCGGACCGGCTCCAATTTAATAAATATACATACTGATAACATGATAATATAATATACATGATAATATAGAAATATGATTGATAAATGGTACTAAGACAAAACGATGGAGAGGCTATGAAGCGAGATAAGAATTTGATAGAATCCTGTACCAAGATAGCAACACGGTCATATAGGATAATAGTAAAAGGACATCAAAAGAGAGCAGAATTGCTTATCTACATGTTTGCATGAAAATCTTTAAATGTGCCATGCAGTCAGTATAGACATCTGAGGTTCTGTTGCGAACCTTTGTAACCAGGCCAAATTAGCTAGTTTTGATCAAAATAAATGTGTTTGGTTTTTCTTCTTTAACTCGTACAGTTTTTGGAATTCTGATCTTTTTTGTGCATACATGCATAGAGAGAAAATAGAGAATAACATTGAGATGGTATTATGACTGGTCTGACTGGTCTGCAACTTGCATGATCTGACTACTACTAAGACACCTTCAAAACTACTAGGACACCTCTTTATACATTCAATGATCGTCTTCTATCCTGTATCAGGTTGTTTAGTCACTTTTACTATCTCTTTGATTTCGACTCCGCTCTTAACTCTTTCCGTAACAGTCTTCTTTCTTCTAATTTTCTTTAATGCTTCTTCTTAGTTTTCTTTTACTCATTTTTTTATCTAAGTTTATGATAGTCTCTACCTGTGTTTTTTCTTCTTTTTTTGTAGGCCAGGACTAGTTTAGTAAGGCTTAGTTTATCCTGAATGATTATGTTTGTTTGTTATTTATAAATTAGTTTTAAGTCTGCGTTAATAGTGGATATTGAATTTAATAAATGAAATAAATATATAAATGAAATTTTAGAATATCTTCATTTTCCAGGTATCCGGAACTGACAGACATATACTGTAGAAACAGAAATGTTTCTACAAATAAATAAACAATTGAAATTTTGAAATAAATTGTTTCAAACAAATAAATTTTGGCTCTAGCAGCCGCAGGCCACATTGAAAGACCACGCGGGCCACCAGTTTAACATCTCTGCTGTATACGCTTAACATACATCCTGAGCGGCAAAGAAGTTCATAGACGAGCATCGAAATTAATAGTAACAGATCTGTAAAAATACAACTGTTGCAGAAACTGAATAGCTAAACTTGTTTTTGTATTTTGTTTGTTACGTGAAAATTAAAGTTGAAAGTAATTTAAAACAAATAAAAAATATAAGTTTGTCCATTGTAACAACCACAAAATCTATCTTAAAAATTGTAGTAAATTTATTTTATTTTTCTGAGTAAAAGCGCACTTTTACAACAGGCATCAATAAATATACTATAGCTCGTTCACTTGATGTATAATTCCTACATGATACAAATATGCATTTAAATTATAATTTCAACAATAATTTCAGGAATATGTCTACAAAATAGTTTGAATCGGTCGGTGATGCTATACATAAAAGCCATATTCTTTAATAATGCATCAACAAAGTATGAAATAAGTATGGCTAAAGCTTGAACAGCAAGAAAAGCTCGCCCAACATTACCGAAGCCTCTTAAACTAGCCAGAGGGCGTTACAGACCTTATCCGGCTCGTTTCGGCACTGTATGCCAACGTTAGCTCCAACCCAAAAAACGATGAACCTAAAGCAATGACATCGTCCATTTTTTCGTACATCCCACCACTCGCCACTGCACACACACCAACCCAATAAACGGTACCGCGCGTGCTGCATTTCAAGACCTTCCGAGCAGGACCACGAACCCAACCGAGGCTCCTCCTTTTGCGAGTTCAAATATTTGTTGTTGTGCTTTTTTTTTTGTTGTTAGTTGTTTTGTTCCATCCTTTCCAAGCCCGAAAGCCACTGTCTTGGACGACGATGCGTGGCATTTTTTCCGCCCTTTTCGGCGAACCTGCGGTGGGACTGTGGCCGGAGGTTCGGCCGAAGAAGATCGGAAGCAGTTGTTGGTGTGCCTTTTCTTTCCGTCGGTGCTGCCGGTCCGTTCCGCGAAAGAGCAAACAGCATTGCGCCGGGACGATTCGCTCCAACACAGCCCAATGGTGGAGATGCTCGAACGATTTCCCTCCCACGGGCAGAAGCAAGCCGTCGGAACGAGGGAGCGGGGTTAATGTTTTGGTTGCTGTGGGGCACTTTGTTGCCACAGCTGCCCATCGGGTTGGCCGTAGAGCAGCGCACACCGCACCGAACTGCAGTGTACTCGCTCACGCCAAAACCGAAAAGCCACCGAATTTCCCCTCCATCAAAAAGTGGACACGAGCGGGAGGGAGAGAAGTGGGTGGCTACTATTGGGAAAAAGTGAAAAACACGCGTTTGCGCACGCGAACATTCCATGCCGAACATCGGATTGCCAGTATTGCTAGCAACACAACACGACACGATGTTTCGAATTCTGCACTGCACAGGCTCGGATGTCAATGTTTTGACATTTGCTAGTGCACGTGTTCGAATAAGAGGACAGGGGCTGATGGGCTGGTGGAGAGTGTGAGGAGGCCAGAAATGTGAACCAGTGACATTTGAAAAACGATTTCCACTTGAGGCTGTTTAAGTTAAACGGAACAGTTGCACCTTTCCCGCCACCGTCCACGGCTCTGCGCTGAGCACGCTGTTTGGTCCTTCGAGCCGGATTTACCTTACACTGCTCTGACAGCTCCGGTACGTGCTTGAGCGAACATTGTTCGGCTAGCGGGACGTCATGCTTTTTTGCCTGCACTGCCCGACTCGTCCCGGCTTCCTATTGTTTGAAAAGGTGAGCTGCCGTGTCTTAAAATGAAGTGAAGTGAAGCATAAATGTCAAAACTAATGATGCTCAGCGACCGAACAGAGTACCGCCCGGGTCCTGAGCTACGATAACTGTTGCTGCGCCAGTGCTGGCCGAAATGTGTTATGGTTTTGACTTGCGAACCTTCACAGCTTACAAAGTGTCCAAACAAGGCACGACGGTCGGCTCGGTGCAACAGACCGCAAAAACCAATCAACACAGACATCAACCGCAGGCAACGCACGCTAGCAGGAGCACAGCAGAGGGCACTGGCGTAGCCGGCACATCATCGCACCGTAGTGTCAAGATCAAACGCCTTCGGTGCATCTCGAGTTGGGTTTGAAGCGATGTGCGAGGGCATGCGAGGGGCGAGTGAAGATGCTACATACCTTAAGAAGATTCCACTCCGGAATGTAGACACCGGTCTTATGCACACCGACTCCTGGTACAATAGGAAAGCACTAGCTGCCGCATTCCGATGCAATCGTAGCGTATGGCCGAACGGCATAATTAACCTACTTCGAGATGTTGAAATCCTCTCTGAATGTGTTTGAGTTGTACTGGAAGCTCAACGTTAAGCCGTTACCTTCAGAGCCATTACGAATAGAGTTAATGACGTTACATTACGCATATTATCAATAAGCTTTTATAAAATGGCATTAAGTTAATTTGGACCCGTAAGTTGCATACATTTAGGCGTTTAGATATGTATATTTTATCATTTATTTACTCCCAATTTATTATGGAGATTATTACCATTTTTGGTTTGCTTTTTAGACCTAAATGAAAAAATGCATTAAATTTGCATAACTTCAGGCGCTTATTTTCAAGACAAAGCAAAATTGTGACGAAAATGATGAAATCAATTCCATCAATCTGGGTGTACAACAAACGCCAAAAATTGCTTCATCACACCGGGTGTGGTCCTCGTTCTGCTAGTGTGACCGTGTCAATTGCAAAGCCGGCTTGATTTACGATTGCATCAACAAGCCAACATGCGGGTAAACAAACATAACCCGATCGCAAACAAAACCAGGAATCGAAACCGTTTCGACACATTTGAACGTGGAGTTTTTTTTATTCTCGTTCAAGTTGCAACGACAACTTGCGATGCATTCCCAATCCATCTCATAAATATTTGGTTGTGCTCTTTCCCGACTCGGCGGCTTGGAAAAATGGGGTCTTTTTTTCGCATCTCACTCGACTCGACACACACCCAGGGACACACAGGACAAACATACTGTTCGAGCATGACACTGTTTGCCAACTGGCTTCCGTTTGTTTTACGTACAGTGTACAGTGAAAAAAGGGATTTCGGTTGTTTTTTATTACTTCTTTTGTCTTATCTCCACACTCGAAAGAATGCAAAAAAAACCTTTTGGTCTGGACATAACAGAGCTCCTTCCATTGTTTGGCTGTGTGTGAGTGTTGCGCTTGTTAAAGGGATAAAAAGGACGGGATGGGATGTTTTCCCCGTTTTACAGGACGGTTTGAAATACACAGAACGTCAAAAGAAGAAGCCAAAAGTTAATATTGATACCGGTGCGGCTTATAGACGACACAAAAAATCCCTAATGAGTGAGTTTTGCTACGAACATTGCATATCTCTCAGGCACTTTCGTCGAACTATTTACAGAACGATGTGTGCAAAATAACGTTCAGATGTAAAAATTAAACTCTTTTTTCTTCCTGCTCCAATCGAGCTTGGCCTGTGCACTGGTGATGGTGTGTGAAACAATTTATGACCCTTCAGCTGATCCTTGATCCTCAAAGGACAGTTCAATCGGGAGCATGGCTACCCGAACTGCCAGCGTCAACCACCTCCGCTGTCCACCGACTCACCGACAACACGCCATATCCTTTCTGGCATGTTTCGCTCGTGTTCTCGGGTCTGAAGAAATTTACCCGCCCAGCCAACGCGCTCGAAGTGCAGTCGTTTTTCACCGGATTTGTCACGGATGGAGCGCGGGCCATGGTACGCCGGGCTAAAGCAAACAAGTGAAGCGATGTCCGGTGATCATATCGTCCGCTCGCTTCCAGCCAGAACAAACAACAAATCAACACACACGCACAGGCACCGGACAGAAGGGGTGGTCGCCAGGAGCGGCCAGCCCGGCTAATGCGTCCCCGTAGACGTATCACTATTAGCATTTGTGTTTCCCATCCTTCCAGCCTTGCTGGGAGTTTCCATCGGGAGCAAAAAAGGAGTCAACAACCGATGCGAAGGATCCCGGGATATGCTCGGTGCACAATCAATGATCAACGGTTAATTTGTGCTTACAATAGTGGTCGGGAGAGGGGTAAAGAAAACAAGTTGTGATGTTACGATTCCAGCGAGCTGCATAGAGTATGAAGGGGCAAATGTGTGACAAGTTTGATTTGGGATGTATGAAGTTTGATTGATGTGGCATTAAAGTAAAACAATGGGTCTGGGATTATCGGAAGAATCTAAAGCATATAAGTTTTTTTTGTACTGCTCGAAATCTGCACGAAAACTACTCGATTTACACAGAGAAGCAGAAAAACTAGAATTGCATCTGCTTACAATGTCTTCAAATTTTAGCCGACATTAAACATACAAATTTAAAAACTGCCCGAAAACTACTCGGTTTTTGCGAAGGTTGCAAAATAACCAAAGTCGTGAGTGTCTACAATGATTTTAATGTTTGTCCATGTTATAAAACAATGTTGATACTGCTCGAAAACTGCTCGAAACTTCTTGTCTTCTCGAATACATTATAATAGCCTAATTTAATACTTTACCATATATGCCTCGTGATGAAACTCCTACCAGGATTTCATTGGACTATACAATTCAACTTAACTTAATAAATCGGGATAAATAATTTCTTAGCCAAATAAAAGGCATTGGCGTAGCTCTCATTTTAATGTCAGTTGAAATTCTATTGACTATTGATTTAAAGTTTACTGTTGGCGTAATTTCGCCCCAACCTACTTACTGTTCAGTGTTGATGGAAGCAGGACGAATTTCGCACAGATCCCTTCGATCCCCACTCTCAAAAAGCCTTGGAGATAGGAAACAGTCTCGCATGTAAATGACCGACCATTCAACATTACCTCAACTTCACAAACAAACTGACCGTTTCCCAGCCTCGGGAGTCTTTTTTGCTCTCCATATCTCAATCTCTCCTTCTCGCTCTCTCGACAGAGAGATAGTTTCCGTCCGTCCCTGTGCCAAACCACCTTCATCGTTACCGAGGGCACCGAAGAGGGAATATTGAAGAGTGTGAGGGTGAATCTGAGTGAGAGAGCGTTTGTCACCATATGGTGTAACAGAGTTTTAAGTATTAAGTGATGATTTATTTCCCGTTTTGCATCCCCTCGCTGCACTTACTCTGCCAGCCGATCTTCTGCGGTGCTTACATTGCTCACTCCCCTTTCCAACTCCCAATTCCGCTCCTCTCAAGAGGATATGGAGCAGCACACCCGACCTTCAGCACGCTTGGGTGGCAAAGCTTAGCCCACCCAAACCGAAAGCCCCAAAAAGGTCCTCTCGCCCAACCGGAACCGGAAATCAATGAGCCAACGCGTTCTACTTCGGCTCCTGTGCTCATTCGGCACCTTGTTATGCATAAAGACAGGACATAAGGTTCCGTCCGGAACGGATTGGTAATTAGTTTCCACGCGACTTTCCAAACACGCTCACACACTCGGAGGAGACTCTAAGTATGGGTACGGGTATGGGAAGTGCATCCGTGCCGAGAGCATGCTTCAGCTGTCATGCAACATAAAAGACCGGGAGGAGGGTGGTGCGGCACGAAAGCAAACGGGAAGTGCAAAAAGGAAGCGCATGCATTCGACACCAATTTATTGTCAACATGTTGCTCATTAATCATATTAAAATTAGTGTTTTCAAGCCCGTCAACCTGCCTTCTTCAGTTTGCGCCCCCCCCTTTTGCCAGGCATGCGTGCCCACTGCATACGTGCCAGCAACCGTTGGAAGCGGCGTCATCATAAACTCGGCGGAAAGGCGAACCGCGATGATGGCGCACCGGCCGTCAGATGGAATTTACGTTCAACTCTATCCATTTCCCCCCGCCAGCCTATCTACCGCCGAAGCCGTTGCGGAAGTGTTATTATCCACGCGGAAAAGCCGCTTTACCATACAGACTCACTCACACACACACACGTATACGGTGCGGGAAAATAAAGCGCAATTAAAACCATAAGCGACACCGATTTATTATCATTCTCGGCGCGTTCCGCACGGGCTTTAGGCGAAATTGGTGCACTAACACATATACACTGCAGCACACAACCCCTTTAACTTACTCACATACAAACAAACACACACGCACGCGCTCCGCTGCAGTGGTGCAATTGGGCCGTAATGCAGCGGAAACGTAAATGGAGTGCAAATGCAAGTCCGCGAAAAGAGGAAAAACACAACACATGGCGGGAGTAAAACGATACCGCACACGAAAACAGGCAATCGGGCGCGAGGGATGCAGAAATAATGGGCGCTTCATCATCATCATCATCATTATCATCATCATCGTTGCTATCAAACGTCGAAAAAAGGGCGAAAAAGACACCCCGAAAGTGGGGAAAAGGATTGTTTTTAAAAAAGAAAAAAGGAGAGCAGGCATTTGTGCACCTCATTTCAAAAAAAGTTTCCGGGATTTAGCGTTGTCTATTATTCTTCGGCGTACTGTGCACAAATTTCTGCTTGACACAGGATCTACAACCAGCTACAAAACATGTTTGTGTTGAGGTAAGGAAAAAGCTGTGTAATGACTCATAAGCGCTTACGGCATTTTTTATTTTATTGTCCGCACTGAAACTGAACTTCCTAGAAGCAATTTTATTCGAGACGTGTTAAGACGACTGCACACGTGATGCGATAAACTTACTACTGATTTAGTGTTATCTCACAATTCGATCCGTGCGCGTCCTATAACTTAGAGCATCCAAAAGTAAAGGAAATATTGTTGGGGGGAGGGGGGGGGGGGTTGTTACTTGTTACAGGATATTAAAAGGCGTTTCTTCAATCTGAAATCATATCTGACACCAAATCTAGATTGGTTCAACCTATATCCAGTAAGCTGTACCAGCTGTGCTAATATAAAGCATGCATTTATTATCTAGCATTTTTTAAACTTTTTAGATGCGACGACCATTTTCGGTCAAAGCCTTCCTGTACCACTAATAGGCTTGGCTATCAGTAACTTATTAATTGCCCATAGCGGGATAATCATCCCAGCGTATGGGGGCACGATCCATTCGAGGCTTTTACCCATGCCGATGTTATTGAGTGGTTGACGATTGTATCACGAGATTGACTAATTATTTGAATTTCACTTACTATTTAAAACAAATAGTTTTTTTTTTCACATAAATCGTTTACAACATCACGGCACTCAAATGGTTGTCGAATGGAACAGAATGCTTCGAATCGAATGGCCAAATATTGGAATCATGCTGAGTGCCAAGATCAAGTGGATATCGTGGCATAAAAAATAAATACATTTTATTTTTCGTTGTTCATACAGGCGTCCCCCGAGTTACGACCCCCTCGAGTTGCGACGATTCGCAGATACGACGATTTTGATTTTGACAGTGAAAAGTTGTCATCGAGAAGAAATTGATGTATATTTTTGAATTTCTGAGCTGATAACCGATACACACACATTTCCAAAGATTCCACTACTACCCGTCATTGAATATCTATATCGTGTAAACGACTTTTTGTGTAAAATTAATACATTATCGAACATTGTTTCAAATAAAAAACATGATATGATAGATTTCGACTATTCAACTTCGGTTATAAACTTTACATTGACAGATATTCGACATACGACTTTTTCGACTTACGCCTTGCGTTGGGACTTTTTTCCGTCCCAAATACAGTCGTATCTCGGGGGACACCTATACTCACATATTATAATACATCTTTTCCAACCCGTTCTGTCATATGAGTACAGATTTAAATTTTATAATAATTATTTGTCTAGTTGAGATAAGCTAAATTATAACAAAAAGTATAATAGATGTTACAAATTGCACCATAATACCAAATGCAGCACCATTTTTGGTTTCGCTTATCACGATTTTGATAAACGATACGCGACGAAGTGCGATGAATATTCCTGTGAGCATGGGAGAGTGCACAGTAGTGTTGGCCGTTCCGGTCCGAACCTAGTAAAAAAGTTCCGTTCTTTATATAGGCCGTTCCGTTCCGATCCTTTATACAACATCGTTCCGTTCCGTTCATTCCGTTCATTCCGTTCTTTCCGTTCATTCCGTTCCGTTCATTCCGTTCATTCCGTTCATCCCGTTCCGTTCCGTTCATTTCGTTCTTTCCGTTCATTCCGTTCCGTTCAATTCGTTCTTTCCGTTCACTCCGTTCCGTTCCAGTCTTTGCCGCTTCAATATTGTTAGCAAGGTGCTATCGTTCGTGCGTTCTGTTCTTTGAAAAAACCCGGTTTTGTCCGGCTGTTGCTTGCCGCGTGCAAGATAACTGTTCACTTTTTCTCGCACACAGTATGTGTTGCCTGTGCACTCTCCCATGCTCACAGGAATATTCATCGCACTTCGTCGCGTATCGTTTATAAAAATCGTGATAAGCGAAACCAAAAATGGTGCTGCATTTGGTATTATGGTGCAATTCGTAACATCTATTATACTTTTTGTTATAATTTAGCTTATCTCAACTAGACAAATAATTATTATAAAATTTAAATCTGTACTCATATGACAGAACGGGTTGGAAAAGATGTATTATAATATGTGAGTATGAGCAACGAAAAATAAAATGTATTAATTTTTTATGCCACGATATCCACTTGATCTTGGCACTCGGCATGATTCCAATATTTGGCCATTCGATTCGATGCATTCTGTTCCATTCGACAACCGTTGGAGTGCCGTGATTTTGTAAACGATTTATGTGAAGAAAAAAACTATTTGTTTTAAATAGTAAGTGAAATTCAAATAATAAGTCAATCTCGTTATACAATCTTCAACTCGTACCACTCAATAACATCGGCATGGGTAAAAGCCTCGAATGGATCGTGCCCCCATACGCTGGGATGATTATCCTGCTATGGGCATTTAATAAGTTACTGACAGCCAAGCCTATTAGTGGTACGGGAAGGCTTTGATGCTTTATATTAGCACAGCTGGTACAGCTTATTGGGCATAGGTTGAACCCATCTAGATTTGGTGTCAGATATGATTTCAGATTGAAGAAACGCCTTTTCATATCTTGTAACAAGTAACAAAATCTCCCCCACCCCCCTCTGGATGACAGTTTGGCTTCTAAGCTCTGGGTCGGTTCTTTTGCACCCCAGGTTCACGTTCCGTTCTTTTTGAAAAATGAACTAGTTCCGTTCCGTTCCTTTTTTTAACAAAATTCCCAACACTAGTGCACAGGCAACACATATTGTGTGCGAGAAAGAGTGAACAGTTATCTTGCATGCAGCAAGCAACAGCCGGACAAAGCCGGTTTTTTCAAAGAACGGAACGCACGAACGATAGCACCTTGCTAACAATATTGAAGCGGCAAAGACCGGAACGGAGTGAACGGAAAGAACGAATTGAACGGAACGGAATGAACGGAAAGAACGAAATGAACGGAACGGAACGGAATGAACGGAATGAACGGAATGAACGGAACGGAAAGAACGGAAAGAACGGAATGAACGGAATGAACGGAACGGAACGATTTTGTATAAAGGATCGGAACGGAACGGCCTACATAAAGAACGGAACTTTTTTACTAGGTTCGGACCGGAACGGCCAGCACTAGTCAAAACACAAAGCTCAACAAAATTGGGTGCATGTAAATAGAATGTGTACTAACTAACGAGATGTTGAGTGTTAAAATAGTCATGTGCTAGCGGAATCTACTTTTGCATGAAGTATATTGTTTGACAACGGATAATTTTTATACGTCTCCTAGGCTTGCTAATATCGTGATAGGTACTGAATCTAAGGATCAACAAAAAATGGAATTACTAACAAAGAAAACTGAAACGCAGCGAAACTGTTCACATTATGCAAATGGAATGGAAAAATATGCATTATGAAACCGACAGAAGAAATGTCCTGAATGAAAGACGATTCCTGAATTAGTAAAAGAATATAATGGTTCAATGAGCAGAGTAGACTCAGTGGCCCAGATAGCTTCTGTTGTTATAAAAACAAGCAGAATTCAATATGATTTGAAATTATTTTGCCACATGTTAGAAATAATATGGAATTCTTTGTAATTTACACAATAAAATCAAGAGTTAATTAGTATCTTAGTATCTTAGTATCTGGTATCGTATTTAGAAGGGAATTAGCGAACAAATTCTAAATAATTATGCAAGGTGCCAAACACAATTAACATGAACGACGATTATACGAAACGAAACAATTAAGGTGGAAAAAAATTGAAGCGAAACTACACTCTACTGTCCAGATTTTAACGTCGGATTATGTATTGGATGTTTTGAAGTTTACCATACAAAAGCGAATCACTCTAATCTCTATGTAATCTAGCTTAACAATTCTTAATACATGAAGATGTTTTTTTTTTATATTCTGAATAAACATCTTATGACATGCTCCTTAATTTTACAAACTATGGTATATAAAAAGTCCGGGATAACGGACAGGCAGACGAAGGCGCGACCCCGTGAGCGGTTTAGGACACTCCTGAGGCAGGCCAAGACCGTAAAGCGGTTGTAGTGCCGGATAAGTAAGTAAGTATATAAAAAAGTAGTTTGTCCTTCGTTCGATGAAATTGTGAATATTACTGCGTTTAAGGTTGGTATGGGGAAGGGGTGGCAGCAGAGATGCGATGGTAATGTGTTATTAAAATATGGAAAGCAAAATTTAAAATATATTCAGGTACATAAACATTCACAGCGCTACTGAAAGCTTTTTAAACAAACCTATACCCACATAATAATCATAATAGTGAACTAAATAGGACGACATTTTTGGAAGCTGCCCGCCTGTATAAAATTATCAATCGACGAGCTTGCGCCAACCATGTTAGGAAGATCAAAAACAGATTTAAAAAAAATCCTAAGATTTTTTTGAGTTTTGTTGAACACAAACGCAATAGCAATAGCTTGCCTTCAACAATGTTTTTGAACGATAAATCTTACTCTGACAACGACGAAGTTAGTCAAGCTTTCGCAGAATATTTTTCGTCCATTTACTTACAAAATTTACCCTCAGATAATAACTTCATAACAGTGATTGACCCAATACCTGTTCCTGTCCTATGCGAGGAGGATATTGCATCTGCTATAAACGAGCTGAAACTTTCCCATGCGGCTAGGCGTGACGAAATTCCTAGCGCAATTTTTAAACGTTGCCGTTGTTACGCTTGATAACAATCTGTTTATTTGAGTAGCATTTTAGATCTTCTTAGAACTGGCGCTCGCGTATTATAAGTTTTCGCCGCACAGTTTACAAATTGGTCTGTTTTCTCTCGTAGATAATTCGCAACTAACTTCCTCAATGGCGCCTATTCTTCGTCAGCTGATCAGTCTAGACCCCGTTTGACCCTGTTTTGTGACCGCTGCCGAACTTGTTTCTAATTGGCCCTATTTTTGGATCTGCTAGTTGTTTTGCCTGGGGCCGGTCTGGTAGTACAGTCGTCAACTCGTACGACGTAACAACATGCCCGTCATGGGTTCAAGTCCCGAATAGATCGTGCTCCCATACGTAGGACTGACTATCCTGCTACGGTAACAAAAAGTCACTGAAAGCCAAGCTCACTTCACTAGTGGGTACAGGCAGGCCTTGACCTGACCGACAGCGGTTGTTGTGCCAAAGAAGAAGTTGTTTTGCCTTAAGGGTTATCTTTTCATCCTTTTCTCCTTTCCTAGTGCCATCTGGTGTTATTTGCTACATCTATTCGAGCAGTCCTTGACAGCTCGTTGTTTTGATAATGATTGGTGCATCTAATATGCACGAGGATGATATAGTGCCAACAGTAGCAACGATGCTTTAATACCAATTTTAACAGTACTATTCAACAAACCTTTGCAACAGAAAAGCTTCCATGTAGCCTGGAAATCCTCTTTCATGTTCCTAGTGTAAAAAACAGCGGACAAAAATTATGCGAGGAACTATCGTGGCATATTTATGCTCTGTGCCGCAAGCAAAATCTTTGACATTATTATTTCACGTCATCTATTGAATGGATTCAAACATGTAATCTCAAATGAACAACATAGTTAAAAAACCCATCTAACCCAACCGGGGTAAAAACCCAACCGATCAATTAAGACAAATCTTCTGTCGTTGCTGAGCATCTGTTATACTTCAATGGACAAAGGAAAACAGGTCGATGTAGTTTATACGAATTTCTGTGCTTTTTTCGACTCCGTACATCATCCATTGCTAGCTGCCAAATTGAAAAAAAAAATGGAGTCAATGGGTTGTTGGTTGATTGGCTCTCTAGTTATTTATGTGACATACACATCATTGTGAACAAATCTTCATCTTTATCGGCTCCGTTCAAAAACGTTGCAGGTGTACCACAAGGCAGCATCCTAGGCCCTATGTTGTTCACTATCTTCATCAACAACATTATTTACTCAATCCCAGATTGTCGTGAACTATTTTATGCAGACGACCTGAAGATTTTTGTTCCAGTTTCTGATCCTATGTATTGTCAAAGGCTTCACTCCTGTATGTACCAGTTTAACTCGTGGCGTACTTCAAACTTCGTGCGTGTTAACATTAACAAATGCTCCATTATTTCTTTCCCGAAAAAAGCTCCTATTATATTACACTATAAAATCGCGGACTCCTCAGTACCTCGAACTAAATTAGTTAAAGACCTATCCGTTCTATTAGATAGCAGGTTAACTTTTAACGACCACCTAGAAAATACCCTATCAAAACCACTCCATATGCTAGGCTTTATTTTACGTGTTGCTAATGACTCTGGAGATCCGTATAGTGTGAAATCCTTGTACTGTGCAATTGTTCGTCCAATTTTTGAGTTGATCAAAATGTTGTGGAATCCTTCGCAACAATATAAAATAAACAGGATTGAATCAGTTCAGCGTAAGCTTAGCGTTCTTTGTTTTATCGTCTCTCATGGTCCTATGTCTCTGAAGGCCTTTAAGGCCGGGCTACATTGATCGTACTCCATAGTGTAATTTCGATTTTCACTAGCGCATCTGGCGGCGGCTGACCGAAGCATTTTGCCAAACAATTTGGGACTGCTCGAGAAAATATGTTATTTTTTCCATGTTTTTCACTTTAACTAGACTGGGAAACCGTTGTAATTGATACATAAATATGTTGTGCAAGTATTTCGCATCAAAAAACGGTTAAAAACTACTTAAATTTGAGATCCGGCACGACCATTCTCCCGACAACCAAAAAAGCTTCCACCAGCCGCCGCCAGATGCGCTAGTGAAAATCGAAATTACACTTGCGAGTACGATCAATGTAGCCCGGCTTTTAGAGTCAAAAATGACTGAAAATACATTAACGCCTAAAATGTATGAAATTTGCATGATTCCCAATTACGAAAAAAATCAGTGTCATCGAGAGGAGGTGAGTAAAAGAGGTAAGAGGTGTGAAATAAAAATTAACATGCAGCATAACGAGCACTTTTATCACGATTTGACACCTGTTCTTCAATGAACATAAACAAAAAATGGAAAATTTTTGATGATTGAGGATGAGCGTTTGCTAGAGTGGCCACTTCAGCCGCCCGGAAAGGTTGCTTGTTATGCCTTTCTCTCACAACCACATAACAATTAATGAAGCGAATATTTCCTTCCATGTTGCTTCCGCACGGTGTGATACTTGTCGCCTCTGGCAAAGACGGTTAATTGCTTACGATATGATAATTTGTGCGAATAAAATGTTTATTCAGCCAAACTACTAGACTTCATTTAAAATATGAAGATTTGGAGCCGGTTTGTTATGTACTGTTCATCATTTATTCGTTCTTCACACAATTATTTATTTATTCGTAATGGATTTGGCCTGAAAAAAATACAAAATCATATTGCATATCTTTAGGCGCTGATGTTATATTTGCTATTACAGAAACAAAACAAACCAACAATGATCATGCGTATGTGTGCGTGTGATAAAAATAACTCTTCCATAGCTAGCAGCTCGCTGGCGGCAGCGGTAGCGGTGTATTGCTACCAGTGGGAAGTTTCGAGCAGAAAAAAAAAGTTTCCCCCATAAATCAGTTGCGACTACTGGCAAACGGTACGATGGTACGAAAGCATCTATTATTTTCTTGCCGTTTCTATTTGCCGCCTTCCTCGACGAGTTCCGGTGAGCGGCGATGATTTAGGCGTGCGCGTAACATTTGTTTGTAATTTCCTTTCGCTGACTCGCGATTCAACTGCTCGCTCCCACCCATGCACCCACCACCAGCACTCAAAGGGAGGGGGAAGAAATGGAAAGAAACAGACACTCGGCGGTAGTCGAAAAAGCGAAAAAGCGAAAGTGCCAGCTTCCGGGGCCAATCTAAAGTGCTGTGAATTCGCCGAGCTTTGCCGAGTGTGGCGTGTTTTGCATGAGTAACTAGATGAAGAGAGTGTGTGAGAGAGAGAGAGAGAGAGAGAGAGAGAGAGAGGGAGGATGAAGGAGAAGCAGGGATCTGTGGGTTGAGTTGTTCAAACAGAAAACAGTTGCTGCCTGCCTTATCGCCGGCCCAGAGACCGTGTTTGCCGACCAAATCACTCGTCCCGAGGTGTTAACCGGCAAAGGAAAACAGTCCTACCACAAAGCCCCCTTTCGCTAGTTTTGCATAGTTTGATAGTTCTTAAGAGAGAAAGAGAGAGGGAGCTTATCGCCAAAAAAAGCAGGTTCCTTCACTTCTACACCAGCCGCTGTTCGCTTGCTTGGGGCCGGGACGAAATTATTACATACATCATGGACTGTGGTTTGTCTCCGTTGCGTTGGAGCAGGGAGCCCGGGGAGCACAAAAGACAGTGCCGGTAGCATGCTGACGGGAGGGAAAAAGGCCGGAAGGATTATCAAAAGGCATAAAATGTAACTTTCCACTTTCCGGGTGACTGCTGTGTCCAACGGCGCCAGATTTGCCCCTTTAATTAAGTTATACTTACCGATTGTGATACTGTGCCCGAAACCTTGAGATGGGGATGGGGAAGGGTTAGAAAGTGGTCCTTTTCCGTGGTCCAGTGGAAACCCCCGGTGGAAATGGGGGAAGGATGTCAGTGATAACACCCCCGGACACTTTACCCCGCTCGGCACTTCACTCGGCTTCGCTCGAATCCTTATAAAACACATACTTAAAAACTACTTTTCACCCCTTTTGCACGAGCCGCGGTACACGCACGCGGGTGCGAGCGGTAGCCAAGGATTTGCTGCTCGCTCGGTGCGGCTCCGGCACTAATAATGATAATATATGAGGCCGAAGGAACGGGTAGTTTGTTTAAACACAAATTACCCTTCGGAAGCGCGCTAAATGGAGCTAGGAGAGGAGAGGGCAGGATCGGGGGATTGTTTTAAGGAGCCACAATGGGATAGTCGGGGTAGTTCGGTCATTTGTTTTCGCCTACCACCACTCCCACCCCACCCCCTCCTTCAGGTTGCCTCATCGTGCAGGCCACTTTTTGACAAGAAAAAGGGTTCTCGCCCGGCAGTGTCCGCCGCAGTGAATATCTTGCCAGAAACGATTGCCGCTGCTACAGCTCTCCTTTTACCCAAGATGTGTGCGCGAGCAGTGAAGGAGGTAAGCGGAGGTACGATGAGAAGGGACGAACGTTCATGCGCAGGCCATAAAGATTAAGATAAATTACTTTAACAAACTAATTATTAAGCTGTTATCAGAATTATATTATTCCACTCGGACTGTTTTAGTGCTGCTCTTCAAGGAGCAAAGAAGAGGTAAGATGGACAGAAGTGGGAGAGAGGGCAACAAAAGGCTGAACATTTTCGGACGAGTTGTGTTAGGACTGGTTTTCCATGTATGGGAAATACATTTTACAATTATGAGTTGTTGGTAAAAAATAGATTTTATTCACCAATATCTGCATTACAGTGCTTATTGCCTTTCTACTGCACTGCTGGGCCATACATAACATGCATGTAATACATACAATACATGCTGGAGCATAACATAACATGCGATTGAAAATTGCAGAGCACAAACTCCTGAAACATAACTTAAACTTAAAATTTTCGACTCTTGCTAGCCTGTAAAAACTGAATAACTTGCTGTTGTTTTACTTTGGGTTCTGCTACGAAGTTTTGTTGTGTGTTTTGGTTTGTAATTCCTGTTTTATTGCTCTTATTTATTGAATCGATTAATACTGATTTTCTACTGCACTGAATGGTGAACAGGAAGAGTTTCTGCAACTATCGTTATTGTGGGTCAACCTAATTACGCAGTGCTATCCGCACCTGGGTGCGTCACTTTCCGTGAGCAGTCGATGGCTGTCGTATGATGTGTACATGGAAGGACGTGCGTGGGTTCCCGAGTCGCTGACCGAGGAAACAGGAGGAAGAATAAGAGAGCGCATGCAGGGAACAGACACTATGATTCTTATACATAATTTCTATGGTAGTCTCCCAAAAGCTCAAGCAATATATTGAAACAGATATCTAACTTGTATTTTTTTTGTTCTTGGTAAAATAGTGAACACTGCTATGAGATTTTTTTTGCTGAACATTATTAAAGAAAACTTATTTACGCAAACATTACCATAAACTTACCCTACGCAAAACCGTAGACGTTTATTTCAAACAGAGTACGTCTCTCTCAACTTTTATCGTTTTTTTATACATGTCAAAAATTGTGATTTGACATGAATAAATACATGAACTGCGTGCGTTATCGACAACAGTTCCAAAAATCAAAATGCTCGTAGACAATATTCAAGCCTAATAATGGAGTTGAGCCTTTTAAGGGCCTGCTTGAAAAAACTGTATATAAAACATAAACCACCAAGAAACAGTACATGAGGATTGCTGCAGTAACACATATCCATAAAATCATATTGGTCTCAACGAGAACGAAAGAACGGAAAGAAATAAGGTTTTATGCAAAAACGCGTAAAATATTATCAACGTTAATACTGGAAGGCAATTGAGTTTGTTTCTCTTCAATTGATTTAAAAATCATTTAGTAATTAAAAAGATCAATTTTTTAGTAAAATAAGTCAGCAAGTTCGTAGGCTGAAATGTCAGCTTGTCACCTGTTTGCATTGTATTGCAGTTTTCAAGCAGTTATCAAAGTTGGTATAATATAGAGGTGGATTCGCCCAAGGTGTATGTATTTAGAAAGCTGATGTAACTCATTTCACTATTTTCCCTCCATACGCACCTTGCATTATTTTCCCACCTTTCACTCCTTTCACTTTTCGTCGTACATCTCGTATAGATGCTTCTGAGTATGAATCCTTCTGAAAGCGGCAAAGAGGATTTTGTCATATTTTGGCAGTATCCATGTCTCTATGTCTCCATAGCTCAGATGTGAGTGCCGGTACTATATAGGTGCGATATAGTCCTAGCTTCGACCGTCGCGACAGAATGAACGGGTCACGCTGTAGAATGATCAGTTGGCAGCTAGCAGTTGTTGCTAACCTTTGATGCAAGATATGTAAATGCTAGGACGACTTCAAAAGTGCACTCACCTATCAGTACGTCGCGTCTACGTATGTTTGGATTTGTTATTGGTAGGGTCGCTGTTGTTGCCACCATCAGTTTGGTCTTTGCCTCGTTTATCTGCAGTCCTAGGTGCTCTGTCGACAGGCTTCTGTCACATAGGAGAGCCGCAAACCAATGATGTCTATAACCATCAGCGTATGCCAGGATCTGGGTTGACTTACATAAGATTGTTCCCGTAGTCTAAACCCTCTAGTCGCGGATGGCCCTCAAAGTTCGATCATAAAATGAACGACGAACCAGTTGAGAGCATATCTTTCTTTTTTTTTTTGTCAAATTTGTAAATCACGATAATTCTGTAAATCACGATAATTCTGTAAATCACGCAGAGTAAAGCAAATTCCGATACGGGGGCCCTTCACGATTCTAGTCAGTTTGTTGTATGGAGTTTGACAGTTGGAGGCTGAAATCATGGAAACACCCCATACAAAACCCCACACAAAACTAGCCTGCAATTTTCAGTCTAAATTATTCTAGCCTCAAAGTTAGAATTAGATTCGAGTATCTGCTCGAAAAATGGCAAAACAAGGTGATGATTACATTTAACCCAAGGTGCATTAAAGAGATCTGGTGATGGAATCCAGAATCAAAGTGTATGTAGGCTAGGTGGTCTCATAGCATGTTTTTTATAATCAAATTTGAATATCACTTTTTGACAGGATGGGTGAAAATTTTTGTTCAAACAAGCTTTCTGGAGGCTTGACGAATACTCAAAACACTCTTTAAATCTCTTTAGCGCATTCTTTCGATTTCGTTTTTGGCGTAATTATTGAAGCACGGTTTGTTCTGAATACCAGACTAGAATGAGAGCGATCTCTCCGTTTATTTTATCGTAAGTCCTAGATGATCGTTATCATCGCTTCGCTTCGTTAGATGTTCGGTATCCTTCGGTTTTCTTCGTGTTAGCTTAGCGTTAGTGTTAGTGTGATAGCACGGACTACCACTGGAAGCGTTAGCGCGGGACAGTGCTGTACAAGAAAAGGCTATGCTGCCACAGTACTCCCCTCCTAGACTAGATTTCCCTTTTCTAGTATCTCGAAGGGATTATAACTCGTCGACCGGAACGAGTGACTCTAGTCGAAGAAAGCTTATCAGAAGTTGTGGCTGCAGGTTCCCTGTTACTTGCGTTTTCCTGATCTCCTATCACATATGCTGGCTTCAAGCGATCGACCGAAACGTTTACTTGGCGACCACGCATGTTCAACTTGAAGAACTTTTCGGCTCGCTTTACCACCTTAAATGGTCCTTCGTACGGTGGTGATAGCGAGGGTCGAACCGAATCATTGCGTACAAAGACGTTCTCGCACGTTTGTAAGTCCTGATTAACGAAAACACTGCGATTTCCATGCCTGGCAGTCTCTTGGGGACGGATTTTTCGCATAGCTCTTCGAAGCTTGTCGACAAATTCGGCTTCGTTCGGGTTTTCGGTGTCGTTTACGAAAAACTCAGACGGTATTCGGAGAGTTGTGCCATATACCATCTCAGCAGGTGATGACTTAAGGTCTTCCTTATAGGCTGAACGCAGCCCGAGTAAAATCATAGGCAAATGCTCGCTCCAGTGCTCGGGGTCATGGCACAGAATAGATGCCTTAAGGGTCCTATGCCACCGTTCGATAATCCCATTTGACTGTGGGTGGTATGCAGTCGTGCGCAGGTGGCTGGATCCGAGCAAGCGAGTCAGTTCCCCGAAAAGCGTTGATTCGAATTGGCGTCCTTGGTCAGACGTAATGAAAGATGGGACACCAAACCGGGCTATCCATCCACAAACTAGAGCTTCGGCAACTGTTACCGCGGTCATATCAGGAATTGGAAACGCTTCAGGCCAACGCGTGAACCTGTCGATGACCGTTAAACAATAACGGTTGCCCTTACTTGGAGGGAAGGGCCCCACGATGTCGATGTTTACATGTGCAAATCGGCTGTCCGGAGCCGAATATCGGGATATAGGTGATTGTGTGTGTCGCGTCACCTTCGAACGTTGGCATGGCAAGCAGCTCCTAGCGAAAACATACTATCCTTGCGGATGCCTGGCCAAACAAATCGCTCCGTCATTAATTTGGCCGTTGTACGGGTGCCAGGATGAGATAATTGGTGCGTTGCCTGCAACGCAGCGTTCCGAAAGCGTTCCGTTATGAACGGGCGAATGCGATTCCCAGTGCAGTCACATAAAAGTTGTTTGGTGCTGCCTGGAATGGTAAAATACTTTAGATTTAGCGAACTTTCGATTTTACCTTGTGCGATGTTCTGGAGCTGCTGATCGTCTTTTTGGTCTTCCGCAAGTGCTTCATAATTCAGTGATGGCGCTGGATGTATAGCATTAATGCGAGAGAGCAAGTCAGCCACGATGTTATCCTTTCCTACAATGTGACGGATGTCCGTTGTGATCTGTCCAATCACATCCAATTGGCGAGCTTGACGGTCCGAGGCTTTGTCAAGTTTCTGCTGGAAGGCAAAGGTGATGGGTTTGTGGTCGGTATAGATGTGGCAGCTACGTCCTTCGAGCATGTATTTAAAATGCCGCACCGCTAGGTAGATTGCAGTGAGTTCGCGATCGTAGGTGCTGTATCGCAGCTGGGCCTTGTCGAATTTTTTTGAGAAAAACCCGAGTGGTTGAGGGTGTCCATCAACAATTTGATGTAGGACCGCCCCTGCGGCAGTATCAGATGCGTCGACCCAAAGGGAAAGTTCTGCAATTTTAGCGGGATGCGATAAAAGCGTTGCTTCTGCGAGTTGATGTTTGCAGCGTTCGAAACTCGCGATGGTTGCGTCATTCCATGTCAGCGGGGAGCGATCGTTGCGTTTGTTGCCAGGAATCATGGCAAGGAGTGGAATCTGGTGCTCGATCGCGTTTGGCAAAAACCTACGGTAAAAATTGAGCATTGCCAAAAAACTTTTTAATTCCTTCACCGTAGCAGGAACCTTGAACTCCACGATAGCTCGAACGCGGTCAGGTAAGGGACGGATACCGTCGGCAGAGACGGAATGACCCAGAAAATCCATCTTGTCTCGGCCGAATTCGCACTTAGCAATGTTTATCGCCAAGTTATATTGTTTGAGCCTTTCAAACAATTGTCGCAGATGATCACGATGTTCTTCGGGTGATGATGATGCGATGAATAGGTCGTCGATGTAAGGAAATACAAATTCCAGTCCTCTGACCACTTCGTGGATCATCCGTTGAAACGTTTGCGCTGCGTTTCGCAATCCGAAGGTCATAAACACGAACTCGAACAGTCCGAACGGTGTCGTGATGGCCGTTTTAGCGATGTCCTCGTGATGGATTGGTACCTGATGGAAGGCTTTTTGCAAGTCAATTTTAGAGAAAATAATTTTACCTTGCAATATAGTCGAAAAGTCCTGCAGGTACGGTATGGGATAGCGATCCGGGATGGTTTGTGCGTTGAGCGCCCGATAGTCCCCACATGGCCGCCAAGAACCGTCTGCTTTCTTCACCATATGGAGCGGGCTCGCCCAACTGCTGCTGGATGGTCGGCATATACCAAGCTTCAGTAGATGTTCAAATTCGGCCCTCGCTGCTTGAAGTTTGTCGGGCGAGAGACGTCGTGGGCGTGCGTAAACAGGTTGCCCTGTTGTTTCGATTCGATGGTAAATCGAAGCATCGCTAATCGTACCCGGTGGCGCTAGACGAGTGATGTTAGGAAACTCGGCTAATAGGTCAGCGTAAGGCGACACTGAACTGAAGGTCTTAACCGAACACTGCTCACTCTTCGCTAGCAAGCCAACCGACTCAAGATGAGTGGTATTATCGATGAGGCGCTTCCGTTTCATATCCACCAGCAGATCAAAATTGCCTAAAAAATCCGCGCCAATTATCCCCGAAGTGACGTCAGCTATCAGGAACGACCACAGGAACTCGCGACGAAGACCGAGGTTGATCTTCAACAACACTTCACCGTATACATTAATCGGCGATCCGTTCGCGGCGAACAGTTTAATCGGTGATGGTTTTACTCTGGCTGTTAGCATATCTTTCGGAACCACAGACACATCGGCGCCGGTGTCGATTAAAAATTGCGTTGACGTCGTTTTATCAGCAATTCGTAGACGAAAGATTGCGGCTGTAGTGGTGAGTTCGCCAATCTCCACCGCAGCATCAGCAGAGCGACACTATTGTGCCGATGGTGCACTTTGAACGGTGCAGGGTTTTCGGCATTTCCGTGCATCACTACCGAATTTGCGATGGTACCAGCACGGGCCGGTCGAAAAATCGCTTCCGCGACTTAAACTGCGATTACGTGCTGAGCCGGTGCGGGAATTCGATCGTCCTCGGTACCTTCGGTTAGGCAGCACGTTTTCAAGGCGCCTTGACAATTCGGCAATCTCTTTCCGTAGGTCGGATATGGGGTCGTTGGCCGTATATGCGATCGTTGACATTGTGGCATCAGCCACGTGGCCAGGCGCCATCGCTGCGTTGCTACGTTCGACGGCGTTAATGCTTCTCAGGCTCATTGAATCCACAATGGCGTCAGCGATGGTGGTTTTGTCCGCGGCGTCACCGCGAGAAGCGATCACTGCAGCTTGGGCGTGTGGTGGCAGCCTTGATGCCCACAAATCGATAAGAACCGGTTCACTAAGGGAATTGCCAGCAACGCGCTTCATTTCGTTGAGAAGCTGGCTCGGCTTTTTATCACCAAGCGGCATATCGGACAATACACGCTGCAGGCGCCGCTGCTGACTGTCGGCAAAATATCCGATCAGTTTTGCCTTAATGTACGCGTACTTTTCTACTGCCGGTGTACCGTCAATAATTGACCTCAACTCGGTCAATTTGTTCGGGGGCACTTGCGCCATCACTATATTATATTTTCGCGTATCGTGTAATGCGCTGATACCCGAAGCAGCGAACCAAAATTCTAAAGACAAAAAATACGTCTCGATATTCGTATCCACCATATTTGGTGGGTTCAGTCGCGGCGCATGGATTGCTTCTACGGCAGCGGGTGAGGAGCATGGCTGGATACACTAGGGATAGGCGCACTAGGGTTGGGCACTGCTGTACTAGGCCCACTGGGGGTCGGCACCAAAGAACCAGCCCGAAAATGGCCAGGTAAAATGGGATTAGGCGCAACCTTATCCTCTTCCATTACTGCGATGTACACCAAAATTCGTAAAAAAAGAAACTGAACTGAACGATCACGTCGGGGTCACCACTTTAGCGCATTCTTTCGATTTCGTTTTTGGCGTAATTATTGAAGCACGGTTTGTTCTGAATACCAGACTAGAATGAGAGCGATCTCTCCGTTTATTTTATCGTAAGTCCTAGATGATCGTTATCATCGCTTCGCTTCGTTAGATGTTCGGTATCCTTCGGTTTTCTTCGTGTTAGCTTAGCGTTAGTGTTAGTGTGATAGCACGGACTACCACTGGAAGCGTTAGCGCGGGACAGTGCTGTACAAGAAAAGGCTATGCTGCCACATCTCCATTCAGAAACAGAAGCGATAAAAAACAGCCTGCTAAAATCATACACCTTGGGATATACCCACCTGTATATTATATGGACTTAAATAACTGCTCGAAAACTGCTATACAATGCAAACAGCTGACAGGCTGAAATTTCCGCCTACGAACTTAAAACGGAAAGGGCCCCACGATCAGATAAAGGGCTGATTATCGCTTCCCCAACTAAGGGTAAAGCTTGAGCAAAAGGAATGAGGGACGTACGTGTGCGTGTGGTTCCATCTAATGATGTGCTCTTTGGAGCGCACCCACGACTACGATCCGACTCCGGTGAAATCCGAACCACTAGTTCCACCCAGAGCCGTTCGGAGTCGTTGGTAATCGTCCAGAGTCGGAGTCATTTGAAATTGTCCAGAGTCGATCGGAGTAAAGTCCGGATTTTTGACAACTTTATCCATCACTAGTCCCATTACATTCTCCCTTTTTCATTTTTTCACATTTTTTTCATCATGCTTGAATCTAAAGCTGTATGTTTGGTTTCGTTCCATAAGCATTGAAGGCGGACTAGTAGTAAAGCACCAACCGTCAGACACTGGGCAAGTTCAAGCCAGCATCAGAAAACTGTAGCCACCGTAACCGATTCGCTTCAGTTCGGTACGATTTGCAGGGACAAGGGAAGTTTAAAAATAAATTCTCACTGCTTTGGACCTAAAACCAACTATCTAAACGGACACAAAAAAAAACAAACATTTCTGCCGCTCGTTCCTGTTTAGCTCGAAGCGCTCTTACTCGGCCAATCCTACAAAACCCTCCTCTTCATGCGGCGTAAACCAAAATCAAGTCTCAAACATAATGTCCCTCGCCCGCCGGCGCTAATCATAACTGTTTACCACCCCCCCCCCCCCTCCAGGCAAAAAAGCCCCCAAATGCAAGGCGCCCAAATCCACGGCAGATAGGCCCGCCTAATGGGAACAAATAATACATCCCCATTCCCTGATTTATGTCGTCCATCACCCGTTTACCACACCGTCTCCCTTTGTCACCCACATTGGCAAGCCCGGACGGCGACGCAAACTGAGACAGAAAGCGAGGAGGCCTGCTCTAAGTAAGTGCACAGTAAGCGAAGTAAATAAACACTCTTCCCATGCCCACCCTTCTGGGCCCCAGTTGGGCCGGTTGTAGCCGGTGCCGTGACCAGGAAAAATTGTCGCTTTCGGGGCAGATTAGTGTCATTTTTTATCACCTTTGGTGGTCGGCGAGAGAGAGAGAGAGAGAGAGAGATAGAGAGTGTGTAGGAGGGAAAAACGAAAAAAAAAGATGACAAAGATTAACCCCGGGATAAGGAAAATAAATACACAAGACAAGGGGAAAAAAATGTATATAAATTTGCCCGAGGCAGGAAATCGATCTTAATTTTCTTACCTCCTTTTTAACCCATCCCCTTGTCCTGCTGGCTGCCGGCAACGGCGGGTGGCAAAGAAAATAATGTTTTGTCATCATTTTCATTATGTGATTTGGTGAGCTTAGCCGAGCGAAACAGTAGCGGGATGGGAAAAAGATGGGAAAATGATCAGCACAATGATTTGTTTTCTACCGCTACCGTTGCACCGCGGTGGGCAAATAAAGGCGGAAGATTATGTTTTGCGAGAAGGAGCGAGAAGGAGGAGAATTTGAAGAGGCTAGGAGGGTGGAAGGGAGATCCCGTTTGTGTAAAATGACGCAACCACATGTTTTTGTGTATGGTTGTGGTAAGGAAAAATTAAATCTTACTTTGAATGTTCCAGGAAACGTTTGAAAAATGCCAACACTCGCCTAAAGCTATGCAATTGGCACATCAAAATGGGATTTTAACTGCTTTGTGATATTTCTTCGAAGCAAAATTAATAGACTGATACGTACGATCGATACTGCGTACCGACCAGACCCTTACTAATTGCAACAATACAAAACAAATCGTTTAATTAATCGCCGTAACCATCAATGGGAAGCGAACGGGAAAGATTAAGCCACCGAATGCCACAGCTGCTGCACAAGAAAAATGTTTCCCTAACCAAAGGGAAGCTTCCACTTTCATCTTTCCTGCTCTTCTCTTTTCCCCTAATTTACACAAACAGACACCGAAACAGATTAGCCTCAGCACGATAGATTAGAAAGAAATTAGCCTTTCTCGGCCAGAAATGTTAGTTTTTCACCTTCTGTTCCACATTTCCGTTGCCTTCGTGCTGTTCGAGTTTCCACTCCCGGAGGGATGCGGAACCGGAAAAGGACAAGGCTAGCAAAACACAGCTGAATCCTTCTCGTGTCTCGTGTATATGTGCGCCCCGTTTCCCCTGGAGTTTTGCATCGGAATCGGCAGCCCGACGATTGCAATTAGCAATTAATCACCTACGGTTCACCGTTTTTTTTTCGTGTGTGCAAGCATGTGATTGAACTCATCCCCACTCGAAACCCCGGATGCCCTTTCACTTCCCCCCTAGGGGAGGGTTCGATCAGTACCGTTTTCGGCGCACCACAAAAAAAAAACAAAAAAAAAGGAATCGAGTTCCCGGGATCGAGTTCAGAGGATGTGTTTTCAAGTGTATCTATTTTCAGGCTAAATAAACATGTAAATCGATTACCATTAATTACGATCGTTTGACCAGCAAACCGGGCATTTCGGGAAGCAACGTGTGTGTGTATGTGTAGAATGGGGTGGGAAGAAAAATCACCCCCGGCGCGATGAGGTACAACCAAGCGGGGGGCAAAAGGCTCATTCTCGACTCGTCGCCCCGGTTCGATGTTCGGGTTTGATGGGTTTTGGGAAAACCACGCGGCGCGGCGAAAGCGGCAGCGCAAGAGCGAAGAGAAGGAAAATTAATTGCCCATACGATAACTCAATTTACCGTGCCCCGGTGCCGTGTTTTGGGTTGCGCCCAAGCGTTTTTGCACCGTTACACCGGTCACCGGTCAGTCCGCGACGGTTGCGCTAGATTGTTGCACGCTTGTGTGCGATGCTTCACCTTTGCAGCCTCCCACCTGAAAGTGCAAGAGAGAGAGAGAGAGAGAGAGAGAGAGAGAGAGAGAGAGAGACGAACACATTTGGTCTCTCTCTTGGAAAGGAAATTTGTGGGTTTTCACATTCTTCACCAGCCTGCTTCAACTGGTCCGCCATGGGTGTATTTGCTGCTATCGGGATGATTTGTGTGATGGCATTTCTCGCATTTCCCTTGCGGCTTACGAAGCTTCTTTTTTTTTGCTTTGTAGCGAAATGTGATCGTGAGCTGCTGAGCCCCGGAAGAGCGGCTTGAGGGAATAAAAAGTTTATATTGGTCATCAATTTGCTTCGATTTTACCAAATACCAAATTCGATTTTTTAAACTATTATTTATTTACAATAAATGCGACCTTAACAAGCCGATATAAGAATAGCGTAGCAAAAATATAAGAAACGCATCTAAAGATCTTATATTTTAACCTGCAAACTCTCAAACTTGCACTCACTTCATATTTCCTGCTGTAAATTTCGATCGTTTACCGGTAATAAATTTTTTTTCGCATTTTCATCATTTTACGTCCTTTTTCGACACCATCCGATGTGAGATGGCAGTATCTGCTTAAATGAACTCGGAACACCTTTTGTTGAAACGTTTTGAGTTCCACAGGTTTGATTATTTTATTTTTGCATAATAACACTTAGCCGGTCTCATGGTACAGTCGTCAACTCGTACGACTTAATAACATGCCCGTCATGGGTTCAAGCCCTAAATAGACCGTGCCGCCATACGTAGGACTGACTATCCTGCTATGGGGGGAAATCAATAAGTCACTGAAAGCCAACCCCACAAGTGGGTTGGTAGGCCTTGACCGGCATCGGTTGTTGAGCCAAAGAAGAAGAAGAAGAATAACACTTCTATGTTTTATGTCCAAAGTTTATGTCCGTCTATTTTTGTCTCGAATCCATGCCACGAATTATGTTATGTCGACTGCAAAGCACTGTTCATTTGAAATCCGGTTACCTAGTCATTAGTGATGCCATATGGCACTTATTAAAAGTTATTTGAAGGTATTGGAGCACAATATCCAATGGTGCAACAGTTTTTACATGTGCGTGCTTCTTGAAAGAAGAATGAAGAAAGTGAAGAATTATCACTGTACGGCAGATCCTCCAGAAGTGCCGAGAGCGCCAGACCCCTACGCACCGTCTGTTCATCGACTTCATCAAGGCTTATGACACCATAGACTGTAATGAGCAAGAGAACATCATGCTGCAGTATCACTTCCTTGAGAAGCTGATCCGGCTGGCTATTAGAGGCCACCATGAACGGGTGCTGTGTTGAGAGTATCGAACTTGATTTCGGAATCGTTTGAATCTCATAAGGGTCAGGGCGCAAGGCGACGGACTCTCCTGTCTGCTCTTCAACATCGTCCTGGATGGTGTTATTCGAAGCTTCCATTCGATGGCTGGAACAGGCCAAGCGAGACCTGTCCATCGACCTTCTGTACGAAGACCTTAGAATTTTGGTTAATTATTATATTATTCAGTGCTAGGGCAAGGTAGGTAAAAACGGACACTGCGGGTAAGATGGACACTTCTCATAAATGCATAAAAAAGTTAATTTAAAAAAAAAACAACAATTCAGGCTCCTAACTTAAAGTTAAACAACACATTTGAGAACAGTTTTGACATAATAAATGCAAAATTGGTTAAATCCACAAACAATATAAATTTTAAATCGTGTGCACCCTTGTGGATCTAATTTGAATAATGCGGATCTTAAGCTCTACAACTTATATTATGTATATTTCCGGAAGTTTTATTTCATGAATGAGTTCATTAATCATTAATGAAAAAATTGGCGAAAGAACGATAATGAAAGCAATAAAAATCTGTGGTTTAAACATCCTGACACCAAAGCAGGAAATACGGACACATTGTCATAGGGAAAGATGGACACCGAATTTACTGATTTATTTTACTTCTTATATCAATTGGTGATTAATAGATTTCTTCCAATGCCTTAAATAAGGGTATTCCGAAGCTATAAACCAATCAGCAACTAGAGAAAGTATTGAAATAAGCGAGAAATGAAATACCGGTCAAAATAGTAGCCATTCGTTATGGTATTACTTGCTCGACGCTGATGAGGCGCTTCACGAAATCCAATATCTTGGACTCGTCTTGGACAAATTCAGAAATAGATGAGAAATTGTATGGAATTACAAATATTAATTGTTGAATGGAAAATGACTTTAACTATTAACAAGTCCCTCAAAAAACACTGGGATCGTGGACTTTTCGTGGATTAATCCCCTTAAATGAAATTCTAGACTGTTGTTTTGTAAGCTGGAGCAACGCCAGAGATTAGTGCGCGGCATTTCAAAAATGCTTTAGATGCTACAATTCCAAAATTCATGTTTCTGAATAAACCGTCGTTGCAATTGGCCTAGAATTGGTTTATGTACGTACCAGGATGTGGAAATCAATAGGATATGTTAAAATACTATAAATCTCTCCAATTTCCAATGTTTTTATAGGTGTCTATCTTACCCTTCATGGTGTTCATCTTTCCCATATCAGGTGTCCTTCATACTCGAATTTAAATGGAAACTTAAAATTTTCAACACATTTTCTGATAAAACATGAGTGTAAGATAATGTATGCACATTTCCTTGGTCGTTGCACTTATACTTCCCTAGATTTTTACCATTTTCCTAAACGTGTCCGTTTTTACCTACCTTCTCCAAATTTCTGGAAATTTCCATAGCTCTACCTTCGCTACTTTAGTTCATTCGTTCTTCATTTTTCGGAATTAGGATACGAAGTTTCTTACATATGAACTATCATTCGCACGCTATGCACGTTACGTTCAATCCCTAGCGCGCTAAGAACCTTACAGCACAGATTTTTCAAAGTAGAATTTCTTTTTCGATGCTCTTTTGCGATGTTCGTCAGCAAACTCCTTTACCATCAATGCATATTTACAGCCCAAAGCTATGCAACATACACTGTCAACCTCTGTTTTTCAACCAGTGACGGTGTAAACTTTGTGAACATACATGAACCATTTCAGAAGAAAATGTCCTTGCGAATTAAAACTCTCTCCAGCGCTCCTTCCATCAGCGACACCTAATGGGACAGCGCGTATGAATTATGCTGACAGACGGGTTCTCTCTCGCACACAACCGACCGAGCAGCAGCAGCAACGGCGGCGGCTAATGTATTGATGGCGAATGGTAAATGTCATCTGACAGCGACCCCTTTCTCCCGGCGCTAAAGTGCCCAGCAGGATGAAGATGTCAACCCCGGCATTGTTCATAAGAAGGTTCATTCCGCCCAGGAATATGAGGTACGACTTTTCTTATTTCCCTCCGCTCCTTCTTCTGCGCGCGCTGATCGGTTTCGGTAAAATGGTGGGAAATCCATCCGGTGTGTTTAGAGCAAAAACAGGTCGGAGTGTGTGTGTGTGTGTGTGTGTGTGTGTGTGTGTGAAGAAAGCCAGAGCCCTCTATCGGTACCGTACTTCCCATTTTCCATAGTCCCCCTCAACGCTAGCTCACACCTACACGGCCATAAAACACTTTTAATGTCATTATAAATCTTCTCAAGATTTACTTCCTTCCCAGGAAACGGCTTCTTTGCTGTCCCGCTTTTTCCACCCAGGCGAAAGGGTTACAGATGATGGAGGTGCCGGTTTGCGAGTGCGTTATCCTTATCCCGTGGATCCTTTCCTCTCGGGTGGTTTTCTTGTCGGGCATTAGTCGAATGCGGGGAGCGAAGGCAGAAAGCCAGTGCCAGATGGCGTTTTTCCCTGCCGAAACCTGCCTCACCCTCTTGTGTGTGTGTTTTTGCCCGAGTTAATGCCTGTGAGTGGTGTGGGGTGAAAAGTTTGGTGTAAAATCTTGCTCCAGTTGCCCGGGAACGTGCGAGCTGGGGAAGGAAGCGGTCAAGAAGTCGCGAAGCCCATCGTGTTCGGCCGGAAATACACGGGAACACGCACGGCAAAAGGTATCGGTTTGCATTAAAATAACCTACTTTTTAGACTTTTTCGATTTTTCCTCTCCCAACCTGCTGCTCTTTTTACCCTTCCAAGAGGGTTTTCCGCCATCCTTGGTAATTACTCCCGCCCTTTAGCCCCGGCCGAACGGACCCTCCAGGGATCAATTTATTATTTGACCAAACAGGCGCCGGAACTTGCCCGCGCCCCGGGGTAACGGTCAAACTTTTGCAGCTTCCGACGCATCCCCCTTTCACGGTCGTGCTTCACTTGGTCCCTCTCCACCGCAAACGGGAGGCCATAATGGTTGCTCACCTTGTTGGCACCCACGGGAACAAACATGAGCTAGCAACTACAACAAAAAAACGCCAGTCGTACCTTTGCTGCAACGGTGTGCCACACACAACAGAAACATTCTTGGAGGTAATTTATTCAAAAATAGACCTGTAATCGAAATAGTGAAATAATTTAATTCCGTAACCGCAACAGAGAGCGCTGCAGGGTGGAAGGGAAAAAGAGGCTGTGTGAATACAACAACAACAAAAAAAGGATCCCACTTTCCCATGAGAGGTCAACCCTCCCCGCAGCACACTCATCCGACTGCCTTTGCCGACTCGAAGTCACGGGGCCGGGAGTTTCCTTGTCCCGGCAATCAAGATAAATGGCACGAGTTGGGTCGAGGAGGGCCGCCCAGGCCCGCCTGGTCGCAATGAAACTTTGCCACCGAATCGGTCCCCCCCCACACCCAAACTCATTGACGGGCACCACGCCACATGGAACACGCACGTCACAGCAGCAAAAGTTTGTTCGTTGATGCAGCCGTTTATCTTGTCGACGGGTGATTGCCTCGAGATCGTTTGCCTCCCCACCCAGCGTAACGATAGGATTGAGGTCGTGTTTTTTTGTTTGTTTGCTTGTTTTTGGCTCTGAATCGTACTTGAAGGACGAACCGTTGGACAGGCAGGACAGCAGGAAATGGGAGCGAAAACTCGATCAGTATAACAATCTTATTTGCTGCGATACTTATCATATGGTTTGTCCTTTCGTGGTTAATTCAACTTTAAAGATTATTCATTCAGAAGCATTGAGAGGCTGGATTGAGCGTCGACCAGAGTTGGAAATTAGTTGAGACCATGAAACATGAACCATATCACGAATCACACTTCTTCAAAAAGTTTTGCGAAAATTGTTCTTTTCCCCAGATTCAAGAAATTCAGTCAATTATTATCATTTTATTCTTTATTTGCTAAATCTTCATCGCTTGTTTCCTAAATTGAAATTTTCCCTTTCTTTATTGTTTCCTAAACAGTCTGAACAGTATGAACTGAGGCCTGAGAAATGGGAAGTTTTCTCCTTCCCGCTCTATTGCATTGATTCTTTTGCCATTGCCATTGATTCCTAAATACGATACATTACATAGGATAAATTATAAGTAATGTATAGGTATTCCCTGATATATGCGATTTCGTTACACGCTACTTTCTAAATTTGACATTTCTTGGATCAAATTGTACTAATTTGACACATCAAATGTCAAATTCAAAATAAATTCCCTTTTGTGCAATTTTACGAACCGTACGAAAAGTACAAATTTGTAATCTTCAGTTGAAATCAGATCGAATAACTAATTTAGTGGCTAAAAACCTACAGCTTCAAGCAAAATTATACGAAAAATAAATATAATTTGACTGAAATTCTCGAATTTAGACTTACGCTAATATTCGAGACCCGCTATTGCCACCGGTCCCCATCAATAGCGTATATCGGGGAGTACCTGTAGTTATTTATCCTGGTATTTTTTGCTCTAAACCATTAAATGGTCGTCACATTTTCCCAATTTGTTAGTATTTTTACCATTTTTAATCAGCCCAGAAAACAGATATGTTTCTATAGTAATTTTAGTCGTAAAAGCAGGAATGACGCTCGTTCATTCTGCAAACATGTTCAAGTTGTGTATGACCACAAACGCATCATTTTCGCAAAACAGCAAAGGCAATAGAATTTATGGAAACATTTGAAAGTATTTTAATATGAAATATAAACTATATTCTGAACATTGTTTCCAAAAATATCGTAGAGGAACTATATATTTTATTAATTATTCCAGTTTAAAAATGAGTCCACACAAGAGCTGACATTGCTTAGTGTTTTGCGAAGACCATTGCGGTTGAATATTGGTGACTTTGAAAGCTTTTAATCACATGTTCTACTCTATAACTTAATTTTGACAATTATTATCACATACTTCACGAATTGATGTTAAAATATGTATATTTTTTATAATTTCACCTCTGTATGAATAGGCACAACTATACTTCTATTTGGTGTAACGTTTACGCGAGTATGCCGGCCTATACAGACACTTTTGATATTTAGCCGAATAGTCAATCCTTGCTACAGGGGAAAGGTCCATTCTTAGCTTGAACCCATTGCGGGCATGTTATTGATTCGTACGACGACTGTACTATGAAACTGCTCCTATATTATAGGGCAGTGCTGTTCAACCTTTTTTGGATCGTGGGCTTAGAAAATACATTTGCCGCGGCCCACTTCTAATAGAGGGCTTGCATTGTATAGACTTAGTTCAAAGTTTTCAATGAAAAAATATGTTTCCTAAAAATAACAAAATAAGCATTTCTTTCAAAAAATCTAACTTTTCACGGAGTTTTTGGTTCTGAATTATTTTTAATAAATTTATTTTAAATTCATCTCATGACGCGATTTTTTGCATCTAAAATACACGATTTTAAATAAATGGCCATAATAGGAACCCTGCTATAACCATCATAGGAAGACTAGGACCAAAATTGATAAATTTTCAAGCCGCAGTTATTAGAATTTTTCAGTGGTTATTGATTAAAACCAATAAAATTAAAAAATGTGTGCAGGTTTTACACATTTCAGGCTTCTAAAATTAATATAGATACAGAAGATTGTGTAAAAAACGAATTTATACAGCCTTCAAAAGTGCGAATTGATGACAAACTATTTGCATAATTGGTACACTTACCCTTTTTTTCTTGTTTTTATAGAGACTTTGAGGTCTAGCTCATTCGCCTCTTACACTTACCCTACTAGCTTCTTGACAGCCTCAATTCGATGCAACATACATGTACCACTGCATATTTCACCACTATAGGAGACATTTACCATTATCTATCTGTTCCGTTAGATGAAATATGATCTGGCTGACCAGCATTTAGCTAATAAAGGAGAATAAAAAAAAGATCGATGTCTAGATAACAACCAAATAAAAGCGGGTTTTGATGCGGGCTTCAAAGTGAACCTTACAGATGGGAAAACGACGGAAAACATTTAAAGTCATGAGTGCATGAGAAAATAGAAGCAAAACAAAAATGCCACATTTTGATTTAAAAAAATGCCACGATTTGAAACTCTTTTTATTGGGAACTATGACATCCGGTGCAAAATTTGTGTAGAAAATTTAATTTTAACTGACTTCGGTGCTTCAACACAGGAGGTTAACATATGAAATGTTGGTCCGATTTTTAGTTGCTGATTATATTTTGGATATTCACGTTATGGTTTACGGTTTTTTACGGGATTATATTTTTATATTTTAATTGCTATGGGCGAATGAGACCAGTAGGCTCAAAGTATCTATAAAAATAACTAATAATTCTTTAATGACTTTACATCATTTTCCTTAGGCAGCGCAACAAAAAATCTCTTATCAGTGGTTGTCTTTTGGTTTTTTTTTTACATTTCTCGGCATCCCCACAAAAGCTTACAGAACATCCTTTGACATCCAAACGACACTGTACCTGATGCACCTGAGCTCCCGAGAAAGATCGACCTTTTTTATATTCTTTTAGCAGCCATTTCTAAAAATCGTATGGTCGTGTCATATAAAATCAACTCTTTCATACCTCGTAATTAATAGTAAACTCCTACTGTCAAAATTGCAAAATTCCACTTTTATCATCCGTTTCAGAATCCAAAAGTCTCTACAAAAAATCTGCTTCACATTCGCTACATCCAATGAGTACGATTGCATGCAATTTTGAACGCGTAGGATGTACAGTGAAACCTCTCATAACAAGTATCTCTTATTAGAAGTATTTCACAAAACGATTAAATCTAAATGATCCATAAATACCTCTCTTAAAGAGCAAAATTTCGCATAACGAGCAATATCTTTTTTGTTTGGGATATATTTTTTGGGAGCAGATCTGTAATAAAGGTCACGTTCGGTTAACATTGAGCATTTTTTCTAAGTTTTGACTATCACTTACGTAACACACTTACGTGTGTCATATAATTGAATTTTGGTAGATTTGATACCAATGATTTTATCATAATCTTTGAAAGTTTAGTTCGTGCTGAAGAATATTCACCACAAAACGTCAATTGATATGAAAAAATTCCTTAAAAGGCTAGCAGGAAATGTCTAAGAGCTCTTTCACACGCGCGAATTTTTGTCAAACGCGCGAATTGTCACATTCGTCCGGTGTGAAAGAGCTCTTAGTAACAAACTGTTCCTAGACATAAGCCGATAAAAAATCGTTTGACGTTGTAATTGTTTGGCAAATCAAGTGGTGTTTTTTTCTCTTTTATTTCCGTAAGCATTAGTAGTGGGAGCTAAAGTAATACGGCCTAAGCCGTTCTTTCGGAAAAAAAGTAGTGGGAGCTCGGAAACGGATCTACCCCGATTTCGATTCCGTGTTCGGAATCAATTCCGGAGTTGATTCCGGAGCTGATTCCGGAGTCGATTCCGGAGTGGATTCATGAGCCGATTACGGAGCCGATTTCGGAATCAGAATTGGCTCCGAAATCGGAATCGAGCTGGGAATCGCAATTTGATCCACTAACGGAATCAGAATTGACTCCAGAATTGGAGTTAGCTCCGGAATGAGAATTAGTTCGTGAAATAAGAGTGGAATGTTTTAACGTAAATTTTGATTCTTTGCGGCTATCAATACGTAGTAGCATTGGATCCAAACATCTATTCTTATGGAGATGCCGAAACCGACTGCGATTTCGAAGATAATTCTGATTTTGGAACCAATTCCGATTCTGGAGCCGATTTAGATTCCGGAACCGTTTCCGGAACCAAATCCGAAGCCGATTCCGCAAACGATTCTGGAAACTGATTCCGGACCTACTATCCAAAATCTATTCCAGAAAACTTCGGAACTAGCTGAAATCGATTCCGACGAAAACTTCATTTTTCCCATCGCTAGTGAGCATCATCCAGAGGAAAATATGGGGTTACAAACAACTCACTTGTGCAAACCAATGTAAATTGTCATTTTCGGGTTTTTTTTTATTAAACGAAAAAATCGGATTTTTTTTTTCATTTTTTCGGATGCATAAATGCGCTTTACACCAGCACTTGAACCTGCTAAACCTGTGCTAGAACCAATTACCATATTTAAGCGTGTACAACGATCCCCGTGACGAATATCTCAAAAGTTTTGAAAAAGAAGTACTTTTGTTTTCTAGTTTGCACATTAAAAAAATGTATTTTTTTGTTTTGCTTTTGTTTTGTTTTTCGTAATTGTAGTACATATGAATGGAAGGCCGTACAGAGAATGTTTAGTTTTGAACTCATGCTCATACTCCCTTTTTATGAATTTAAATGACCAATTTAAGGATCCACTGAGATCAATCAGATCCACTTTTATCAAAAAGGGAGTTCTATACGCTGAAATATGGTTTTTGACTTCTCACACCGACTATATGGAAAAGAGCCTCCCGCTCCCGCATAACATGTTGGTCACTGCAAATAGGATTTAACTCGTCATGCGAGGCTCCACTGTATATTGCATACAATTTACATGCAACTTGCACCTATCTTGCATTGAACCTGCGTTCAGCTTGCATTAAACTTTACACCGCCTTGCATGCAACACTCGCCTGCGGGCGACTACGGTTCGGCCGTTTTCCTTCCATTCCCATCTGTTGCTCTGCGGGCGTTCTGTTCTTCTCAAGCGGTGAACTGAGGTTCAATCTCGGCAAATCCCGGGCAGATGATTTACATTCCCGGAAACCAGATGCTCCGCACTTTAACCGTTCTGAAGGGCGGGTTGCGCACGTGTGTATGCGTATGATGAATGGTGAAATACATCACCGCACACATGTGTGGAGATAAAAAAAAATGGAAAGAACCGCAACCATACCCAACGAAGACGGTCGTCGTCCGTGCTCATCGGTTCTCTTTCTAGCTCTCTTTCTTTCACACTCTTACTTTAGCCCTCCCCAACAGCACAGCCCAGCGGGAAAGATAAACAGTGCGCCGTGTTTATTCGTTCGGAACTGTGATGTGCTGAGGCCGAGGTTTGAAATTGATGCAAAGATGCGTGCCGACACAAAAATAAACCGCCCTACCGCGCGCTCTTCTCCGCCCAGCTCAGGGCTGGCAGTTGTTGCAGTCGCAATGTGCAGCTGCTGCCACGTTGTCGCGTTGGCGGGAATGATGGACGACTCACGACAACGATTCGCGCCCGGCTGCCACTGCGCTGCACTGTGCTATGTATTTCACGCACCGATCGTTCGATTCTTGGCAGAGCCGCGACGTGTGATGGGCTGTCCTAATGGCTACCAGTGTTGACCGCTTGCCAACAAGCGCATCGCTTAGCACGGACCCACACACACACAGGCTGACCCTGACCCATGGGCGAACGACACCTGGCTCGATGCCGGTGGTGTCACTTTGCCACTGTCCGCTGTTTGCTGTCAGAACCCTCAGAACTACCAAGACGGCGGCCAAAAACAAGAACAGGCAAGTTCAGTCTCCCTCCTCCAAAGATCGTCACACGGTAGGGAGTCTTGCCGTCTAGTCTGCGCTCAACATCTATGTTTTGTTGTTTTTTTTATTTATTTTGATAGATGCTACCATTTTTTTTTTTTTTTTTTTTTTTTTGGAGGATCTTCATCCCCGAAATATATGATGCATCTCCTAGGCCGAAATTTGAACTTCAAAGCAAACCTGGCTGAGCTCTTCTACAGAATTTTCAAACTTTTGATGTTTGTATTCGAGGTCGGCAAACCGCTCTGTGATCTCAGTCGATCCAGGCACCAAGATCCAAGTTTGATGTCCCGACATCTTCGTTTGGGGTGACACCTGGTGCTTGAAGTAAACCCGGAGCAAACATTCCAAGTGTCCGAAAGTGCCAGTAAACGATTCCGTATGCTTGAACAGGTATCAAAAACACCTCGGATACTTCCTTCTCCAACTTCTCAACCACCAAGTGAGGTGGAGTTTTTTTTTCTTGGTTTTTTGTTTTTGGTGACAAGTGTCACCTCCAGAGGTCTACGCGGCAGCCCACTCAAACAGTCCACTCACGTACGAGGTACGACGCGTATGGCGGCCGGGAACGCGCTACACCAAGCGCATGTCATTGACGAACCGGGACGACGCGCTGGTCCAATTTGGTTGCAACATCGAAACCGCAACCCGCACCGCACTAGGACCGGGTGCGTCCGGCAGATGGCACTTTGGTGGAACTGCAACCGCCTATCTGTTGCCAACGCACCTCCCCACCCACTCACCCTCATCACGCAGCGTACTGCGGGCAACAGCGGCACCGAGCGCGCCGCACAAGCTGCGCGATTCAGGCAATGTGCAAACCCCATGACCAAATCTAGATTAAGGACCGATTCGTCGTCCGTCCGCTTCGCTCCGCGGGCCACGGCACATTCCGATGCGTTTGCGAGCTCGCAACCCCTCCCCCTCCTTCCCCTTCGGGAACATGCGGTGCGTGTCCCCTAGCTCTCCCTGTGTGTGTCTCTCTCTCTCTCACTCTCTTTGTGTATACGCTTAGTTTACAATGTGAAAATGATAATGATGAGCGATAGGGTCGGGTTTTGCGCGCAGAAGACGGTTGTGGTTTACCCTTTTCTAACGATCGATACGCAATTTCGGGAACATGCTAGCAATATGCAAACAACAAGTATAAGAACACAAATAAAAAAACAAAAGAAAGACTTGAACGTGACCATAATGTTTGGTGGTGCGTCGTGTTTTCTGGGCCTTGTGTTTTTCTTTTCTTCTCTTTCTTTTACCATTGCCGTTGCCATTCCTATTCTCTTCTCTCTTTCTCTCTCTCTCTCTCTCCCTCTCTCTCTCTCTATTTCTCTCTGTATGTTTCTCCTTGTTTTTTCGATTTCGTAAACCTTTTCGGTTTCTCCGCCCAGCGCAACTTCCCAGTTGGAAGCGAATCCAGCGACGAACAGACGCAGTAACAGACAGGTTAGGTTGTGCGGATAGTTTACTGGCTTAACTACAACTACTAACAAGCAAGCAAATAAGGGTTAGGGGGCACACGTACGGCATACCGTCCTTATACAACGCTGCTATCGTTTTTTGTTTTGTTTTAAGCATGTTTGGTTCGACATTTTGCACTCGCTAAAAACACTAATACATAAACACGCACACACATACATATATACACATCCTACTACAGATTACAGGGTGTAGCTGAGACTGTGCGCTGTGTGTGTGCGCGGCAAAGGGTTAAGGGATATGTATAGGTATATGTACACTAACACTTAAAGGCACATCTTTGCTTATTAGGTTTATCTTACTGCATTTTTCCTTATCTTTCTTTCATTATTTTCGCTTCCTCTCTTTCCTCTATCGCTCTTACTCTTTCTTCTTTCTTCTTTTTTTCTCTTCTTCTCTTAATCTCTCTCTCTGTATGCGTTTCGACATTCCCATTATGGGCTAACTTGCTTAAAACGTTCCTTTTCTTAAACACATTCCTCGACTCCCCGAATAATCGACAGCTTGGATTAGCGGAAAGGATAAGGATATAAATTGAGGAAGGGGGGGGGAGCGGAAAGGTAAGCTAAATATGTAACTCTTTGCGGGTGATTTTGTACAGATTTAAATAATTGTTAGTCTAAGCCTGACCCGCCCTTTTTGCCCGCATTCACTTCCCGTGCGCCCCAAAATCTTCGCATAATAAACGTTTCGTTTCCCTCCCACTGAGTTCCCACTTTTCTTAGGAGAGCGCCAACGGCTAGTTACATTACGCCGCTGCTCGATTTGTCGACTTCCTGCCGGTCCAGTGCACTTCTCCCCTCCGTGGTGCTGCACACTGGCCTAGTACGCCCTAGTAGTGGCGGATGAGAGTGAGCGGCGGTGGAGTGGTGCTGTTGGTGGCAGCGGCCCCCGTCGGTGGGCGTGATGCCGGCGATCGGGGCTGGCGGGACGGGGCCTGTGACTGGACGCGGGACGTGTCGATCGTCTCCTCGATGTACAGGTTGCCCGCCTTGGGCGGGACGTTGTGCGCCTTCTGGGCACATTTCTCATCTGCGATCGCGAAAGAAAGGAAGCAGGGGGGATCTGTTAGAAAATGTGAGAAAATTCGCAAGATGACATGTTGGAGGAAGGGTGCAGGGTGTGTAGGACCGAGGACAGGCAACAGAATTCCCGTCCGTGGTGTGACCGCGCCGAGAATTGCAAGGTCCTCTCGTGCCTCACCCTCGCTATCTTGAGAATTGAGACAAAACAAGCATCCTATCCAGTGCTGCATCACGTGATCGTGACAATCGCAAAAAAAGACCATCTCATTTTTCAGTGATAATCATTGCTGATAATCATTAAAAGCGCTTGATGACATGCCGAAGATGACATTTCCATGTCATTCAACAAAATCCATGTCTCCGTAGCGTACTCAACTGTGATGATCGGAGGTGATACTCACACAGCTTGTGTGGTCGGATTGATGACATTTTGTCTGGCGGTGATAATCGCGATGGTGATGACCACACTTGCGACTGGTCCCATGCAATGAAATCAGCATGCCCTCGCTTTGTCTGCTTTGTTGGGCAGAACGGGAAAGCATGTTGATTTTGATAGTTGGAATGATCCGAAGCCGTCCGGAGTCGTCCGAAGTCGTTCGGGTTTCATTTCCCCTTTATCAACATGCTTTATCATTCTACCCAACAGACCATCAAAGTAGACAGAGCGTGACAACATGCTCATTTTGTTGCTTGGGACCACTCGCATGCCCTGCACATCTTCCATGACTATCGTAATGATCACCGACAGAAAATGTCACAACCAAGTCTTGGTCAGTTAGATGGTTGCACCAACTGTTTGAGTCTCAACTCTGATCGTCAAAAAAGAGCTCGTGACCCTCACATGATTCTGTTTCAGTCGGAATTTGTCATGACTACGATAGTTACATTTTGAAGTACCGATAGCAGATAAAAAAAAATCTAACTTTTGGTCAGTCGCTTTGACCAAGTTGCCTAAAATGTCAAATGGTTTTCATGTTGTGGTCACTGTTTGAGTATCATTTCTGATTATCACAATTGAGCACGTGACGCTAACAAGGATTTTGCTTCAGTCAGAATTAGATATGACATTGACAGTGACATTTTGCAGCACTGATTTATCAGATCGCCGCGATCTCCGACATACAGGCCCGCACGCAAAGGCTCTTCTTTTCAGAGAAACCACTATTATACATTCAACACCCCCTTATTTCCCCCGTATTCCTCCATACCACCAACTACCTCCTTCCAGCTTATTAATGCAACTCAACAATTCAGCTGGCGTACGCTGTCAAAAAATAGCATGTCGAAAATGCAAACAATGTTCCCGACACCGTCCTTCCCTGGCATGAATTATAATGTGCACCATGCACACTTGCACCGCCCACACACACACATAACCTCGTCGAGAGAGTTGCACAACCGTAGAGTGTATGCGTGTGTGTGTCGGTGTGGTTTTGCTTTCCCAAAACTCATCGCCATTGGGGAATTGCATACATTGCGCACAAAAGGGACGACGACGACGAAGATGGCCGCAGCTCCAAATCGCCCCCATCAAGATTCCAACGGCAGCAACGGAACGAAATAACAAAACACCGAAAATATTCTACTCCAGGGCCCATGTACCCATGTCTCCCCCCCTCGTCCGTCTGAGCCCACCGTACCTCAGCGCGTTTGGTGGTTGGTGCTTTATTTATAAAACCCTAGCGCGTGCAACCAAACACACAAATGAGCACAACAATACCGCAGCAATGGCGGTGGGGTGGGGAAGGGACTAAACAAATAGAATCCCCCGTGCGCGTGGTTGACACGACACGCCGAACCGCAGCGCGGAGTTGACCGCATTGCGGGAATTTGCGGACCTCCAGCCCGCCAAGACACCCGGCGTGGCAAGAAATTATGCAAGACCGCACCGGTCGGCGACAATGTGTGTTCCACTACGCGGTGGGTGCCCAAAAACCTTCGCCTTTAGCATATCGTTGCTCCACCTCCCCAGGCTTAATGAGCTATGAATCCCCAGGCCCTCAAGAGGGTACGGTAGAGTCGCCGGGGGAATTTACCGAAGTTGCATAAACACAACAAACCCTTGCCGCCACGTCCAGACGAAATGGTTGCTGCTCCTGCAAACACCCAGGTAAGCCAGATTTCGGATCTAGATCAGGAAGCGGCGCGTGCTATATTTAGCCCGCTTCCTTCCAATATCGCCGCGAACGCTCATTCCCAGCAGCGGACGTGTACTTACCAAGCAGCTGGTCGAGATAGACGCACCGGACCTCGATCGGATGGTGGCCGGTACTGCGCAGCCGGCCGTGATCGAAGTTCTCCAGCAGGATCGGACCACTCTCGAGATGCTGCATGCTGGCCAGATGGCTCACGAGCTGGGCCGATAATGCTTCCATATCTGTCGAGTAGAAGAGACAAGAGTACACGAATGAGTACACGCGTGTATGCGCGTCAATGCGTTAACGAGCGGGAATAGAGAGATAGACTGAGATATTAGAACACACGCTACCGGAAGCGTAGCGGGCAGCAATGGTTCGAAGCAGAAAGGGGAAGCGAAAAATGGATGAAAACTGCGAACGACTTTTCCCTTTTCGGTGGTTGCTCTACACTGTGGCAGCTCGCGTTGAACATATTATTATTTTTAACCCAAAGCACCTCTGCACCCAGCTGCAACGATTGCTGCCGCTGAGGATCTGGTAACCGGAAGCAAAGACATCGTACCCGCTCCATCCTACCCTCTTAGAGCAGGCACCAATCGACTGTTTGGTAAGCGTACTGGCGACACGACCACAAGAAGATAGTCCTATAGAGAACAAGAGAGAGAGAGGGGTTGAAGGGAGAAAAAATCGACCCCAATATCCATCTGCAAAACCCGCCACACTTTCCTCAGTAGCCGAAGCGAAAAAAAAACACGCACACGCATCACTCCATAACCGTCAAACACGGCTTCTGTTTTGCTCTCGCAGCTACCAACGACCACGACAGGGGGTACACACCATAGCACCCCAAACGAACCAGAAACAGGAATCGTTTCCATTTTTTGGGGTGCTAATGGTTCCGAGCTAAAATTAAAAATCCCAAAAAGATGGTTCCGGCGCAAGATAGAAACAGAACGAGCGAGAGAGAGAGATGGGGAATGTTCTCAACGTGGTATAGCTCCAACTACGCCATCATCATTACTTTGCAACCGACTTCTTGACAACGGGTGTTCACTTGCTGATTTTTTTTTTTAATTCTTGGTTGTTATATTAGTATGTGTTAGTGTGTTTATGCATCCGGTGTACGTCTTAGATGGGTGCAGATGGGCAAACGTTTGGCAAAAAAAACCCCTACGCCCTCCTCCTCTTCCTCCTACATACGCACAACGACCGCTGGTTCTTCTCTCGCTTGGCGCTGCTGGCACACGCCTGTCATCACTAATCTGTTCACACCTAACCCTATTTATGGCACACGGACGTATTGCGATGTGTTCCGGCGCTCCCCGAACAAAGCAATCATTTTGGAATACTGGAAAAGTCACTACGACAAACAACAACAAAACTGATCGGTGGATCGTGTATCGGAGGTCGAATGCCCTCTCGTTCGGGTTCAATCTATTTTGGGGCACTCCCGGAGCAGTTCTCGATGCGATACATTCGGTAAAGACGTCAAACCTGCACGTTGCTCTGCTGGGTGTATGTTTCGGTCTGTTCAGATATTGTAGCCGGGAGATAGATGTTATGGTTCAATCAGCAATAACTTCCCATGGTATAAAACCAGTCGGGAGATATTTAGGACACAAACACTGAACTAAACATTGAACAAGGATGTTGCATAGAGTTGAAGCGAATTGACATGACCGCAATGTCCTTAAGATTTTGATACTTTGCTAGTCTTGTATACTTAATTGTAAGGCTAACAATGTTTCACACTGCACGTGTAGGGTTCTGTGTCAGGTCACAATTCTTGCAATCTAACAAATTTATATGTATTCTAGATTCTAAAGCAATATAGAAGTTAGCACTAATTATTCTGCGCATTTGTAAATCTATCATCTAATATCACTATCACAATGCCTTCAGAATGTAAAGGATATTGAAGAAAGGGTTTCTACTCATAATTCTGGGAAATAATTCTAGATAAATAATTTATCAACTTCATGTCGGATGCTGTTTTCATCATCTCTTAGTTAAGATTCTGATGTCGTCATTGACTAGAATTCGTTGTAGGAGATTTGTGTCCAATACAAACTCCCCCAAAATATCAATTTCCTAGTGCAGACATGTCAATTATACGGCCACATGCGGCCCGCGAAGGCTCCTAATCCGGCCAGGGAAGAACTTTGACAGTTATTTGAATGAAGCAGAAATAGATTGTAAATTATAAGATAAGAAAAACGGGTAAATTAATGTTGATTCACTGGGGAAGAAGCTTTCAACATTCGGTTTTAATAGTTCGATTATCGAAGAGTGAAATAAGTAACACATAGTTACTTGTTTGGGAAGGTATCCGCGAAGATGGTATGTAGCAAGTGTTTTAGTAGTTGTTTCCTGAGAGCACTCTAAAGTCGGACTATCAATATTTTCACTTATTTCCCGACATTGAGTTCGGAATGTTCTGAAATCATGTATTGGAATACCACTTTCTACTCTGAAAGTTAGCAAATATCCAAAGCAATTGAATATGAATTATTAAATTTCCGAGTAGGCACGACCGCCACTGAAGTAAAGCATGAGTAGATTAATGAATTTCATGAACTGTTTATTGGAGGCTACGAAAAAAAAATGTAAATAAGATTCTAGGTCCAAAAATAAGTCCTTAAGATTTTTGTCGATAGAAAGCACTCCCATCCCACCGTCACCCTACTGCGGCCCGCGAGAATATTTTGAACCGTAATCCGGCCCGCGACCCAAAACGAGTTTGACATCACTGTCCTAGTGCCATTCTAATGTGAGGACCGTTTTGATATGAGATCCCAGACACATTCAGAATAGGGACATGGTCCAGAGACGGCAAATTAGATAATATACCCAAGATTGGAGTTATTGCCAACATTGCAGTTATTGGAGGTCCTGTGGTTCAATAGTATGGTGATCTCATAGTATTTCAAATTTGACAGTTGCTGTCAGTTGGGATCTATCTGGGAGTTAATAATAAATTACGAGGTTAAGTAGCGTTGCCGCTTCTACCTACCGGCGTCAAAGTGCTTCTCGATGCGGCGCCACTGACGGCTCTGGTTGAGGGCGACGCAGGCGGCAGCGAGCAGGAACAGCAAGCAGCCGATGATGGCGAGCAGCAACGATGCCACCTGCCAGTCCCACAGGATCTCCTCGGTGCTGGCGGCCGGCACGACCCGCCGGTAGCCCTCCACTCCGTCCCCCTCTTTCCGGCGCTCCTGCAAACCACAAACCGAGACAGACAGAACCGTCATCAGCATCCAAATCTCCAACTCCTCCGTATCACTCCATAACCACCACTATCCTTACCTCTTTCCAGTGATGATCTCGGGTGCGACCGACCGATACGATCCCGTTCCCGTTCCCCTCGGGCAGATGGGGGTACGGGCGATGAGCGGACGCCGTCAGGTCCTTCATCGTGCCGCACACCGTGTTCATGTAGTCCTGGCACGGGCGCAGCACGACCTGATGGTCGGCACAGACCCGGCACGGGACGCAATCGTCCACGGTCGGGTCCCACCAGCTGGCCCGCGGCTCACAGGCCGCCGCCACCAGCATCGTGCCGCCACCGCCGCCCGGCCCATCCCCCAGATCCATCAGTTGCAGCAGGATCGCGAGCAGCACCAGCGTCGTCGTCGGCACCCTGCCCCGGCGCCCCCCTGTCGTCCGTCCGTCCGGGCGTCGACGCCCCGCCAGTTGTGACATTCCACCCGTCCCGTGCGGCATCTGGTCGTGCTGTGTGGGGAGCTGTGGGGCGACGAAGAAAACGAAAAAGAAGAAAAAGAAGAAAAAGCAGAAAAGCAAGAGAACGATTGAGTAAGGCAGCAAACGGGACGGCGGCTTGAATTAAAAATGCGACAAGATGGCGGCACACCGGAAGCGTGGCAGAGTGGCGGTCCATGTTCGGGAGAGCGTTCCGGGGGCGTTGCAAAGAAATTCATTCATTAACTCAACCGAAATAGGCACACACACACATCACACATCACACATCGCACATCGTAAAATGAGCAGGAAGGGGGAGCTTGCCTCCCCTCTCTCCAGTATCCCCAAATGTGGCACGAGAGCTAGTGTCCACTTCCGGTTGGTTTTCAACGAAATCCATGCCCCATCCCACTGATAGGCATCGATCACGCACCGTTTTCAATGTTTCCGAGGGATATGTTGTGGAGGTTTTGGGAGGGGGGGGGGGGGAGGTGGGATGATCGGTATGGGCAGGTGAATATTAAATGCCACCCTTCCCTTCAATCTAATCTTACTCCCTTCTTTGTCGCGGTTTTTTTAAAGCGAGAGAGAGACCTAAAATTTAACGTTTTCTTGGAGCTCAGTAGGGGGAACGAAACAAACTGAAGGGCTACGATGATTGAAAGGGCTAAGTGAGCGCAGAAAAGAGGACGGGGGTGTAAAGCTGCAGCAGCAAAATGCAATACATTGGAGCTCTTAAAGCTCCAAAGCAGCAAAGAGGAAGAGAAGTTTAATAGAAGGAGCAAAGTACGATTCAATTAATTTGTTCCGCCTTTCTCGTCCAGGTCTCATCAAAATCAATCAATGAAAAAGAGCGATACATTCAGAAGTAAAAGAGACAGAGAGAGAGAGAGAGATAGAGAGAAAGAGAAGGAAAAAATGGTCTCTTATGTAACAACCGTCACACTGCCGCTGGAATACATAATTTCTACTTCCTTCAACTTCAACGTTTGAGTGACTCCAAACAGACGCATCGGAGCAGAAGGGATTACGGGAGGGTGGTGGTGGGGAGGGGAGTTGTTTGTGTTGGACTCCACTTCCTGCACCGGTAACGCACTGCAGCGTGACTGACGTGCCGCGTTTGGTTCCGGTGAAGCGGGTGGTCAAAGTTCGCTGCAAGCAAAACGGGGGTTCTCCCCTACTACCGACCCTTGCGCACCCCACAAAGGGTGTTATTGCATGCTTTGCAACGTGCAGCGCGTTACAAACTAGGAGTTTTCCCTTCCCGAGTCAATCACACGAGCGAGCGAAATGGAAATGGCCGCGAAATGTATTGTTGTTTTGTCAGCATTTCAAACCCACGGCTCCCCACTGCCCATCACGTGCAAGTGTTTACAAATAATGCTCCTTTGCAAATGGAAGGGAGGGGGAGGTTTCAACCCATTTGCAATATCTTACATCCGTTAAACTTCAACCCAACTATGATTGTTTTTTTGGAGAATGTCTAACAATGTCGAATTAAACCTTTGCAGTTATGAAGTATTGCTTATGATGTTCCGTTCCTGTTCCGTTGTATGCAAAGTAGCAACGTATGCACACACCTTCCCAAGACGGGCGCATGCATCGCCCAGGACCACCCCCGAAAGCCGACCGGAAACAGGGGGAGCAGCAGGGAATGCCGCTGAGATATACAGCCGCGCATTTGTTTACTGGCGCAACTACTGCGGCCAGTGCACGTCCGAAACACATGTCATCGTGGTGGCTGTAAAAAGCAAGGGCCAAGGATGCCTCGCTCCTCCCCCGGGGTGTTGCCGCGCTCGCGTGTGAGATTGCTTCGATTAAATAAATCCCCCGCAGGCGCTGGGACCCCTATCTCGCCTCCCAGAGCCGCTCACAGAACAGATTTTATTGCCCATCAAAACCTCGCCTGCCTAGGGCGATCTAGATCTGGTGTGCGTAACCTTCCGTTTTTCTCCGTACCTTTACGCGAGAAAACAGAAAACCGACGACCAAATGACGTCAATGCGCACCATGCACAGCACCATGCGCACCGAACGGCTTATAGGTGGAGGGGCGCAAAATTAGTCCTAGATATTGTTGTGCACGAGTGCAGCTAAACCAGCCTCTGCCTCGAACCTCGGAAGTGTGTGCGTTGCTCTGCGCAAGATGCCTAGTGTCCTCGCGCACCCCAATCCCCCACGGGATGACCAACCAAAGCAAGTAGCTGCCCCCCCATCGGAATGCCTTCGAACCGTAAATTCGCAAACAACGCACAGAGAAGAAGACTGCACACATGTGGTAGCCATCTTTTCTGCGTTAGCGTTTGTTTACAACGCAGAGCAGCAGAGTTTATATTGCTGAGAGACGTGTTAATGATGTGCAGCTTCACCTCTACACCACGGCAAATCTCGTACGTGAATGAAAAAAAACAAAACAAATCCGCCATATCCTCTTTTTCACTTCCCGGAATTTTGCTATTTCGGTGCCCAGAAACTGTGGTACGACCTGGAGAGAGAGAAATGGCGGAGAAGCATACATTACTGTATTGCCAACTCCTACGAAGAGTAGAAAAAACCTACTATTTGTTCCGTGATGAGGTTGATGTAAAGCAGTGATTCTAAAAGTGGTCCCAAACCGCCCGCTAGTGCCCAGGCGCCTTTTTTAGAGGGCGATAAGACTGAAACAGTTTACAGATTTGTGGTGCTGACTGATCGGTAATGGCAAATCTTACTTTTCTTTTTACCAAAACCGTCTGACCGATCATATCGGTAGTTAGGCACTTTTTATATGTACTGGATTGATTACTTGACGGCATTATTTGAGATAAATATATCGATAGAGATAGATAGATTTGAGATATTATCATCGGAAGACTACATCCTGCATCCTGTCGGTTTCAATAAATCGATTTCGAATTCGAATTCCACGAATTCAGCAAATTCTTATTGTGCTTTTTTGCTTTCATATGTCCAATTGGACGGTAGAATGGCCTAGATCTCAAGTTATGCAGGAAGAGGTGAGATATTTGCGATTTTATAGAGTACTAAAAAAATAGTATCCAATACTTTTTGAGGAATCAGCAGGACACAGTATCTCATAAATTATACACCTTTTTGTCTCTGAAGCTCTGAAAACTCTTTTTGTTGCAAATCTGTTTTTCCCTATTCATAGTAATTGAAATTTGAACAAAACATACTATAAAACAGCCGTGGAATATCACAAAACGTGTATGAACTAAGTGGAGAGAGATTGTCACTATCATTACACCATGTTTTTATCAAGTAAGGTACAGGTGTTCTGCTGTAGGAAATATTGCATGATTGGTACGAAATTAATGATAAAACGATATACTAGAAGGGGACATTTATCCTTAGCCTGATTCTCCTTGTCTAAGACCTAAGGAGATTAAGGAGACTAAGTATAAAATCTAAAAGCTACTGAAGAATTTAGATCTACTGGAGAATGACGACAAAAAATAAAATTAATAAATTAAAAACATATAAAATGAAAGAAAAAAATAATACAAATAGTTTTTGTAGATTGTCCAATATGATCAATGTTTGTTTCAATGATAAACAGAATAAGCATTCACTTTAGACCTTGAGGATTGATAATTCTTGAAGTCTGAGAGTAGCAGCAGTAGGTTGATAGAACCCTGCTCCTCGTTAGCTATTTTATCGGAAAGTAGGCAGTCCAACTCAATGATAATTCACGCTCAGACCGAATCTAGCAGTGCTGCATTCCACGCTTCTCGCGCCCATCAACAGCTACAGAAGGTATACATTTAACGTTTAGAATACAATCCCTATAACCGAGGATTTGATTAACCCGAATCATATCGAGCATTTGGTACAGTCCTTACAACCCTTAGGAATGAAATAAAGCATTTTATATTATCTTCTTCTTTTTTTTTCTTCAAACCAGTTGCCTATTTCTACGCTTTAGTTACTTACGAATCTCCAATAGACAACTAATCCCACAAAAGCAATTCCATATAATCTATGCCCCTCTTATTTAAGCACAAAATTCACACAAAGACTGAACAAGTTTCTCTTCCCTCATGCGTTTTTAAATCTAGCTAAATGAGGAACTGAACTACTCTCCCTGTGGAACACTATTCTGGTTCATACGAGCTGGAACTACTACTGGATGACCTTTTTTGTTTTTAAATAGGCTCAGCACTGATATTAATTGTATTTATGCTTCATTATCATCCTTCAGTAAATAAATCTAAAATCTCCTAACTACCCCCGTCTCTCTTTCCACATCGAGAATCGATCTCATTTACTAACTTACACGTGTGCGCGTCATTGCTGCTACATACGCTATAGCGACGTTCGTGCGCTTACCGATTACACCGCGCGAGCACCCGACCGAACGTACGCTTATAGAGCGTTTTATCGTGCCCCAATCCGGTTGTGCTGCAGCACCGTATCGATTTCACATTTCCGCACGGCTACTACGATGATATCCTACCCACCTTTTCTGTCACCTTTGTTTGGGCAGCGCTTTTAGGCAGCACAGTGTAACTTCCTTTTCCTCTTCTCCACCACCACCCGCTCTCCCCGTTCCCCCCTGATTTGTCCCATTCCAGTGACATTCTGGACACGCGACACGGCCACCACACACACGCGCCCGAAGTGAGCCAAAAGCCTTACGGGCGGCACACGCGTGCCCGGTGGTGCGTTTTTTTAAAGTTCAACCGCCCTTCCCCACACCTCCGTCTTCCGGTTGAGCGTGTGCCCTTCTGACCGACTTCCGGATGGCCAAATGCGGCATTTCTTTTGTAGTTTCTCTTCCCGTGTCTTCCCAACGCTTCCGCTCCTGCTTTCTTTCGACCATTTTTTTTTTTTTTGCTTGAATTAAGGTGCGTTTTTTACGACGCTGCGTGTGTGGAATGAGAAATTTCACCGGAACACCGCGACGGTTTGCCAAATGCGGGCAGCGCTTTGCTCACCCCGCTGCAACAAGCTTACATGTACGGTTCTGTAACGAGCGATCGAGTGCGGGCGTAATGAGAATGCAATTTGAAACGTTTCTGGCAAGCAGCAGAGAAGAAAAGGACATTTTGTTGTAGTTTTTTTTAACATCTGAAGTGAAAAGGGACAATAAAAACGAAGCCCTTGTTCTTGTTGCAGCGATGATGCCCGCTCAAATAAGGCGCGTTTCATCTTGTGCCGAGTTTCGCTTGCTCTATTCTCGCCCGAGGGCGACAACTTCCGGGGGCTTCGAACCCTTTTAAGGGAGCAAACCCACACGCACACGCATCTGGTCCAAAAACACACAATGGCGGCACTGCTACGGTGCTACAACAGCCGGAAGCGACCGTTACTCCACTCTCTCTCTCTCTCTCTCTCTATCCTCTCTCCCGCTGTCTTGTTGCCGCCGCCAACCCAAAGCCTGGACGCCTGGTAGTGAGGGCGTATGCCGTTTGCTGTACTTCCCGTACGTGCCGCTTTCTTTTGCCCGCACGTGCGTACCCTCCTCCTTCTTGAAGCCCTTCGCCCTTACTCCTGTTTCCTTCTCATGTCTTCCGGTCCCCTACAGAAACAAATCCCCTGCGAGCACGATCAGGTCTCACAAGGCTCGGTATAGAGCGGCACAAAACAAACGAAAACAAAAAAATCAGGGCCCAAGAAAGCTTCTCGATCTTGCGATCAAGTGCCGCGCCCGCGCTTCCCTTTTTCTGGCCCAACGACAACTGTCCAAACTCGACACACACACACACAAACAAACGCATGCATTCGGGGTAGCAGCAACAGATACACACAGTCGCCACAACTCACAACTCACAAGTAGACTTCAGTCCGGAAAGTGCGGAGCCGGGCGGGCGGGCGGCCGTTTCGCTCGATGCTTGATGGATGGGCTTGATGGATGGACGCGTTATCTGCGACGTCTGTGTGCTGTTGATCTGTTCTGTTCTGCTCTTATGCTTGATTGACGGATGAAGGTCCTCCAGATCCAGTGGCTTTTCTGCCTCCAGAGCAAATCCGCTCGTACGCACACTCGCCAACACACACACACACGCACGCACACTTACGATCGCCCACTCACTCACTTGCTTACTCTGGTCGCTTTCTCTCGACTCGTTTGTGCGGGTCGAGTCCACCCAACTAAGAAACAGCGACAGCGAGATGAAGACCGCGTTAAGGGTTGATTGGGGGTAAGAGCAAATGGTGATTCTTGCCTGGGCTCAATTTTCTTTACCACTTTCCTGTTTGTGTATGTTTGCGTCTTGGTCACTAACTCTTGTCGCTTTCACCCCTCCCTCCTCTCCCGCCCAGCCCCAAACAGAGAAGCAATCAAATAGCAAGCCCAATTCCAAACCGTTCACACTTACATCGCGCATCACCCGCATCAATTGCTGTTGCTACTGCTGCTGGTGCACCGGCGGCAATAGGGTTCGTTACTGTTTCGTACACTCTTTTACTAGCTCTACACACTATCTCTTTTTTGAGATATGCACTACACACCCACTCTCAGGCACACCGTAGTAGTTTGGGGGTTTTGCTCACCGCCGCAGAACAAATGTAACATTTACACATCAAACTGGGTGCAGCATTTACGCGCACACACGCCACAACAACGCACTGGAGTGCGTTCACAGCGTTCGTTTCTCCGTTCTCGTTCTTTTCCTTATTTTTGCTTGTTTCCCTTTTCTTTTGTTTGTTTCTTGCTTGCCTTAACCCGATTGTCGTTGTGCGTTACACGCTGCGGGTCCGTGCGACCCGGCAGAGGGTGTTTTTGTTTTCGATCCGTTCGGTTTGGTTGCTCTCGTCTGTTTGACCGTACCGCACACACGGCAGCAAGCACCGAGTCGCAGCCCGACCCCGCAGGAACCGAACGGGAACCGAAGGCAAGCCCCCGGCCCCGGACGCGGCTTGAGCAGTGCACGCATGCATGAACCGAACCGCGGTGGCGGTTCGTGCGCTTCGGGCGCTTGTTCTCGGGGCTGGCAAGGAAAAGGTATTGGGATGACAAAATCGTTAGATTGCATAAAAACAATAAATTTTATAATGTTAAAGGCAATTTTTGGGCACGGCTTGTGTAAAGCGATAGTAATGCATAATTTCAGTAAAAATAATCGATAAAATAACGAATCGTTTTATATTTTGTAGTTCAATCTAGGACATATCGTTTGCAAAACGTAATATTACGGCTGTTTTGCATAGTATAAATATATAAGTATTAATATTATGAATATTGTGTGTCACTAGTAGTTCCAACAGCATTGATGGAACGATTTTGTTTTTTCAAAACGAAAGTCTCCCCAATATGAATTTCCCTTTTTTGCATAAACATAAGATTCAGTTTGATAAAGAGCCTAAGATGAATTTTTGAATGACAGTTCACAAAAATATATTATTTAGACGGCAAAGCCGAATTGGATTGAATATTTGAGAATTGCTGTGCTTTTGTACAGGTTTAGATTGCTCTCAAACTGGTCTTACGGCTTGGATACTCCATAGCAAAATGTTGATTTATTTTCCCTAAAATAAATAACTCTCCAAGCTGTAGATCCTGAAGTCCTGAGCTGAAGTCTCGAAAGCCTTTATAGGCCGGCATGTCCGCATAGGACGTTACGCCAAATAGAAGAAGAAAAAGCTGTAGATCCCTTGAAAATTCACTTTCGAGAGCCAGAACTGTTTTTCCTTGGAACAACTGCAAGCAATATGTTAATTCTTCTTCTTATACTTGAAGACCTTGTTACGTGCAGACGGTCTATTCTAGACTTGAACCCATGACGGACATGTTATTGAGCAACACGAGTAGATGACAGTATCACAGGACCGTTCCCGTTGACTATTATTTGTACACAGTCGTTTGTTACAGTCGTTGCCACCAAATTTTGGCTCTAAGGCATCATTTTCTGACAGAGCGCATCAATTTTTGAGTCTAACGCACCTATTTTTGTCTGTAAGTCATCAATTTTTGACTTTTGTAGGCAACGTGATATTTTTACACGGTTTTTTATGTTGATTTTTACATTACATAAACAAAAGCCGTGTAAATTGATCGTTTTTTGGGGTAAAAATAATGATTTTGTAGAAATTATAAAGCCATTGTTAACGCCTGAAAATATACGCCAACATGTTTTACTCTATGAATAAATAAATAAACATTATTTTGGCACAGTTTTAGAAATTACATTTTTTTTGTAAATGAAGTGATTGACTAACAGGCAAAAATTGATGCCTTAGAGACAAAATTTGATGCGCACTGTCAAAAATTGATGCTTTAGTGGCTAAATTTGTGAAACACTGCTAAAATGGGTGCCTTAGAGATAAAAATAGGAGAGTTAGAGTTCAAATTTAGCGAAAACGACTATTTGTAAAGCAAGATATATGTTTATACAAGAACAAAAAAATCCAATATGAATTATAGGAAACAGTACATTTAGATGTTTTATTTCATATTTTAAATGTTACAAATTGAACAAATACGATCTAGGTGTTTTATATATATATATATGTTTATAGTCTCAGCAAAACAAAAATATTAAACGTCTCACTTAAAGTTTTCAAATTCCTTGCAGGAGAATTCACGCTTTGCTGCGTATGCTTCATATCTTAATGGTAAATAAATATGTGTGCCAATTGTACATGCTAACCGTTCCTTTCCCCTTGGAAATAAAATAATCAACAAGAGTCTTGAATTTGATAAAAATTCAGATTTTCGTTGCATTCTTATGCAGTGCTAACACTGATCGAGCTTTTACAACTATTAATAATTGTTATTATGTATTCAGAATATTTCCATTATCGCACCATTCACAACGATTTTATCATGTTCTTGTTGCTTATTTAATTGAAAAGACGTAGAAATAAACAAAAGACAAATTGCTGGTACATTATGTTGTGATTAATCGAAACCTTCTGTTTCTCCATATTTGAGATATAAAACTAAAAAATAAAATTAAAAAATAAACTCCACTCCGGGCTACCCCCGGCTCTAGGAGGATTCGGCTTGGATGTGTACAAAAATACTTCTGTTTGTATGCGCCACTACTAAAAGCCGAAGCGAATAGATTAGGAATGGCTTCTCATAACAAAACGGGACAGAACGGGCCGCCCCCGGGCCAAGCGTTCTCCGCGCCGTTCTTCCTACGAAAACGCATCCGCACTTACTTCTGGCCTTTGGCGGGACCGTGCGGCGGCTTCTAACCAGCTGTTTCTGTTTCGCTCATCGAGTACGCACGCTTCCCGCTCGCTCTCCAGTGCAATCTTGCGCGTAACCGACCCGCCAAGCTGACATGCAACATTGTGTGCTACCCCTTTTCGTGTCGTATACAATCGTAAATTGCATAGAAAACATCGCATACAAAGTTCCGTAGAAATGGGGACGCTGTGTCGTCTTCGCCCAGTAACGATCTCGGGTCTAATTTGATGTACTACCAGTATATCTCAACTCGCTTCCACTTTACCACGCACACGCACAACAGAGCATTTCACCGTACGGTCTTATTACGATTATTATTGACAGTTTTATTCGTTATTCCAGTGAAGTATATAAATAATAGTTACAAAAACAAAAACTGCGCTTTTTTTTCCAACGATCTGTGGTGTTTAGCGTTTTGGTATGCTACAACAATCGTCCACTCCCCTGTCGCCAACCTCGCACAGTAAATGAAACATTATTCTTTCTCGTGCTGCCGGTTTCAAGTGAAATCTATGGAGCCGCAGCCACCCCTAAAAGTCAGCATCCCCATATCCCCTTCATCATGAGCAAAAAATAGGGACGCGCGCCGTGGCGTTGGGTGTGTTTGAGAAGTGCTGTGCTAGTGCACAGGCGGCTTGCTCTTAAACCGAGAAAGGGAGGTTGGGATTGAATTTGAAACCGAATCGGGAAAAAGGCAATCAGTCTGCTTCCAAGCGACACATCTCAAAACATGCGTGCATGTGTATGTGTGTGTGTTTGTGGTGGGAAATCTGTGCGTGTGAGTTTTACATTCCTATTAAGTAGTCTAATTCTAGTAGTCCAAAGCTTGCATGAGATTTTAGTAGTTCCGCGTGTTTGCGCGCGCTCGAAGGCGAGCCGTAATACGCACCATAGCTGACGCACTAATATAGCAACATATAAATATATATATATATATATATAAGTATTTATACATACTACACTGCATTAGTCTCTTAGTGACGCTCGCACCAGCATAGTTTGCTTAGTTGATTTATCAACACTTCTAAGAAGGGAGATAATTTACAACAAACCACCCTCCCCGCTACACCGAGAAGAGCGTTTGTAATCCTGGGAGCGTCCTGTTCAATGTACACCGAGAAAAGGTAAGACAAATGAGAGGAGCAGAGTGTTTGCATACAGAGAGAAAGAGAGAGAGTGGAGAAGGAGTATACGCATATACAAACGGAATTTCAAAAGTTCGCCAAAAATTCATGTTCAATAGCAAGATAACAATAGAAAAAAAGAGAAATGCACGGTGTGTACATAACGCTAAACATTAGAGACTATCTCTCTCTCTGCATCTCGTTTTTTGTCTCTTACGGGTTAGTTTGTACAACTGTACCGCTACTACCTAACTGCTAATACCACCACCACCTCCTCCTCCTTCCCCACTGCAGAACTCACGTATCACACTGAATCATCCTAACGTTTGTGTTTGGTAAGGAAAGGAGAATCTCATCATTGTCAGAAAGGGAGCGCCAATGTCCATATGATCACTGAGATTACACGTCATATGCCGCTTTGCAGCCACCACTTACTACTACTACCTCCTCCTCCTCCTCCTCCGTGGAGTTCGCCATCATCCCACCGAAGCGCGCTGCATCCCCGGGTGCCCAGATACGTAAGGCATATCTCTCTGATAGCTTTGTGCATCGAAAACACTCCATCCCATCATCACCATCATCCAGCGCTTAACCATCACGAAGGGAAAAAGACAACCAGCAAACGATTGGAAGAAATCAGTTAGGCCACAACGGTACAAGGCTACTAGTAGCAGGGAAAGGTTGAGATTCATTTCTTTGTTGTAAGCATTTTGTAAGCGCTAAAAACAGACGGAGCTGAAAGATGGAATGTGTGTTCCAAAAATTAAAAAAAAAGTCTATGGCACAACAAATCAACTCGGGAGTGTAGGAAATACATTCAAAAAAGGATTCCTACGAGGTGCAGCACCAACCAGTTAAGGTTCTAATAAGGCAAGCAAGTGTGTGTATGTGTTTGGAGTTGAGGATCCGGAAAGCGCAGCAGGAAGCAACCAAACAGTGGGATGATGACAAAAACCTCGCAGTGGAAGAGTTTACACGACTCACTCACTGTTCTTGGTTAGTTCAATTCCAAATCCATATCCGAAGAAGAAAAAAAAAGGAAAAAATCCTTCCCTTCGTGAGCTCACAACTTAGCGCTAAACAGTTCCCCAAAAACCGGCTCCTCTAGAATTAATGTACAACAGTTTGCACTCTTCGCGCTTCAACTCCCCCTCGCAATATCTATGCCATCCCTTCTACGATGCACTTGATGGCGTTTTAGGTGACGCAAGCGTTTCGCCCAACGGTGAACCGGACTGTGGCGGCGGCGGCGGCGGCGGCGGCGGCGGTGGTGGTGGCGGCGGTGTCGGTGGCGGCGGCGGCGGCTGCCGGGAACCGTGCCGCGACGGGACGCGCTCCAGCTGCTCTCATCCGACCGGGCCGAACTTGTTGGTGATTTTGTGCGACGCGCTCACGATCGCCATCTCGTGGCGCGAGTCCAGATCACAGTCGTACAGCCCGCTCAGCGAGTCGAGGCTGAGCAGCCGGCTGCTGGCGCGGGACGAGATCGAGGTGTCGTCCACGTCCGGCGCGTTGTACAGCGAGTTCACGTCGGACAGGGCGCCTTCCGCGTCGGTCAGCCCGGCCTCATTGAGCAGGGAGATGTTTTCCAGCCCCGGCTCGTCCGTGATGTAGCCGGTACTTTCGGCGCCACCTGCGGGAGAGGGAGAGAGAGAAAGAGAAACCAGAAGTGAGAGCGAATGTGTATCCCGGCTGCACATAGATAGAGAGCGCATCCTACCAGTGGCCTCCTCCCGGCACTCGTCGTCGCTCCACTCGGACTGGCTTTCGACCGGGTTCGAGTCGAGCGATTGGTGGTTGTGGTGCGATGAGCCATTGTTGTCCCGCCCGCCACCGGCAGCAGTCCCTGCAGCGACACCGCCGCTGCCAGCACCACCGTCCCGTTCCAGCTGGGCACCGTACTTCAGCTCGTCGGTGATGTAGTTCCGGTTGGCGGACCCGGTGCCCTCCGAGTTGCTCAGACATCGTTCGCGCCGCTCGTGCGCACGCTGCTGACGGTTTGCGCGCAACCGACGCTGACCCCCGCTCCGCTGCCCGGTCTCTTCATCGTCCTCGTCGTCCTCTTCGTCCTCGTCGTCATCATCCTCCTCCTCCTCCTCCTCATCCTCCTGCTCCTCATCCACGTCATCTTCCTCTTCCTCCTCCTCGTCATCCTCCTCGTCGTCGCGATCTCGAGCGATCGCCCGGTCTAGTTCGCGCTCCCGCCGGCTGTAGTGGTGGCGCTCGCCCACACTGCGCATATCCTCGTCCGCCTCAATGTTGGACGACGTCTCGTTGGTCGACTTGGTCGCGTGATAGTTGCGATGGCGATGGTGCTGCATTTGGTTAAGCTGTTGCTGCTGTTGTTGCTGCTGCTGCTGGTGTTGCATTCGGCCCTTCAGCTCGCTCTTGCGATAATCGTGGATGATCTCACACGACTCGGTATCAGATGTTTGACTGCAAAACGAAAAAAAAGAAGAAACATTATTTAACATAAAAGAACTGCCAGGACACGCTAAACAAATCGCGCCGATCACTTACAGGTGGCTCGATTCGGAGGGATTCTTGTTGCGCGTTGCCTCCTTGATCGCCTCCAGCGTGCCCGGGTGCTTGGCGACGAGCAGATTGTTCACGTTCCGCACCCGTTCCAGCGAGCCGTCGTGAGCAGTCTGCTGCTGCTGCTGTTGCTGCTGCTGCTCGAACGCAGCGCCTCCACCCTTGAGCTGATCCTCCGTATTCGGTCCGTCGCCTCCGCCACTAACCACCGACAACTGCGCAAGCAGCGGGCGCGACTGGGACTCGTTCATGCGGCGCTGCAGCTCCCGCTCAAACGGCGATTTCGGATACGCCGCCGCCGCCGCCGTTGGTGCCGCCATCATCCCGGGGCCACCGCCACCCTTCTCGTGGTACTCGAAGCTGTTGCACGATTCGCCCTTGTTGTGGGCGGACGACGACTTCGTCTCCGCCGTCGTGCTCGTCACCTCGAAGTCGCGCAGGTTGCCGAAATCGATCGGGCTCAGCTTCGGGGGCGAGGTCGGATCGACCTGTATGTCGCACGGGTAGAGATACTGCAGGGCTGGATTGCCGCCACCGCCGGCAGCATTGGCGTGCGCACCGCCGGCCGTGCCGAACACCGGCAGCGGTGACTGCGGCTCACCGTCAAAGTCCTCTCCCTCGGTCGTCTTCGAGTAGCTCTCGTCGGACGAGCTGACCGACGGGGAGTGGGGCCGCGAGCTCAGATCGTCGGTCGAGGACAGCTCGCGGCATTCGTCGTACTCGGTCGGCAGCTTGGGCAGCGGTTTGATGTACTGCTTCAGCACGGAAGCCGATTGTTGGCGCTGCTGCTGCTGCTGCTGGTGATGATGGTGGTTGTGATGATGATGGTTCGGATGACTGTACTGTTGCTGCTGCTGCTGATGAATGTAAGCCGGCTGCTGTTGCTTGCTGTGGTGATGGTGCTGCTGCTGTTGCTGCTGCTGCATGTGCTGATGACGCACCAGGGCGGGCTGCGACATGCCGTAAGCGTATCCTTGTCCACTGATCGCATGCGGAAACACGGAGGACGTCGTCGCGTACCTCGGTGGCTCGTACATCGGTATCTGGTGCTGTTGCTGCTGCTGCTGCTGCTGCTGCTGCTGTATTTGCTGTATCGGTTTGATGATTGCATTCCCAATAATACCGCTCCCACCGGAAGCACCGCCGAGCAGCGGTTCGTTTTCGGACGCGGTTGCATATAGGCCCCGATTGTTCGAGTTGTGGTGTTCCTGCTGCTGCTGCTGGTGGTGATGGTTGCGTATTTTGTGCCCATTGTTAAGATGGTCGCGCCCGAGCGGCAACAGCTGCTGATGGTGGTTGAAGTTGTTCTCGTCCAGATCGGTCACGTTCGGGTTTTCGATGATGTTGAAGTTCTCGCGTATGTTGTAGCTCGTCGCGGGCAGCTGCACACCGTGCGACGACGTCGGCTGCTCCTGCTGCTTGTGTGCTACTGCTGCCGTCCCCGGCTGCCCGTGATGGTGGTAGTCGTAGTTGCGCTTGCCGTAGTTCTCCAGCCCGTGGTGGAAGCCACTGCTGCTCAGGATGTGATTGTTGTTGATGTTGTTGTGCTGCTTGTACACGCCGCCCTTCACCTGCTGTTGCGGTTGTGCTGCTTGAGCGGGGTTTGAGTACGACTGGGGGTAGTGGAAGGATTGCATCGAGTTTTTCGACGCCTGTCCCTGATTGTGCAGATGTTTCATCTGGAGCTGCTGATTTTGCACCATTTGTTGTTGCTGTTGCTGCTGCTGCTGCTGGTGTAGCAGATTGGGGCTTTCGAGAAAGTTGTAGCTTTCCTTCTTGCTGCTGTAGCTGCCGCCATCGTGCTGCCAGCGACCGTTCTTGCCCGTTGCCGCTTCCATCTCCATGCGTTGCTTCATGTGAAAGTTTGATCCGAGCTGTTGTTGCTGCTGCTGCTGTTGTTGTACTAATCCTGCCATGTTTCCGTTCGGCGCCATCATGTACTGATGGTGTAGCGCTGCTGCACCAGCTCGATCGCGCCCCAACGATGCATTACCGGATGCTCCCATCGCTCCACCCGTCTCGCCCGTACCCGTACCGCCGACCATCGCCAGCACGGCCGTCGACCCGACCGCATCCACCGACTGCTGCTGCTGCTGCTGCTGCACGACACTACTAGCCCCTCCGCCGCCTCCACCACCGCCAGCAAGGCCGTTCGTCACCATGCCGCCCGCGAACAGATGCTGCTCGTTCTGCTCGCACAGGAAGTACGTCACCATGTCGCCCTTGCCCTTCACCTTGATCTGCCCGCGGCACCGAAACTCAAAGTGCGACCCCTGCAAGCTGTCCACCACCTCCTGCGTCACCTGCGTGTAGCCCGGTATGCCGGTCGAGTCCATGCGCGACGCCACATTGACCGTATTGCCCCAGATGTCGTACTGCGGTTTCCGGGCGCCGATCACACCCGCCACCACCGGGCCCACATTGACGCCCACGCGCAGCATAAAGTTGTTGTACGAGTTTTCGTTGATGTTTTTCAGCGTGACGCGCATCGCCTTCACAAAGTCGACCAGCGCCGTCATGAGCCGCCGCATCGAGCCCGGCTCGGACGGCAGCATCTTGTGCTCGGGGATCAGCCCGACCGCCGCCATGTACGTGCTGCCGACCGTTTTGATCTTGTCGATCGCGTGGAACCGCTCCTCGCACAGCAGCTCGTCGAAGTCGGCAATGATTTCGTTCAGCAGCCGCAAACACTCCACGCCCTGGTTCGACCCGTCCAGCTCGGTGTAGAACTCGTGGAAGTTCGGCACGCTCGCGAAGATGACGCCCACCTTGCTGTAGCTCTGGTGGTACAGGTCCTGTCGCATGGTCGCCTGCCGGAATGAGAAGAGCACCGTTCTTAAAAGGGTTAACACATATTGCGCGCGCGCGTCACGCACACAACAACCTTGCCCGCTCGGTGTGTATCACACAAACGATTTCCAGAGCTGTTACAGAAGGCTCGATTTTAAAAATCGCGAAATCCGCCATTTAGGCTCCGAAACAGATTTACAAATACGCGACTATACGAAAGCAACTTATATTTGATGTTTGAATAACTGCTTTGCCTTAAGTGCAATACAGGATTTTTCCAAGGGTTTTTTTTTTAAATAGTTGGGGGACACTTCCTTGACTCTTTCCTATTTGAAGTCAACTTTATATGTTGAAAAATGGACTCTTTTTGGACAGGCTTCTTTGAAATTCCTGTTGGATTTTTTCAACAAGGCTGCAATAGAGTCAAATTCCTATTACATTAAGTTCATTTCACGTAAAGGTCGCTTTAGACGACGTTGCGTGAAAGTGAACGTGAATTTTTGCTATATTTCATTGAATGTTTATCAGAATATGACTTATCGTACACCAAAAGAAAGGATATCCAATTCTCTAGCTATTGAGATTATAAAACGAGATAAAATAATTAATCAAATGCATTTCCTTGTAATTCCCCGCTGACCATTATTTCTTCACCGTGAACAAATCGGGGAATCACAAAGAATTGCATTTAATTTATTAGTTAAATATTCCTCATAGTCTAGATAGTTGGGATATTGCATATCCTTTTTTTGGTGTGCGATAAGCCATATTCTGAAAAACAAAAATTATTGAAATATAGCAGAAAACCCCAAAATTTCACGTTCAATTTCACTGGGACTCTAACGCGGGCTTAAGCAAGAGTTAATAAAGTGTCCCACAGCTACAAGAACTTCTAGAATACCCTGTAAATTGTGTGTTTTGATTTTGAATTCCTAAAACGATCTATCCTGCTAATGTCTCGTATCCACAATTTTTTTCCTCACAACCGTTTTTAAATTCTTTCCACCTTTCCACATTAAAGTGTGGAACGCCTCATAACGATCAACCCGTCCCAGTGTCTTACTCTTTGTAAGGAAAACACGTTATGCGGGAGGCTGTTTTCCATACGATTTGTATGAAAAGTGAAATAATTGGTTCCAGGACCGCAAATGTTCTGATAAAAAGGGCATAGCATATACGAACAATTTTGTCATTATTAATATACATTTTATCAATTCCGCAAAATCTGTGCCAATTAAGAGTGAAAATGCGCGGAATCCGCCGCGCCAAACGCAAATTCCGCGCAAAATCTGCTGCTAGCTGTAACATCTCTGGATTTCAAAAACCATAAACATCCCCCGCTCGCTGACTGGCTTACCATGTTGCTGCGGGCGAACTGGTTGTCCAGGAAGTGGGCGGCCACGTGCGACGGCAGCAGGTTGTACAGGATGCGCCGGTTCGACTGCTGCAGCACGGACATTTCCTTCTTTTCCTGCGACGCCTGCAGCTGCCAGAGGAAGTCGAGCCGGGCCGTCCACTCGACCTGCCGGCCGTGCGCCAGGATCGCGATCATGAAGATCAGTATCCGGGCGACCGAGATCGTGTGCAGCGGGATGGCCGACTCGACCCGCTGGTCGTAACAGTCGAAGATGTTGGCGTGCGACAGCTCGATAAACAGACAGTAGACGAGCGCCATCAGCGTTACCAGCACCGTTTTGATCAGTATCGGCAATCTACGTAGAGCGAAAATGGATGGAAATGGAAAAATATTCATTAAGTGAACGATGTAAGTGAAATTAAAAATAAAATGACGCTTCCCCCCTTCCTACCTCAAAAAGATCGAAACGGAGAGAAAGGAATAGGCCGCCGAAAGGGCAATGTACTGTGGCAGGGCGCACTTCCGGTGGCTGTAGTTGTTGAGCGGTTGGTGGTGCTGTTGACCAGCCGTCCAGAGGTTCGGCTCGTTTCGGTGCAGCTCGCCCGCACTCATCAGAATATCACTGGAGGAACCGACCGAGCCGAGCGACTCCACGCTCGGGATGCTTTTGGTGGTAAAGTTGGTCGTGCACGGATGGTCTGACAGGCAGGTGAACTAGCCAGGGGATGATGGGAAAGATAAACAGTTTCAGTAGTCGTTTTTTTTCTCTCTCTCTCTCTCTCTCTCTCTCTCTCTCTCTCTCTCTCTCTCTCTCTCTCTCTCTCTCTCTCTCTCTCTCTCTCTTTCTCTCTCATAATTTCTACTTACCACGTTCACCTGTCCGACGGAGTACAGCAGCACGATGGTGAAGATGGTAATAGCCAGCCGCAGCGAGAAGCTCTGCGACAGGTCCCAGAAGATCCACTTGAGCCGCACCGCTAGCAGCAGCATCAGGATGGCGCTAATCCACACGAACGCCGTTAGGAACAACAGTAGAAGAATAAGCGTTCGCGGTAGGGCCGATATCTGCGGAACGAGAGGGAATAAATTATGCGCGCTCGAAAGTCTTTCCCTCATCGGTCGGCTGAAGCCTTACCTGCAGGCCAGCACTCAGTATCAGCAGCAGCAGGCTGCAGCCCATCGCGGTGGTGAAGCCGAGATCAAAGTCCTGATGGTACTGCCGCTCCTTCTCCTTCTCGCGGAACTGCAGCGAGATGCGCTTCACGTGCACCGACTTCTCCCGGTCGACGCTCCGGGCCTCGATCGCCTGCGACAGGAACTTGTTGACGCGGTTCGTCGGCTGATGGTATACGCTTGAGTGGCGCTTCTTGAACGGTCGCTTAAACTTGTCCGTCACCTTGTTCTGGAGAGGAAGAGTGTGTCGAGTAACCAAAAAGAAGAAGAAGAAGAAGAGGAAGAAAACAAAAACGACACCAAAATGTTAGCTACACGGTGCTGGATATATTGGGGAATGGTGTACTGTGCGCGAAAACACTTGGAGCGCACTGTTTCTCTCTGCCTCGCGCTCTGTGTTTGTTGTTACCCCTGGTTCAAAATAATGGCCCCCCAAAAATCAAACACAAAAACCAAAATGTCCCCACAATCGTCCAGGAGGGGTGTGCGCGGGCGTGTGGGCAGGTGACACAACACGTCATTTTGCGATGGCATTTGCGGTGGTTTTTGATTTGCGGAATCAGAATTAGTTTACAAGACACAGCGTCTCCTAGTTCTTCAGCTCTCGGCTAGGTGCACTAAAACGGTTTTAATTAATTACACATACACACACACACACACACACACACACCACACACACACACACACACACACACACACACACACACACTCACACGTGTATTACACTCTTTCCTGGGATGCATGCGCCCAATGTCCCGTGCAATGACTAGTTGTCGCTAAATGTCTAGGGGCTCTACGGAAAGCATCGTCGCCTTTGGAAAACTAACGAACTCATTAACACATGCCCGAACACACGATCAACGTTTCTAGTAACACAGCTAACATGCAGCGTATGTATCCCGGACGGATGGACCCAGCCGACCCAACTGTTTGAATGTGAGAGGTTTTTGAGCATGAGATATGGTTAGGATATTGGTGCTTGCAGTGTTTTTCATGTCATTTTGCAATGTGTGCTGCATATTTTGTCGTGCACGAAATTTACTTAGACTCCTTCGACTAGTCCAATGTTGATTTTATCCCATCCAAGTTTAATTTTGACAGCTCTATACATTATTTTACACATTTTGACACATTTCAGATAAAATTAACATTGGACCAGTCCAAGTACGCACTGGGAGTCAAAGTAATTTTCGTGCTCGACACAATATGTAGCACACATTGGAAAATGGCTTGTAAAACCCTGTAATACTTAATATACCTAAATGAGACATTAACAAACTCATTAACGAACCTGAAACACGAATAAGGATATTCGTTACTTCTTCAAAATTCATGAATATTCAAGATTCGCTCATGTAAGTCCTGATGGAACGATAATGAGTTATATCTTGCACCTGGAAAGAGTCATGCATCTTTGAAGATTCATGATTGCTCAACTGTTTCTGATCCTATAATTATTCTTCAAGGATTAGTGAATGCAATGATTTACTACGTCGTCTTCTTCTAGACATAGTCAAGCACTATTAAGTCCAATATATGCTAATGTTACCACCTAACTGTTCTTGTTACGGAACAAAAACAGATATCGGTGAGAATCAAACTTCTTGCAACCTGGTGGACTACTAGTATACATCCTCGAAATTCCCATACGTCAATTCAAAAATTAGTAATTCTCTCAAATTCTGAGATATATGAAAACATTATATTAAATGCTTGTTAGGTACATAAAATTTAGACAGATTTAGCCACTCGAGCATCTTCAAGGTACCGTGAATCTTCGGGATCTTCAAGGATTCGTGAATCTTAAATCTTCGTGACGATTATGAGTAAATACGAATGATTGAATCTTAAAAGATTAATGACACTAGTAAACAACGAGGGGAGACATATCTTCCAGCAATCCCATGGTTAGACACATACCATCGATAATTCCGAACAAAACACCAGCACGACCCGTTTAGATGACGATGACTTACGTAATAGATTCCAACATGGAGATGACACAGAAACACACAAACGAACTGTATACCGAAGGACAACTATGGGGGGGAAAATTCGAGCACGGTGGATATGACTGGGAGAGCATTAGTGACTTCACGGGCAATAACCGGCAGCGAAGGATGAACGTGAAACGATATCGAATAACAGACATGAGTAAGGGCGAAAAGAAGGGAAAACACTATCTATCAGCTCAACTACACGCTAGACTTCATGAGTTGTCTATACGCAAGCCAGGCATTGGATTGGGCGACTTGCACTCTACGACTCTACTACTATTTAAGCGATGCGCGCACATTGCTTGTTGCCTTAAGTTTGGAGCGCGAAAATGAAGCACAAAAACAAAACAGAAAAACAAAAAAAAACCAAACCAGAGCAGAAAATAATGCATGAAAACCAAACACATGAAAGGTTTGCAACACATCAGTTGCATTGGTTGGAGAGCTAGATTTAACTTAATCTACATACAAAATCAAAATCCGCATGAAAGTGGGGTGGAGCTTCGGGTGGTGTGTCAAAGCAAGGGGAAGAGGACATGAGGTGGTTAGGAAAATAACAGTAGAAGGAAAGAATATATTTAAAAAAAACACGAGAGAAGGAAATAGAAAGAAGAAGTAAAAGAAACAAAATGAACATAATAGTAAGCAGTAGGTCCTCACGTTTGATCCACTCAATTCCGAGTCGTAGAGCGAAACCCTGGTTTCCGCGGTACCGGTTTTACCTCCTGCGATGCCGCCGCCGCCGCCGCCACCACCACCGGCACTGCCAGCGCCACCGCCTGGCCCCCGGAGACCGACGGCAGGGTACGGGCTAGCGTGAAGGATGCGCTGCAAGTGGAGCACCTGCCGATTGGACCGTGGACGGACGAATTACGAGAATCGTGTAGAGAGAGAGAGGTCGCTTGTGTACACAATTGAGACATTGGCGAGCACTCAGGGGAAGAAGGGAGTGAAGAGGAGGGAGTGGGGGTAGAGTGCGACTAAAAAGCGGATTGCGGATGCAGTTAGCTCGTGTCCTGTTGGTGCCGTACGGGGCACTAATGCATTATGTGCTGAGTGGAAAAGAGTGCGACATGGAAGTTTTGTGCGCAGGATGCATGTGGAAATGGCAAATTTGGCAGTGGAGTGTCCCCAGCGAAACCCGAACGAAACAACACTTCCCCCACAATGATACGGCCAATCGGTTTTGGTTAGAGTGAAATAAGTCCGCCCAGCAGCTCTGTTTTGTTCGCGTGAAGCATTCCACGTGGCTTGATGTACCCCAACAGTGTTCCCCAGGCTATTTCTTACTCCCAATGATGTACTACATACTACGGCGAGGCGTAACGGGGGAAATTTTTAGAAGAAAGTGCAATTATACCGACGTACTTAGGATGAGCAGTTTCAGAGCTGCAAAATGTCATGAGCATTACGAGATATTCACCAATGGAAACAATGAACATATTCGTGGTAGCTTGATGCTCATTGCTGATGCTCACTGAAAGTGTGTCATGACATGCTGTGAACAGTGCTACTAAATGCCACTGTTTCAGTCACCAAAACTCATGACTGAAACGAAGTTCAAGTCAGCTCACATACACAACTGTTGGTGCGACCAATCACAAGCTTGGTGACATTTTTCGTAGCACACAACTCTTGATCAATCACTTGGTCATGACATTTTCTGTCGGTGATAATCGCGACATTCTTGGAATATTATTGGCGCGTGGTCCTGAACATCAGAGTGAGCATTCTTTCTTGCTTTGTCGGCTTTGATTGATTGTCTGGTCAAACCGAGCGAGGAATCATGCTCATTTTGTTTCATGGAACCACTCGCACGTTCCGCATACCTCCCATGACTATCAGGAAGATAACCGACTCAAACTGTCACGACCAAGTGACTGACCAAGAGGTTGGTTGCACAAAATGTCACCAGGCATGTGATGATCGCACCAACTGTTTGAATCTCACCTCTGATCATCACAGTACAGCTCGTGACGCTGACATGATTTGGATTCTGCCGAAATTTGTCATGAATATGTCAGTGACATTTTGCAGAACTGATCACAGTAAAGCCGGTCTCATGGTACAGTCGTCAACTCGTACGACTTAACAACATGCCCGTCATGGGTTCAAGCCCCAAATAGACCGTGCCGCCATATGTAGGACTGACTATCCTGCTATGGGGGGAAATCAATAAGTCACTGAAAGCCAACCCCACAAGTGTGTTGGCAGGCCTTGACCGGCATCGGTTGTTGAGCCAAAGAAGAAGAAGAAGAGATCACAGTAAAAAAAAGTCATTACTTTGTGACTGCCCAAGCGATGGTCAAAAAATTTAAAAAAAACTGTTTTGTCACGCCAAACGTTTTGAGTATCGCCTCTAGTCATCCTTATTGAGTACGTGACGCAGAAATGGATGTTGTTTCAGCCAGATTTTTGTATGATATTGACAGTGACATTTTGCAGCACTGAGCAGTTTCATGAAAAACCCCGCGCATGTTGTGTGTGTGTGTTTTATGTTGCTTTTTTTCTATTACCAGCAATGATGGGAGAGGAGGAAACTTGGGGGAGGAGTGTATCGATGAAAGCAATCGAAAAGAATGACGCTTTGCTACGATTTACAGAGTGTGTGACAAACAAAATTTGCCGGAACTTACCGGATCCTAAAATTAAAGAGAAGAGAAAGAAAAAGCAATAAACATAATACAATATTTACAATCAGGGAGCAGTGTCGGAGAGATAGAGGAGAGCGAGGAATAAGGAGAGGAGGGAGCTTTTTGGTGAGCAGAAATCAAATTCGGAGCATTCGGGTTACAATTGTAAGTGTGTGTATTGCACCAAACGGAAACGGAACGACGGACGCCACGGTACAACATCGAATACGGGAGTGGCGCACAAGGACGGTTCAACACAAACAGCGATCTCGATACCACTAAAGACACACAAACACACAAACGGACACATACACAGAGACGGACAGATACAAACACATACAAAACACACGTTCGAAACAAACATGCGAACTGAATTGCCATGTACAACGGACGGAAAACGGGAAGATTTTGTATGGCGAGATTTTGAGCTATTCCGAAGTGGCGAAGCGCTCTTCGCTCTTTATCATCTCGCCAGCCAGAGTGGGGTTTGATTTTCGGGTGGCGATTTTGTTGGGACCGAGAGTAAAGGTAAACCACGTGTCCGGGAGTGCCAAATGAACATGTACACCGGAGGGAAGAAACGAAACGGGTACCACAAAGGTACCAGGACATTACTGAAAACTCCGGAACACGCAACACGGTTACACATGGCTGTGCAGAACGCTAAAATGGAAGAACGTTTGAAACGACAAAAACAACATACCGAACACTGCCGCACAACTCTGCCTTACCTTTCGCGCATTCTTGTCGAGAAATAGTCCACCACCGCCGGCGCTGCTCGAGCCGGCGCCGCCACCACCGCTGCAACCGGCCCCGCCAGCACCGGGGCCGCCGGCGCCACCGCTCGTGCTAGGGTAGGGCGAACCGGGACCGCCGGTGGCCATGTGCGAGAACGGCACCGGCACGGAGTATTTGATTGTGTGCAGCAGCTGCACCACCACGTTGGACACGTTGCGGAAGGACAGCTTGCGCCGGTTGGCCGCTCCCAGTGCCGACCGTACGCCGAGCGTGTTGAGCATGAGGGGCTGGAAAAAAACAAATCTCGCATTAGTTAGAACCGGACCGCCCTGCTCGCCCTAATGCCTCCCCGCTTACCTTGCGCCGGTGCGCAGGCGGTACGATGAAGTACGTATCGATCTCGTTGTCCCGCAGGTACGAGTCGCGCGTGTCGCCGTGGCCCGCCTCCACCTCGTACTCGCCGCCGAGCGCGTCGAGCGTGGCGCGCGTCACGTGCACCCGGCCCGGCTCGCCGCCACTCTCCATGTGGTTCGCGAGCGTCACATCGTTCGACCAGACGTCGAACTGCCACTTGCGCAGCCCGAGCACCCCGCACAGGACGCGCCCGGAATGGATGCCGACGCGCATGTTCAGTATCACGTCCGTCTGCTCCACCACCGACGCGATCGCGTCGATCATGTCCAGCCCCATCTCGACCGCGCACCGTGCGTGGTCGGCCCGCGGGTCCGGTATGCCCGACACGCAGTAGTAGCAGTCGCCCAGTATCTTGATCCGCAGACAGTGGTTGTCGTGCGCCAGCTGGTCGAACCGGCCGAACAGCTCGTTCAGCAGCCGCACCAGCTCCTGGGCGCTGCACTGGGACGCCAGCACGGTGAAGCCGACGATGTCCGCGAACAGGATGCTCACGTTCTCGTGCTTCTGGATGTAGATCTTGTGGAACTGGCCCTCGACCGGCGACAGGATGTCGTTCTTCATCTCCATCGCGACGTGCTGCGGCAGCACGGACAGCAGCAGCCGCTCGAGCTTCTCGTTCTCGTCCTCCATCTCGAGCCGGGCCGCGATGCAGTTGCGCGTGTCGAGGAAGGCGCGCCGCTGGGCCCGCTCCATCATCACGTTCACCACGAACCCGGCCACATTGACGCCCACAAAGATGACCATGTTTGCAGCCAGCTGGAGAAGAAAAAAACACAGAATGGCAGAACGGTGGTTAGTACTCGATCGCAATTGCAAGGGAGCGCCAAAGCACAAACCTGCTGGTAGGCGAGATACTGGAAGTTGCCGGTGTAGATGTTGTACCCGGTCAGGCCGACGTGGATCGACGGCAGGATCAGCCCGAACAGGGCGGCCTCCCAGATCTGCAGCGGCATCATCGCGTACGACAGGAAGATGACGAACACGATCTGCCAGACGCCCTCGGCCATTACCTCGCGCGTGTCCACCGGGAACACGATGCCGACCGTCGGCATCGAGATGAAGCAGAAGGCGGCAGTAAAGAACAGGATGCCGTAGCACAGGTACGGCAGGTGGGAGTCGCGGATCAGCCGGAACTGCAGCAGACCCAGCACCACGGTGAACAGCAGGCACATGAACGTGTTAAATACATTCTGTAACGAGAAAGACCCAGAAAGAAAGGGAGAGAGAGAGAGATAGGGCATTAGATGGGCAACTTTAATGTGTTTTTTTTTAATTTCATAGTTTCTTCTCTTAACCACAACACGCCACTATATTCGAGTGTTTGTTTTTGCCAGTACAATGGCCGCGTCCGTAATGTTGTTTGCACGCGGTAGACAGTGCGCGATTCAAATAACAAAAAACGGCTACCTTGTTTGCGAAACCTCCACCAAGAGGATGTCAACAAAGAACAAACACCTGTGTGGCGTCATCACAGTCGCCTCCCTCCGCTCAAGTTGGCGCGGGGAGTAGAGGATATCGCATCTAAAAAAAAAAACCTTCCCAAGTAGAGATGGGCAACAACTGATTCACATTCAGACGAAATGAATCTTTGAATCAAAAACTCAAATATTAAGAGTGCACTTTCGTTTAATAAGGTCTTGCAAGTTGCAAAAGAAAGATCTGTTTCGTCTTTTCAATTACCTAAAGATATTCTTCAACAATAGTAGCTCTTCTTACTCGCCATCATCAATGGCAAATTGAATATAATTCATTTATAATTTGTTTGGAGTGGTAAAATCACACAAAACGAAACACAATCTGGCAACTTTTGCAACAACAAATACATTAATGACATAACAATCCAAAAGATGGATCGCGGCGAACGAGTTCATCGGTACGACTGATTAATCTCTAAGGATTCTGGAATCTCTGAAGATCCATCAAGAACTGTCCAAAGATTTTCCCTATTTTTGTGGCGTTTTTCAGACTATAAAGGTGATTTGAATTCATTCTTAAATATTCCTTAACATATATTTGTTTCGCCATGATACTGGTTCCTTTCATAGCGATTTTGAGCACTACGTACTAGGGTAACTGTACCAGTTTTCGGCACGCTAATGCAGCAGTTTCACAAAAACTGCTCACAAATAAACATTTTTATTATTTTTCATGAAAGTGATGTTATTCTGGTTGATAAACTATCATAATATGTTACACTATTTTTTATTTGCCGGTTCAAAGCCCTTTTCATAAATATTCGTAAAAATGCAAACATTGCTTTTGCTCCTATTTTCGGCAGTTTGTTCCTATTTTCGGCAGGTTGTGTTCCTATTTTCGGCAGCGCGAATACGGATCAGAAAATGTTATTTTCTATGTAAATATGTACAAAAAAATGTTTCAATCAATTTTACACTCTTACTTTCCTAATACTGATGTTAAAAAGCACTTTAATTAATAATTTTATGTTGCTTATTTTGGCCCGTTTTGACAGCCATTTTGATGCGACGTTTAAACAGAGCAGCCATTGACAGTTTGATGGTCATAGCGTACGGTGCGAATTGGCTTACAAATATTTATTTTTCTCTTAAGTTAGTGCATTGTTTGTCGTAAAATTGGTGATATTTGGTACAAGAAAGGTCATATTATGTGTCGATATACGCATTGTAGTGTTCTGATCAATTTTTAAAGAAATATTCAGCCAAATCCAAGGTGTGTTATTGTTCCGAGTTTCGGCAGGAGCCCACAACATTGAGCTGTCAAAAATGAACATTTACTGTGTACCTATTTTCGGCAGCATTTAAAGTGAAAAATAACCTGTTTATCGTGATTTTAAAATTCCGAACAAGTTAGAATAAATTAAATAAGCATAAAATCTTTAATATACACCACTTTTTCATTGTTTTACTGTTCTGATTCTCTTTATCACAAAACCTGCCGAACCATTGGCTGACAGCAAAGCTGCCGAAAAAAAGCACAATTTATTTGATATTTTGAAAAATACGTAATGAAATGGTGTGAAACTTCGTATGTGAATATCAAATAATTACACTTTCACTACAAAATTGTGTTTTGTGAAATTTTTTACCACATTTGTGCAGAATTTCACGTTTTTAGCTACCCTGCCGAAAATAGGTACACTGCCGAAAACTGGTACAGTTACCCTACGGCAGTTTTTTATTCCTGAATATCACATTACAGGGTGTTCCATGTCACTTTCGAATGTGCACATCATTATACACCAATTCAAAGATGATTTACAACAGCTGCCAAATGGTGTATTGGCCTCAAAATAAAATTTCAATTCTTACACATAATGTTCAACACACCATAAAAAACTGTCAAACTCAATCCAGCTTGAGACGTGTTGAAAATCATGTGGATGAAGTGAAACATTATTGTGATGCTAATGAAACATTTGGCAAAACATTTGTTGAAAAACATCTCGCAATCAATGAGAAATATTGTAGACATTGGAAATTTACTCGGAAAACTCTGTATAGGTGACCAATGGTTCACATCTAAATATATGCAGCAATCGTTATAATTATGGATATTCATGAATCTCTTGAGATTCATAAATCTTCTATCTTGCGAGAAATTATGTATCCTGCTTGAACGATTTTTAAAACTCGTATTTGAATTTCCATACTCAGACGCTAACTTTGTCTTATTCAAACTTCGACTATCTAGGGCGTCATTTTGACGCCACCTTTAACTAATGAGTGGATGTTTGAATCTTGTTGCTATACTATAATACTAACTAAATAAATACACCTTGTGCAGCTTTGAACTAATACTTGATATTTATGAAGATGCATGCTACAATGGCTAGAATCATGAATCTTTAAAGATTCGTGAATCTGGACAATCTTAAATCATAAACAATAAATCCTCATAAATTCATGATTCTTTGAATATTCGATTCAAGATTCAAATCACATTACTCATACCTGAAGATTCATATGAACGAATCGTTACGACAGATTCATGAAGCACAACACTACTCGCTAGGTACTACTTACATGTAGGGTCGGTGCTTGATTGTAGCCTAAACTAAGTCCACCCATGACGCCGCACAGGATGACCACTAGCGCCACCACGCCGGTGACGGAGAAGCGCTGCAGCTTGAGCGTGTAGCGCTGGTACAGACTCTCCAGTTCGTTGTTCTCGAAGCGCAGCTTGTTCCACGGCCGGCCGCGGGCCGCATGCACCGCGTGATCCATCCTGACGGAACGGAATTCTGACCGGTATTACACGCCCAGAGAAAGTGCTGCGTCGTGCTTTAGTGACGTCACGCGCGCACACAACACACACTGGTGGATCGCTTCTCGCTAGAGCACGTTGTCGTCGTGGCGATGAGCAGGTTTTGTTTTCTTAGGAACGAATCCTTGGGCAAACAACTCCCTCGTCAAGCCTGTGAAATGGAAAAGAGCAAAGGTCAAAATGGTATAAGTAAACTGAATGACGGCAGAGGAAATAGAAAAACCTGAATAGTAACACACTCCAACAAGAACGCGCCACACACCTCAGAACAGCCCGAGACCTGGCGGGAAATGAGACGGTCGAGTTCGACTCAACAGTACTCATTGGGTGCAATGGAAAGCGTATCCAACGCAACTACTACTTGACCCGCGCGCTTCACCCGCTCCAGAATTGCACTCTCCTAACGCGTGCGTGTGTGTGTGTTTTATGCGAAACATCATTTCCTCCACATCCGGGGTTCAGGGCCTTTTCCAAGACTTTTCAAGGATCAAGTCGTACACAAACACACACCGCGGGTGCTACTGAGATATTTGTTTGTTTCAATTTGTTCTCAAGTGTTCGGGAGGGAGGGGGACGGCGATGATGATGGTTTCAAGTGTTGTTTTTCTAAGCTTTCGGTGAAGAAACGCCCACAGATGCACACTCTCACACACACACACACACACGCTACGCCTCTTATCGACAGGCGTAGGACATTGGTGCCGACGAGGTCGCCGAGCAGTTTCCGCCAAGGAAAAGAACACAACGCACACTGAATATTTACTTTCGGCTAACGATGCTCTAACCACCACCAGAGCAACCGCCACAGACGGGCTTGCTGGTAGGCTTGAGCAGTCGTCGACGTCAAGTGTAACAAACGCGCTGCTTTCCCAATACCGAAAAGGATCAATTAAGCACAGCTCGTACAATCCCCGCCGACAGTCTGGTGGGCAGGTAGGTTATCGCTCCGGCTTTATCCCGGGTGCCGCGTGAACACACTGCGCGGAAGGGCGCGTAAAGAGCAAGACTGGATGACGATGGCAGATCGTCCGGGGCACACCGTATCACCTACCATCATTACCATGCGTTCTTCTGTGGGGGGCTTACAACCGGTTCTGCCGGTGGAAACTCTCTCGCACTAGAGCACGTTGTATGGGAGTGTGGGGCACAACTGGCACAACCGTAGAATGAATCTCTTTTATTTCAAACTTCCAAAATACAAAGCTTTATTACCACGAACACCTTTTGCTTCATTTTGTAACTCCCGAAACGCTGCGGTAACTGTTTTATTCGCAGTGAAAAATAAAAACAACACTTCCCGCAAATGATGAATGTTTGGCACGTAATTTGACATTTTCCAAAAAATTTAGTAAATTGTGCAAAAATAAAATCACTAATGTAACGAATACAGTAATACCTGCTAGATGTCATAGACTACTGTATGACGTTACAGGTACGTCACAGAAACAGCCCGCTGTCATTACAAGAGATATATTTTTTGAACAAACAGAGAGAACTTAGTTGCGGGCATGATAGTAATACCACCATCAACAAAAGAAGAATTGGTATAATTGCTATTCTCTTATAAAGTCGTGAATTTTGTTGACGAATCGCTCGATCCGTTGCAGCTCCCAGTTAGAGAATTACAGGGGTTTCCAAGTCAGTTTCGAATGTAAACGTTGTTATTCATCGCTTGCAAGATGTTTATGTTTATGTTTATGTTTATGTTTATTTGTCTATCGATGGACAATAATGCCCTCTCGAACCATTTTAGCAATGTTTTACAATGAGTGTTTTACAATGGATTACAATAACATAGAACATAAAAATGTGCACTATGAAACCAAATTTAACACAGAAACACGATCATTAAACTCAGTTGGCGAAATCCTCGGCTCAAAAGCGTCGCTGACGGCGTTGAAAACACGGCGCATGAGTAGGAACGGGTCAGAGGAGCCAAATTGCGTTCTACGGTCGTCGAGGGCCAATGTTAATCCACATCAATGTAATGTTCCATTTCCATCATCATAATTTTTTATTTCTTCAGCATGATTTTCAACACGACTCAAGATGGATCGAGTTTGAGAGTTCTTTTATTATGTGTTGAAAATCATGTTTTGAAACTGAAATTTCATTTTGAAGCACAAATACACCATGTGATACACCATGTGCACAGGTTTTAGGTGGGATGGTCCGCTGCAATTAGTAACTACGATTCAACTATCTTTTTTTTCTGCAAGTAGAACATTCTATGTCAATCAACTTCGACACGACAGTCAACTCTCATCATCATTACACAATGCTCGCATCATTACACAATGCGCAAAACCAAAAACCTTATCAAAACTCATACAGGAGTCCAATTTGCCCCGAAATGTACCACCGTATACATATTACTCCATAAAAATCTGTAAACAGTCAGTAGCTTCTTCTATTTGGCGTAACGTCCTACGCGGACATGCCGACCTTTACAGGCTTTCAAGACTTAATCCATTACCACGCAGCCGGATAGTCAATCCTTGCTACGGGGGACGATTCATTCTAGGCTTGAACCCATGACGGGCATGTTATTTAGTCGTTCGAGTTGACGACTGTACAATGGGACCGGCCCAACAGTCAGTAGCACAATTGTTTTATTTTTATTTTTTGAGAAGCAGAACTGTAAAATTCTGAAGGTTTTTTTTTCTACAACTGCCAAACCGTATCATTCTGGGATTAGTATTAGTGAAAGTATATTTTACACAATGTTGGCGAATCCTTATCTGCGATGTAGATTGTATGTCTTTTAATGCAATGTAGATTGAACTGGAAATTTTTAATGCGCAGTGTGGTACAGTTATCAAGCGGTCCCCATAGCACCCCAGGCTCCCGTACCACTCCGGTTCTTTTTCCCCCCGTAAACAACATTTGCATACGTAATCTTTCCTTGTCCCTTTGGCGTCCACCGTGGATCTGATTTTGGGTTTTGATCACTGTCAAAGATTGGTGTGAATTCTCCAACGATCGAAATTGGAGCTGCCCACAGTTTCAGGTAATAGGAGCGCTGGAGAGCTTGAGGCATTCCATGACGAGGGGCACTTGAGCAGGTTGTGTGCGTCGTGCAACAGGAATTAAAATATGGAAATCAATTACATCAATCGCTGGTAACGAGAGTACCTCTCCCCCCGCGCCATGGTAACCACGGGGTTGGGTGGGCAAAGGCATGTTAAAAGGTAATTTCCATTTCCCCTCCCACTCGCTTGCTGAGCCTGTTTTAAATTGCACAGCTTTGACGCAAAACTGGCACCAGACCTCCGGCAATTCTGATACTGAATCGCACCTGAAAAATCAATATTGAACGCAAACTTTGGCACTTTCATGACCTGCGGGTGGCTGGGCCAGAGGATGGGCAGATCTCCTGCGACAGGAACACGGCACTTGCCACCCCCGACAACATGACAACAGCACATCCACCAGGGCGCGTATCCACACACAATAACAAAATTCCTTCTCGAAACCGAGCATGCCGGGCGCGCCACTCGTGGCACGCGTGTGCTGTGTGTGTGTGCGTTTGTGTCTCGCCCGATCTAGAAGAAGGTTTTGACGTGTTCGGGTCAACGCTGTCATCGATCTTTGACGCAGCAGCAGCAGCAGCGGTAGCAACCCCGCGGCTCGATTAGCGTCATACGAGACGCGTGCGAAACTGGTTTCTTTTTCCACTGTGTGTCGGTTTTAACGGGAGCGGTGGGCCACACCGGAAAGGCGGAAGATGACGCCGTCTGGCGAGGCGCGGAGACACACCACACACAACCAACAATAATCATAAAGACGGGGGATGAAGATGGAATCACTTTCAGTTTCTGTTTACGAGTTGGGTCCGGGCGTGTATGCGCGCGATATGGTTGGCTTCTTTTTTCCCTCTCTCTCTCTCTCTTTCGCTCTCAAAAGACGCAACTTCCTAATGTCGCAACTACTGTTGGGCGAGGAAGGTAGTTATGTGTGGTATCGAAATTGGTAAATGAATGAAGACGCACCACACAGCGCAAACACCAATTGACATTGGACCGGTTGGTGGTGCCGGAGTGCCCGTACAACAATCCACCCATCATCATTGAAGAAATGGGCATCGTTTGACATTTGACCTCGAAACTTCTTCGTGCGTGCGTGTGTCACGTCTTTCCTCCCGATCTCCAACCCGAGGGCAACGAAGACAATTGGTTTCGATATTGAGCGGCCGATATAGCTCTCCAATAAAATTCGCCTGTGATTGCGACTTCCCAGACCGCATCCCACTACCAGACCTCCCTCCTCCAGGTGTTGCTGCCGTTATGGCTATTTTCGGGTGGGTCAACTTCCTTCACAGAAGGTGCAATATAGTGCAAACTTCGTGCGCGGGTAATTGCTACCGTGCGCTGTCTCCCTTGTGCTGCAATCTGTGCGGAGAGAATCGGCGCACTGTTGTTCCAGGGCGGACATTAGGCTTAAAATGTTGTACATCGATATTTAAAAACATAAATGGTTTTACTGAAGTCAGGGTAGCAGCTTAGACTAAATCCGACATTTCAATTATTTTCATCCATAACTTTGAGAGATAAGACGATTATCTGGAGAATTGTGTCAAATTATTATTGCAGATGTTATCGTAGACCAGCTAGTCAACAATTATGGTTCCAAGCAGAATTCAACGACAAGAGGAATCCACTATGGACATCGAAAATTAGGCTAAAAGAACACTTAATAAGAATACAGAATACCCACAGATAAAAAAGTGATACTAACAAAACTTAGAGTACTCACAGTTACCGATTAGCTCAATTTGATTCTGAAAAATGCAGCTACTATGGTAATAGAATAACGATAAGATATATCTTAGCAGTGTTTAAGCTACGACAATGAAAGAAAATAGTACAAAAAATAAAGGAAATAATATTGATGAGATATTAGCAAATAACGTAGAAAAAGGAAACAACGTAATGAATTTCTTTACAGTGATAAATATCTACAACAAAATTTAACGTAATTATATTTGTCGACAATAATAGTACAAGGAGCCGGTCTCGTAGTACAGTCGTCAACTCGTACGACTTAACAACATGCCCGTCATGGGTTCAAGCCCCAAATGGACCGTGCCGCCATACGTAGGTCTGACTATCCTGCTATGTGGGGGGGGGGATCAATAAGTCACTGAAAGCCAAACCCACAAGTTGTGTGGTACAGGCAGGCCTTAACCGGCAACGGTTGTTGAGCCAAAAAGAAGAAGAAGAATAGTACAACATTATAACGAAAAGAGGCATCTATAGGCCAAAACATCTATAGAAAAAATACAGATGAAAGAATTGAGAGTTTTGGTTACAATTAAAATTTTATCAAAACACAAAATTTGATGGATTTCTAATGATGTTATTGGCATGTTTAGTACTCTCTTTCAGCGACTCTTTCAGCGAGATATTGAATTGTTCGGGAGCAGTTGAAACTTCGGGATTAGCTTAGCTTAGTTGAAACTAGTTATGTATTATGTCAACATGTTATTAATATTTCCTGAAACTATAAGCCATAAAAACTGTTTTTCCTCATTGTGTAACCCTTTTTTGTTTGCAATGAATGTCTGGGAAATTAAAAATAATTCAATGAAATAGGTTTTTACCACGAATCTCATTTATTCACACTTATTTTGCTCATTGGCGCAAACATTTTGATGTAAACTATTAATAAATATTTTTCCACATTATTCGTTTTGAACTGTCTGTACAGTGGCGCCATCTGGATACCTCCAACAGCGCCAGAGCACGCTGAAAGATCATCCGGATAATGAAAACAGGCAAACGATACATGCAAATCGAGTCAAGCGAAACCCAAAACACCAATGTCCGCCCCATTGCGCTGAGAGGAGCCACCGTGCAAGCGCGCACTGGCGCAAACAACTCACGCGGAGCTCACTCAGATTTGTTGCTTTGTTGTGGCTGTCGGATAATTCTACCAACCGGCCGCCGGGGCCCGTCGATAATGTAAACTGACATGCCCTCCCCGCCGGCCATCTCTAGGTCCCTCTAGCTCTCGTCAAGAGGCGAAAACGATCGATTTGGAAGATGTGCACCCAAAGTTCGCCAGCGCTCGCGAGCGGCAGGTTCGTCAGCAGCATGAAGTTGACACACCAAAACCGCCGCAACGGTCCGCACTGTCACGCGCAGCGCACCACCCCCTGTGGGAAAGGTTTTGGAGCAGGAATAGATTTAAAAGGACAGCGCGCGCGCCACCAACAGCGGGCGTGGGTGTTGCGTCAGCAGCTTCTCTCTCGTTGTGCCTCTGACTCTGTATTACCCCGCTGGAATTTCAGTACATCTTCGTACGCGCACTTGCAGAAGAGCGGAAGGAGGTTATATATGGCCGAGGTCTCAGGTGCAGTAGTCGTGGACTATATGCAGTGCAATTAACCGAAACGGCGCACACACACACACCTGTTCTGTGTGGACATCCGCTGACGTGGAAAAGAAGCGGCGTAAAAGACCCACCACACCTCCTCTACTTCCGTCTATTTCCTCAAGCAACGAAATGGCCTCAGTGCTTGAACCTCGAAACAGGTGTGATTGGAATGGCGGAACTCGAAATCAGCCGTCCGTGAGATATCGTTCATAAAAATAGCCAGGCCGGAAAAGAGCGTCAACAAACCTGAGCTGGGGTGATTGCACAGTGGAATTGCGTTAAACTTCGGATGATTTTACACCGCATGAGGAAGATGACAACATCAAGAACAACGCCATGGAATGATTTAAAACCCGATGGCGTTTTGGCCTGAATTTCGGGGACATCTTCCTGGTCTGTGTGCGTCCGAGACCGTTTCGAAATTATCAACCAAGCGCACCGGGCGCGTTGTAGTACACAGCTGCGGACCCGCACTATTAATTAACACTTTAGCGCCCCAAAGGGAAAGGAGGTTCAGCGTTAACAGCGTTGGGAACCCTTCGTGAAGTGACAATTGTCAATAAGTGTCGCGTCATTCAGATACTACACGGATCTTCCGCCCGGGGGAGAGCGGGTGCGATATGTAATACCAAACCTCCCCATTCTCTCTGTTGCGCTCTACGCACGAACTAGCGCGCACGACACCCAAGAGCGGCGAGCCGGGTTGAATGTTAATTGAGTGTTTTTTTTCCTCTCAAATGAAAGCAGAGGCACAGCAAAAGACATAAAAAAATAGACACGCATCTAATCCCGCATCTGCTGTTAACTGCCTCCTCCCTTGGCACTATCTTTGAGTAGGATTGGGGATTTTCGTTTCTAGAAATCTTGAGACACTTAATTCCCCGGCGCTGCTTCTTCGTCGAACGGGCGTTTTGGAGTTGGTTTAGAGTTTCCCCCCCGTTAAAATCGATACAATTTGTGAGTATCACAGTCCCCACACAGCCAGGACGACGACACATCGCCGCACTGGACGGAACCACAGACGAAAATAGCTCCACTGCACACGCACGCACGTCAAACTACTGCACCGTGCAGAAAAGATGCGAAAATGCGGCGCCATAGTTACGTGAAGTTAAGTCCCTCAACAGCAGGGGATAGAGTCCACCGGAACAGGCTGAAGAAACACATTGGAGCAGCGGGCGCACTCTTGTTTGTTTTGTACAGCTCTTATCCAACCTTCAGAATCTATATTTCCCTAACCTGACCCCGGCGGGCTAGAAAACAAATTCGTGATCGGTCGCGATTGGGCGAGAAGGTCACGGCAGGTATTGCGTGAGCTGCATTTGCCTTAAGGGGATGAGAGGTGGGAGAGGAGAGCAATCCTAACAGAAATTGAGTGATTCTTGGCTCGCAGGCAGCACAGACCCTAGAGAAGACGCCGCACAGACGGTTCTCGGCCACGGAATCGATCGAACAGATTCGGACGGGATTGACGGACAGCGGTGATGTCTCGAACATACAGAGACATCGCTGGCAAGACACGCATTCCAACAACGCACGGCAGAGAAGGTTTTTCGGTGATCGCAACAACAACCACATAACCGTTGTGTCCCGTTGTCTGTTTTAAAGCTGGGGACTTCATTGGCCGGGGGTAGAGAAAAATATCCAAACTTCGCCCAAAAGAGGCCCCCGGACATCCCGCCCGCACACCCTCTCCAGCTGAGTGTCGGTGTTTGTGCATTGCCCCCAATTCCTGGGGACGTCTAGGGGCGGGAGTTAGAGGGAGGACAAACAAAGCCGACGCGACCTATCCGAGTCGCGCGCTCTGCCGAGTGGTGATATATTTGGATTCGATGTGCGTCTCTCCTTCACGTTGTTGTTGCTGTTGTTGCTGTGTGTGTGTGTGGACGGAGGGCATCGAAGGAAGAAAAAAAAGCAACTCAAAATTGTGTGTGTATATAAATATATGAGACCATTAGTATGCGAGGCAACACCCCAAAACACCAGCCGCCGCCACCGCCAGCACACATCAACCGAAAGTCTTTGGACCGACCTCCCTCGGCGTCTTGACGCTGCCGCACACACAGACCCGGTGTACAGTGTTACTTCGTTAGTTAACATCCTTAATATTACGCGCTCAAGTCCAAGCCGGGACTCCCACCCTAATGGTGGCTGACCAGTGGGGATGGGAGGGGGCTTAATGGACAATATGCCCGGTTTTATTCATAATTATTCTTCAACGTGGTCTCGCTTTTGCGAAGGGTTTTGGGATGGAGTACGGATGGAAGTTGGAAGTGGAGACACTTTTCGATGCGTTGCCATGCCGAATGGACGGAGTGAGCTGACAACCCCCGCACAACTGCCCGTTCAACCGGCCCAAGATATTAAACCGAAACAAAACCAAGTAACGTTCCCGCGCACCAACCCGCGACCCATTAATTGCATCACAACTGCAGAGAGAATGGGCGCGCTCTGCTGCGCGCTGGTTGTTGTTGTTCTCGTCATTTCATCCGCAAATTTATGGATCAACCTAAAACTGCCACTGCAAAAGTGTTTTTTTGTTGCTTCAAATTCGTTGCGGAGTTCACGCACGATTTTCGCACGCGATTTATTGCAATACACACACACCCGTCTGCGATGTGTGTCGCCGTTTCGTATCTTTTTGCGATTGTTTATGTCGTTTTTTCTTGTTTTTGAGCAGAATTTTCACACAAGTGGACACAGCGGACGCCCACACTGATAAATAAGCGCACTTGAGAGTTTGCTGCCACCTAGCTCCTCCCTGCTGTTCCAATTTCTGCGCGATAAGCAAAACTGGACGGGAGGACACTGGACGGCCCAGATCGGCCAGTCAAGAGGAGACCGTAAATCTAGTGCATCTAGAAGAGGGCCCCCGGTGCGACTTACAGCAACGATTGAAACCACACTCGAGCAGAATGGATAGGCAAAAACCGGGAACAGTGGCAAACGTAAATTATGAAATTGCAAGATAGCTAACAGCTAATGGCGGCACACGTCTCAAGGCTAGGATGCCGCACCGATCGGTCGAACCTAACGAATCCGCGATGATTGCCGCCGCCGTAGTTTTGGGGGCGCTGGCATTGCTGGTGTTTTGCTGGAGAACGACAAACTTTCCATCCAGCACCATTTCCATTCCTTCCTTTTCATTTTTCTCTTTCGCCTCCCATTCAGGATGCTCCCTTTGGGACCTAAAAAAGCGTCAAAACCCAAGACCCACCGAAGGCAACAGCAGTGTTTGTTTGGCCCAGTGTAAATACACTTTTTTCCTCAATATTCTCTTTTTTGTCTCCAGAATGGTCGTTGGTATTTTTTTTTTTTTTTTTTCAACATTTTCCTTACACTTTCCCAAAAACAACAACTCTGCTGTTGCTCTCTTTCTATTCCCTTCCTTTGTCATTTCACTCTTGAATGGCGATTCTATGTGCGTCAGAGCACAAATGGTTGGGGACTCGAAAATTGGGAAAAACATCTCCCACACTCTTCCACCGACACACAACTAGCACGGACGAAAGCCAGCCGGACGGCGCTCTTCCCGTTGTGGCATTGCTTCTAGTGGTGTGCTCTCTACGGCGCACACACGACTCCGATCCGACTCCGACAAAATCGGAATCATTACTTCTACCAGGAATCGAAATCCCAGGACGACTTCATCCGGACGACTTGATCCGGACGACTTCGGACGACTCTGGACGACTCCGGAAGACTCCGGTAGACACCGGACGACTCCGAATTGCTATGGACGACTCCATACTACTCTGGACGATTCGTAACGACTTCAGATGACTCCAGCCGACTTCGACTCCGAACTACTCCGGATGATTACGTACGACTCTGGACGACTTCCGACGACTACGGTCGACTTAAACTTTGGACTATTCCGGATGGTTCCAGATGACTCCAGATGATTCCGGATGGTTCCAGATGACTCCAGATGACTCCAGATGACTCCAGATGACCCCAGATGACTTCAGACAATTCCGGACGACTCCGACTCCAGACTCCTTTAGATGACTACGGACGACTCTGGACGACTCTGGATAACTCTGGACATTTCTGGACGACTCTGGACAACTTCGGACGACTCCGGCCGACTTCAATTCCGGCCGACATCAACTCCAGACCTCCTGATGATTACGGACGACTCTGGACGACTCTGGGTGACTCTGGACGACTCTGGACGACTCTGGACGACTCTGGACGACTCTGGACGACTTCGAACAACTCCGGCCGACTTCGACTTTGGACTACTCCGGATGACTATGGACGACTCTGAACAACTCGGAACAACTCTGGACGACTCTGGACGACTCTGGACGACTATGGACGACTATGGACGTCTCCGGACGACTCCGGACGACTCTGGACGACCCCGGCCGACTTCAACTCCAGACTCCTCCAGATGACTTCGGACGATTCTGGACGACTCTGGACGACTTTTCACGATTCCAAAAGGCTCCGCACAATGCTGGGCGAATCTACCTTGCGGATCCGGTTCGAACATGTTCGGCGTCGGATCGGAGTCGGCTCCGGGAGTTTGCCAACTTTACCCATCACTAATTGCTTCGAGTCGCACTCCCCAACAACAAACTTCAGACCGATATATCTCGAGCTCCCCCGAGTGCAAGAACTTAAGCCCCGATAAGTCTTCCCACGACCACACCCCACGCACACGGCTCCTCTCCCTTGCACCAAACCGAAGAGGAAGCTTTCCCCAAATCACGCTGGTGTGGTGTGTTATTTTCTTTAAGCCGTCCGCGATTGAGTCGAGAAGAGCGAAAGAATATTTAGACGACAAAAAGTGAATCGCTGATAATGCTTTAGTTTTTTTTTTTTACTTTTGGATGTCCTTATCGATACTTTTTCATTCCTCTTTTATTACATTCTTCTCTCTCTTTCTCTCTCAGTCTCGAACTGTTTTAGTAGTCTCTCTTAAAAGCGGTAGCACAAAAACCACAAAAGCGAGGGCACGGACCACAAACCGGCAAAGTACGGGCGAGCGCGCGAAGGGGCCTGCGGTGGGAAGGGAAGGTCGAGCCACTCGTCAACGTCAAAACCTTCGTGCGCCAATCGACGTGCCGCGATCAACCTTCCACCCACGTAGAGAGGGGAAATAGCGGCTGTAGCCGCCCCACAGGTCGTCGCCAACCAGCCGCCGCCCAGTGGTACATGACACACACTCTCCTCTGTTAACACTGTTTACAGTTGATCATATTATTGCAACCCTCCTCCCGGGGTACCAGTGGATGAAAAGAGGGAAAGGGGAAGGGGCAGAGGGGGTGAAACGGGAGCACGATGATGTCAAGGGAATGCACTCAATCCAAGCCGTTGGGATTCGTAGGCTGCCCCTGTGCTGCTACCGTCGCCCGCCGTCAACCGATAAGCTAATGAGACACACGCACCCCATCATATCGCTCTCTCTCTCTCTCTTTCTCTGTGTCTTTCTATCTCACAACGGAAGCTAATTAATACATTACACATTACATAAGCGGTCGGTTCTCCGCTCGCGTTTCTGCCATATCTCGCTGCTAACAAGCGTTTCCACAGTTTGGTGCGATTGAGCATCAGCTTTTTTGTTTTGTTTTCGTAGTTCCTTTGCAGGGCTTCTCTCCCTGTTTCTCTCTACGCCAGATCCTTTGCAACCCAACCCAAACGAACCACATTCGATCATGAACTGGGCGTTAAAATGGGAAAAATTTTGCGACGCAAAGAGAGTGCGATGTAATAAAAACAAAGTTGCTGTCTTTCTCGCTCCAGCCCCAGCACAGCACAATGATTGATGAGCTGATCGCAATCATAAAAAAAACAAACAAAAACACACACATACACACACAAACAAGATCGTTCTGTGTTTTAAAATGCACAAGCTTGCCTAATTTGCTCGTTATTTTTGTAACACGCTGCTTCTCCTCATCGCGGTTCAGGCAACGCGAGCAGCAAATGTCAAACGTGATGTGTGTGTGTGTGTGCTGAGGGGAGCCGATACAACCGGGGTGGGTCGTCTCAAAGGCTAGGCAAAACCAACAAAATATCCATAAAACGATACTCGGATGCTCGTTCGAGTGATTTAAAAAAGAAACACAAGATGATTCAAATAAATATTTCTCCATCGCATAAATCTCCGCTGCTTACGCAGCATACAGGTGTAATCACACACACACACAGGAACGAGGGCACATAAAATTTAGCAAAAGTCGTTCTTTTTGCTGTCTTTCAACACCCCGGAGACTCTCGCTCTTCCTCGCTGCCCCTGACGCACCGTTGTCACTCGGCGAAAGAGACGACGGCGAATGACGCAACCTGGGTCGCCGCCGCGTTCTAACGGACAGATTTTGGTTTTTTAACTTTTCCAACCAAACTTCGGCAGGCAAGCAGGGGAGGAAAAAAGTATTGGGGCGACACTCAAACGCCTTCCCAAAAAAAACTTTGCGCAAGCAAAATCGGAAAGCAAAAATGCGAGCAAAACCCGGTTCATCCGGCATTCGGCTCTCGGTTTGACTAGCCTGGAAGCAGGAAGGATTCGCTTTTCAGGTGGGAAAAACGAACAGTGCGGAGGGGAATAGCATGTTAAAATGTTCCAACATTTTCTTACACTTGAAATGATGATCATCACCTGAAGGCCGCACACTCCCGCAACGGATGATGGATGGATTTGATTTTACGAGCGCAGGCGGCCTGTGCGAGAGCTAACGAAAATTGTGCATTTACATTTCCTGCGGCTTTGGGAAGAGTAGCTAGCAGGCGCACGGGATATGTGTGGCGAAAGAAAAATTTAATTTTCCGTCTGCGGTAATTGTGTTTAGAAGAAGGAAATAATCCCCCACCCCAGGAAGCTGTCGGAGCAAATCGTAAAAGTGCAGGAACTTTCACTTAACGGCGCGTTTACAGCGGGCGACCTGCACTACTGAGTGTTTTGAGGGCGGGCGGCTGGCTTCGGGGTTGAATTTGATTTAGAAGTTTTCATTACCATTTTTATCTCTGCAAATGGTGTGTGCGAACTGTGCAGTGTGCCGTCGCGTAGCCGCCATGCGCCAAGTTTGGTCGTGCGATTTATGCTAGAATGCGTTTATGCATCTTCGCCGGAAGCGACGTTATTGGCAATAAAAGTGTTGTGCGCCGCAGTCCAAAGCCGAACACACTTTCTTTTCTGCATTTCCTAGTAGAAAGCCCTCCGCCGGAAGAGGTTAATGTGATTTTATGGTTCTTGTTGCTGGTGGAATTTGCATGACAGCTACGCACGCAATCCGATCGCATCAAATGCGTCAATCTCAAAAACTAGATATTCTTAATATTATTAGGCGCACGTAATGACCGCATGTATTCCCGGGTGTATTGAGGCGAAAGAACTCCGCAGGAGCCAAAGCCTCGCTAAACTATTCTTACAACATTCCCGGGTGTATGCGATATTTTATGGCGCAGAGCGAAGCTTTCCACTTGAATGATATCAAGATTTTATTGGGTCTCAAAAACACTTCAAACGCTCATTTCTTACGCTTTGAGAAATTACAACTGCATTTATGCAAAATGCGCGAATGGTAGAGGAGACGCCCGCTAATATTGAACGAAATCGTAGCCTTTTACATTTCATTAGACCGACCCCCAACACATTTTAACTCCGGTTTGGAGCTAGATACATGAAAATTTAAAGGATTTTAATTTAAGATTAAATATAAGATTAAATAGCGGACAAAAACAGCTGCCACAGTCCTCGATTTCAACAGCCAGCTCGTCTCTCAAGAAGATTTTATTTACTATCATTATTATTCAATGGCTAATCTTGCATGAACCATACCCAAGGAACATTTTAAATCTTATCATAGTTTTAACGATGTTGCTACGGAAATTTCATTAAGCCTTCTTTTTTCATTTGAAAGTCGTGTATGGCCTCATAAGACTAAAATAAAACTAACTTAAGACTGAAAGGGCCCATCTACAGAACTCTGTTAAGACTACTAGTTAAAACCATTTATAGACCTTTAAAACGTGAGGCGCTAATAAACTATCAAAATTACAACATATTGCTATGGATATGTTCTTGAGATGGCAATGAAGCATTGAATATGAAGTCATAATAATGGTTGAGAATTATTTGCGTATTTTTATGTTGTATTGATATTTTTTCTGATGATCTCGCTCGCGTACGAGCAGAAATCCATGCCAAGAAAATTTCATTGTTGAAATACATTATAATAATTTGAAAAATATCGAAGCGCCTCAAATAATATGCAGCTTTTTATTTTGAAAATAGATTATTAAAAAATACAGATTCGTTTTAAACGACATCAATTTGCACCAAAAGGAGTGTCGTATTAAAAATGAGGTGAAGGTCGTTTTGGAAATTGCCATTTTTTTCTATTTGTCATGTAAACTATGATTTTGTTTATCAAAATATCAACATGGCTGACACATATTGGCATGGCTTACACAAATGAAAAATCATATTAATAAAAATTGATTCCATTGGCTTAAGATCAGAAGGACTTTCCGGATCACAAGTTTAGTTGATTTGTAATGCAATATGTGCTAAGATCTAAGACAGCACATAGCTATATGAACCGCTTGTGCAGATTAATCAGTTTTAAGAATCTCCTCGTACAGGCAGTGTCAGAGATACGCGGAATCTGGTATACGCATATTTACATAATCGTGATTTTCTCAGTTTTATCCATTTTTATTTATTAATTAAATTAAAAATACATCGAATAATCTTTGCAGGGGATAAAACCACCCACTACAAGCAAAAGGAAAATAAAATTAAATATTGTTTGGCTGAAAATCCAGAATACAATTTACGAAGAAGTTAAGAATACTCGGCTTATCAACATTTTTCGTTAATAGCGTATTTCAAGTACAACCTGTATAGCCTGTTTCAAGTTCCCTTCGTCCAAGACTTAATATGCATTTAATAAGATCAATTGATATTGATGCTTTAGTCTTAAATAACAAGTTTTGACACGTGCTTAAGAATACATTTACAGGTTGATTAAAGCCAGCCATCAAAACTCCAATTTTAGTTTGAACAGACAGTCTTATTAGCTACTTCAGCACGTTTTAAAGGTTTAACAACTTTAAAGACTGTTAAGCATCTTCAAAAGACATGTTAAAACTATGTGGCTCTGTAAACTCATATTAAAAAATGCTTTAAGACATGTTTAAGTGTAAAAGGTATGGGAAATGTTTCTTGGGTACAGCCCAATAAAGATAAGTTTAGAGTCAGGGATGTATCCAATCGGGTATTTTAAATGTTGACTAGGTAAGAAATGGATTTTCAAGGGTAATTGAGATTTTACAATGATAGTATTGAAATATACATTGACATCGGAAAAAATGTAGAAATTGCTCTCGATATTTGCCAATGATACATATATTCAAAGGTTTTTTTGGGGTTTTCGATTCGTGAAATAACATTACCATTAGGGTAAATGTACCTATAGTGGTATTGGTACTACTACTATTACACTATCAGTGGTGGTATTACACTAAAAAGCGGTTCATACGGCAAATAAAAAGTATTTAAGTTATTTATGTTAGTGTGAAATGTTCTTTAGCCTTTTACAAAGGATTGAAAAGATAAATGGGACCATTCTGTTACTTAGTGGCCAAAAAATCCATTATTTTGTGAAATGTGTCAAGATTTTTCCAAAATCCTTAGGATTTCATAACGAAACTCATATTTCTGTTAACGTTCTAAATGACCACATACCCACGCAATTACTACTTTTTCAACATAACTGTTATGAAATGTTATTGTTTTACAAAAATTATTTGCCTTTTGATCATATTTACGTATTTTTAAGTGTTTCTTACGATAGTGCCATTATAGGGACACAAAACAGGCATGTTCCTATAATGGTTATGGTAATAAAATCAATAAAAAAAAACAGGTCATTTTACATTTTTTTGAGGATATTTTTGACATGTCGTACTGTTTTCACTGAAATAAGCAACAGAAATGAGTTTTCAGTGGGTAATTTACCAAAAACAGGCCAAAATTCGCTTATATGGCCGAATGAAAAATTTGTTCATTAAGTTCAATAAGTTTCATTGATATTATACAATGTTTTTGATGCATCTTTGTTTACCACCACTATAGGAACACAATACGATGACTATAGCAACCATACCACCATTATTGGTACAACGAAGCAGTCACAAAAATATTTATTATTTTTGTAAATTTGATATGTTTCATGGTAAAAAATGGTTGTGATTGCGGAGATAAAACATATTAAAATTGCTATGTGTTGAAATATTCAGAAATTGTCCTTCCTGACACATCGGTATCACTACAAATTGCACCACCATTGGTACATTTACCCTGTGTTATTTCTTCAAAACTACACAACCAAATTATATTAAAACTACCAATGCAATAATTGTTTAATGAAACGCATGAGTAGCATTGAAGCCTGCAAGATCAAAGGCGGCCGCAAGCTTCTTCCAATGCTAATAGTGTTGAAATTCACAAAACAACAACTCAAACGTTTGTAATTATTTCATCGAATCAGAGTTTTCTATGGTTATTGGTGGCAACAATTATATTTAATCTAAGTCCTACCTTAACGACTACTCTTTGGAGTACTAAACTAAACAAACAATGACCCAATTGCCCTTTTCGTTTAAAATTACGATCGAAGAAACTTTGAAATGTCTCAGAATGATTGATTTGAACATTACGATTTTAGAACGCATGCATAAAAAGTATTTATCTTCATCATAGCATGGGTACTACCGATTCTAAACAGGTTAGTTTTGATTTGACGGAGAAAAAAAAACCCACAGCAAGAATATTGTTCAACCAAAGATTATTCGAGGGCGCACAACAGCGAAAGTCAGTTATTGGGTGTTGGATGTAATGGAGTAAATGGAGCGTTAGTGCAATGAATTACGAGCTATTTAAGCAACAGGCGCGTCACGGTGAACATTGCCTTTATCCTTATCTACACCGTTCACGAATGTCTCTCGAGTACCTCAAGGCAGCATCCTAGTTCCCATACTTTTTACCATTTTCATTAACGACATTGTTGACGTTTCTCCTGATTGTGATAAATGAATAACACGACGATTACTTAGAGCTCTTTTTGTCAGTCTCTTCCTACGATGATTGCCATAAACTTCAAGATTGTCTTGAACAGATGCAATTGCAATCTAATGCCGGTCAATATGGAGAAATGCACAGTAATAACGTTGACGAGAAAATGTTTCCCAAAACATCTTTGATTATAAAGTTTCATTTGAGATTTAGCCGTTTCACATTGACAGCAAGCCTACATTTAGGAAGCATTGTGCGCCTGTGATATCAAAAGCACATATCGCATGGTAGGATCTATGTAACGTGTTGCGAATAATTTTAAAGACCCGTTTATTGTAACGCTATTGTATTGTGTCCGACCTATATCAGAATTTACTGGCATAGTAATATGTTGTTGTTATAATATTTAAAGATGTTTTGGACCTCTTAGGCTCTCTTTCGTCTCTGTTAAGTTGTAACTTAAAACTTTCTGCCACAGGTACGTCACACTTTACTGGTTAGTCAAATCTGCCCTGTGGTGAGTTGTGCGATAACTCAGCCCTTTGTATCATGTCAGATTTTTCTGAAATATTCGAATTTACAACGTGATTATCTTATAAATGGGACTTTTTTTATAAAGATTATTATTTTTTTTTTTTGTGGTTCTCGGATAGAATTTCATCAATATTAATGTTCAGATTACAGGTTTCCTTTAACATTTTGTATCCGTTGCTGTTAGTATATGTCGGACTGGGATGTGTGTTCTACAGTATTTGCAGAGTGCTGGGTATTCGTTTGGAATTCTGTGACTTGGAGTTAGTTTGCTAAGACCAATTGGCAGTCTTGATATTACTTGCGGATATTTATCGCTATGAAGATCTGGCCATGGCTTGATGATTAATTTGATGGAACGCAATTTTTTAGATAATTCTTTTGGCCATGTTTTGCCAAGAGCGTTCTGATATAATTTTTTGCATGTTTTTATTATATCTCGTCTGAAGATTACATGTTCATATTTTTTTCCGTTTAAGGTACTACCACCGATTGCAAGTTAATCAGCTCGTTCGTTTCTTGAGATTCGTATATACAGGCTTGGAATCCAGCATATAAAGCAACATTGGACCTAATGCAGATTTCTTCTACTGAAATAATGTGTGGGTCTTTTGTACGTCCATGTTCCAACGCTGAGTATTGTAATAGGTTTTAGATCATCATATGGAGCAAACATTCAAAAATCCATTTATTTTATCCTGGACAGCCTGCTTGATTTGATAAATATTTAGGGCATGGCTTTGGGTCCTGATTTATTTTCGATCTAGGCTGATGTTGGCTTTATAAAATGATTTTAAACGAATCGCATATTTTTTAGAGTACAATACAAACAATTTTGTTGTATCCTTTTAAAGGAACAGTTTTCTTTTCAACGACGGCTATAGTTGAAACATGATTCGTCATTGAAAATTACACATAAGGAATGGAAAAATCAGTCCAACTAACATCCGGGCATGAGATATTGCTCAACAAATAAGATATTGCTAAGTCCTGATGATATGACGTTGTCGCGATAGCTAAACCGAAAATGCAGGAATTGAATTACAGGAATTTAAATTAAATTCATTCCACAGAGTTTTAAAATTTGAAATTGCCTTCACGGTACAAGCCGTTGGTGTTTGGGGCGAAAACATCAAATGTCATCAGTCCCAAAGAAAAGTTGTCCAATTTTAAGATGGATGGACGACGCTAGAGGTAGGGCAGAAAACGAAAACAACTTTTGACCGGGAAGATCTACATTTGCTTACCAAAAATGTCTACACTTCCCAGAAAATGCTCATTTCCTACAGGCGTCGCGCATCCACACACACATACACACAGACGGAGCTTAAGATAAGGGGCAAGGGAAACGGCGGCATCTTTTTACGGCTGACTGCGCGCCCGCTGGACACTGCGCGCGAAAAGGCAAATCGAAAATAAACTTAATTTTTCGGACACCTCTTCTCGCGGTGCTGCTATTTTTTTTTTTATTTCTCTTCTTGTGTGTGATGTTTAGATTTTGCTTTAAAAAATCGTACCACCTACAAGCAGCAGGTGACCCTTTTAGCAATACAAAAACACACACACACACACACACACACACACACAAAGGCAAACGAGCACACCTGTCCCCCGGTGCGTTGCCAATTCCTTCTGCCTCTTCATTTTCCACGCCACCGGACGGAGCGGCCAGCGCGTCTCGGATCGATTCTTTCCGCCGGCAACAACCGATTTAACAGTTATGCGACACACACCCACCCACCCACACAACCAGTGAGGTGTACGCGGCAGCTGAGGCAGGTCAAAAACATTCCATTTCTCCGATTTTTCAGTCCTTTCACCACAAACGCGGCCGCCTCCCTCTGACCGTTGCGGCATTCTCGGGACCGACGCCATTGAAGGAAAAGGATGCTTCTCTTCTGGGTGGCCAGGGAGAGTGAGAGAGAGAGAGAGAGAGAGGTCAGAGGAAATACCAAAGTTTTCCGCTCGATCAAAACCACCCGCTTTTCTCGTCTCCCCCCACCACAATCTTTCCGCTCCGGCCGTGCTGGCCGCCCGTTCGGTGTCATGCTATAAAGCACCAATTTGTTCGCCTTTCACAAATAAAAATGTGCCGATTTAGAGATATACACGCCGTTCTAAAAATATTGGCTTCCCCGCACCCGCCGGCCACACCCACACACCACTCGCCCTTCTCTTCCCTACTATGTTCCTTTTTTTTAAAGCGAGAAACAGTTGAAGCAAATCGAGGGGTGGAGAATGGAAAACATTTCCATTCGCTTTGCCGATGGAAAGGAGAAAGGGTTAGATTTCCCACCGACGTGGAGAAAGACGGGGAGGGGGGAGAGATGCCGCACACACCAGGGAACGTATAGAATGGCGCCCCATCAGCATGAAAAGGAGGTCATTTAAAGGAAATGATATGAAATGCCGCCAGATGCCTCGATGGCGCGCACAAAAGCAAACCACTTTTAAGATTATAATTATTCCGATAGCATCAACGTTTACACACGTTCTTTTTTTTTTTTTGCACCATTTCCACCATCAAAATTTGCACCATTTCCACCAGCGATCTACAAAATTGATTGCAAGCGTAAAGAATTGCTAATTATCGGCGCCGAAATGCAGCAGCAGCAGCAGCAGAATCAGTACCATGTTCAACGCTTCGTTGCGGTGGAGCGTTCGTGGTTCAGTGCAAGCGTCGCTGTACAGGTAATCGCAAGGTCGTGAGATCAAATCTCTCTGTTGACGTAACAAAAACGTTGGCTTGTTCTCGCTGGGTTTTAGTCAATAAGAAAATTGATCGTATGATGAATAACATCATGAATGAATTGCGTGCATGAAAAAAGTAGAAAGCCAGCCATCTTATAACAGTAAATATTAAAAAAAAAACACACAATCTAGACATGAATTCCAATCTTCTTCTCTAGGCCTCCTCTCTTAATGTCTGGCATGATAAATAAATGACGCTATTTTGTGACTCCTCTACAGCACGGAGAGGCGGGCGAGCTCTCTCAAGAGCTCTCCAAATTCTTTGCACGTCCGTCCCAATGACGCTACTGCTACCACGTGTGCCCGGGCAAGACAGTAAAACCGCAGCTGTTGGTGCCCTTCGCGTGGCGAAATTCCAGTGCACACACGTCGGTTTCGCAATCATGTGGTGTGACTGTCTATATTATCTGCCAACAAAGTGCATCTCTCCCATTCCCTGAAAATCAAAAGGCACACTGACAGAACAGACACACGCCACAAATGCAGCGACCAAAGCCGGTCGGTCATCGCCGCTTTAACCGAAAAGCGTTTACAGTTGTTGGGAGGAATGGGGGGGGGGTAGCCCTTGAGCGTCTGCAAAACAGTTTAGCCTCCATAAAAAAAAATCGTTTGTTTCTCTGTCTCTCTCTGTCCATTTCTCTCTCTATCTCTTTTTCATTTCCATTTCCACTCAAGCGCTCCACCGATAGTTAGCTTTTTTTACGACCCGAACGTGAATCGTCATCCGGACAATTGGTTGGGCTGTGTGCTGTGCCACGGTGCCACATTATCTCTCACTCTCTCACACTCAGCCCGTCCGGAAACGCTTCCCCGCCACAAAGCACCATCCCACCCAACCCTGCGGCTGCGAAAACGTTATTACGCGAATGCACATATATCCATCACTTTGCACGCTTTGTCGCGTCATTTAGCTTCCTCACACTGAACCTCAGCTCCGTCCAGCAGCCACCCCACCCACTTGCCCGCTGTTCATCACGAAAGCTTTTCAAAAGGCGCTCTCAGGGCAGGGATAGTACATATTTCAACGCGCGAAGATAATGCACCGCTCCTCGAACGAGCGAACATAAGCCATACTTCGCTGCGTTACTGTTTGCATTGCACACATGGAGGAGGGGAGGTGAGGAAAGTGTAAGTTAGTATACACACAAAAAACGGCTGGACATGGAAAAGCCAGAAAAAAAAACACCGAGAGGGCGAGAATCTGGAAAGCATTCCATCATCGACCCAAGGAGAGCCGAAAATTCCCTTCAACCTAACCGTCCCGCACTTGCCGCGCCTCAGGAGTGAAACATTTCATAATAGTTTACTGAAGACACACACACACATCCACAGCAAACAGTGAAACCTTAGCACCGTCTTCATCCGAGAGGCACACAGATTATGCAGTTCAACTGTCAACACTGTGCAGTATTGCCTCCCTTACCACAAAACCCATTCACACTCACACCTTGCTCCACTCATGGGAAAGAAAAACGGAAACAGATTTTAACCGGCAATATCAAACACAGACACACACACACATGGAAATGCATTAGTAGCATGTTTGCCACAGTAAGTCGTCCCGAGATTTCGCCTTCCTTCGTTAAACTCAAAGAAGCGACGAATGCACGAGGCGCCCCCTCTTTATGTTTGCTGTTGCATTTAAAAAGCATTGCCTCTCTCTGTGCGTGAGAAAGAGAGAGAGAGAAAGAGAGTGTGTTTCGTTTTTTGTTGTGTTATAAAAAGAAAAATATTGTGAAAAAAAAAAACAAAATTAAAAGCGCCAGAGAGGACAGAGAAACGCAACGTAACACATCTTAATGGCGAAATGTGTTTCCTTCCCTTCACTATCGGCTCGGAAATGTGTCTCCCTGCCCCGTAACAGTACAGAACTTTACACCCCGTAGTAAACAATTGACTACAAACGATTTGCACATTGGTTACGCAGTGGACATTAAATCATAAAGCCAAGATGATGAGTTGCATGTTTTTTTTTTATGGATGACGGTTAGTTGTCATAGATGATTGCTTTAATAGAAATGTTTTCGTGCAGAGATTGGATATTTTAAATGCTTTAAACACACTGAAGATGGCCTCGGTTTTAATGGGTTAAATTAGAAAGCTGAGCTTTAACCCTTTGGCTTACTGGGAATATTGGACAACTTGGGAAGTGTTTTCCTTTTTTAGTTGAGTGTAACTATTTGTTCAATCATATTCAATCTCTAATTCGTGTATATCTCCGGGTTTTCAACTTGGTTCGTTCGTTTTTTAAGCAAATGTTCACAAAATATTTATACTAATTTTTAAAACACAATCTTGAGGGAAACTGAATTAACTCTATCGTTATTGTCTTGGCTAAGCTCTTATCTGGTAAATAGCTAATACAGAGCTAAAATTAATAGTAACGAGTCTCAAAAACGTTCAAGAGCACTTCAAAAGTTGCGCAAAGCAGTCATCTCCACCTAAATCGTTCCTATTTTTATATTCATGATCTTACGAGTATCCTAAAGTCCTTCAACATGTCGTTTGTTGTTGTTCTTGAGTATTGTTTAATTATACGGTGTCCCTAATTCGACTGTTTGGGTGAATAAGGTTGAGTAAGTAAAAAGAAAATGTACTCGCTTGCTGTATAAAACAACAAGCCCTGGTGCAATCCTTGGTCCGTACCACACACGGTGCCTGATGTTGAGAATTCTATCTTTAAAATATCGACTAAGGTTTGCCCAAAGTGTATGTGTGACGGAAATACTCTCAAACCCAATTGACTCCCCAGATCTGCTAGTCTGAATTAATTACAATATACCAACTACAACACTAAGACTTAAGGACTCAGGAGTTCTTAAGTATTGACTTTAGGAGGCAAAATTACAGCTCTGATGAACCATTGGTGTCCATGTATCGAAGATTCAATAATTGGATTTCTTTTAAAAATCACCTATTAGGTCTTATAATCGTCTTGACACCAGCATTTGATAAGAAACAATAGTATGTAATAGAATAGGATAGTTGTTTAGTTGGTTAGGCCACATAAGAGGCCATGCAGGTTATTTAAATAGGAAAATTCATATATTTCACAAAATTGCAACAGCAAAAATGTGTGGATTTGTATAGAGTTTGAATGTACTAGTTAATATGGTCCAGATGCAGGGTTATGCAAGATGATTTCAGAGATATTTAATAACTTTAGGATACGTGCAACGGATTTTTGAAAAAAAAAAATCAAATTCCATGTGACTTTTAACTGCAAGAGACACGTTAAAAAAACTAATTCAGAACCCACATCGATCCTGGGACTGATTCCAATCCCAGACAGGTGTTTGAATTGGTCAAAACCCTGGAACTGATCCTTACATAATATCGATCGTGGAATTGATTCCGATCCCATACCAGGACCTTGATTTGAACAGTCTTGGGACTGCTCCAAAAGCCGTATAGGTCCTGGATCTGATTCCTGACCCCAAAGAGGTCCTGTAACATATACCTACCGATAGTGGAATCCAAACGTATACTGTTCATAAAGGTCCTGATTAAGATTCCATTTCCGTCCTGGAACATATCCTGACACCATTCCAGTTCCTGATACTGCACTCTTTATAATTCGTCTCCAAAAATTAATACCTGAATCTGTCTAAGTCAAGGAACTATCGTTCCAAAATAGGTTTCTTATTTGTTTCTTTTTGTTATGGCATTGGAGAGTTACGATATTATCGGCACCCGGATAACTTGACAACATGCTCGTTTAAGGTTCAAGTCTCGTATGGGTCGTCGTCCTAAGCAAGAATTTAGTATCTACTGCGTACTACTTAGTAAGTCTGGAAAGCCTGTATAGGTCGTCATGACCCGTTACTCCTAAAATAAGGATATTTGTTGCAGTTACATTTTTATAGAAATGTTGTCAAGATATTTTCATATATATGGACCTAAAGTAGGACACTTCTGACTTTGAAACCTACTAGACAGTTCTTTGGACTACTTATTGGAAAACTTTCCTCACACGTCGTAGTTTAACATTCTTTAACAATTCTTCAGCCAAAAAATCTGTCGAAACCCTACTTAAACGCTCTGATCGCTTCTCATTGTTATTTGCATCGCCCAATCCTTACTTCACAAAATACTCAAAAAAAAGTAGGCTTTGCGTTTCCCATAGCCTAAGCGATTGCCATTGCATGGATGTAAACGCAGCAAAAACCATCCAAGGAATCGTTGGAAAGTAACGCTCTCTACTGACTAATAAATAATAGCAAAAAAAACTCTGGACATTGATAATGTAAATGCATGACGGCAAATTACACTATTGGTGCCGTGACTAGGATGTGCCTATTACATGGTACATTAAGTCGCATTAGTCAACATCCATGGTGGTTGAAGCGTGGTTTTGGATGCAATAACTTGTAATTGATAGTACCATAACAGACAATATGTTCACAATTTCACATCAAACTTGTCTCTTACTAACGGCATTTTAGCTCCGACACGATAATAAAACAAAATTCAAATTTGCTGCGCTTACATCTGTTGTTCGGGAAGGTTGTGGCGAATTGCCTTTTTACAGCAGCGCTAAATGCTAATGCAGGAGTCCCGTTTCGTCCGACAGGCGAATAATTATAAATTGTAACCCCGTGACAGTGGTGCCGGCCCCTCGGACGCTCGGACGCTTTTGATCAATCACGTTTGAAGGAAAAAAATAAACAAAGCTCCCCCTTACCCCGTCTCCAACCATTTCCTCAATCATTGCAACCATCAACCCGTAAAGGTATTATTCAATTAAAGTGGGAATGATGAGGAGGCGCAGGGTTTCTCTTTTATCGCAATGTCCCTCGCAATGCCGCGCGCCAAGCGCACTTCAATGCAGCGAACCTGAACGCGCGCACAATACCAAAACATCCTATCGGCCCCGACGGGGATGCGTGTAAACAAAAAAAGAAAAGGTTGCAGCAACAGCTCCGCGCGAAAGGAGTAAGATACGCGCAAACACACCCCGACACACACAAATGCACACAACAATCAACAATAGACCGGCAACAGTGCAATCAAATAGCGCAAAAAACAAACCGTACATCTGTCCAATACCTTCCGCCGTCCATCGGCCAGGTTGAAAATACACAGCAGAATCAATCAAATCAAATTAGCTAACGCTGCTCTCATCCCTCGCTCTCTCTCTCACCCGTTGCTACAGCGGGTCACACCGGTAAAGGTGGTAACGCTGAAACGAAGACACGTGGACTGTGTGTGTTCCACTGCAAACATTTTTATATCCTCGCCATCGAGCCAGGACCACACACCAAATGGAACGGAGAAATTGAATTGACACAGCGCGCGGCGTTGGTTGGTCACGCGAAAAGCGCGGCCTTGCGCCGGACGCGTATCTGTTGCGAACAACAGTCTCATCTTCTGGTTCGTTGGCTGGTTGGTTGGGGTTTTTATTCTTATGTTTACGTTGCTACCCCCCGCCCGAAGGTGCCACACACTAACGACAGAGAGAGAGCGCGCGTGGAATCGATCGGGGTTTTCCTCTACCAAACGAGATGCATTTTCCGCCTCGAGATGCAGCGAACGGTGTATAGCACACACAACAGCGTGTACTGGAGGATTTCATGCACGTCTCACACACACAATTTTCCCCGATTGATCGAAACCGATCGAAACCAGAGCAAACAGAGGCGCGCGGCGGCAAGAAGACGACAGCAGGGCCCGGGGGTTTTTATTTTTATATACCACCGGCTACAAAACACTGGATGGAAAAAGAATGTGCTTTTTTTTCTTTCACCCCGACGACATCACAACACAACGAGGCTCTTCGCTAGAGCAAGCATTCTTCGCCACAAGCAACGGGGTTTGATTGCAAACTTAATTTTATTCCGAAACCCCGAAAATACTGTGAGTGTGTGTTCTCTTTCTCCGCAACAGTCGTGCCTTTCCCAAAACTGCACTGGAGCGAAAAATGGTGGCATCTTTAGAACTGTGAGGAAAAAACACACTAGTGATGGGTAAAGTTGGCAAAAATACGGAGACTAATACAATCCGACTACGATGAATTCGGATTTGATTCCGGAAGGTAGATCCATCCTGCATTATTCGGAGTCGTTCAGGAATCAGTCGGAGTCGAAGTCGTCCGGAGCCGTGCGAAGTTATTGGGAGTCGGAGTCATCCGGAGTCGTTCAGAGTCGTCCGGAGTCGCCAGGAATCTTTCGGAGTCATTCGAAGACGGTATCGTCTGGAGTCGTCCAGAGTCGTTGGGAGTCGGCCTTCGAAACAAAAGCCTGTATACGAAGTGCAAGCGCAAAGTGAAAGACAAAAAACACAACGAAATGAAATGCCTGATCACAAGCACGACTCCGGACAACTCTAAACGACTCTGGACAACTCTGGACGACTCCGGACGACTCTGGACAACTCCGGACAGCTCCGGACAACTCTGGACGACTCTGGACGACTCTGGACGACTCTAAACGACTCTGGACGACTCTGGACGACTCTGGACGACTCTGGACGACTCTGGACGACTCTGGACGACTCTGAACGACTCTGGACAACTCCGGACAACTCTGGACGACTCTGAACGACTCTGGACAACTCTGGACGACTCTGGACAACTCTGGACGACTCTGGACGACACTGAACAACTCCGGACGACTCTGGACAACTCCAGACGACTCTGGACAACTCCGGTCGACTTTGGACGACTCCGGACGACTCTGGGCGGATTTGAAAGACTCCAGACGACTCTGAACGACTCCGGACGACTCCGGGCGACTTCGGCCGGCTCTGGACAACTCCAGACAACTCCGGACGACTCTGACTCCGGGCGGATCCAGTGGTTCCATTTTTTTCGGAGTCAGAATCTGACTAGCAACAGTCGGAGTCGGATCGGAGTCGTGGATACGCTCTAGAGCGCACATCACTAGAACACACATCTACTAATCAGCTGCTCCTTTCCTTCTGTATCGTAGCAAGTACAGCTCTTCCCGTGTTTGAAACGTTACTGTGTGCGCTGTGCGTAACGCTTCACGAATTTAACACCCTGCAACTGTGCTCCACTTGCTTTCTCAGCAGCCCCGTCTGGTTAATTGTGCGAAAGAGGATAAGCCTGTAGCTTGTCAGGGATGTCCACATGCCATGTGAATATAGGAGCCTCCACAATTAAGCGCACGCTGCTCCCGGAGATGGTTCTATTTCCGTCCTAGAGTCAAGGCGCAAGGTCGCCCGGAAAACTCGATTAAACTCACAATCAAACACACACACACACACACACACACACACACACACACACACACAAACGCGCGTAGGCGTGAAAAAATCCTCTATCCATCGCTCAAATCGCTCGCTACAAAGTAGCCTTGCCACAACAGCTTCGCTCCATTCCCTCAGGAAGTTCTAGAGCTGTCGGGAGGAATCGTCAAAGTGGAAGAGTAATGTGGCAGTTGAGAGGTGCGGCGGTGTGGAATCGATCACCTTACCAAGCGACACACACACACACACATGAGTGACAATCCAGACGCTTAATCGGGCATGGAAAATTGGAGCAATAAGGCAGAAAACCGGGACGACGACGGCGACAGCAGCAGAAGACGGTCTTGTTCCGCTTTTTCTTTCTTTTTTTTTCACCATTGCGGATCCTCTCTACGTCCTCATCGTCCGCACGTCCACCGAGCAGTGTGTGTGTGTGTCTCGGCATCTCGGTCAATTCAGCTCCGTTCGCCATACTCCTTTTTTCTCCTTTACTCGACCCGCTAAAAATAGTTCCATCCGGAATGCCAGAGCAAACAAAACAGGGGAAAAGGGAATGGGAAAGGCAGAGAAAATGATAGATCGTGTGTCGAAGACATTTAGCAAACCAGAGCAGGCACAGGCGCTGCTCCGATTTTGGAGCATTAAAATTCTGCAACAGGAAGAAGCAGGCTTTCGGATCAAAGGGAATTTCGGCTGCTGAGTTGCTGATACTGCTTCTAGTGAACCTCCAGATCTTGGGGTTTGAGTTTTTCTTGGACCTTAAAAAAGCGCTCCTTCTTGAAGGCCAGTTTTTGCATTGAGGGTCGCACCGTTGTTGAAGTATGCAAAAGCTTCCAGAGCCCGTTAGTTACTAATGTCCCCGACCGGTGTAGTAACTGCCGGCGAGATGCAGGATTAGCAGATACGAGTGACGAGAGTAGCAGAGAGGTCATTATCAGCAATAATACCACCATCATCACCATCATCGTTAGAAGAGTTACTCATTCCACCCAACAACTCCAGCACAAAACCTGCCGGACCGAGACACCGAGAACCTCACGACACACCTGAGAGCTCGGTGATGATGCAACCAATGCACGCTCACATTGGAATGGGGAACGCAAAAGGTTACAGCAGCAGTTTCGATTTAGGCGCCACTTTTCATGGAGTGTGTGTTCGTTGCCTTCATCCACACGTGCGGAAGTGTCTTGCGAGCTGCAATTCTGACGTATTCAAACCGACACGATGAGCGGAGAATGCTCTTTTCCCTCCCGAATTGACCTTTTCGGGCAGGCGGGCATATACTGGTAGGGAATGGGGGGAAAGCAGCTCCTCTGCGACCAAAGCAACCACCTAATGGATCGATGTAAACATTTTTAATTAGCTGCTGGTGCATAGCTGGGTTCGCGCTCTGCCGCGTGTTCGTTCGGGAGTTCTCCCGTGAGGAATTCTCGCAATAATGGATACCAACACATCACCCGCAACACTCGATAAAGAGAGGTCCGGAGGTCCAACTTTCCTCGGCTGGGCACCGCAGGATGCGCACCGATCCGCGGCACAGCTCCAGAGGCGCGCGCTGCTGGGTGTATTCAGGAAAACATTTAATGAGTTAATTTTGCATCGGAGCGACGACTTCGGGCGCCTCATTATCGATGGCCACCGTGGCTCGTTATCGCCGACCTCGCGGACACTCGCACGGAGGGCAAAGCCGGTGCCGTGTTGTGTTGATGTGCGCCAGCGACCCACCCATGGCCGTGCGGAAAAACAAAACAAAAACCGGAACCAGGAAATAAAACACAATTCATCTTCATGGCTTTGTTGTTGCTGCTCTCTCCCTAATTAACGCGCGCGAACAAATGGCCAACTATTTGCTAACGCGCGGCGCCGGAACTGACTTCTTCTCCGGGTTCCGCTCCGCCTGGTGCTGGGAAGGTGGCAGGTTTCAGGTGCGAGGTGGAGGCGGCGCGATAAACTAATAATTGGATCGGACATACATCTCGGCCCACTCGGGGCAAGGGGGCGCAATTCCGGGCCGCCCAACAGGTTGCCCAACGATGAGGGAAAGACGAGATACGCTCTGGGCAGAATAATAACAGTAAAAAAAAGAGTTTCGACTAGCATCAGCTCTCGGTGCCTTCGCTCAGATTTATCATTATCGTGCAGGACAGAACAATAGGTCATACCCTGGGGCGGGGGAGGTATAGGCCGCCCACACAACCTAACCTCCTCGGCTCCCATTGTGTCATTGGAAGATGATGAATTTGCGTCACAACAAAATTGCATCCATTTGCGATGCTCCACAGCCAAGGGGGACGGCGCGGGATGCATCTCTCTATACCTACCATGTCCTACTCGCCACTCAATTGTTTGTTGTATGGAGCTCTTCTTGAGCTGGGAAGGGCTTGGTGTCAAGACAAGAGTTGATGAATTTTGTAGCTTACACTTGCAAGTCGAGTACATTCGAGAGAGAGAAAGAGCGAGAGGGAGCATCTTTCCCGCGCTGCTATTTGATAAGGCAGGTCCGGGAGGGCACATTTTACGACACCTACGCAGCAACAACAGAACGCAGAAGGACGGTAGAACGAATCCTATCTGGGATGACATTTAGAGCGCTCCATCAAGGGCCCCGTTTGAATTGTATTCTATTGAGCACTCCTTCAACGACGATTGTGTCCGATTCTATGCTCCTTATCGTATATTTCATTCTCTCTCTCTCCCAGAAGTGCCTACACAAGCGACGGTTCGTTTTTCAAAGAACACATTTGGCATTTCGTTTTTTTTTGTTTTCTGTAACACACAAGCGCGTAATCTCTAATTGATGCCTCATGTTACGACCGTTGGAAGAACGTACGAATTGCATGGAACAGTTTCGTGCCTTCTCATTTTCTTGTAAAACATCTTCCAATGTTCGACGGAATTTTGAAAACTTCTTTCTTCTTGAAATCTTCGACAGGGATCTGTCATTTTTCACATTCAATGCTTTATATTAGGAATTGGAATGAGCCAGAAATGAGCCGTCCCGTGGTACAATCGTCAGCTCACACGACTTAACAGCAAGCTCATCGTGGGTTCACGCCTCGTATGGACTGACTTGTGACTATACGGCTATGCAGTATCTCTAGTATGTACTGGTATTTTCGATCGCTTTAGCAGACCGACATTGACTGCAAGGATTGTTACGCCAAACAGAAGAAGAAGAAGAAGAAGAAGAAGAAGAATGCCCAATAGGCCGGTAGTACTAAACTGCTGCTAGCTCATTTAACCGCATCTCTAATTTTCATGTTTTTCCTATACTTTGAAAAGATATGATATCGGTCAGAATGGGGTGTTTGTTTATGGTGGTGAAAAAGCAATTGAGCACATCTTTAAATATTTTTACCATACATGAAGCTCTTGCAATAACTAATTTACGTTATTTTTACCATCTAATTTCTATCACCGCAATGGAATAAATTACGATAGAAGGTAGATTTTACTTAAATCTCATAATTTTTGTTCATTTATTTAAATTTTGTTGCATTTTCTGCACCTTTCCATTACATCGAAAATCCTATTTGACATACTAATGTCCAAATTGTCCAATAGTTTTTGACGTACCTCTCTCTAGCTTTCAAAAAAGCGACTTAAAATGTATTTACATCGGAAAACTGGTAATATTTTTGCGTACTTATGACAATTATTCTTTCAATATTTTATACCATGCAATGTAAAGATTGAAATCTATGATTTCCTTTCATCTTTCTAGAATAACTCTAGATATAAAAAAAAAGTATTTACTCTTAGTTGAAAACAACTCGTTCGAGAGTTTTCGTTTCGCTAGTGAAGATGAAAGATGTTGTTATTGCTGAAAATACAAAATATGTAGACAGCAGCAACAGTTTTTTTACGAACGCGGAAATACCGGGCAAGTATCAAGCAATGAAAACATGCCGCTGTGCACTTTGAACGTTTAAAACTTCAAATGGTAGTCAAACTATTCTATGTTGTGCAAAAAGGATTTTGTTTTCCCATTTTTTGTTTTATTTGTCCACAACTTTGATGCTGCGAAAATCAAATGCGATCTGTTATCGATTTCGACTATCCACACCGTCTGTTGGCCAAAATATTGGCCAGACGCTTCGAAGCATGGGATCTGTAACAGATATGTATGTTTCGGGTGCATTCTTCCGCATTGCTAACGCATCTGGAAGTGTTACAGGCACGATTCTCGAAGGGTAGGATGTAATAGAAAGGGTATTGCACTGAGCTTTGTAGCGAGCTAAAAGACGCAACAGCTGATTTGCGTCGTTAGATTACAGCCTGTCCAGAATAAACAATTTTAATGCGTTGCATCCAAAGGACTGCATAGTTATTAGTGATGCGTAAATACCAAACTTTTCCGAAGTCGGATCGACTTGGGGTTTTGGTAGTAATAAAGCCCGAATTCATTCGGACTCATCCGGACTGATCCAGACATGACCGAAGTCATCCGGATATGATCCGAATCTGTAAATATTATTGCAAGAAAGAAATATTTCATACATAAAGAAATTATTCTATACTACGACTGTTATACTGAATCGTACATATTCGATGCTTTCTTTGATATGGAACACACTCATCTAGAATTGTCAGAACGCTAACGGACAGCCATTTCTGGAATTTTGAATTTGCATCGCCAAACTAAACTACTCGATCGGACTCATCCGGACTGATCTGGAATTGCGGAGTCGAATCCGATTATGCTCCGGAGTCGGATTCATATTTTGAGCACCGGAGTCGGTGTGGATTCACGACTCCACTCAGGATGTACCCATCAAGAATAATTAGGTCCAGTGAAGAGGACAGTAATTAAGAGATAGGCTCACTTTGGACGACTAAAAGCAACAAGATATCCAAGAACCAATGTCTGAAGTGTCTACATTAGCTGAATTGACAATAATCAAACTACGACATCTCGCAGGTCCAATACTACAGGGCCGAGTAGAATATCTCATCTAATATCATCGATTTTGATATCTCAGTTGAATATCATCGAGATGAGTATCGGAGCAACTAATTTCCCTTTAGGTTGCGTTTAGGTTTCGATGTGGCGAAGAATTTTACGAGCTGTGTTGCGCTCTCTACATCTGGCTCCACACCTTATCCGCGCGTCCGCTGGACCACAACATTCCTGGAACACTGGAACTCTACACGCCAGCAAAATCTTCCAGAAGCAATACTCCCCGCCCCACAGTACAGAGTACGTACGCGTTTGATCCCAAAACCTGCCCAGGCGTTCCTACTCTATTCCACAGTTCTATTCGCCGCCTGCCTTCTTCGACTGCAGGCATGTTTTGTGTCGTTCTCTTCCGCGAAGCATAAACAAAACCGGTCGCATCCCGGGCCAGGCGCAGAACGAAGCGGAGGAAGCAAATACCGGCGCATCTGTTGCCGGGTGTTGCTAGTGCTGCTGCTACTGCTGCTGCTGGCACATAACAACAAAATCTATATTCCATCAAAAAGCCCTCAGGTTGGCCGGCAGACACCGGCAGCATGGGGCAAAAGCGCATTTATTTACGTTAACCGGCGCGCATTTTGGTGCACGGAATTTGTTGTGGTTGTTTTGTTGGACCTGTTTTTGGAAAGCGAACAAGAAGAGAATTTCCTGAACTTGTGTGTCATTCTCGTTCGACATCTTGCACCATCTTGAAATCAATACAATGTCTTCTGCATCAATTTCCCAACGAACTCAAACTCAAAACTCGGAAAATTCAAAACGCACCACAGTTGTCTCAACGAACACTTACCGGGGAAATGAGTGGCCCCCCCAGCGATGATTGTTATTTGTTGTCGTTTGTCCTCGGCACCCGTTGGGCTAGCGCCGGACAGCTTCCGTTGATTGAGAAGACATCCGCGCCACCGAGACACGACGACCCTGCCCGGGGCCGGCAGCAGCACTGAACGGTTGATAGGAGACGGAGATCTGTCCTGCAGACGGAGTGTAGCGGTGGGGAAAGGACATTTGATGATGAAAATATATTGCACCGAGTAGCGCCGCGGTGACACGACCCGGATAGGTCACGAGCTGTTTTTCCCCCACTTTGGCGAACAATTCGATGCTACTCACCACGGGGTACTTTGGATAGTGGCGGTGGCGCCGCCGTCCGCCCGGTAGTAGTTGTTTTCCGGTTCACGAACGAACTTTCTTAACTTTGCTTGTCTTTTTTTATTGGTTTCAAACCTTCTCCTTCTTTCTTCAGACCCCTCTCACGGTCATTTGTTTTCGGTTACAGTTGATTGAAGAGTGTTGGTTGAGTCGCGACGCAGAAGGTTCACACCAGTGTGAAGGATGATGATATCACATACACAGCCGACTGGCCCACACACTCCCACACCAAAACACACACACACAACAACACACACACACACAAATATACACTTGCAGATGCACTGCACTCGGGGGGTTTGCTGCACTTTAAGCTTCCCACACCACCACCGCTTTGCACGTTGCTCTCCAGCCGCCTCCGTCGACGGGCAGGTGCGGCACGGCCGGTTCAGGTGCAACCGTGGCACGTGTCGTTGCAGTTGCAGCAGTTCCGCTCGCTACCTCTACTACCGGTGGCAGACGGCGACGAAGACGTTCGGTCAACCGTGCCCGGTTGCACATTCTGTCCAGCAGGACGGCGCGATCGACGGCACTGGCAGCACGCGCGCCACCCCCGTTACACATCGGGCGGAAGGGACATTACACCGAACAGGAACGGTTGTAGAATGTGCACACCTGGATCACACTGAAACCCACCCACACACACACACACACGGGCGTAATGCACGCACTAAGTCTTGGCCCGTGCAAAGAGTTTACGGCTTAGCGGCTGGGCTGCACCGGAAAGGAGAGATCGATGTTGTTCGTGTCACTCGTGGACGCTCGGCTGCAAAACAAAAAGGGAAATGGTATTCTTCAGAACCTTGAACTAGATTACGATTTCAGTGCACGACACTTGGCTAATTCATTGCCACGCACTTCTTAGAGTAGGTCCAATGGAATTTCGTCGCCCTATACGCGCTACAAATACGTTCGTTTTAATGAGTTTCCTGTGCTGTGGCGGTGGAGGTGCAGGAGCGCGACCCCGATTTACCCGGATGTGTACACCATGAAGGCTTGCAAATCCGATTTCCCGGAGTTGCCTCTCCTCAGCGGTAAAGGGGAAACAACACACACACACACACACACACATACACACAGATACATGCTCATACAAGAAATAACCCTCCGAAAACCGTCGCCTAGCCTACAAGGACAACACAACAGCAAGCATGGGTGTTTGGGGCGTCTTTGACGTTTCTCACGTGCGGGAAAGAAAACTCAACTTCCCCACAAAACAAGGAGCCGCCACACACACACACACGGACACACCAAAGCATGCTAACAAGGATACGGAACACGGCGTACAAGGACACCCATCCCAACCCCGGCAGAACAGGGCAATGATTGCGAAAAGGTTGTGGTGGCGGCCGAATATTATTTTTTTCTTTTCTTTTTTTTTTTTTGGCTGGAGGTCAAAAAATCCTTCCGAGCTATGTGGAGTTGTGTGTGTGTGTGTGTTTGGGAGGGTGTTGAATTTCTCCTCCATTTTACACTCCAACCGGGTGGGCACATCAACAAACAATTCTAGCCTTTTGTATCGATTTCGTGTGTACGGGTTGAACGGGCATCAGAAACAAAAGGGAAAGAAGAAAAGGCCTCATACAGACATACGTACACCACACATACACCACATCCCGCGCCAGTCGGTTTCATCGGGTGTGCTCAGACGAAAAATTCGCCCTTTTTGCAGTCAACCCTTGTGGAGTGCGCGATTCATCCAGGGAAAGTGGAAAGCAGAAGGAAAAAATCATTCCAATCCATTCATCCATTCATTTTGTCTAACAGGAAATTCAAGAAAATGAACAGCCAGACAATCAACAATCACTGGGACACCATAATGTCTGCTACCAACATGAAGAGATCGAATCACAATCGTACTTTCGAGGCCCTAATTTTGAGGTTTTCTGCTATATTTCATTAAATATTAATCAGAACATAGCTTATCGCACACCAAAAGAAAGGATATTCAATTATCCAACTTTATAGACTGTAAAACTTATTGAAGCAATGCGAGTAATCACAAGGAAATGTATTTAATTTATTAATTGAATCTGTTTTACAGTCTAAAAAGTTGAGGAATTGAATATTATTTCTCTTGGTGTACGATAAGCCATATTCTGATTAATATTTAATGAAATATAGCAGAAAATCCCTAAATGAATGAATGAAACGTTCAATTCCACTGGAACTGTAGTCCGCGCTTTAAAAAGGACGACCAATGAAAGATCTGGAAGTTTTTGTTTGGAGATTTTTACATTCGAAAAACAACAACAATCAATTCCTGCTACATTACTTCTTGGAGCAATGTTAGGAGAAGAATTTTCCCTTCTTTTGTTGTGTTTCGTTTCAGGATTGAGTTTGATTTCAACGTTGTCGCCTGAACAGCTATATGGACAGCTATTTTATCAAATATCATTTATAAAAACCATAATTCCACAACTTGGTATTCAAAACTGTGCTTTGGCCATAACGTTCATCATTCATATCGAGTGGCTAAGTGAAGTATTGGAATTATTTGGGGAGAGTTCGCAAGAAGCATAGTAGCGAAATTTAGGCCAAGAGTACCATGTTAAACAATTGTGCCTGTAACTTACAAGAAGCGTGTTTGATAAAAGCCGATTTTGCTGTCTTTGCCATATTACACCTATCTTTTCACTTACACCGTTTTGCGAGCCCAAATAATCAATGTTTAGGTACTTTTAAAAATTCTTCAACAGGAAGTAAACACTTGAGGCCAACTGAAAGTCTGATGCATTTCTGAACATTGATAAATCGCAACTGAACATTTGCTTTCTCCAATATTAACGTACGTTTATATTACCCGGGTTCGTTCCTTCGATGTTCGATTTGTTTAAATTAAATTATTTGGGGCTTGATTTTTATTGATTCTGTACTTATTTATTTGTCGATGATAAATCTTGTCGCTACCGGAGATGAATTACTGGCAAATAAATTCAAACTATTTTTTTAATGAAGGCAAAAACAAAAGTCAAACCTCCAAAATAGTTATGGGAAAAATGAAGTTTTCGTCGGAATTTATTCCGGATAGATTCGAAGTTAGCTAGAATCGATTCCGGATAGTAGGTCCGGAATCAGTTTCCGAAATCGATTCCGGAATCGGCTCCGGAATTGGCTCCAGAATCATATCGCCTGATCACCGAACTGCAAAATATTGGAATCATGCCAAACAATACGAATAAATGAAGGTTTATTGACGTTTAGAAGCTTTTTAACAATCTTATTTGCATCCAAATGTAAAAAAAAAAATCAAATCAGATTCGACAGATAATCGGTGCCGAAATCGGAATCCGATCCGGAATCGAAATCGGCCCCGAAATCGAAATCGGCCCCGAAATCGAAATTGGCTCCGAAATCAGAATTGACCTCGAAATCGGAGTCAGTTTTGACACCTCCTTTTCTTTCCAGGGAGATATGATAGAAATATCATGGAAATTGGACTCAACAGCACTCTTTTTAGACAAATCTAATAGGAATTTCCAAGGAGCCTGTCCAAAACGGGTCCAATTTCCATCATATAAAGTTCACTTCCCATAAGAAAGAGTCAATAATATGTCCCACAGCTATGAGAACTCCTGGAAAACCCTGTATTTGAGATTTAGTTGAAACACTATCATATTTTGCTCAATTTGGCTACACAATATAACATAGTAGTCGAAAACAACACTGACAAACCATCAACTATTTTATACGAAATTCGGCACAGAAATAAAACCCTTCAGGTAGGTGATGCTGGTGCAATAAAACCAAACGTGAAGCCCCATAAAAATTTCACAGCATTTCACATTTCGCTACGGGAGCGGGTTAACTGTAAGCTGGCAGTAAAAATGTAAAAAAAAAAACGGGCGACCGCCCAGACAGAAGAAAGGGCTCTAATCGCCAGAACAAAAGTCGGCCCTTCTCCGCCTCCGGGGCAAAGGGCAGCACAAAACACCACCCCAACGCACCTGCGATAGGGCGTGGGGTGACGTGAGAGTGTGGAGTGCAACAGCCAAAACTCCGCTGGATATTTTCTGCGGTGGCACAAGTGCATCGTCGCACGTGTGCCACACACAGCGATAGACCCGATGGCGATGCGTGAAACAACAGTAAACGGTGGAAGAATGGGGGGAAGGAAAGTACGAAGGCGCCTAAGGGCGATTATTCACAGGGTCGCAAATCGATTCGGCAAGGAATATTCGCGCACGGAGATCCATCCAAACCGTCGACAGCGCTGCTTCGCCCCAAACACCGGGCTCGGTCCCCACACACACTCACACAGGACAGAATAGAGCCATTTCTTGGAGGAGTGTGTGCCATTTCGCACGTCCGAACCCGTGGTCGAAGATGCAAGATATTAAGTCAAACCCTCCGAACATTCCGCTTCCTATCTCGATCTCGCCATCGCGTGCCGCGGTGCTCGGCTTCACTCTATCGGAACGCGCACGGAGCCAGATTACAGATTGGAAATCGTAAGACTGAACCAGAAATCTAACCTAAACAACGCCAAACAATTTTGGCTCGAAACGAGACGAACGCAACCGCAAACCGAATCAAATAAGCAACCAAAACAAGGAACGTTTGCCGGACATTTGAAACTATTTGGAGCCACTACGACACACACACGATTGGAATGTATGTGTTTTTTTATAGTTTTTTTGGGAGACAGAGACGAGCATCATCAGCATGTTTTCTTTTTTGGACGAAATCGAAAGCGCGCACGTGGTTCCCTCTTCCCAGTTCCTGTTTTCCCATAAGATTCGGGGACACGCGTGTCTGCTGCTGCTGTTGCGATTCTGCGAATTCTAATTCTATTCTATTAATTCCTGCTACAAAGGGGTGAGCTTAAGATGTGTGTGTGTCTGTAAAGGCACTTTAAAACTCCCGGTGTCTGGAGCGTGTTCAAAGACGTCAATGCTGGAGCGAAGTTTTGCCAAAGCCGGGAGGAGTTGAAAGATGGGATTCATTTTTTTTTTTGTAATTCTGTTGTTGGTTGCTTGTTTTGTTCTAACGCCACACATCCGGTTCTCTCTACCGGTAGCAAAACACACACAGTCACACAGCCACAGACAAGAGACATTCACAGGCTAACAACACCCAAGATGCAGGAGCCAGACATTCGGCGGAGAGGTGGCGGAAGGAGATTGGCTAAAGCAACACACACAAAAAAAAAGTACAATGGTTCCCTTTCTGTGACTCTCTCTAGCGCGGGCCAGAGTGATAATGCTTGGGGAAGGAGGTTTTGTGTACAACACGCAGCGTTTCTTCTTCACCACACAAAAACGGTCTCTCATAATCAAACTGACGCACACAACACACACACACACAACCGATGGGGGAGCAATACACTGTGTTTTTTTTTGCGGGGGGGACGGGCAGAGAAGAAAAAGGAGTTGTTTTTTCCCTTCTCACTCTCTGCTGGAGGATCTGCTTTTTTTTGTTGGGGAGTGTGCTGCAAGAAGTGTGGATATGCGCGAACAGTCTCGTTGGAGCAAAAACAGCACACACCATTATCTCCAGCACTCCTTGCATAGAGTGAGGGGCAAGGATCTTTTAAGAGCACGCACACACACACGCACACACACAAGCACACTTACATAAAAGAGGCACACACACACACAGAGTTGGAAGTGTTTTGTCCGCGGATTTGCTTGTTGTGCTGAACGGGCAGCGACGGGCGCGCGCGTCTCGGAAGGAGTTTCGATGCCTGCGAAGTCCCGATGCAAAGTGACAGCAGCCACAGCACACGAACCACAGCCTGCTGCTGCTGCTGCTGGGTCCGGCGAACCTGATCGATCGAAGAGAAGGGGGGGGGGCAGCACGCTCTTGCTGGATGCTGGTAGTGAGGCAGTGTGTGTGTGTGTTGATGATCCACAACTCCTTTCCGTCGTTCATCCCCAATCAACAACAACAACAACAAAAGGAACCGCGACCACACCTCTCGCTCTTTCCCTCTCTCTCTCTCTCTCACTCTCTCTCACATGGGGGGAAAAGTAACGAACTGCTCCTTCGTCCTGTACACCAGCAACTCCACTGCACTCCACCCTACACACAGAAAAAAAGGACCACCACCACACCACTGCCCGGCAGAATGGGCAGAAACAACGCACACACGCACACACGCCACACGCTTTCCCGCACTTACCCAGTTCGACTACGACGGTGTTACTGCTGCTGCATGCTGCTTGCTGCTGGTTCGGGCCGCGCGGATGGCTTCAACTGTGTACGTACGCGCGAAACGGTTGCGTCCGTCTCGCTCGCCGTGTATACAAATTTTGGCGAGAACGGGCGAACCGAACCGATGGGAGCACGCACACGCGACGGTTCTACGGCGCCGTGCGTGCGCATGTACACAGCAGAAAGGGACAGCGCGACAGGCGACAGAGTGCAGCGGGTCCAGGCGTTCCGCTAGACGCACACAATGAGAAACAGAAAAAAAACAACATGCTGCCATCCATCCCCGGAGCGTGAGTGCAATGGCAGCGGTGGTTGCGATGGTTCTCTCGCTTGCGCGCTTGCGTTTACACTGCTTCGCGGCGGCACGCAATCTTCCCTGGTGTCCCTGTGCCGTCCCGCACCTGTTCGTTCGTTGGCACGTTTCGCGTACAAACACGTGCGCCAGAATGGGTTTGAAACCGCGATCGGTTTCTTTCTCTTTCCTGCACCAGTGGTTTGCCCTTCCATTTCACGCTCCCGGTAACGGTACGAGAAAACGAGATAGACTGTGTCGATTCGTTTTCGGTGGAACTTTGACAGCGTTTACAGGCGGGCAGGTTCAGGTGTTCGTTTCTTGGAAGCAAAATCCTAGCCAGTCTGGCATGCGTGCATGCGGTCGTTAGGAAGAATCAATTCAAATAACAAAGCGTTCTTCTCTGCCTTTTCGTTAACTAGAATAAGCTTTGAATCTTTCTTTCATATGCTTGTCTCGTGGAAAGGAAAAACAAACAAACACTGCCCACCGGACCACTTGGACTGGACATTGCTTGACAGATACGGGAGTACGGAGCACAAAGAGCCGTTTTAGGCCGTTATTTTGAAATCATGCACAATAACATACTGTCATTGCCATCTAGTTTTGGTTCTAAGGCATCAATTTTTGACTCTAACGCACCTGTAAGTCATCAATTTTTTGGCTCTTGGGGGAATCATGATAATTTTTTAAGGTATTTCAGCAGATTTTCGAGGATTGTAATTTTAAATCACATAAACAATACAAAAACCGTGTGAATACATTCTTTTTTTTTAAGAAAATAACGAAATTTTCAACGAGAAAATAACGAAAGAAAATAACAAAAAGTGCTTTTTTTTATTCATAAATTATGTTTTGCTATTTGTAGGAATCGTCCCATCATTTTTGGCACAAATGACTCAAAAAACATTGGGAGACAGCGCAATAATGGTGGGAATTACACAAACACAAAAATTCAATACAAGGTTTACCAGCATAATAAACAACTGTTCACATGTTTATAACAATAGTCGTTTTGAATAGACACCGCTATCTATTACTTGCTCACACGTCAGATGGCGTAAGCTACTCTGTTCAATTCAATAACACAATTTTCGCCTTCGATTGCACAACGGTCGGAACCCAGCTATTGAGGCGCCAAATAGTAAACAAACCTAAGTAAAAAGAGCCAACCAATGAGGTTATACTGTAGATGTATGTTTCTGCTGTAGATTGTAATGTTGTATGTAATGTATGTAATGTTTCTCTATGTTCTTGTTAGAAGAGTTACCTTCAAATTGAAGTAGGCTTTGTAAATGTTCATTCTGTGTTACACTTCCAAGTTACTAATAGTTACTGGTAGTCACTGCTATAGCAATTCCGGAAAATCTCACTGGACTACAGGGAAATAAATTCTTCGATATCTTAAAAGAGACGAGCACTATGAAGCTTAACAGAAGAAGCGTCTGAAATTTCAAAGGTTGTTGTTGTGTTGATCGAGGGACAATGAAACTGATAACCACCATTTCATCGTTGGTTGTGTGAAGAAACGATCTGCATATCTAGTTGCCAGGAATTGCTAATAGCAATCAACAGTTGCATGCTTGATGACGCAATCCAAAGGTAACACATGGCAGTTTTAGCTGTCACACAGCAAGCTATTTGGTGGAGAGGTATTCGGCAATAACTGTTGGGATGTGCATAGTCAAAGACGATTTCTTGTGATAATCAGATTGCTATCTATCTGACGGAGAGACATTATTGGCTATTCTTTCATAAGCAAGCAAGCCTATCCAATAATCAATAAGAAGTCTTGCTCACTACGGTACTTCATATCAGTAGTTTGAAGATGAACGTGGCGCTCTTGACATTATATCAATTCTCGATAATTGATCTATTTGAAGTACGCCTTGGTTATGAGTTAGTAAATGTTCATTCTGTGTTACACTTTGAAACCTATCAGACGTAATATTCAGTAGTTCCCTCGCTCCCTTGAATATTTAAAAACAATCATAACTTTTATTATTACACTTTTTATTGAAGTCGCTTACTTTTGGCTATGAAAATGTACTACTCGTCAAATCGCCGTATTTTAGCACCATTATTCGCACCAACTTTCTCAAATGCACCTTTTGCTCTAGCCCAAATAGCCAGAATTGCTTAAGCAGCTCATTTTGGCACGCTAAAGATCGCCGCTCTAATTCGCCTTTTGCAGTAGATAAACAGCATCAAAGTTCTATGTGGGTCTTTCAAACAGCGCCTAAGCAGCTTCCTTATGCCACGATGCCAGGGATTATTTTTCTTTGTGTTTTATTTTAAAGCAAGCGTCATCGATGAAATAAACAACAAGATTTGTTTCGTTGTTGCGGGTACGCGGTACACGGAGATGGAAATTGGATCTAAGAATCCGACAGGGAGCGAATAAATTAATGCTGGCTAGTAATGCCGGGGAATCGATCTCTCCATTAAGGAGCCGGAATATGAAAAGGCATTGAGCGATTTTACGTCGAGAGCAGAGTGGTTCAAGTCCAAGAAGCAGACACCGCTGATGGTAGGAGGGCCGAGCGTGGTGGGATTGCCATGGAAGGAGTCGAGCCGCGTACCTGGTGAGTCTCCGTTGATGGCTTCGAGGCGATTGATGTGTTATGAGTTAGTAATTAGTTCATTCTGTTAGTAGTTAGTTCATTCTGTGTTACATTTTCAAACCTATCAGACGTAATATTCAGTAGTTCCCTCGCTCCCTTGAATAGATAAAAACAATCATAAGTTTTATTATTACAGTTTTTTTATCGCTTTTAGTTTTTTTAGTCGCCTACTTTTGGCTATGAAAATATAATGCTCGTCACATCGCCGTATTTTGCGAGCATTATTCGCACCAACTTTCTCAAATGCACCTTTTGCTCTAGATTACGCTCTCCCCTCCCTACCCGCAAATTTCCGTTAAATGCCTTCTAATCGCCTTGTAATCGCCGGCGAATTGAAGGCGATCAGCAGTGCATTTAGCAGTAATTAAATGCCTTTGAAATATGTCAATGAAAAATTTCGCTTTTAATTTGAAATTTGAAATTGCAACTGTCAAAAGAAAACCTTACAAGCGTCTTCAGCACTGCACTGTTGTAGTGTTCCCAGATATGAGCGTGAGATTCGATAGCACGATTTACGTGTTATGTTCTCTTGCGTTAAGCTCTGAGCTATTTCACTTTATTAAAGATGGTCTACATTATTCGGTTGTTAAAGACCAACTCATTGAAAGGTGATAATATATCAAACTCATTTCGATAACTAAAATAAAAGGAAAAATGAGATACATATTTCTCCCATCCTGATAATGAACGGTGAACATAGTGTAATTATTATTTTTTTTAAAAAGGTATTATTTTAATTTCGCTTCACATAAATTTTGTTTAAAGTAATTATAGTAAGAAAAATTAATTTAAAAAGAAATAAACGCAGAAAAAAGATCATAAAAATCTGGATTTGAACACACGCTTTCTCGATTCGGAACCAAAAGCGTTATTACTGCTCTATTTGGCAGTTAAATTGGTACAGGTGCAAATTCAGTACATAAACAAGCTAAGATGGCGGCAAGCTATCTGTTCTCCTTGAATCAAAAAGTTGAAAGATTTCGAAAAGAACCCGTTACAGCCGTGAAAGTTTCGGTTGAAATCTTTATTCGCCTTCTAAGGCGACTAAGGCCTTAAATGCCTTCTGAATGCCTTCAAAGCCGTTTAATGCTGGTAGGGACTGTTTCTATTCGTTGCTAGGGTGATTTTTTCCTTAAAATCCAAGTAATCAAAAAACCATAAATATTACGTCATAGTGCAATTTCTGGAGATATGTGTAGTTGGATGAATCTAATTAACGAAATATAAAACAAAATTAAATGAAATACACACAAAAAATCGAAACGCATTTTAATGGACTTAAATCAAAAATAAATTTGCCAGTTAAAACGTTTTTTTAATTGTGCTATTTAATTTTTGTGTGTGTATGCATTGTATCTAATTTCGTTTTAAATTTCGTTAATTATATTTCTTTTCCAAACCGGTATTTGAAAACATAGGAGCACCGTTGCCTCGTTATCCCATAAGGGATACTGCTGGGTTTACAGCAATCGGGATCAACGATCTCGCTGCCAATGTGATTGTTTACATATGGAGTCTTATCCGCATGGGATTGGAACGCCTCTATGGCACTTTTTTTCAATTTCCTAAACCATCTTCGTCTGGGAGAGGGAAGTTTCTGAGCGGAAGCTTTCAAAAAAGCACACGCACCCCGATCGGAAAGCTTATCGAAAAGTTCACTCGACAAGCTTTCATGCATCCATAATTTTTTTTCAATCATCCCCTATTTTGTAAGTGAATTCAATTCGATTTTTGCTTTACAAATGTTACACACGAATTCGCCTGAGAATTTTATCTTACAAAAAAAATCTATAAAATTTGATTTTAAAAAAAACCAATAAGATTCCTAATACCAATAACGACCACCACCAATTATGCGATAAAAAAAACCGATAAAGGGTAGTAGTAGTCGTTTAAACATTAAAAAAAACCCCAGCTAAACCGCCCTTGATAAAAGCCCCCTTTGGGGGTTTATCGGGTCAGCTGCAAATCGGCCTAATAGGATTCAGCAAACTGCTTCCACAAAACATCCCCTCCATCACTCCGATAAGCATAATGCAATCATACCATAACAAACCAAGACCGTTGTGCTCGCCAGTAAACCAATAGGAACAATCCAATTCGAACGTTCTTAAACGAGCCGGGGTGCTTAGCCGCGTGTTGTGTGCAGCAAAAAAAAAAAAGAAGAAGGCAAGCAAAAAGCCAACAGCCCCCGCGCGCCTCCCCACCTCATTGCGAACGGCAAACAAATTACTTCAAACACAACAAATCCCTCGCTGGCCCGCTTTCTCTTCGCCCGCGCCCTCGTTCGCGCACAAACAATTTGTTTCCATCCTCTGTGTGTGTGTGTGAGGAGGGGGCTGATAGCGAGACGCAGAAAACCGTTCACACCTGTACCGCGCACCGCCTCCCTCAGCCCCATCCAGGCCCATCCACAAACCGTGATGATGTAATTGTTTGCCCTGCGCACGGGGAAGTGGTGCTGGGCGGCGGGAAGGTTAAACGCGGCCACGCTTGGGGCAGTCGAAAATTGTCGCGCATGCGATCCGGTCGCACGTGCCCAACACGCACGCACGCACGGAGTATGGGCCGACCGGGACCGGGACCGACCGGGAAAACTGCTGTAAGTCAGTGTGTGTGTTGATGTTGCCGGGTGCAGAGTACACACCGCCAGAGTGGGTGGTGGTTTTCGGTGAAACAATCCGCCGCTCCCATTGCACGAAACATCTTCACGCGCGTCTCTCCCTCCCCTTCTCTCTCTCTCTCTCTCTCTCTCTTCTCCCCTGCACTGCTTTTCCTGCAAGAGTGTGGCTGTGTGTGCGGACGGTTGGGCGAAAGGCAACCCCTCCTGTCTGTAAGGAGGGAGCGTGCGCGCGCCACAGACGTTGCTGGAGCGTGTGTGCGTGTGTGTGTGTGTGCTCACAGGTGGAACCGCACACCGCTCCCGTGGCCCCCCGTGCAGGGTGGCGAATTAGGGCCCCAGTGCAGTGAGTCGGCGAAGTCGAGATGAAGTGAAATTGTTTATAACGCCAGCCCGTCGCCCGTCGCCGCCAACGGTTGCTGGGCCAATAGTTGCCGCCAGCTCCCCTGCAATCAACCGCCAGCGTCGACACCGTCACAGTTGGTGCAGGTTGTACCAGTGGGCAATCGCTCGCCAATCGCAGAACGCGCACAAAAGCGGATCATCGAGCGACCCGTTCCATTCCATTCCCTTACGCAAAGCTTTTGCGAGTGAGTGACCGTGTGCAATTACAATTCGTTTGTTTTTTGTTTGTTTTATTTGATTTTTGAAATTGAAGATAAAAAGTTTTCAAAACCACACACACATACACACACAGGCGAGCGCGGAGACAGTGACAAAAGTTTGGGTGCGCCGAAAAGAAGCTGACCAGTGAGCGCGTGTGTGTGTCTCTGCTCTGGCGCGTGTGGTGCAGCAGCGGCGTGAATTGCATTTGCACCGAGCGATCGGGTTGCCTCGTATCCCAAAAGTAAAAGAGCCTCTCCACGGGTGAATTTGCAGAAATTAAAAAAAAAAACCCCCAAAGAAACGGTGCTTCGCAAAACTCCGCTCCGCTGAATGGGTTGCCGCGGCGGGAACGCGCACCGTGTGCCGATCGATAGTCCCAGTAGGGCCGGGGCGTTCAGCGTCGTAGACGGGCAGTAACGTCGTCGCCACCGACCCTGCTCCGCTGCATCAATCAAACAGGCGCGTTTCCGGTGAGACCCTTTGTGGCAGCAAACTCAAGCGCCCCTCTTCCCGGGGTTACCCGACGACTGGCGACCAGCGAGCGAGACCAGCGAGAGTCAGCATGACGTCGGTGGACAGCGACAGCAACGTTCCGGTGGATCCAAGGGTGCAGGTAATTCAGTTCCCACACACACACACATAAACACACGTTCAGATTGAATGCAATTTGTGTAACGATGCGGGATGGATGCGCTTCATCGACAATGCGAAGAGAATGGGATAGACAAAATTTGCTTCTCTTCGTTTTCCCGCATTACATGGAGCTTAATAGTTGCTATTTGGATGTCTTTGGTACCAAGTGTAGTAATCGCAATTATGTGTATCAATTTTACTTAATGTGAAGACTACCAAAAGGACTTTTTTCTGCTACTTTTTATACGATAACGATGGTCGTACCAAGGGGTTGAAAAGTGCACAATTTTAGACAGTTTTTTTAAGGTTATAGGGTACTCTCAATGAAGGATATGGGTCGGGTCAGCATTTATAGCAAATGTCCTTGACACTTTCGACCAAATCTGGTCGTCAGGCCGTCTGTGCTAATCGGGCAAGTCTCTTCGCTAATCCTTTTCACATTCTGTTGGTTGTTGGCCAGTACTGGCGTTAGGTTTCAGCGGTATCAAAGGGACGTCCTGAGCTTTGGCCAAATCACTGCTGCATGCGGCAGAGCAGTGAGATCATCCTAAACGCACATAGAAATCGGTGCCAAAATTGTTTTTTTTTGCATCTTTTCCCTATTGAACACACCCCGGACGGGTGCATCAGCTTTAAAGAAACTCCATTGCCGAGATGCTTATAGGTGTTTGGAATATGTGATGTGGGCTCTGGAACGCTCCCACGATTCCGATCCAACTCCGGCTATTTTTAGTCCGATTCCGACTACGGAAAAATCGGAACCATTAGTTCTGCTGGGAGTCGTATGGAGTCGTTCGGAGACGTCTGAAGTCGTCCGGAGTCCTGCGGAGTCGTCCGGAGTTGAAGTCGTGCGGAGTCGTTCGAAGTCGGAGTTGTTCGGAGTCGTCCAGAGTCGATCGGAGTCAACTGGAGCCGTCCGGGGCAATGTGCTTGTTGTAAAGCATTTAATCGTTGTGCTTTCTTGCCTTTTACTTTGCACGTGCATTTCGTTTACAGGCCTTTGTTTCGCAGACCGTCTCCGGAAAACTGCAACTCCAACCGATTCCAAACGACACCGACTGCGTGGGACTCCGGTGGACTCTAGACGACTCTGAGCGACTCTGGACGACTCTGGACTAATGATGAGTAAAGTTGGCAAAAATCCTGAGTCGACTCCGATCCTACTCCAGTAATATCTGAACCAACTCCGGAAGGTACGTCTGCCCAGCATTATCCAGAGTCGTTCGGAATCATCTGTAGCCATCCAGAATCGCCCGAAGTAATCCGGAGTTGCCCGGAGTCGGAGCCGTCCGGAGTCGGCCAGAGTCAATCGAAGTCGTCCAGAGTCGTCCGGGGTCGTGCGGAGACGACAAGAGTTGGAGTTATTCGGAGTCATTCGGAGTCGTCCAGAGTCGATCGGAGTCTACTGGAGCCTGTCCGGTACAATGCGCTTGTGATCAGGCATTTCTTTTCGATGTGTTTCTTTGTCTTTCACTTTGCGTGCGCATTTCGTTTACAGGCCTTTGTTTCGAAGGCTGACTCCGGAACACTCCGACCCCAGCCGATTCCGGACGACATCTGGAGTCGATGAGTCTGGGCGATTCCACACGACTCCGGACTACTCCAATTCCGGACAACTTCGTACGACTCCGGACAACTCTGTGCGACTCCGCACAACTCCGTGCGACTCCGAACGACTCCAAACGGCTCTGGGTGACTCTGGACGATTCCACACGACTCCGGACGACTCTAGACGACTCCGGGTAACTCTGGACGACTCCAGGCGAATCTGGACGACTTCAACTCCGGGTGACTCCGAACGACTCCAGACGACTTCGGACGATCCCGGACGATTCAACTGCACTCTGAACGACTTCGGATAATGCTGGGCGGACCTATCTTCCGGAGTCAGTTCCGAAATTATCGGAGTCGGATTGGAGTCGATTTTGGATGTTTGCCAACTTTACCCATCACTAGTGTACATAAGTGATAAGTCACTGAAAGCCAACCCCACAAGTGTGATGGCAGGCCTTGACCGGCATCGGTTGTTGAGCCAAAGAAGAAGAAATGTGCAGGAACTGTTGGCATTCAATAAGGTGCTAGACATCGTCCAGATATGGCCACAACTTCTTAAAACTCGGTTTCAGCAGAAGAGTTTTTAAAACTAAAATTCATTTTCACTGTATTTCGTTCTGCTGGTTTGCAAACGGTGGACACGTTCCTTTACCATTTCTTTTTCAGTTTGTATAACTAACGAATATTAACGATTACTATTCTCGTCGAACATGTTTGGATGGCCTAAAAAAATAAAAATAAAAAAACAAAACTGTCAATACCATTACAGATCGAGCTGGAGAAACTGAACGAAGCAACCGACAACATCAACAAATATGAGGTCGATCTGGACGTAAGTGAAGATCACACACACTATTTTATCTCCATTTTCCACTGAAAAATGCTTTCCCGCATTCTTTCTCACCCTGCCAGGAAGCGAAAAACGAGTTCCGCGAGCTGCTGCGGGAAAGTGCGGAAAAGATAAAGGCGGTCGCGAAAAAGGTCGGCAACTCGATCGACGCAGCGAAACCGTACTACGAGGCGCGGCTGTACGCATCCCAGGTAAGGAGGGTATCTAAAAAGAGTCAAACACATAACCAAAAAAGAAAAGAAGAGGGATTAAAACAAACAAATATGTGCTTTGGAACCTTCTCAGCTCGCAAAGGAGACGCAGCAGTGTGCGCTCAACTTCGACAAGGCCAAGTCGGTGCATGCGGCCGCGAAGGAGATGGTGTACCTGGCCGAGCAGGGGCTGGGCGAGAAGTCGACGCTCGATACGGCGTGCCAGGAGATGCTGACGCACGCGACCACGCGCGTCAACGAGAGCCAGAACGAGTGTACCGAGATGCGCAATGTGCTGAAGATAAGCGAGCTCAAGCTGGAGGTGGCCAACAACCGGGTGTGCAAGCTGCACTCGCAGCTCAAGGGCGCCATCCGGGCGTCCAGGTAAGGGACTGCTGCTGGACGGCTCTCCCATTCAGTAGCTCTCAGGTTTATAATTATGATTTTTTGTTGTTGTTTTGCCTTCCTTTTCTTTTTATCAATTTTGTTTTTCTCCTCCCCACGCCTTGTTTGTCGTTTGCGTTTTCTTCGGTTAGCTAGTTTCGATATCCGGCGCAATCTTTTGTTGATGAACATTATTGCTTACCAGCACGAGTTGCTGTTCCTGTAAGTATTTTTTTTGTTTTTGTTTTGTCAGCTTTGTGCAGCGGTACACTTAGAGCTGTCGAGTTGTCGAACTAGAATAATGTTACTGTGCTCGCGGGTTCTAAGCAGTGCTGCAAAATGTCATTGTCAATGTTATATAAAAATCTGACTGAATCAGAGGTGATACTCAAAACGATTGGAGTGACAAAACATGCTTCGTGACATTTTTGCAACCATTGCTTGGTCATTCACTATGTCATGACTTTTTTACTGTGATCAGTTCTGTAAAATATCAATGACATAGGCATGACAAATTCCGGCTGAAACTGAATCACGTCAGCGTCACGAGCTCTACTGTGATGATCAGAGGTGAGACTCAAACAGTTGGAGCGACCATCACATTGCTTGATGACATTTTGTGCAACCAAATTCTTGGTCAGTAACTTGGTCCTGACATTTTGAGTCGGTGATCATCCCGATAGTGATGGGAGATATGCGGTGCGTGCGAGAGGTTCGAAGAAACAAAATGGGGATGGTTCTTTCCTCTATTTGACCAGACAGACCCGTCAAATCAGACAGAGCGAGAAAGCATGTTCATTTTGGAACACACGCCAAGTATATTCCAAGAATGTCGTTATTATCATAGGGAGAAAATGTCATGACCAAGTGATTGATGAAGAGTTGTGTGCTAAACAAAATGTCACCAAGCATGTGATTGATCCTCCAGCGAACAGTTTGAGTCGCACTCCTGATCATTACAGCTGTGTATGTGAGCTGACTTGAACTTCGTTTCAGTCATGAGTGTTGGTCACTGAAACAGTGGCATTCGGCAGCACTGTTCACAGCCAGAAAAAGATGATTATCATGATTATGCTTGTGACGCCATTAAGCTTAGCTTGTGAGTCAGAGTATCGCAGTTGACTAAAGCGCTTGAATGTCATGACGCACTTTCATTGAGTATCAGCAATGAGCATCAAGCTACCACGGATATGTTCATTGTTTTCGTTGCTGATAATCTCGTGATGCTCATGACATTTTGCAGCACGGGTTCCGAGTAATTGCTCATAAAAAAAATCCATCCACCCAAATTCCAGACCGTACTACGAGCTGCGGGCCAACTACAACGCGGTGCTGCTCGAGCAGAAGCAGAAGGTGGTGGAGCTCGAGACGAAGGTGGCGGAATCGAAGCTACGGTACAACGAGGCCTTGTCCAACCTGGAGCGCATCTCGGAGGAGATCCACCGGCAGCGGAAGGCCCGGCGGGCCAGCAGCCTGGACGAGGATGGCGGCGGGTCCGGCTCGTCCTCGTCGTCGGCCGTGCCGCCGGTCGGGCCGGCCGGCCACGCCACCGGCAAGATGCTCGCCTCGATGCACCTGCCCTTCGGCCAGCAGGGGCCGGCGACCCTCGGCACCGACCACCGGCGCATCGACAGTGCCGACGAGTACCTCGAGTTCCCGGCCAAGCTGTCGATCAAGGCGAGCCCGATCAAGCAGAAGTATCTGGACAAGCTCGACTGTCCCCATCTGCTGAAAGACTTTGCGCGCAAGACGAGCCCGAGCGCGGAAAGCGACTCGGACAACTACCAGTTCTCGCCGAACCCGACGATCGACGACATCACCAACATGTCGTCGGAGGACATCGAGCAGTGGACCGAGATCCGGCTGTCGAACTCGAACAGCAGCAGCTCCGGCTACTCGCAGCACAACTCGCTCGTGCTGGAGGACGCCCCGACGCCGCAGGACGAAACGACCGACTCGTCGTCGGAGGACAGCCCGAAGGCGAAGACGCGCATCATCAAGATGGAAACGTACGACGCGCCGGAGGGGATCGGTGGGAGCGTGCTGCGCCGCACCGACGGCATTGCCGGCTGGATCGCGAAGACGGGCAGCAGCGTGGTCGGGACTAGTGGGCACGGCGGGGCCGCATCGGGCGGGCCGCCCGGATCGGCGGCCACCGGCTGCTGCTCCGCCAACTCCTCCGCCACGTTTGCCAGCAGCGGGCGGCGCCAGAGCCTGGACATCATCATCGACACGGGCGACCGGGTGAAGGACGTGTTCGCGCAGGGCATCCAGCGCATCGGCAAGACGCTCGAGCGGCGCAACAGCGAGTCGGAGGTGGCGCGGGACGAGTCGGCCGGGAGCGATTTTTTTCTCTTCCAGCGCGCGGACCCTGCAAAGGATGGTCTGTCGGATGAGCAGGTGGAGAACCTACTGCTAGACCAGGACTGTACCGACATCTTTCAGAACGTGGTGAACATATCAAAATGAGGCCGGCGGACGACGGAGGGGTGGCAGGGGTCGTTACCCAACGGGACGCACGAGCCAAACCAGTGTGAGTGAGAAGGTGGGGGTGGGGAGGGCACTTTTCCGCACCTGGAAGAGGGAGGGGGCGAAGCAATCGGGAAAGCATTAGCCATACGGAAACTAGTGAAGCAATTTACCCAACAGAAGAAAAAAATCACAAAAACATACCCGACACACACACACACTGGAGCGAAATCATCGTTGTCCTGTGTTAGACGATGTTGTTGATTTATCATAGATTCTAATGTGCGCGCGCGACAAAACAGTGACGAAAAAAAAAACAAACAAACACAGCAATAAATAAACTAATAGAAACCGTTGGTGGGGCCCTTTCAGCCCGGTCCCACCCGCGAGGTAGTAGAACTGATCGTGGAACATGTGCTTTGTTTTTGTTCTTTATTTTGTCTGCCCGGCGGAGCTACAGCTGCAGCTGGATGTACAGTGGCCGGCAAAATAAAGTGCCCACTACTTGCAATTTTGCATTTTTTTTCGTGAAAAATTAAGTTATTGTTCTGCTTTATTTGTTGATACATTGTTCGTTATATGCTTATGGATTTACAGTACCTTTCTGAAAAAAGGAGAAGTTTGATTGAAAGTTTTTTTTCTAAAATTGATCAAAATCACTGAGACAAATGCCCACTTTATTCACTCAACAGATTTTTTTAACAAATACAACACCAAACGTATAATTTATATGCATTCTTCTGGAATTCTATACTTGAGGACTTTTCACATAATTTATTTGGTTTTATCTGCACATATTAGGGATTGATTCTTACTAAGAGCATTTCTGAGCATTATTTTTTTCATAATAACGTCATTTTACCACACTTGCATCGAAAAGCACACACGAAATCTCGATAGGATTAAAATTAGGGATGAGTGGGGACCACTCAAGAAGTTTTTTTGGATTCGATGGAAAAAATATTCAAAAAAAATTCGTGGATGTCTTGAGTAGTGGTGGGAGCTCGGAATCGGACCTACCCGGTTCCGATTCCGTGTCAGGAATCAATGCCGAAGCCGATTCCGATGCTGGAATCGATTCTGATTCCGGAGTTGGTTCCCGAGCCGATATTGGAGTTGGTTCCGGAGCTGATTCCGGAGTTGGTTCCGGAGCCGATTCCGAAGTTGAATCCGGAGCCGATTCCGGAGTTGAATCCGGAATCGATTCCAGGATTGGAATCGGCTCCGGAATCAGAATCGTCTCCGGAATCGGAATCGACCTGGGAATCGCAATTTGCTCCGGTAAAGGAAACAGGCTCCAGAAATGGAATTAGCTCCGGAATGAGAATTAGTTTTTGAATTGAAATAAGCAGTGTGGGAAGCGAAATAAGGTCGGGAATCTTCATGTGAATAGATCATTTACAAGTAAATTTTTCTTCTTCTTTGCCGCTATCAACATGTAGCATTATTGGATCCAAACGCCTATACCTATGAAGATGCCGAAACCGACTCCGTTTCGAAACCAATTCTGATTTCGGAGTCAATTCCGATGTCGGAGCCGATTTCGATTTCGGAGCCAATTCTGCAGCCGATTCCAATTCTTAAGCCGATTCCGATTCCGGAGCCAATTCCGATTTTGGAACCAATTCTGGAGCCGATTCCAGAATCGATTCCGGAAACTGATTCCGGACCTGCTAGCCGGAATCGATTCCAGAAAACTTCGAAGCTAGTCGGAATAGATTCCGACGAAATCTCCATTTTCACTAGTCTTGAGTCGTTTTCCTGTTGGATCATTTATTTATTTACTTACTCCGTATTTTTCACAGAAAACAGATAAATTCACGCAGGATGCTTGCTTAGGTATTCCTCTCATTATACCGTAGATTCATACCATGCGCTCTACTTATCGTATATAACACCCCCCCCCCCCCCTCCCCTTGGTCATCATATATTGGACACTACCTCCCTATGAAACGCGATTGCAGTTATTCAATCTTCACTCTTTAAGCTTCCGCCGCCAAGTGTTTCAGGCTTGTTTTATTGGTGGCTTATTACTTTCTGCTACTGATGCTCCTGATTTACTCTCGTCCATCTCGCTGTATGTTCCCTCTCGTTCTCTTCGTCCACGTGATCCTCTGTCAATTGTAACACGTCATACTCTTTATACTTTCAATGACCCTCTTCTGTCCTGTTTCAGATTGTTTAACCACTTTTACTATCTCTTTGATTTCGACTCCTCTCTTAACTCTTTCCGTAACCGTATTTTTTTCTAATTCCCTTTAATTATTCTCCTTAGTTTTCTATTACTTTCTTTTTTTTTGTTAAGTTTATGATAGTCTCTACGCTCTACCCTTGTTTTTTTTCTTTTTTGCTAGGTCAAGACTAGGTTAGTTAGGCTTAGTTTTTCATGAATTATTTTGTTTTTTTGTTAGTATTTAATTAGTTTTAAGTCTATTATATTTAGCCTTGATGGCAGATATTGTATTAAATGAATGAAATGAAATGAAATGAAATATTGCACCCTTTATACATCATCGTTCGTTGGATCGCGTCTAGATATTTTTGAACATCAGTTCTAGTATGGACTCATCTGTCCAAATATAATATGTTGAAGCCCAATCAATAGTAAAAAGACATTTCTCAACTCGTTTCGAATAAAACACCTTGAATGTTCTCCACATAGTCTAAATCTTGGTGCTATCAAGAGATTGTGGCAGATTCTAGGTGTTTAGGTGGATACAGCTGGTGTAACAAACAAATAAATTTAAATTTAGAGCTCTGGATAACGCTAGAGAAGAACTAAAAACTAGATGCAGAACTAGAAAAACCTTTAAAAATTAAAAAAATAGGACAACTATCCTCAAACAAGTATAGAACGTTAAAGGAATGCATATAAACTGTTAGTTTGGTGTTACATTTGTTCAAACAAATATTTTCTGTGGAATGAATCAAAGGGGGGCATTTAATTTTGTCACAATGATTTTGATCAATTTCGGAAAAAATATGTTTGCTTATTGCAAACTTTTCCTTTTTGTCATAGTAGGGTACTGCACATTCATAAGCATATAACGAACAATGTATCAAAAATAAAGCAATAGCTTCATTTTTCACGAAAAAATGAAAAAAAAAATGCTTTTGCTTTTGTTTTTTTGCTAGCCACTGTAAACAACAACAAACGTTGCTCGGTTTGACAGCTCGCCCCAATTCGTGCTGTTTATATCACACAGTTCAGCTTCACGTCAGCGAAAGGAGGGAAATCGGTATAAACAATGAAAAACGAGGAAACAGCTTTCCGCTACAGTTTCATTGCATAGTGAAAATTTTGCTTGGCGGATTGCATAACTTTGGTTTGGATTTTTTTTGTGACGCGCCGCAATGAAAGGTATGCAATCCGCCTGACAGCATGCCTTGTGGCGTGAGAACGTCCACAAACAATAGGTTGTGTTGTTGTTTCTAGCTCGCAAAGGTTAGCTGGGCCTGTGTACGTGTGTGTTTGTGAGTGTGAATGTGTGTGGAAATGCCAAACTCACGTGCGCACTGTGTGTAGCGCTTTTCACGCTACACACAGAGCGAAAGGCACACACAAACACACACCGTGTTGCCCTTCATCGTTTGTTGTCCAACTGCTCTCGCGTGTGTGTGTCTGCCTGCCAAGGAAAATCGAAGGGAAAATGTCACCACAGGCCGTGTGAAAAGCCCTCGTCAGCCCAACATCCCACCGAAACAGCTGTAGTGCTGTGACGTCTGTGTGTGTGTGTGTGTGTGTGTGTGTATATGTGACCAGCTTGACTTGTTGTTTCTCGCACTCTCACATCCCATCCCACCGCCCATCAAAATCGCCCCTTTTTGTTGTGATGGATTCCACCTTGCAGGAGCCAAAAATTGTGAAAAACATTGTGCATGCGGGCACCAAGGTCGTCCCGTTTCGGGACGGTACGAAGGTAAGCGCTTGCAAAATCCACCCAACTTCCCCCCGCAGGTGCCCTTTCATCCGCCCACAATCCACTATTTCTTTCAGGTGAAGTTCCACTATCAGACACGAAAATGTGACGAGGCGCGGACGCTGATCGACGACAGCCGGGCGCACGGCCAGAAACCGATGGAGCTGGTGCTCGGCAAGAAGTTTAAGCTCGAGGTGTGGGAGTCGATCGTGCAGCAGATGGCCCTGCACGAGGTGGCCCGGTTCCGGTGCGACCGGTCGCTCGTCCTGCAGTACCCGTTCGTGTCGAAGACGATCCGGGACGCGCAGAAGCCGCGCGAGGAGCGCAAGCACTGCTGCGGCATGACGGTGCAGAACGAGGGCATCGGCTACCGGGACCTGGACGAGCTGTTCACCCACCCGCAGGACCTGGAGTTCACGATCGAGATCCTGTCGATCGAGAGCCCGGACGAGTACGAGAAGGAGTCGTGGCAGCTGAGCGACGACGAGAAGCGGGCACTGGTCGGCCGGCTCCGCGAGCAGGGCAATGCCGCGTACCGGGCGAACGATCTGACCGCGGCCCGGGACGCTTACTCGTACGCGACCGGCATCATCGAGCAGCTGATGCTCAAGTAAGTGCCGCTCTCTATCTCTCTTTCACTTTTTATTTTTATTATTTATTTTTTTTAAAGGGAAAAACCCGACGAACCGGAATGGATCGAGCTGGCCCAGATGAAGGTGCCGCTGCTGCTGAACTACTCGCAGTGCAAGCTGCTCGAGCGGGACTACTATGCCGCGATCGAGCACTGTACCGAGGCGCTCAAGTACGATCCGCACTGCGTGAAGGCACTGTTCCGGCGGGGCAAGGCTCATGCCGGGGCTTGGAACTTCGACCGGGCCCGGGCCGACTTCGAGCGGGCGGCCGAGCTGGACTCGGCCTTGCAAGCCGCCGTCGGCAAAGAGCTGGCCAAGCTGCAGGAGCAGCAGCGGCTGCGGGACGTCGAAGACCGGCTCAAGTATCAGAAGCTTTTTTAGCTCTTTTTTTGCTTTTTTTTTTAAGAAGGAGAGAGGTTTTTCTTTTGGGGATTTTTGCGTTTGTTTCTAGGCACTGGTTGCGAATTAAGGTTTAGAGTGTATTCCTTGCAGGGAGGTCAACCTCGATAGGTCGGGGGCATTACTTCCAAATCCCCACAAGTGTTTTGTTTGTTACTTCAGTTTTTGAGTATTGTTTATACGTTTTCCTCCCCTTTCCCGGTTAGTTCAGGAACTGTGGTTCCATTCTCTACTAACATTTAGCCTCAATGGCTGACAATCGAATGCGCCCTTTCTACGTAGAGCTTTTTAAATGTGTATGTGTAATTGTTTGATTTTTTTTTTTTAAATAGTAAAAATCTTCACTTTCTCTTGCTTATGAAAAGCGAAAGGTAATACTTGGAGTGGAAAATGAAATCACAAAAAAGAAACATTTATTTCCCACAAAAGAGTCAAACATGTTCAAACACAGTTTTGGGTGTTGCACGGTTCCGGTTGAGGTGTCACGCGGTCGTCTTAAGGTTAGGGCACCGTAGACTTAAGCGTCAATGTCGTATTTGGTAGCTGCATGCACACAGTATGCTTATTACTCACACCACTCAGTGTCTTTCTCAGCTCGGTGTTGGTAGTTTCCAAAGGGTACCTTTTTAGTCTACTCGCTCGATGTACATTTCCAAGAAAAATATCCTTTTCCTCCCCAATTGTTAGATAGGTAATTGTGCCATTAGCAAGACAAAAAACAAAAACTCAGTAAACTGCTGGGATGTATGGAGGGTAGGAGAGTAATAAATCGGCAGCAAAAATCAGTGTCTCACGCCGCAAAAAAACACGAGTCAAAATTTATATTCTATTGAACCAAGCGCTATTAGTAAAATTTCAGAAAATGATCGTTTGCTTTCTTGCGTCTTCTCCGAAATAGAGCAGAATAATGTCTCTTGCTTCGTTGTTACGTCAACGCTCGATTGAGTCACATATTCAATCAATCTTGACGTTACTGTGGATGCCCAGGCTTTCAAAGTCATACAAAACAGCGAGATATTTAAGAAATCTGTTCTAAATTAACATACAGAAATATGTTTTTCTTACTCTCACTGTGCTTATGAAAATGCTGATCTACATGCATCTGCAGGACATCTATATTTCGATATCCAAACTCTTCTACCTTGCAACATTCACATATATGCTAACAAAATCTGTAGTAAGTCAGCAAACATCAAGATCTGTACCCCGGACATTATATGACGATGACTTCAAATTTGGCACGATTCAGTTTAAGAAACAGTAGCCCGCCGAAGAAGACCCATATCTGGAGCAATCACATCAAAGACCCTTACAACAAGTGGGCATCTCCGGTTTGCATCTTGAGTGCAGATACCTACGAAACACCCCGCACACACACACACACAAAGATCAATGAGAAGATGTCTACCTCCGATGGTCCGTTGCTCAACACTGCTGCCCAGCACAGCAGGACCCAACTCCTCCCGAGTGTCGTTAGATAATCGATACGCGAGTATTGTCAGAAACTCAAAAACCCGACGACACACCTGAAAAAAAAACATGGCGTCCAGTAGACGTACGGGAACCATCGATTATCTCTCTCTCTCTCTCTCTCTCTCTCTCTCTCTCTCTCTCTCTCTCTCTCTCTCTCTCTCTCTCTCTCTCTCTCTCTCTCTCGATGGATGCACGTGCGGGCCGAATGTCTCAGCAGCATCGGAATGTTCGAACATCCGCGGATCACAAATGCTCGCACAATCCCGCCGCCGCCCAATTCTCTAGCAGATAAGAGGAGGAAGGGGATGGGGAGTTGGCCTCATATCACCCGGCTGCTTGCAAACGAGCGAGCCGGATCTTATCGTTGGTAGGCGCTTCCCAGGTCGCCCCGCTTAGGTTCGTCACCGATGAAGATGTTTGTCCAGCGAAAACAATCCCCGCCCGCAGCTCGGCAAAGAGATATGTGATAAGCTCTGTTAGTGTGTGTGGTCAGTCAGGGTAGGATTCACCCTCCCCGAGCAAAATGCTGGAGCTGGGAACGATACCCACACACACACACAGACCCCTGGTTCCGGTGTCTTTACAACCATTGTGCTGCTCCCGATTGTGAGTTACGAGCCTGCAGGTTGAGATAAGATAAGTAGATAAGAGGTATAAGCCGCCTCTGCCGACGGATCCATCAACATCAACATCCAAGAGCGCACCAGGGGGGGCACGGGAGGGCGCGGGTGTGCTCACACACCAACACGACTATGCCTGAGGTTTGTGCACATCGTGTCGCCTGCCGAGACAATGCAGCACAGAACCGTACGGGGTTGAGCAAGCAGCACGTTCCCCAATTTTTCCGTCCTGTCCGTTGGGTGCGTTGGACTAGAGTTCCTCTTCCATCAACACCGCTGAGGAGGGAGGAGGAGAAGAAGAGCTCTAATCCCAGTTCTCCAGCTGAGTATCTAGGCTGAGTAGTGTACCACCGGAGTCAAGTCACCGGAGGATCTCCAAAGTCTTGAGGTGTGTGTGTGTATACTCACAGTGCAGTCCGTGTAGTTCCGTTCTGGTGACGGAACGGAATAGATGCCCGTAGGCGACCGGAAACACAGACACGCAGCAGTTGACGCCGGGTGGCAAACAATTATGTAACATCAGACATCCGGGAGTAGAGCCTCGGGGACTCGTAACGGTCGGCGAACGACGCCATCTTCCACAACAATGGAAGCGTTCATCAACGAGATGGTGGAGCCGCGCGTCTTCGATCTGATCGTGCTGATACTGCCCAAGTGGCGATTGCTGCTGTACATCTTTCTGATGAATGTAAGCGCCATAAAGGTCTCCGCCTCAGAGTAAGAGAGAGATCACGCCGCAAGCCCTACCATCATCATTAACCATCTCCCTGTGTTCTCCATATTCCCATACATCCACCCCCACTGGTACCTGGGGTATCTAGATAGTGCTCTTTACCCCGGTGTACGTGTTCGGCGCGCTGGTTAGCAATGACCCACAGCTGAACCTCATCTGTCCGCCCGTACTGCTGATCGGCTGCAATCTACTGCACCGTGCCCTGTTTCGCTTCAGCAACGAGCGCAACACCCGCCAGCTAGTGCTTGGGGTCGCCATCCTCTGTCTCGGAATCTCAGCGAGCGGGCTCGTTGCGCTGCTGTGTGCCACCCCGCACTATCTACTGTTGGCCCTGCTGTACAGTGTCGTCGGAGGTAAGTGTACCCTTGCACCAGTGCGATTTCACCCTTTCCTAAAACACCTTCATACCTCGGTCGACGCGCAGGCTTCGGCTATCAGCTGGTCTTTTCCCGCATGTGGAAGGTGCTGGCCAAGATCTTTAGCGCCCGCAAGGAGATGTTCGTGATCAAGTTTCTGCACTCGTGCGGGCAGGCCTCGAGCATGCTGCTGCTTCTGCTCTGTGTGCAGCTGCCCTGGGATGGGTACATCTACGGTGCGCTGCTGCTACTGCTGGCCGGCATAGTGCTGCACCTGCTGCCCCTGACAATGCTTATCGCGAGCGAGAAGGGTCGGCTGCGCAGCGACCTGGACGCGCTCGTCTGTCTCACGGAGAAGGGCAACGAGTCGTACTACGCGCACGTCGCGACCCGTGCCGTGCCGCTCGAGCCTAAGCAGGAGCCGTGCGCACCGGGCGGAGCACAGCCGAACGACCCGGAACCGGCCCGGAGCGTCACCAGCCTGACGTGGAAGAATCCGGCCAACTTCAGCGCTCCACTGCGGGAGGAAGCGAAACGTGAACCATCAGCGTTTCTGACGAACCCAACGCTTGACTACAGCGGTGAGTATGGGGAGTGCGAGGAGTCGCTGCTGTACCGACGGGAAGGCAAGTGCTACAATCAAGACGGCGTCGAGATCCTGGAGATGATACTGGAGGAGGACGAACCGGTCGGCGAGCTGCCGGACACAGCTGCCGGAGCGCACGCACCGGGCGTAACCACGCACGAGACTGATAGCGATGCCGACACGCACTCCACTGCCGATGCAACGGACGGGAAGTGGCGCTGGTTCGGCCAGCTGTGCGATCTGCTGCGCGCACTCGATCTTGGCTTCCGGCCTACCCTTAATCTCCGGCTGGTGGCGTCCACCCGGAGCGCACTCGGCGATCTGCGGTGCTGCAGCTGCGCCCTGCTCAAAGCGACCGACACCAGCATACTGGTGCTGTTCCTCTGCATCCTGCCCCGGCTGAGCGTGCACCACTACCAGCAGCAGGCCCGGGCCCGTCACATGACCCTGCTGGCGGTGGTCGTGATCTCATCGGCGTGGGCCGGCGCCTCCCTGCTGCTGCTCTGCTGCGAGCTCCGGTTTCGCAAGCTGCACGGCCGGCTGCTCGTGTTCGGCCTGTTCTTCCAGTCGTTCGGGTACTTCTGCGTGTACACCACCAAGTCCAACTTCTGGATCTTCGTCGGCTGCATGCTGGTCGGTGTCGGGCACTCGATCACCTGCGCGTACCAGGAGGCGGTCATCAAGCGGCAGCTCGGTCAGCACCGGTGGGCCACGGCCAAGGCCGGCATCGGGCTGCTCGCCGGGGTGACCATCATTCTGCTGGCCGCGTTCGCCAACCTCTACTACGTGTACGGGCCGGTCGATCAGCTGCTGCTAGCGCTGCTGCTCATCTACAGTGCTGCCGGCGCCCTCTGGATTGCCTGCAGCTGTCGGATATTCTTCATCTAGCTGATGTCTGTCCGGTGTCTGACTCGGACATGCGCAGCATTAACGCAACCGAAATATACTACAATCAACTCCTCCAAATGTGTGTGTGTGTGTGTGTGTTTGTGTGTGTTATGTGGCATTCGATTGAGATGACTAGTTCGACTTCTAAATCGAATCAAAAATGTATGAGAGTCATGAGATAAAATAATGTTTTTTTTAACGGTTTTTACGGATATTGAAAAGAGTCAGAGTTAAAAATCAATGTTATATCCTAATCTCAAATATTCTTGTACTTTGAGAGATGTTAGACTCGCGTGCATCGCAGGAAATTGACAAGGAAATGCAATTGGTGGTAATCTTTCATTGATCGCTGTGCCTTGAAGTATAGCTACATGTGTTTATACTAGGATCAGGATTAGTTGGATGTCGAAGGTAGGCGAAGGTAGGCTCTTAATTCCAAGGATTAAAATGTATATACAAAGCTAAGTGGTCCGTGAGCCTAACAAGGACTGAACCTTGTGTTGCGCAACTCTTTCACCGGGCTAAATTAACTAATGTCCAGGAATGTATGAAGAAGTGATGTGCTCTTTGGAGCATCCGACTTCGGCATAATCCGAACAACTAGTTCCGCGCAGAGTCGGAGTCGTCCGAAGTCGTTCGGAGTCGCCTGGATTCGTTTGGAGTGAGAATCATTCAGAGTCGTCCAGAGTCGATCGTAGTGATCAGGCATTTGAAGTTCCTTGTGTTTTTTGTCTTTAACTTCGCGCGTGCACTTCGTATACAGGCATTTTTTTAGAAGGCCGACATCTTCCGACTCCAGACGACTCCGACTTCAACCGCTTCTGAACGGCTCCGGATTATGATGGATGGATCTACCATCCAGAGTCGGTTCCAAAACTATCGGAGTAGGATCGGTGTCGACTCCGGATTTCGGCCAACTTTACCTATCACCAGTATGAAGATCCATGAAGCCGGCCAGATTGAGAAATTTGCCAACCTGGATGAATTTGTGTTTTGCTCCATGAATCTATTCATCTTCCATCTATATAGACGCATGCCATCAGTGCATATGAATCTTCAATGATGAGTTTAGGCGAAATCTCCGTTGGAGCCAAAGCCTCTCAAAACTATTCAAACATTCAATGATGAGTGATTATGAATTTCCAACAGAATCGCTAAAAACTACGACATAAATCTCTGAAGAATAACATTCATCTAAAATCATTCATAAGACTCGTAACAATTGTGAATCTCTGAAGATTCGTCAATATTTATAAATCTCTATAAATATTGCATCAGACACAAAAAGACAGGACAAATCTTTCGTTTGCTCGGATATCTTTCATCGTTTTTAAGCATCGTGTCGTTGCCATGGGATTGATTAAAGACAAATCCTGACAAATCGATGTGCGTGGTGCTTTGCAAAGATCAAACTAAACCGCGTATGTAGTGAAGTGTAGTAAAGAGATTAAAAAGGGAAAATATTTAGAGCGAGATTTATAAATCTCTAGACACATGAATGGATGCGTCACTGAGAGCTGAAAGTCCATTAGTGGTACAGACAGGCCAGGACCGATATCGGTTGTTGTGCCAGAGAAGAGAACAGGAGAAGACATATTCAGGCGTTGATTATTTTTGAATCCTCAGGAAATCATCACTGATGGATCAATCAATCTTAATGAAACGTTGGAGATTCATGAATCTACCAAAGAAGAGATCCTGATCCCGATTCATTCCGATTTTTTAATCTGATTTCCGAGTTTTTTATCTGATTTGCCCATGTCCAGGATGAAGCATTCGTGATTTATGAGCTTCATGCCTCAGTATTTCGTTGAATGGAGTTATAATTAAACGGAAGCAAAAAATTAGAAGAAAAAAACCCATCCTTCAGCAGCTTTAGCTTGTTATACCGCGTACATTAGAGTGTCGCTTGTTTTTTTTTTATTCGCCAAACTGCCGCCTGCTTCGTCCTTCCGAAGACATCTCCTTGCTACGGACGCCACACTCCCGTTCGTTCACCGTCCGCCACGCATTCAGCCTCACACGCAGTACTGTTGTTTTTTTTTGCTTGTATGATTTTTTTCCTCCATTTTTTTTAACTTCTCTCTCGCCTTGGTTCCACCCCGTTCTACCCTAGCAGTGCAGCGTGTACGCAGTATTTGCCCGGGAAGTAGCAATAGCAGTAGTAGTTAGCTTCGCAACATTACAACTCGCGTTCTCTTGGTCACGATTTAAATAATATCCACTGCGCGTGTTGCTTCGCGGTCTCGAACCCTGCCTCTTCCGTTCCTTTTGCTACTTCTGCTGCTCCCTTCTGGCTACACCCTTCCTTCCTTCGTTTCACGCGGCTGATTAGTAGCTGCACTAGAGGTGTTGTATATCGTCTCCCTCTGCCGGTCCTGCGACCTTCCCCTACCCGGTTTCTGTTGTTTTTTTTGTCGCCTAGCGCAGCAATAGTGTTAAATTATAAATAAGACGATATAATTTCCTTTTCTTGTTTCTTGATTTCACACTCACACACACATACGAACATACATACACACACACATATGATTTTCCGTGGAAAGCGTTGGTGAAGCTGAATGGTTGGGGGAAAAGAAGGAAGGGCAGGAAAATCCATTTACCGAACGTACGTACGTGTGGGTCTATGTGTATGTGTGTGCGTGTGTGTGGGTGTTTGTATATATATTTTTTAAGAGTAAGTATTAAGGATTTTATCAGTATGCAGGTTATCTGGGTGCAGTATTATGCTCGCTTGTTTGCTTGTTCGCTCTTTCTTTTCGTTTTTTTTTCTCTTCTTCTCACTTTTCTTACCCTCCTTCTTCCTTCCCTATCTGCTGCTGCTTATGATGCTGCTGTTTGCTTTATAGTATAGTATTAATATTAACTTTAACTACTAAACCGTACGTGTTTTCACTACTACTAAACCCTTTCCTTCGCTTCGTTCGCAATTCGTTTTTTTATTCTTTCCCTCTCTCTCTCTCTCTCTCGCTCTGTTTCACCCTTATTGGTAGTATTCTGCGCCACTTTCGTGCACTTTGAGTCCACAGTGTTTTGCACGTGCAGTTATGCTGCAGTGCAAAATGGGTGCGCTTTTTTTAATGTTTTAATTCTTTAATTAGTATCGGAGCGTTTGTGATTCGGTTTCTTTTCCACTCATTTTTTTCTCTTTTCGCTTTCCTTGCACCTCCCTTACTCTCTCTCCCTCCCCTCGTAAGCAAACGTGTTAAATGCGCTTCGTCTGCTCGTGCTCCCGGTTAGTTTTAAACAAACAAACAAAAATCCTCCCAAAAGGTGTCTTTTCTTTGCTTCTTTGCTGTGTAAGCGGCGATCGGTAAGCGAAGATGGGAGGGGAAGCTTTCGATAGCGCGCGCAAAAGAAAGAGAGAGAGAGAGAGGCAGGAAGTGTGAGAAGAGAATGCTACTCCCCTAGCATAAGTTAGCATAAATATCTTAACGGGATCCCACACTTTCACCCTTTTTTTCATTCCCTGGAGGTTGCTGCTGAGGCGATAAGGTTGGCAGGCATAACACACTCTCGCACACACACACACACACACGCACACGAAGGAGGGGTTTTAAACGGGGTGGTGCAAAACGATGGAAGCCAACAGACACATCAAAAGCAAAGCCCGATTGCACTAAGCTATAATTTCCTCCAAGCCTGCGCGCACACACACACACTCGCACACTCGCGCACACACATACTCAATATTTGTCTATCACAATGCTATTATTCCCCCCCCCCCCCCCCCGGCGTGATGGGAGAAATGGTGTGAGTGTATTTTGTTTTTGTTTTTCGAGGAGGAGAGCAATCAGTGTTGGTAGTGGGGGCTTACAGAGGGCGTAGGATGGTAACATCCGCATCGGGACTCAACTCGCTTAATACTGGTGAGAGTGGCTCCAATTGGATTTCGGGTTTCCAATTTGCTTTCCGATTGTCCCAATTAGAGGTTTTCAGCAACAGCAGAGAGAGAGAGAAAACAAAAACTTCATATGGCCGATAACAGATATCGCCTTTTATCAATGTGTATATATGTGTGTGTGCGCGACATCTCCTAACCTCGCTTAACTCCCCCCAATGAACGAAATTCCTTCCGTGAAAAAATGAACAAAAAAGAAAAAAAGTAATAACAGATTTAAAATTAAGATGATATTTTTTCAACAACAAAACACAATCACCGATCCTACGCGCTTTCTTTGCGTGTGCATTTTCACTTTGTTGGCGGCGATTTGATCCCCCCCCCCCTCCGCGCATAAGCAACACACTCATTCGATTGGGATTTTTTTATTTTTTGACAAGAGAAAGAGAGAAGGAAAAAGACATTTCTAAAAAAAAAGCGAAAGAATGAAACCATTCCTTCCGCCCGGGAGTGAGTGTGGTAGTACGGGGTTTCATCCCTACGGGAAACCCTTTTAAAAAAGTAATACCAAAAAATAAAGCCAAACGGAAAAAAACGGAGGCAAAATCCCGCACCGATTTTGGCTCGTTGCATCACAACGTTCAGCATATGCTGGTTGCTCGATTTAAAAGAATCACTTAAAAAAAAAGAACGCCCACCTACGCGCCTCTCTTTTGCGACCACGTGGTACCACCTCTAGACCCTGTCTCCCGCTCTCAATCAGCATTGCAGGGGTTGAATCCCCCAACAAGCGTCCCGAGTATTTCACCCGTGCTGCACCACCGCCCCACTCGCCAAAGCCAACAATGGAAAGCAGCCGAAAAAAAGAAGCACAGTTCGGGAAAAGAAAACCCCCTCACACAACAGCTCCCCTTAGCACACACACACACACACACGCATGAGGGACGTTTTTTCCCAATCTACCCAACCCATCACGCAAGTCTCCCGAGACGAACGGGGGTGTAAGGTAAGGTGTTCGTGGTGGTGGTGGCGGCTGGTTGCGGCTCTCAACAGTCGGACTGCGTCGCGGAGATGTCCAGATCCTTCTTAACGCTCCGGGCGAGACGGTCCAGCTCGAGGGCGGCATCGGTGCGCATGCTAAGCTTGTCGCTCGCCGACACCGGCTCGCCCGTCCCGTTCAGCACGCTGACGCGCGGCGACAGCGAGGAGACGGGCGAGGAGGACGCACTGAGCGGGCTGCTGCCGGTGCCGGCGACACCGCCGGCCGCGGCCGCCGCCGCCGCCGACCCGGGCGAGACCGACTTCTTGTGCAGCAGGGAGTTGAAGAAGTTCGCCAGCACGCCCTCGCCGCTCTGGGTGCCGGGTGTAAGCTTACCATCGACCTGAATGGGGAGAAAGAGAACGGAAAGAGAGAGGGAGTCAATCAATTAGGTACCGTTCAGTCAGGTGGCGACTGCAAATGAGGGAAAATTCTGGTAAATTCATCACCAGCCTGACATTACCTTCTTTGGTGAGCCCTGGGCACCGGCGGCCACCGGAGTCCGTTGAGTGCTCTTGGTACCGTTGTTCGGTTGCGACCGGAGCGGAGATTCGCCGCGCGCCGGCGACTGGCCCTGCTGGAGCAGCTGCTGCTGGCGGGCAAGGAATGATTGCTCATCCTCCGTCTGAATTTCGCTCTCGCGGTTCGAAACAGTCTGCAAATGGGGCAAAACAATTAGAAAACCAAAATAAAAAATATCACACACCCCGGAGACGCGCCACTATGCGTGCGTTTGCGCAAGCGTACCTTTCTCGAAGGCGGTTGTGCAATAATATCGTTGTAGTAGTCGTCCGGTTTGCAGGACTGCATGTTCTCGTACAGTATGCTGATCTTTTTCATATTATCCCAGCCGGCCGGTCTAAGGGAAGAGAATCGAGTAGAGAATGGAGTGACAGTGAAGTGAGTGCTGCACATGCGAGCAGAGGCGAAGCCACTTACATTAGCACCGCATCCTTCTCGACGACCAGGGCGGGCGTCCGGAATGGTAAGCCGTAGATCCGATGCGTGAGGTATTTGTAGAGCAGATCGCAGTTCTTGTCCTCCTTCACGCTCGTGTAGAACAGGGACGCACCGTACATCAGGCAAAACCGCCGGATCCACTGCTGCATGAAGTCGAAATGCTCATCCCGATAGTCGAGCTCCTTCTCCAGCGTGGTCATGTAGTCGGTCTGGTGCGGAGTGAACATTTGGGGTAGGGTAGAGTGGTGCGGGTTTTGGCTGTGCCGTGCGCCGTGGCAAACTCACCTTGGTAACGACGACGACCACGTCGAGGCCTAGGTTGGTCGTGAGAACGCCTTCCGGCAGGGGCAACGCGTCCAGCTCGTCGTCCACCGACGGCAACCGGTTGGTGCGTTTGATTGGCGAGCCGGGATCGAGATCGTCGATCGTTTCGCAGTAGTTCTGCCATTCCGTCGTTAACCGCGCCTGACACTGCTGTTTCTCTTCTGCAAGGAAAGAAAAGCGAACGTTTACGTTAAGACCAACATGAGCAAACATTTTTGCATAATAAAAAGTTTGTTTGAGAATTACACTTTGAATCTATTTTGGGTAATTTGCCAATTGTTGCACATTGCATAAAAATTGTTGTCGTTTTTTCCAATTATGTATAATACATTGATGAAATCTAGGAGTTTTTGCTTAAATACTGAGCAATTCTACCGCAGATTCCATTTTTTTAAACACTTTTTCGACTTTTTTTACTGACATCAATCAAACAATCAATCAGAATAAAGTGAAGAATCAATAAAGTGTCCCACAGCTAAGAGAACTCCTGAAAAACCCTGTAATAGAATTTGACGTTTTTGTAAGTGGACAACAATTGGATTCTTGTTGGAATAGAATAAAAATCATCATCACATTATTCAAATCCTAACCAATGTATGCTAGACATCCATAACATAAATATGGAGGTCGTTGTCCATCTCAAACATGTTAAATATGTTGGCTGTTTCCTTGCAGGGTTTTCTGAGTCAATGTCCAATGTCTACAACATTTTTCATTGTTTGCAAGATGTTTTTCAACAGCTGTCAAATGTTGTATTTGAATCACAATAATGTTTCAGTTCTTCCATATGATTTTCGACACGTCTCAAGCTGGATTGAGTTTGACAGTTTTTGTGGTGTGTTGAAACCCATGTGTAAGAATCGAAAGTTTATTGTTATGTCAATACAAAATGAGACAGCTGTTGAAAAACATCTTGCGAGCGGTGAATACAGAGGTTTCCAAAGTTCACTTTTGAATGTAAACATTGTTATGCACCGCGTGCAACATGTTAATCCACGTCAATCTGATATTTCATTTCCTTCACAATAATTTTTAATTTCTTCAGCATGATTTTCAACACGACTCAAGCTGGATTTATTTTGACAGTTTTTTATTTTGTGCTGGAAATCATGAGTTGAAATTTCATTTTGAATCAAATATTCATTTGACAGTTGTTGAAAAAACATCTTGGATGCGGTGAATAATAATGTGCACATTCGAAGTGACTTGGAAAACCTTGTAAGGTGTATTTTTGATTGGCAGTTGAAAAATAATAATATATTTTATTAGTCTTTGACTGCTAAAAAGTTCATATTTCGATGGTAGTTGCGTGAATACGCCAAAGTAACGCGTTGATATATTTTCCCAAGCATGAATAACCCTCTACGCGAGCACCAGCCAGCTAATCGGCAATGTACGTCCCGCGGGTAAAATGCGGCCCGCCAGAAACATTAAATCCGCCCCACGAAAGGATTGGCCTGATGTTAAAAGATGGGAAAAGAACCATTCGTATGCAAATGACTGATCATATTTTGGTATGACATTTTATACCGTTTTATACCGTAGGCTTTTGTACCTTCATCCGAATATCTTCAAAAATGTTTGAGTCATGAGAGTGGTCATCAAGATGATCAAGTGATAATAGAAGTGTAAAAAATGCATTCTCCAGACCCGCGGTCCTTGCTATTTGCTATTAAAATTTGACTATTTAAACACTTTATCTCAAAAGGTTGCAGACCCTTTAGCTAATCTATAAATCGCTTGCAGATTCGCCTTAGAGAGATTGCACGGTATATTTCTCTTGACGAATTCAAAATTGTTTTAGGTTAAAAGATTAATTTAAAACCATTGAATAATTTTCATGCGCTGCTATTTATAATTACAATTTGTTCAATTTGCACATTCTGTGTAGTTGAAATGTTTGCTATAAAACTACTTAACAGATTTTTAACAAATGAATCCGTAAAGCATAAGAGTAAAACAAAACTGACATAAGTGAATTATTGTAGCGTGTTACATATTTAATTAAATTAAGCGTTAACATTGATAACTTTTCATGACTTGTTTCTTCGATAACCCAAAAACCAAAGATTTGCTCCTCCCGAACGGTAATGCACCATCGCTCCCCCAGTTTACCTGGATCAATTTTCAGTCCCGCGATGTGATCGTCCAGTATCTTCATCCAGTGCTGCAGCTGGTCGACCCAGCTCCACGGCGTCGTCATCGACAGCGTCAGTATGACGAGCGTGTGCGGGAAGTTCTGTTCGTTCAGGGCGAACTTGAGCAGATTGTTGTGGCCCGGATCGCCGTCCAGAATCCAAACGCTGAGGCGCGTGACATCTGCAAGTTGGCAACTGTTACAAAACCACCGCCCTGAACGGAGGCCCTCAATCCCTCCCCACTAAGCTTACCGTCCCGATACTCGTCCCGCACGTCGATGTAGGCGTACTCGAGGCCGGAACCCTTCTTCGGGTCCTCGACGCCCTGCAGCTTCGCGATCAGCGTCGTCTTGCCGCTCGCATTGTCGCCCAGCACCAGCACCGATTTGTTCGACGGCAGCTTCGTGTTGCTCTGTGTTTGCACCTCGCTCAGGATGGACGACCTGGTTTGCCAAGAAGAGAAAAGATGATAAGTATGGGTTTGGTTGAAGCGAAGGAAGGTGGCATGGTGGTGTTGGTGCGCTCTTTGGACGTAGCCAGCTGATATCATAGTTTGCCCAACCGCTCCTCCGTATGCTAATGAGCGGTAAGGCGACGCAAACAAACATTGCAGCAGCTAGAGACGAACACAACAAAAATATAATCGCATGAAAAATGTCATCGACAAAACCCAACACACAGACGACATAGAGAAGAAGTGCGTGCGTGTGCGTGCATGTACGTATCGTCAAATTCGATGGCACATTTTATGCGAGAAACATGACGTAAGACTCCTTCCCTGAGTCCCCTTCTCCTCCCTCCAGGATTAGTCATACTCAGCGCGGACAGCCGAGGTCCGAACAAACTTTCCACCCAGCTCCCTTCGCGCCTTCGCCAATCATCCACCCATGCCGATGCCACGTGACGCACGGGCACGGGACGGCACGGAGGAGGGGTCTGTGGTGTTTGTTTTACCGTTTCTATTTTGTCCACAGCAGCTCGCGCTGACAGAAACAGAAATTGCACACACAGACGCACTATCTCTACCTCGCGATGGATTAATCGCGAACCTTTTTGGCGTGTGGCACGGTGTTTTCTTGCACTCCCTGCTGCTTCCTCTTCCTCCCTCTATCGCCCTCTCACCCATCCAATCGTTATCGGTAGGCCTGATTTGGTGCTGGGTGGGTGTCGGGTGGCGCGAACAGTATTCATTTAAATGCAACATGCGTCTATTAGATGGTACTACGCTCGCTCGGCGGATGAACGCGTCGTTCCGACACCGATCAGAACGGAAACATGGAGTGTTGGTTGCGATAGCCGCCTGTTCCTCTGTCGGGAGCTCCATTAAATATGCTAAAGTGATACTTAAAGCTAAAATTCGACCTTTAAATTGAATTCAAAATAACCGTCAAGGTGTGTTCATTAATAGAAAATCGGTAGAAGCATAGCATTGTCTAGGACTTTTAGTTAAAATTGTTCAAAGCTGTCTATATACAGGTTGTCTATACAGGCTTTCGAGGCTTATTACATGCACATTTTAATATTTTTCAAGCTTCCTACTAATGTTGTTTAAAGAATTTTGGCTTCTTTTTTCCAACGGTATTTGTTCCATTTCAACTTTTCGGCAATTTTGTTAAAGATACACAACGCAAGATAAGCTACCTTTGGACTCGCGGGTCTTTACTAGACTCTTTCCTCAGCGTTATCAGCAACCGATCATTAATTGATGACGTTGATGGCATTTGTCAAATGTTACAATACATCTGATTACCTCGTAATTGCAGTGAGAAATGACGTTGGACCACGGATGGACCCACCAATGAGTTTTTGGCATTGCAAAGGTACCTCAAAGCCTCAAACGTGCTGCACCTTTCGACCTGCAACTGTTGCGTTCAAATGCTGTATGACATTGTTGACATATTGGTGACTTGTTTCATATTATAATTAATGTTGTCTTAGAATCTAAATAATTCATAGAAAACGAAAAATAATGCTGTTGCTGGCATTATTTGTGTTAGTTTTTAAAAGATAAAAATAGCAAATAATTTGCACTGCCTTATCACAATGAACTTTACGTCTACTGACTAGTGATGGGTAAATAAATTTTTTTTCCGGAGTCGGATTGATCCGACTCCGGCACCCCTCGGAGTCGGACTCGGAGTTACTCCGGACTGTTTAACGGGGGGGGGGGGGGGGTGCGTACGGGAAAACCCTCGGACTCATCGACTCCGAGTCCGGATCAGTCCGGATTACTCCGGATTACTCCGGATCACTCCGGATTACTCCGGATCACTCCGGATTACTCCGGATCACTCCGGATTACTCCGGATCACTCCGGATTACTCCGGATCACTCCGGATTACTCCGGATTACTCCGGATCACTCCGGATCACTCCGGATTACTCCGGATCACTCCGGATCCGGAATGACTTTCCATTATCGTTTAGACAATTCTTGATGAGTTCATTGACTTTCAAGTTGTACATCGAATATTTACGAAAACTGATCCGGACTGATCCGGAGTGATCCGGAGTGATCTGGAGTGATCCGGAGTGATCTGGAGTGATCCGGAGTGATCCGGAGTGTTCCGGAGTGATCCGGAGCGATCCGGAGTGATCTGGGGTAATCCGGAGTGATCCGGAGTAATCCGGAGTGATCCGGAGTGATCCGGAGTAATCTGGAGTGATCCGGAGAGATCCGGAGTAATCCGGAGTGATCCGGAGTGATCCGGAGTAATCCGGAGTGATCCGGAGTAATCCGGAGTGATCCGGACTGATCCGGAGTCGAATCCAGTTATGATCCGGAGCCGGAGTCATATTTTGCGCACCGGAGTCGGAGTTGATCCATGACTCCGCTCCGGATTACCCATCACTACTACTGACAGGGCAGCATTAAAAGCTTATGACTTTTCTTCTTTTGATTTCAAATTTGAATACGAATCAAGCATATTTGTCTTCTTAATTTGAGGAGAGAATGCATTTAAGAAAAACTACACCAGGCAAAATTGCATTCTACTGGCCAAATTTGCCTATATCATTCCATGCTTTTGCATAAGCAATGCAGCATATGGTTCGATTAAAAATGAGCATTAAGACATAATCATCATAAAATTGGATAATGATGTACAGGCGACCCTCGAGATACGACCCCCATCGAGTTACGGCGATTCTCAGATATGACCAATTTGATTTCAACAGTTAAAAGCTGTCATTGAGAAGAAAATGATGCATTTTGTTTTCAATTTCTCACTGATAAGTGTTAGATACACATTTTTTTAAATTTCCCAACTACCCACTCTTGAATATTTATATCGTGTAAACGACGTTTGGAGAAAAAATGTACATTATCGTACATTTTTTAAAAAATAAAATACACGCGTGCCATAAATTTCGACCCTTCAACTTAGGTTAGAAACCAGTGCTGCAAAATGTCACTGTCAATGTCATAAAAAAATCTGACTGACACAAAATCCATGTCAATCATGATAATCAGAGGTGATGCTCAACACGATTGCTGTGCGCGCTTCGGGCAATGCATGCTTCGTGACATTTGTACGACCAACGCTTCGTCAGTCACTATATCATGACTTTTTTACTGTGATCTGTTTTGCAAAATGTCACTGACATAGTCAGGACAAATTTCGGCTGAAACTAAATCATGTCAGCGTCACAAGCTGTACTGTGATAGCACCCAACTCTTGATCAATCACTTGGTCGACATTTTCTCCCTAAGATAATAACAACATTCTTGGAATATACTTGACGAGTGGTTCCAAGCAACAAAATGAGCATGTTTTCACGCTCTGTTTGACAAGACAGACAATCAAACCAGACAAAGCAAGAAAGAATGCTGCTTGCAACCACCCGCGAAGTATATTTCAAGAATGCCTTGGTTATCACCGACAGAAAATGTCATGACCAAGTGATTGATCAAGAGTTGTGTGCTACAAAAAATGTCATCAAGCATGTGATTGGTCGCACCAACAGTTGTGTATGTGAGCTGTCTTGAAGTTCGTTTCAGTCATGAGTTTTGGTGACTCAAACATTGGCATTTGGCAGCACTGTTGATGTCATGACGCACTTTCACGGAGCATCAGCAATGAGCATCAAGCTACCATGGATATGTTCATTGTTTTCGTTGGTGAATATCTCATGATGCTCATGACATTTTGCAGCACTGACAGTCGTATCGCGGGTGTCGCCTGTATTGCTACTTTCGGTATCATCGCTCGAATTGGTTTTAGCACACGCTGTACGATGGAGAGAAAAAAATCTTAATATTTGTTTTCTTTTTTCCATTTCAAATTCGTGAAACAGCGAATTCGTGCCGCGATGCTGCAGTCTCTCCCCCAGCAAGAAAACACCAAAACGGAAACCAACTCACGACCGAGAGAGCGAGAAAAGCATACCCAGCGGGCAGGTGGTGAAATTGGAGCGTTTTGAATCAAAATCGATTGCTCCTCTCCACCGGGAAATGTCTAGATGACACCTGGCAGCCGCAGCCGGCAAAGAACCGGTGTAAAAAGAAAGCGGAGCGTGGGAAAAAGAGAAAGGGTGCGAGCGTGTGGGGGCATTTTCCATCCCCCGGCAGCGGCCCCCAAAACGTGCGGAGGGGGGAGGAGGTCGAAAACTCGGTTTGATGTTTAAAAAAAAAAAAAGCTGCCCGGGGCGGCAAGCGCAACCTAAAAAGAAAAAGCGGTCAGAGCCACCCCTCGCAGTTGCCGGCTTACCAGAGGTTTTCCTTCGCTTCGGCATCCTTCTTGCGGGCGGCCGTCGTCGGCGTGGTCAGCCCGTGCACCTGGGACTGCGTGAGGATCTCCATCGTCCGGTGCGGGGCTTCCAGGCTAACTTTCCGGCTGGCGGTTGTTTGATCGCGGCGGCGGCGGTTGCTGCTGTCTGCCTCGGGGGGAGGCAGGTGACGAAGGCCCAGATGCGTCTGACGCACACTTCCCGCTCCCCGGAAAAGCGGGTCGGATGCTTACACACACACACACACACGTGCGCGTGCACACAAACGCGCGCACGCCGCACACCAGCTGTTTTTTTTTTACTGTGCGGTTTTTCGGGTCTTTTTTTTACTGATGGAGGTGTGTTGATTGATGTTGATGACGATGCACTCGATGCACGGTGGCAACACACACACACACACACACACTTGGAGGTGGTTTCTTTCGGCGTACGGCGTCTGGCAGGAGACTGCGGGAGGTAGTTTACCCTCAGAACGATCCTTTGCGGCACGGGAAAAGCGCACAAGAGAACAGCAGCCGCGGGCCGGAAAAATACGGGGAGAAAAAGAGAAAAAAAAAGAAAGTTAGACAAATCTGGGGAAGCTTTTTGTTTTCTTCTGCGCGTTGCTGCTATAAATTGCAACAAAAAGAAAAAAAACGTTTGGCATTGAGGTAATTTCCATTATTTTTTTTCTTTTACCGTAAGCAGCAGCAACAACAACAACTAAGGTGAGAAAGAAAGTAAGATTGCGATAGAAAGACATTTGGCCTCCTTCTTTTTTTTCTTAAGACACGCACTCTCTTTCTCATTCACACACACACACGCACGCGCACATACACACACACACACACACAGACACGTGCACCCATTCGAGAGAAAAATCGTGACTCATCAGTGGAATGCGTCCGAAAAGTCCAATCAGTTCCTGCCCCTTCCCTTCCCTTCCCTTGCCCCTGGGTTTGGTGGGTGGTGGGTGGATTCGCTCCTGCCTTTTGTGACCAATCTGTCACTCCCATTCTCTCTTCACCCTCCCCCCTCGGTGAACACCTGAACAGTTGGTTGCAAATGGTGACACACCCGTGCCTTCCCCCGCCCAATTCACCAAAGGGGTTGCACCGCCGCCGGAAGCTGCAACGAACGGAGGTGCACACACACACACACACGCGCGCGCGCCCGTCCGGATCAGATTTTCCACGACACGACCGTTCCACGGGACGGAGGAGACACTGGGCACAGGGAAACCTTCCCAAAACTACCCGTACACATGCACACACATACACACGCAGACGCAAGCACACACATACACACAGGGTGGAATTTCGGACGCAGCGCAGCGACTGATGTCATCGCAAGGTAGGCCAAGCGGGTTGCGTGGCGTGGGCGCCTCCCCACCACCACCGTCTACCTTTCGATGCAGGTGGGAGGGGGGGGGGGAGGGGGTGTGCCACACAAAGAAGAGGAAGAGAATTTGCGCTTGCGACTCCGCCGCAAACCCTTTCACCATCCACGACCGTGGGGATGGAATCCGCCCGTTGACGGAGAGCGGCCGCGATGGCTTGCCAGGATTGAATTTTCAGCTTTTCCCCCCCCTTCCACTCCGGGCCAAAGATCCAGCCAGCCTGCTTCTACTTACGTTTTGGGTTTGGGGGTACGGTTTCGGCGCACACACACACACACACAGACGCGCGCACACGTATAGAATCTGCGGCTTTCCCCGGGGGACAACACAACAGGTTCCGCTTGAGGTGGTGGTGGTGGGTTTTTTCCTTTATCTGTTTTTTTTTTTTTTTGGTGGGGGCTTCGGGAAAGAATAAATCTATCTATCGTTTCGCCTAGCCCGTCCGAGTGGCCATTTTACACGGCTTTGACGTTCGTCCGTTTTCCTTTTTGCTTCTCCGTTCCTTTCTTTACGCAATTGTGCCCTTTTTGTCCACCGCGTTTGACAGCCGTGGCATCTGACAGGTGGGTTGGCACGGGGCATGCGAACGGGCACGCGAGCGGGAGGGAAGAGAGTGAGGGGTGGGGATTGATTTTTTGACAATAGTTTGGCGTGTCACTGCATCGAACCAAGGTGTGTGTTTGCGTCAGGGTGGGCTGCAAGCTGCCAACGCGCGTTGCAAGAAGGGCGAAAACGTTCGCCCCGTTGGCAATTGTGTAAAATGTGTAAAAACAAACTTAGTACTGATACATTTAGTTTACCAGACTCAACGTTAAAAAAAAAAGCATCAAGAGGTTATCATTTGAAAAGAAGAGATGCAAACGTTTTTCTGCAAACTCATCAAAGGCAAATATCAAACGGCAGAATGTAAACAATTCGCCAAAATGACAATCTGTCATCGGAACCTGTCTCTACGCACCTTGAGCGGTCGCGGATGACAGAGTGTGCGCAAATAAAATAATTTCACTTTTTATCATTAAATTATGCCAAAACTCGTGCTCTGAGGGAATCAAAAATCTTTCCTTTTTTCCAACTCTCAGTGCGCTCTAAAATGGACGAGTTGCGTGGTGAAATATGATAAAAGTAAAACTTCACTTTTGATATGTATCACATTCTCACGTGTAGAGGGCGCTGACGGAGCAATGCCATACAGATGCAAAACGTTGTTGCAGGGGTGGTCGTCGTCTATTTTCGATATAGACAATAACTTTACTTCCAAGGCTATTGCGAGCAAGACGGACAGCGGTAACTAAAAACGAGTAAATGGGATTAAGCTGCACCATTGCCGTACGTCGACAATTCTGCCGGGAAGTAAGTTGTTATTTAAAAGCAAAATAAATAAATTACTGGCCAGAGTTAATGCATTTCAAGAACAAGCTTAACGATGGATTGACAATGGAATTGGATGAAAAAAAGAATCTAAATACAGGTAGTTTCCGAGGCGTATTGCGGTACGCTGTTTTCTAAATTAAACAGAACGATACTTTGATCAAATTGTACTGATTCAGAGTAAATTCTCCTATTGTTAAAATTTGAAATGAATATTTTAGTCAGTATCGTATAAAACAACTATTTTAATGTCTAAAACCAACTCTAAGCCAGCGATCGGCAAACTTTTTCGGTGATGGGTCCACCGATTTCGTAAATGATCGAGGGGCGTGTGACAGTTAATTTTGCCCTTAAATGATTACATTATAAGAATTAAAAAAAAACTTTTGGTTTAAGATATTAAGCAATTGGAGGTATCTTTGAACAAGCAAAAAAATGGTTTTTAAAGAGCATGTCTTAACATGCCAGAAATTGACGACTTCATGATATACAATAGAGGTAGCAGCATGGAATTGGGCCTACACGATTCCGGAGCCGATTCTGGAGTTGACTCCGGATCCGATTCCTGAGTTGGCTTCGAAATAGACTCCGGAATCAGAATCGGCTTCGGTATCGTAATTGACCTGGAAATGGCAATTTATCCCGGTAAAGGAATCAGGATTGACTCTAGAAATGGAATTTGATCAGGAATGAGAATCAGTTCAAGAATTTGGAATGGATCGTTTACAAGTAAATTTTGATTCTTTGCGGATATCAATAAAGAGCATCACGGACTATACGGATCATCATTGGATCCAAACGAAAATGCTTATGGAGACGCTGAAACCGAGCCAATTCCGATTCCGGATCCGATTTCGATTCCGGAACCGAATCCGATTCCGGAGCCGATTTCAGAACAAATTCCGGAGCCGATTCCGGAACCAACTCCAGAGCCGATTCCGGAACCAATTCCAGAACCGGTTATGGAATCGATTCCGGAAATTTATTCCGGACCTACTATCTGGAATCGATTCCAGAAAACTACGGAGCTAGCCGCAATCGATTCCGACAAAAACTTCATTTTTCCCATCACTAACATACAAGCAGTCGAAAGATATAAAAAAAAATCATCTCCACAGTTGGTTTAAGGAGCTATATTGACAAAAGGAAATTTGCCATAGTTTTTTTTATTATAAAAAAGGCATTAAAGCCTTGCGCTTTAATGGCTTTTTAAAAAGGGCAGTTTTTGCTTTCAGCTCATTACGATTCAGTTCTTGCCCATTAGGATTCAATCGTTCAAGAATATCACAAGAAGATTAGGCAGTTGCCTTAATTTGAAAAGAATGGCCTGCAAAGTGTCAAGAAAGTGTTCCAAAATTAGGAGAACTTCCGAAAACTCGTGTAGTCATTAGTCCGTCAATCCATATTGACGCGACCGGATACCCGGGAATGATTTTCATTTTCAAACTGATATAGCCTTTTATTAAAAAAAAAATGGTGGCTATCTAATTTTTTCACGTATGTTTAGGAAATTTAATTTTTATAAACGGCGCATGATGAACTTTTTTCTACTATTTTTCAAAAATCGCCAAACATTTTTGTTAATTTAAAAAAATATTTTTTTTATTTTCTTATGATACCCCTTATCTCTATGACCTGGCATACCCGGATATCCCATACGTTTTGTATGAGAAGTGATAGCTTTTAATTTAAAAAAATAGATTTTTTTAATTTTAGTTACTTTTAATTTAATGAATATTAAAATTTAAAATTTGGTTTAAAGATAGAGGCTTATGTTTAATTTACTATTTTCATTTATTATTTTGTATTTTTTTCATTGGCAGCCTTCAATGCTGCACCATATAAAATGCATTAGTAATTATTATCTTTATGAATGATTCTTATTATTTTGATTAAATATGAATGCAAAAGCAGAAATTCTTCATTAAAATATGTTTTTTAAACATATTTTTTAAAATTTAATTTACTTCATAAAAAATGAAACGTATAGAATGCTTTGTATATTATTTAAATATGCATTATGTGCTACGTTTTCCTGAAAAGTGCTCTCTTCTAATCATATTTCAGTTATAAAACATATTACCAACAGATAAAAGTGTTGGAGAATTAGTATTATTTGAGAAATTGTACTCACCAAGCAAATATACTTTTTGTAATATTGACTATAAAACAATGCAAAACAATAAAAATATGAATAATTCATTAAAAATCTTCTGAAAAATTAATGGAAGAAGGCACTTGCAATGTATATTACAAAGAACAGCATAGAACACCTCCATGTCAAAGCCAAGTAGTCAAACTTCAAAAAAAATTATCAAAAATAGTAAACGAGATTTAAACGTACGTACTTATAAAACTAATGACCGCACCTTTGTACCATATTTGAAATTTCAATTTTCAATGCAATAAAAGTTATTGATGTTTTAATGCGAAATACAATAACTTGCCATACTAAATGGTCATAGAGACAATGGTTCAGAAAGAGTGTCCCAAAACTATTGGAACTCCTAGAAAACCCTGTAAAAGCGTATCTCGGGGACATCCTGTGTGTCTGAAACGTTGAAGCAAACCCACAGAAAAGCTACTTACTTATGTTACAGCTGATGAATAAAATCCTTCAGCACACCCTTTACAAAAAAAAATAATAATTTGCGTAACGATGGAAGACTTGCAAAGCAAACATCGATGCACTCAAAACCGCGTCACGTGAGATGGGACGGGGACTTATTACGTACATGCGGGTACTCTGGCAAGATAACGCAACAATCCATTTCACCCACTGTACCTTGTTTTCCCCTCTTTGCAAAGCAAATAATTTTTCTGTTTTCGGTTCTCCTTTTTCTCTAGAAGTTTTAAGAATATTTTTTTTTCTGGAAATAAAACAAAAAATGCATAATACGGCACGAGAGCCCTTTTTTTTGTACGGGGATAACTACAACGTATGTTTGTTTGTTTTATTACTTCTTACTTCTACCAGCACGATTATTACCAGCTGACTCCGCCGACTCCAATTAATAAATTGGTTTTTTTAACGTGGGGAAGGTGGCGCTTGCGTGCGGAATGCAGCATTCATGTCCTTGACTGTGTCCAGGTGTATGTGTGTGTGTCCTGTGATTTTTCACATGAATTCACCACCCCCTTCTTCTTCAGCAATACACATCTGTTACACTGTTCGTTTGAATTTTACTCTGTACACTGAATATTTTCCTACACATAGAACACACAGCGAAAATGGGGCTTAAGGATGAAGGGTAGGAGTGGGGCAGGTAGCTCACGATTTAGCTAAAACACAACAAAACATTCTTACACAAATTAAATATTGCCACAAATATAACAGGAAAACAAAGCACACACATACAACACACACGGCTGTTGTTTTTTTTTTTTTCGTCATCCGCTGCCAGGTGTGTGCAGTATGGGCCAAACACCCACACGGAAAAGGAAGGGGCGGGGGAAAAACAAACTTTAGCAAAAACAATTCTGTACACTTGCGGTGGGTGGGCGAGTTAGGCACCGATGGAAGGGGGGGGGGGGGAGAAAAAGGGGCGAAAAACGGATACAAAATAAAACGCATCGTAAATAGATCGACGCCACGTTGTGCTTGCCGCATGCTTTGGGGAGCGAGCACGTGCAGGCCAACGGACGTAGTAACGCAAAACTTTCCAGTGTACACGCAGGTTGATCGAGGGAGGAGAGCTTGGCTGCTCATCCTCGTCCCTCCCCCTTCCCGGTGATGCAAGGGGATAGGATGGAAAGGGGGCAAGGATTGTGCTTTCTCGTGCCGGATTGCTGCTGCTGCTGCTGCTGCTGCGGATCTTCCTTTCATCTTAAGTGTTTGCGTGTATGTGTGTGTGTGTGTGTGTGTGGGTGGTGGTGTTGGTAGTTGGTGCATCCAGCTTAGAAGATGGGAATGTAGTTATCGATCTTGGCCCGGTGCTTCTGGGCGACGCACTCCGCAATCCAGACGATGTTGCGGCACTCCTGCTCCTTCAGCTTCAGGTAGGAGTAGAACACGCCGAAGTGGAACTGCTGCATGAAGCCGTACATGTTCAGCTTCACCTCGTGCTCGTAGAACTTGTCCTCGAGCGTCTTGTCGCCCGGGTTGTTGCCGGAGCCGTCGAACAGGGCCGCGTACTCCGCGTAGTACTCGGCGACCGCCTTCACCTGCTCGTAGTCGTCGGCGCGCGCGAGCGCCGCCAGCCCGTCCGGGTTCATCCGGCCGCAGCGCGGGTACAGCTTGGCCCGGTCGTCCTTCGACAGCTCCGTGCCGAACGAGTTGATCGTGATGATGATGGCGCGCCGGTCCGCCTCGAACTGTCCGATTGGGGTTTAGAAGCACAAAATAATTTTACATTATTTTTTTTACAAATACAATTCAAGGAATGAAAGAAGGTTCCGGGCAATGCTGCAAAATTTCACTGTTGATGTCACAAAAAAAAAAAAAAATCTGACTGAAACAAAATCCATGTCAGCGTCACGTAGTCAATTATGATAATCAGAAGTGATACTCAAAACGATTGGTGTGATCAATACATGCTTCGTGATGTTTGTACGACCAACGCTTGGTTAGTTACTATGTCATGATTTTGTTTTACTGTGGTCAGTTGTGCAAAATGTCACTGACATAGTCATGACAATTTTCGGCTGAAACAAAATCATGTCAGCGTCAAGAGCTCTACTGTGATGATCAGAAGTGAGACTGACAGTTGTGCGACCATCACATGCCTGGTGACATTTTGTGCAACCAACCTCTTGGTCAGTCACTTGGTCGAGACATTTTCTGTCGGTGATCATCACGATAGACATGAGAGATGTGGGGTGCTTCGAACGAGTGCTTCCAAGAAATTAAATGAGCGTGTTTCTTCTCGCTCTGTTTGACCAGACAGAGCGAGAAAGCATGCTCATTTTGGACCACACGCCAAGTATAATCCAAGAATGTCGTGATTATCATAGAGAGAAAATGTCATGACCAAGTGATTCATCAAGAGTTGGGTGGTAAACAAAATGTCACCAAGCATGTGATTGGTCCTCCAACTGTTTGAGTCTCACCCCTGATCGTCTCAGTTCTGTACGTGATCTGATTTGAACTTCGTTTCAGTCATGAGTGTTGGTAGCTGAAACAATGTTTGCCCATGTCATGACGCACTTTCAGTGAGTATCAGCAATGAGCATCGAGCTACCACGGATATTTTGATTATTTTCGGTGGTGATTATCACGTGATTCACTTGACATTTTGCAGCACTGGTTCCAAGTTGCATAATAAGTTTGAGACTTTTCCAAAACTACTTCAAAGGTTGGTTGAAACATTTACCATCGTCATGTGTTTTTGGTATTCAAAATTTAGATGCTTATTGTTATCTAACTCAGCGATGAGAAACAGTAGCGGAAGCGAAAATAGGGGTTCTTCAATTCCATACTTTTAGAATCAAAATATGGAACAAGAAAAACCTTTGTTTTGCTCGATTCATGTTTGCCAACTAAAACAACTTTGACAGCAAGACGTTTAATTTTAAATGCAAGGATTTTGAGCTTCAAATTAGTTAAATTATCACATTGCTACAGCTACTTCCATTTTGTTTGCTCTACTGGTGTGTGGCTCATGGTCATGAAGGATCTGATGTTAAGCCGTGCATTAAACCCGCTTTCATCACGGGACCCGCACAAATCTGACCTTGAGCAAATACGAATGGGTACGTGCAGCTTCCCACTAGCTGCATGTATTCCCAACAAAACTTACCGCCAGTATCTCGCACATCACGTCCGCCGTGGTGCCGCCAATGTTCTTGCAGAAGTCGTAGAACGCCTCCAGGTACGCCTTGTACAGCGTGTTACGGATGATCTCGATGTTCATCTCGTCCAGATCCTGCTCGGAGATGCAGTCGACGAAGAACGGGGCGAGCGGCGTATCGACCAGCACCGCATTGTACAGCTCGGCCGGTGTGGCCGCGACGTGGATCGCCTCCATCTGCTCGAAGCTGCCGAGCGGGTGGCACTTCGGGATGAGCTCCGAGATCGGGCGCTGGTGCAGCGTGCCCGTGATCAGCAGGATGATGTTGTCGATCATGTAGCTGTACGTGATGTAGTCCAGGAAGGTGGACAGCGGCTCGACCGCATGGTTGCGCATGTGCTGGAACTCGATCACCAGCTTCTCGCGCAGCTTGTCGTCGATCACGGACACGGCCAGCGGGGACGGTTCGTTCGCGAGGAACTGCCCATAGTCCGTACCCTGCAGGTGCAGCTTCAGATCTGGTGACCGTAAAAGCGAAAGGAGACAAGGGATGAGTGCGATGTGCGATACGTGGAAAATGTTTGTAAAGTCTAATCAAATCATGTAATGGCTGCTTACATTACATTACAATATTTCGCCAATTCTTCCCATTTCCCCCCTATAATCATCGCATCATGCGGGGTGGTTCCAGTGTGCTGCTGAAGGCTGGTCATATGACCGCCTTTACATCCCCCCCTCCGACATACACGCACAAACACACACACACAGACACATACTCGCAGAGACGCATACACGCGTACACAGACACAAACAACGCAAGTGGCATATCACGAGATTCGCCTTCGAGCGTATGTTTTCTTTGCAGTCACGGGACTCGCTGCCCGTCATCGTTGGGCCCGCTCACCCCCTTCTGCAAAACCCACCAACCTGCCGCCCCTGTCCTCAGCGATTTCGTGCGAGACAGGCTGGAAGGATGCTTTTTTCTTTTCTTTTCTTTCTTTTTTTTCGTTCCTCGCCCAAGGATGGAAAAAAGGTTGCAATAATGACTCACCCTCGAGCGTTTCGCACTGGACCAGGTTGAGGTAGTCGGCCTGCTTGAGGATGCCGCACTTGAACCCGCGGCACAGACCCTCCAGGTAGCCACCGTCGATGTTGAACATGTATCCGGGCATGATGGTGGTTTTAGCTTTCCCGATTCCGCCTCTGTGAACGAATTGATCGAAGTTCTGGCTCTTCTGCTTTTGATTGCGGGAAGGTTGCGCGCTGCCCTTTTTCTTTCCCTCACTCACACACACGCGCGCGTTCACACACTTTGCTGGGAGTTTTTTTTTTCTTCTACACCCCCCGATAGCACAACGGAGACCGACCAGGACCACGACGACGGACGACGGACGAACGACTTCACCCACTACTTAGCAGCAGGAAATGGAGTGGAAAAGCACTTGCGCTCGTTGTTGCTGCTGGCCGCTCTGTGTGACGTTTCTGCTCTCTTGCTGTGCTGCCTGCAAATCCGTGACCGTGTGGCGGGGCAAAAACGCATCATATGACTACCTAGTTTTTTTTTGCTTTCTTCTTCTTCTTTCTTTTTCTACACGCAGCCGTACACGAAGGGGTGGCAAATACGGGGCGATTGTGTGTTTGTGTTGTTGCTGCGCGCGCGTACATGTGTGTGTGTGTGTGTGCACGTGCATGTTTACAGCGACACTTTGGCGAGTTTTGCCCACCCTGTGCTGGGCTGGCTGTACGGGGGCGAAGCATTCGGCGGGCAGGCTGTAAACGGGCCGCGGCCGTGCTTTTGACAGTTGTGGCAGCACGGGAATGACGCGAATTGATGCGGATTTAAATTCAGTTTGACCGTTGACGAATTGCACCGGGTGCATCTTGATCCAGTAGTCGCATTAGTTGTGAGTCATAAAGTCGTTGTACTCATAAATATAGAAACATTCTCTTTGTTGTTGTGAATGCGCGATATCAGAGCATTGTGGTTTATGTAACGCACACTGGTAGATCAAAGTTACGGGAACAAATATCCGTTAAAATAGTGGATTGAATCCTTCCACTCCTTGGATCTAGCAGAACAGTTGCAACAGGGTTTTGATAGAACATAATATGCAAACCATCATGGCCGCGCAGGTCGTTATCTCAAAACAGCTAGCAGAAGGTGATTAATACCACCACTTGATTGAATCAAAATTATTGTTTTAATTTTAATCAACTTAGTTTCATTTCAAATGGATATAAACATATTGGTTGATAAATTCAAAAATATTTGTCATTAATTTTCAACAGTACAGCATTTTCTGTGACCATTCCTTCTGAATATAAAAAATACGACCCACAAGTTTGATCAACAATCGAGTCACAGATTAAGCTCAAACGACTGGGGAATTAAAAGTCCTCCAATAAGAAAAAATAATCTAAAAGCTACAAAAAGTAGAACTGATTTTTTTTGACGAATGGATGAGAGTACCAATAATCAAAGACAAAGTAGCATTCTCAATATACCCCTCATATGCCGTTCAAGCCTCGAATGAATGAAATCCTATATTAAGGAATGCCTATCCTGTTATCGAGTAATCAACCAGACACTGCTACGACTGCTGAGCTTCTCCGGCAGGCCACGCGAAGGATTCATAGCGTTGAAGCGGAGAAGAAACAACCAACAGCGTACTTGTGCGTACAGAATCTTTGACTTATACTAATACTAATGACCCTAATGACCAGTAAGACTAGTTCCCGCTAGTTACTTCTGATCCCAGATTGCTATGCAATAAACTTCATAAATCCAGGGACTCTGTCTTATTTCGGAACATGAAGAGATGTTTCCTCTGAAAACTTTTGTGTTAGAATACGTTAGCTGCGGCCCACATCCATTGAGGGCATACATTTTGTTATACCACAAGATGGAGACCATTTATCTAGATTACTCCGGTTTCTGGAAAAATCTTTCATTTTGACGTGGAAGGATAAAACAAATGATAGCATAAGTTATTTGGAAATTGTGGACGGTAAACACATATATTTGCGTGCACGAATGTCACTGATAGCCAGGTCTAGGCCATTAGACAGGCAACGGTACAGGCTGGATAAATTTTCCTTGTTACTTTGCGTTCGAGTCCCGCGACTGATAGTATAAGAACCGCCACGTCAACAATACAGGCGTCCCCCGAGTTACAACCCCCTCGAGTTGCGACGATTCGCAGATACGACGATTTTGATTTTGACAGTGAAAAGTTGTCATCGAGAAGAAATTGATGTATATTTTTGAATTTCTGAGCTGATATCCGTTACACACACATTTCCAAAGATTCCACAACTACCCGATATTGAATATCTATATGGTGTAAACGACTTTTTGTGTAAAATTAATACATTATCGAACAGTGTTTCAAATAAAAAATACGATATCATAGATTTCGACCCTTCAACTTTGGTTATAAACTTTACATTGACAGATATTCGACATACTACTTTTTCGACTTACGCCTTGCGTTGGGACTTTTTTTCGGTCCCAAATACAGTCGTATCTCGGGGGACACCTGTACGTAAATTGTTGATCGGTGATATCGTGCGAGGTGGGGCTTTCGATTGGTGATGGGTAAAGTTGGCATAAATCTGAAGTCAACTCCGATCCTGCTCCGATACATTCGGAACCGACTCCAGAAGGTAAATCCGCCCAGCAATATTCGGAGTCGTGTGAAATCATCCGGAATCGCTCGGAGTTGCCCGGAATTGTCCGGAGTTGCCCGAAAATGCACACACAAAGTGAAAGATAAAAAAAACGCAATGATATGAATTGTCTGATCACAAGCACATAGCACTGACCAGTTGACTCTAACCGACTCCAATTTCGGTCGATTCCAATCGATTCTCAACGACTCCGAATGACTCCGACTCCGGACGCCTCCAGACGCCTCCGGACGACTCCTAACGACTTCGAACGACTCCGGATGACTGCGGACGACTCCAGATGTCTCCCGTGGACTCTGGAAGACTCCGGACGATTCCAGGGGACTCAGAATCCGGATGGAACTGGTGGTTCCCGGAGTCGAATTGGAGTTGTGGATGCGCTCCAGAGAGCACATCATTACGACCAATAACTGAAACCTTAGCTGTATTGAACAACCTTCTTCTTAATTCTTCTATCTGAGCCGTAGGAAGTAGTGATGGGAAAAATGAAAATTTCGTCGGAATCGATTCCGGCTAGCTCCAAAGTTTTCTGGAATCGATTCCGAAAGGTAGGTCCGGAATAAGTTTCCGAAATTGGTTCATCTTCTTAGGAATACTTCATTTACTTGCAAATGATATATTCACTTGGAGACTCCAGAACTTATTTCGCTTCCCACACTTCTTATTTCAATTCAAAAACTAATTCTCATTCCGGACCTAACTCCATTCCTGGAGTCAAGCCTGATTCCGTTACCGAAATCATTTCCGGAATCGGCTCCGGAACCAATTCCGGAATCGGCTCCGAATTCAACTCCGGAATCGGCTCCGGATTCAACTTCGGAATCGGCTCCCGAACCAACTCCAGAATCGGCTCTAGAATTGACTCCGGAATCAGAATCGGCTCCGGAATGGATTCTGAACACGGAATCAGAATCGAGTAGGTCCGATTCCTAGCTCCCACCACTAGTAGGAAGCCAAGTTGAGAGTAATGTGCCTCTTCGGCGAATCCGCGTCACTTCAGCTTTCTTGCGCCTACTGATGACTTAGTTTCGATTCGAACTCGCTGTACCTACGGTCCAGTGGAATCGATTCCCATAGGCTCGCATCCAACTCCGGGAACTACTACCGAGGTCGTAATGAAGTAGCCATTGATAGTAGAACGAGACTTGTAAACTGGATTGATAAGACAAAAAGTAAATCGCTTTCTTCTACTCCACAAATTCCCAAACTCTTAGCTTGATATATTAATATTTATCTCTGTATACCACTACATATCGCCGGATTGAGTAAGATGAATGAAAAATTAATATCATAATATATGTACAATGATAAGACTATTTCTCCTGGCTGTAGTTTCAGTATCAGTTGTTCAATGTTCAAGACATGTTCAAGATATCCAACGGCGGAAAGCAAAACAATTTCCATACGCTCTGTAACTCGTACGAACTTCCAAAGAGTTGTGGTCCTTGTACCCAAACTTTGCGAGAAGAACGAGAGTGTAGGCAGTATTTATTGGAAATTTCATATCATGTGTTGACGATGAGTTCTTGCAAACTTAAACGCGCATTAAATTACTGATGATGCTGTATATATCTCAGTATCTCTTTGGATGGCGGTAATGCAGTTTTCACAGCAGCAGCACCCTTTAATAGACCCGTGTCATCATGATGTAGTGAAAGGACACTAGCGCCCTTGTTTTTTTGTTTTAATTATTGGCGTACCTCACGCTCTTATACTCGGGACAAGACGATGCATTTTTATTGACCTCCCTTTATCTTTATCTCTCGCTATCTCTCCTTCACTTCTCTGTATGGATGGGCCGGGCCGGCCATTTCGACCCACTATCTCGCTTAGCACTCCACCACCATACGGTTCGTTCCAGAAATTAAAAATGAGAAAAAAGGATCATAAAAAGAAAAGAAAAACACAAATAGATATTTCGGTCGAATGATTGTTGGTTTAAGCCATTTGTTTTCTGATTCTTCCACCGGCCGACTACGGCCCCTCTAGACGGCATTCGTCCTGTTGATCCGTTTCAGCACCCTTTACCCGGTACAGTGTGTAATATGTGAGTTTTGTGAGTGAGCTTGATACTAAGAGGAGCTGTTTCTTTTGCTATTTTTTGTTTGAGTAAGAGTTGTGCTAGAAAAATATGTTCTCAGTAAATCTGTCCCTACGGATCTCCTCTCCGTTCGCTCTATACAGCGTTTGATCTGTTCGGTTGATGAATTGTTTCTCTGCCAGCTAGTCAATTAGTATACGTTTGCTACATATCTCTATTGCCCGATGCTAAACTATTTTCCCTACGTATCTGACACCGTTTTGCATTGTGGTTAGTTTAATTGATGTAATAATTGTTAGGACAATGGACTGAAAGAAATAATTAATTCAGGAGTAAAATATGGAACCGTTTTCTTCTCAAGCCAGACACTCTTCTTCTTTGCTGTTCCCTTTCTCTCTCTCTTTGATTTCTGTGCACTTGAGCTTATGCCAACTTTTATTTCTGTATTTTTGTTTGTTGTTTCTTTTTCTTTTAGGCAAAAGCTTGCAGTTTACTACATCCAGTCATACTCTTTCTTTTCTCTCTCTCTCTCTCTCTCTCTCTCTCTCTCTCCTCTCTCTCTCCTCTCTCTCCCCCCTCTCTCTCTCTTTGTCTGTGCACATGTGCGCATTCTTCTGCAACTTAATTGTGAGATTTTTAATCTATGCCGAATTTTGCGTTGTCTTATCATCGTCATCATCATCATTATCATCACACATAACAACACCGTGTTCTTCGTGTTCTAATTGATTTATACACGCACACATCTCACATGGATAATACTCTCCCACCAGCCGTACACACGACGCACATGTAAAATAAGGAATTCCCCGTTTTCTTTTTGTGATTAAGGTTTCCTTTGTTTTTTTTTAGCTAATTGATTGGCGAATGGTGTGTGTTTGTGTAAAGTTATGCGATTTTTAGTGTGCTTTAAGAGTGGTGTAGCTGTGTTAGCTTTAGCTTGTTTGTTTGGTTAACTTTCATATCAAAATATGTGCTCCACTTGCTTTGCGCCCCCCTCGCGGAGTTCCTCCTCTGCTCTATTTCTTCTCCCTCTCCTATCTTACTTTCACATTGTTTTCTTCTTTATTATTTGTGTATCAGTAAAGGGTTGTGAAAATGAATATTCTTTTTTTATATTTTGTTTGGTCCGTTGCTTAGGACACGTGGAGTAGTAGTAGCATACCGAAAACGGCAGTGTATTTTTTTCCTATATATTTTTTTAAATGCTATGGATGAATTATGGTTACGTGTGTGTGTTCATTTGCAATATGCTCTCTAATGATTGTTATGTCAAGGGGCTCTCATATGTATTGGCTGCTTCGCATTTTTGTATTTCTTTTTTTTTTGCAACATGTAAAGGGAATAAGGTTCTGTGTGTCGCTCAATCGCTCTCGAGCGGGCGAAAGCACATGTTCAAAACGTTGCATTATGTTTTACTCTGTTTTTTATTTTTTATTTCTTGACTCTTCGCAATTTTTTTGACTCATTAGATTCAGACGGCAAGAGGTGGAGAAAGTAAAAGTGTGTAACATTAATTTTTAGAGAAGAACCATTTAGAGCATACATATGTAAGAGAGAGAGAGAGTGAGAGTATGAGAGCATCGCACCTCCATCGGGAGTGCATCTTCAAGTGTATGGTTTACATCTTTTTAATTTGTTTTAGCGACACAGCTTATAGTACCGCGTCCACGTGCACCACAGCGAAAGAAACACACCAGACGCCAACAAGCACACACATCGAGCGAGTGGAGAGAAGTAGTTGCCTCCCTGCTGCAAGAGATGCTGGGCAAGCGCTTACAAATACGGTGTTGATTGCTGTTTTGTGCATGCAGGGTGGGTGGGTGGCTGGAGCCTTATCCTCCGGAACATTGGGGGAAATAGAGGGGGCTGGGGAGGAAGGAAGGGAGGAACAGGGAGGGAAAATTAGAATACGTTAGACTACAATTTCATCGACACTATATATTCATAGATGTATATGTATATCTTTATAGAACCTAGTATAAGCTGTGTGCGTGCGTGTGTGTGTGAGTGCGCGATTTTTTTATCTCTTCGCGAGCCTACCCTTTACCCTACACCACACCTTCTCTCTAATTTCCCGCACACACACACACACACCCACTCACATGCTCCCTCCACTCCTCATGTTTTTTTGTTTTTTTTTTCATTTCGTTCCATTTTCTTCTTTTCGTCTGATTTGCATTTACAATAATATATAAAAAGCACTTGCGCGGTATAATACTAAACATATTGGTTTTTTTTGTTGTTGTTGTTGGTTTGTTTCATAAAACCCCCCTACCCCAAACCCATCGTTAAGAATGCTACACTACTAATCATGTTTTTTTTGGTTGACACCACCCCTTTCTCCGACACCAAACCTACTGTTAGCCCTGTTCTGCGTCGTGTTAAAATTTGTGTTTTTGTCGTGTTTTTTTTCACTTACAGAGGTTTCCACTTCAGTTTCCAATGTAAACATTGTTATACACCACGTGCAAAATGTTATTCCGCATCGATCTGAAAGTTTTCCATTTCCATCATAATTATTTTAAATTTCTTCAGCATGATTTTCAACACTTCAACTGTCAACGGATGATGCGATACGGCTTCAAACCCCAGTGAAAAAACATTCGCAGCAGCCTGTTGAGGTGTTGAAAATCATGCTGAAGAAATTAAACATTATTATGATGGAAATGAAATGGCAGATCGAAGTGGAATAACAATTTGCACGCGGCGTATACAAGATTTTCCAAGTCAAATTCGAATGTAAACATTGTTATTCACCGCGTACAACATGTTAATCCACATCAATATGATATTTCATTTCCTTCACAGTAATTTTTAATTTATTCAGCATGATTTTCAACACGACTGAGTTTGACAGTTCTTTGTTATGTGTTGAAAATCATGGGTTGGAACAGAAATTTCATGTTGAAACAAATAAACCATTTGACACCCCTGTTGAAAAACATCTTGGATGCGGTGATGAACAATATTTAAATTTGAAACTGACATGGAAAACCCTGTAACAATGTTTAAACTCCAAACTGACTTGCACAACCCTGTTTGATGCAACGGAAGGAAGCAAACTCAAAATCCGAAGCGACCAATCGGCGGCAGTGTTGGTAGGGTGAGGATGGGGAGTGGGGTGGTGGTGCGGTAGCGCTGCTGTTGCACAATCAAAGCATTGGCAAAAGCGCAACTCAAACCGTAACCTTCGAAAGTGGCCCCCAAAACTGTGTGTAAGCTTTTCATCATTTGCCTCAAATATCATCACACTCAAATCTCTACCGCTCTTCTTCTGCTCAGTCATGTTTGGCTTTCTTTTTTCCTTTTTTTTTTGTTTGCTTCAACAACCGCGAGCCTCGTGTGAAAAGCCTTGCTATCCCCCGTGTGTAAATGCTAAAAGTTTTCCCATTCTGCTTGTGTTTTCTTTCTTTCCCTTTTTCCGTGTTTGACGCGATTCCTTTTCACTTTCGGCATTTTTTTCTCGCTCTCTTTTCCCCGCTTCGTAGTTCTTCTTCCCTATCCTTTCTAGCTTTTAATTTAATCGAAACGGAAAGGAAAACAAAAACGCCAACACCTACAGCGATAAGCAACTACACTAAGAGCGCCCCTCCCCCATGGGAAGGCGCCAGTTACAAATTACAGCGAAAAGCGTAAGTGCCTATATAAAAATAGCATAATCATTTGCACCAAAAATCAAGCTCACAGAGGACAGAGAAGGTACAATAAAATGTTGTGCATTGCAACAATTCCACCTTGTTTTTTGTTTGTTTGCTTACTTTTAAATTCATATCATTTCTTTCCATCTGATCTTCTCGTCCTTACTTCTACTAATATATATATAAATATCCGTGTAAACACCATTTGCTACTAAAGTAATTTAAAATGTGTATGTGCTTAGCTTCGTACTCAACAACATAAGCAAATGTTCCTTTAGTTCGTTTTGTTTTTTTTGCCTTTCGCTGTTGTTTCCAATCAATATTTTCCCCCATGCCCTTCCTGTGTCTAGAACATAGAACAACACAAAAAAACTCCCCGTAAAACAAGTTTCCGAATAAAAAGCACTAGCCGCACGTCCATAAATAGCAATAACCCCTTAAATAGTAATTACAATATCCTTCCCTAACCTTAGCTCGCGGCCACACTGTTTCGGTTCCCATGATGGAATAATATAGGACAGCACAGCATAGGATGGAGGAGCATGCTCTATCTTTTCAAGATGCATGCGCGTGTGTGTATGTGTGTGCGATTGTATTTAAATGAATATTGGGGAAATAATAGATTGGCTAACAGAAAGCAAAGACGGAAACAGGGGTTTAGCTCTACTACAGATAATATTATTTTCCCACCATATACATACAGGCACACACACACACACCCACATCATTTGTGCGCATTTTGTGCGTTCGTTTACCAGCAGCCCCCATATCTCCTCATCCTTCTCTGCGTTCTCTGCCTAGAAACCCTTTCGTGGCGCGTTTCGTTATGCGAGTAGCATTTTTAAAGACAAATCAAAGCTCGAGCGATTCATTATAGCCGACAGGTATGCGCGAATGTGTGTGTGTGTGTGTGTGTGCGTTAAAGCAAGGATTATCCTTCACACCTGTTTCCTCCCGGTGGGGGTGTTGTGTGGTACACGTGGTTTTTAAGCCCCATTATCTCGTTTATTTTACGGCAGCATTCCCGTGCTCCCGTTTTCTTCGAATGTGTTCACTGTTTCTGTTTAAATATTTGCACTAAGAACCCTGTGTGAGTGTGTGTTTGTTTAAGAGTGTTTTTGCTGTTGTTGCAATGCATAGCTCAAACTCGTATCTGTAGAGGACACCGCATGGAACATATTTCAACTACGTTTTATATTTTTTTTCGTGTTTAGTTTCTGTACTTCCCCCCAATCGGTAGAAGCGCGCAAAAACGATCGCACCGGCACATCGAGAAGCGAAACAAAATTGGTTAGCTAAAATGAAAACGAAAAAGGACAAAATTAAAAGACATGTACAAAAATAAATAAAATAAATAAAACCGTTACCTTTTCAAAAACACAACCGCAATAAACAAGAATACCTATAAGATGAAAAAAAAACAAATAGAAGAATGGGAAAAAGAAACGCAACGGCAACGAAAGCAATAAACAAACAAATACAGTTCCTAGTAATGTTTTATTTATAAATTATGTTAAAGATAAAGATTTTCTGCTTCGCACTTTCGCACAACGGGTGTGTGTGCTGCTGTGTGGGAGAGTGTTTGTAATGGGAATGAAAGAACAAATATTGTTTCTCTCGTTTACTTTTCGCGCTAGATCTTACATAAAACCGACACACGATTTGCTACCACGACACGCCAAGTGGTTCGTTCGTTTCGTTACTTTGTTATATATTGTATGGGAGTTGTTTTGTTGCTGTTTTTGTTTCTTCTGTGTATTGTTAGAAGAGATTCATCTCACTTGTATTGGGCGCTTCCGCCGTCTCCAGTGCACAACAGCCCTATTTGGAGGGCTTAAAGACCACAGGCACAAAGCGACACACTTCGCTCGGACCGAGGTTTTACACCACGAAAGGTTTTACAAAACAAGCGAAAAACGGGGGGGGGGGGGGTGGGGGGGATGAGATGCAACGTACACGTAAAATATAACAACAACCTGACACTTAGTAGTTATAGCTGCACAAATCTAGAGTTTCGTTGTTGCCTCCGTTGGGTTTCGCTATTTTTCAACTGAAGCTGCACTAACACTTAGGGCGACGATAACAATATTCATAGCAAAATAAGAGAGAGAGAGTTCGTGTTTTGCTTTTCCTACAATAAAAGGCGTCTCAGAGTTTGGTTTTCGCAACCTATACCAACAACAACACGTAGCGTTAAATCGTAAAATCGTGGAGAGCGTGAGTGTAAAATTTACACGTAAGATTACAATTTGGACGTAACAAAGTTTCAAGATTGTGTTGAATTGAACCCCCTCGCGCAAAAACTCCCGACACAGCAACGCCACACACACACACACACACACCTTGCCCTGCATCCTTTTTCGTGTTTTTACCGTGGAAAGCAAATGTTTTGCAAACGAACGAGATTTTCATTGTGCGCGGAGTTCGTGTGTCGAAATTAAAAAAAAAAAAAAAAGATTGGATGAGATTCAGTTTCTAGTCTTTGATGAAAAAGTGAGGTGTGGATTTCTGTATCGAGATTTTCTGTATATGTGTATGCGCTTCGCTAATGCACAGAATCATTAAGCTTACGGGGCCGGTTCCCACACACACACACACACACACACACACGGGGCAGTGGCCTCAAGTAAGAACGATTGCTAAATCTGTGTGTCTGTGCCGCCCTTGACCTTTCTAGACGTTTTAAACGCTGAGATTCTTAAACCAGATGGTTTTCACGGTAAAAATGAAAAAGCAAAATGAATAGAAAATCAAAAAATAATACACCATCAAGCGTTTCTCGCATCCTTTGCGATCGTTTCACACTAAGTGGTACAGAAAGAATGAAAAAAAAAAAAAACGAAAAACGCCACAACACACCCCTCTCCTCTTTCCCACGCTCTCTGTATGGTTCGATGATCATTCACTGACAATGGGGTTTGGCGCGACAAGCTTTTCCCGTATCCTTCTCCCGCCGCTACGTTGTTTAATACTTTTGCTAGCAATCGTCAACAGCTTTCTCTTTTTAAAAGCGCTTTTCCCTAACACGAACGGCTGTGTGTTGTTCCTTTTGTGTCTTGTGATTTCACTATTCACTCATCTGTTGCCGAGAAACGAAAAACAAATTCGGAATTACTTAAGAGAGAGAGAGAGAGAGAGCGAGAGAGATGGAGGGAAGTTTTACTCTATCTCAAAGCCGATTAAATTCTTAACGTTTTCATCAGATGCGCGGGCAGTGTCTTGCAAATTAATCCCTCCTTCTAGCATTCGCTCGCCCTTTCTTCCTTTCTCTCTCTGCCTTACTCTCGCTGTATGCATTAAGTATTTCCTAACATTTTCAAATAGTTTCTCCTCGCGAGTGAGTGGCTTCGTAGTGTGCTACAAGCGCGTGTGTTGTGCTGCTGTTGCTGCTGCCGTCGTTTTAAACACTGTAGTCGAGGTTGCTCTCTGCCCAGGTGAAAGATGATCTTGTGACGCGCGCGCGCGCGCGTGTGTGTGGTTGCACACGAGCACACACACTTTTTAGACGTACGTTGCCATGCCTGCGTTGGCGCCCTGGAGCGATGGATTCTGCGGCGTCGACTGTGCGCTAACGGGCGGCTTGCCCGGCACGTACTGGCCAATGAAGGAGCCACCTCGGGAACTGGCCACCTGTGGGTCGCCAGGGGGGGGGAGGGGAGAAGAAAACCGGGAAAGCAATTAGTAAGGTCAAATCGGGTAAAGTGGTAGAGAACACAACACTAGAGGTGTGTGTGTGTGTGTGTGTGTGTGTGTGTGTGTGTGGTGTGTGTG